>NC_090931.1:808821078-809446078 GCF_040938575.1 Ambystoma mexicanum | reverse complement strand
ACCACATGTGTATCGCCTGTCCAACGTGTGGCCTCATCGCGGGCCTGGTGCTCGTAGGAACTGATGTGCTTGCTGCGATAGTCACTGTGGTTCTATTTTCCGGTCCCTTATGCAGTTTCTTCACTCTAGCTATGAATGGGAACAAATGGTCTATCAGCATTTTTGTCTTTGCAGTGAATTCTTGTGCAGATGTCTCTGTCTTCTTGATTGCTTTGGTTACATATTCTTTAGTTGGTCCTTGGCTTGCTTCCTCTTGGTTACTTCCACTATTTTCTGGAACTGGTTGTTCGGTAGGAAGTCTCTTACTTTCTGTTGCCATCGTTCGAGGTTCTTTAGCCATTGACATTTGCCCTTGTTCGTGTGCATTCAGTGTGTGTGTGCGTGTAGTGGTCAGTGCTACGTTTTCATTCATTCCGCGCTGACCCTGTCTCCAGCTTTTCTCTTCATTCGTTACCTCAAATGTGTATGAATTACTGCTAATTACATTCAATTTTAGTTTGTTTACTTTACCATCAGGTCTTCTTTGAAGCGGAATGACTATATAGGGTCTGGGTGCTTTTGTGGGATTCGTACGTACATTATCTGATGGGTACACTGAAATCGGAACGTTTCGTGCACCAATTAAAAAGGCAGTTCTGATTGTTAGTGACAGAAAAACAATAATAATCACTATACATATGCACATTATTGTTCGGTAGAACAATTGGCAGCATTTTCTTCCAGGACAGTGGGGGCGCCCCTCTGATTGCGGGAGGACCAAGCTACTATTTTGGGCCCCCATTTCGATCATGAGTCAAATGTCAGAGTTTTAATTCTTTTCGCTTACTCTGTGATTATTTCTCAGAATGTCTGTAACATAAAGTGTCTTGTGCTTCGTAAGTGTCCCCCCTCTTGTGGGCGACGATTGTCTCTGGTTGCAAGATACAGTTCCCTTGCGAGACTATGGAAAAAGGTTAGACTAGCCTCTTTGGTGAGTCACATTCATTGAGCATATTCAAAATAGGTAAATTCCCAGTCCACCCCCCGAATTTGCTTTAGTCCGGAAGACATGCTGGAACCTGTTTAAATGCGAAAAAATGGAAAAATAGAAAAAAATGGTAAAAATGGAAAAAATGGTAGCATTCAAAATCAAATCAAAAATGGGAATCAAATAACCATAAAAAAATGAAAAATAAATATAAAACAAAGCGGTGAAGTTCTCTTCCCTGCTCTTCTCGATCTGTTCCATGGCGGTAAGATGAAAAACTGTGTCTCTGTCTCCTCGATCTGTCCCACGGCGGTAAGTTTCACCGGAATCTCCTCAGGTACTCTCGCTGAACGTTGGACAGCTCCTTCTGGAGCATGATACCATGGATGAGTGTTCCCATGTGTGCAGTGTTAGCTGGATTTCTGAGGAAGGTGATGACGTCAACCTCTGCAGGCCTTCCCACCATTTCTGGATAGTCAGTGACTAGACGAAACAGGACATTATGTGCCAGCCTGCTGTCCTCGGATGACAGGGACATTTGTCCTGCTTGGCTGGGTTCTGGACTACAGTCCTTTGTTTTGACGTGAACAGTCTCTGCACTTTCCTGCTGCGTGGATTGTGACCACGTAGTTTAGCTTGATCCACAGTTGGTTCAGATATTCATTATTTCTTGGATCTCTGATGTACGTCAGTGTATCTGTGGTTCTCCCGATGAGACCTGGGCACTTCTCTATGATGTGAAAGAAAAGCGTGTATGTCAGCTCATCAATGATCACTTGTGGTGGAAGCATCTGTGTCCTTATCACTTCTCACCGTACTCAGGCAGTACAATGAAGGCTTCCACGATGACAGTCAGTAGTTGCCAGATTATTTTCTTGTTGGTAGGATTTTGGACAAAGTAATATTCCTTGTTGTTTGTTTGTTTATTCATTTGTTTTGCGCACCAGACTCATGAGTAAACGGGCGCAGCCGTATGAAAATGCAAGGCTTACAAAATTGCAAAAAATACACCGGATACAATAATTACATGTTTACAGAATATACAGAATGTACAAATAAGAGCAAAAACTAAGAAGCTAAAAAAGGCCTATGTAATTACAAAGGTAAAACAGTAAACAATGTACAATAATACAGGTTGCAAGGGTGATGCCCTCTGTAGATCATGATAATGAGACTAGGTTAGAATACACGTGGTCTTCAGGTATAAGTCTCTTCAGTAGCGGACAGATCTGAGGCGGGTCCTGGGAGACTAGGGGTCAGTAGTCATAATATATTTTATCACATTTTTCCTAAAGTGTATATAGGGTTGGTCGGCTCTCAAATCTTGTGGCAGAGAGTTCCAGAATTTAGCTGCCTTTACCGTGAAGCTGTTGCCACCAATGGTGGTGAGCTTGTATTTGGGTATGGTCAGACAGTTGACATTCCCAGTTCTGGTGGGTCTATGAGAGATTCTTTTCTGGATTTTATCTATGAGGTAGCTAGGGGCCGCATTGTTGAGGGCTTTATGCGTCAAAGAAAGCATTTTTAATTGTATTTTATTGGGCGTGGATAGCCATTTATGGTGGCGCCTAAGGGCGGAGATGTGTTTTTTTTTATTAATGCCTAAGGCTGCTCTTAGGGCATTGTTCTGTAATGTTTGGAGCTTTTGGATAGTAGATTTATTCGCACCACTGTATAGGGCATTACAGTAGTCGATTCTAGAGAGTATTAGGGCTCTAGCCAGTATGAGGCAGCTGTCATCGGATAGGAATGGCTTACCAGCTCTGAGTAGCTTGCATGTGTAAGCCGTGGAGGAGGTGAGGGATTGTACCTGTTTATCAAAGGACAATGTGGAATCCAGATAGAATCCAAGGGTTTTTACCTTCTTAGAGACTTTGATGGTGTTCCCGTCAATATTAAATGAGGAAAATTCTTGGCCTAATTTTTTGATATTGGCTTGTGAGCGCAAAATGATCAACTCAGTCTTATCATCATTCAAGCATAGGTCATGAGTGGCCATCCATGCTTGGATGATAAGAAATACTTTGTTCACCAACCCTGTGTCCTTGCTGTGATTCCCGGAAAGTGGGAGGATAATCTGAGTGTCATCTGCATAATTAGTATAGATGACACCTAGATGGTCCAGATCGTCAAACAGAGGTTTGGTGAAGATATTGTACAGAGTTGGTGAGACGCAGGAGCCTTGAGGAACACCGCACCGCACAGGATAGGTGATGGGTCTGCAGCTGCCGAGGGAGAGAAGACTCTCATAGTTCTCTCGCTCAGGAAGGACTCAATCCATTTGATGGCTTCCGGGGAGAAGTGGGCTGCAGAGTCAAGGTGTCTGCATAGGATCTTGTGATTGACCAGATCAAATGCGGCAGAGAGATTGAGTAGGAGCAGGAATACCATCTTACCTTTGTCTATCGGCTCATCTATTTGGGATTTTAGGTCCATTAAGGCTGTCTCTGTTCTGTGTAGTGGACGGAAACCAGATTGTCTGTTACCTAAGAGTTTGTGCAGTTCAAGGTGTTTTTGAATTTGGATGTAGGCTCTGTCCAGTATTTTTAGTAGAAATTGGACCGTAGTGATAGGTCGGTAATTAGTAGGGATAAAAAGATCTAAAGTCTGTTTCTTGAGGAGAGGGAGCACCCAAGATTGTTTGAAGTTAGCCGGGATGGTGCCTGTTGTAAAGGAGGCATTTATCAGTTTGGTGATGAATGGGGATAGTTCTCTGGCTGCGTCTTTTATTAGTTGTGCAGGGCAGATATCGCCTTTGCAGTTCAAACGTTTCAGAGACAAGATGATTTTTTCTACTTCCAAGGTGGTCATTTTGGAAAAGTGGAAGGTAGTATTAAGTGCCAGAGGTGGATCATTCAGCAGGAGGTTATTAGGCGGGTGCTGTAAGTTCAGTACTTCTTTTTTTTGCTGAATTTTCTTTTGAAGCAAGTTAATTTTATTAGCTAGAGCATGTTGGATATCTGTACACCAATATTTGTCTTTGGTACAGACATCAGGTATGGCTATTGGGAACTCTAATTCTTTAAGTATGGAGAAGAGTTCTTTCATGCTGGAGTTGGCTTTGGCAATACGCTCATCGTAAAAGTTGCATTTTTCCCGACAGATTTCCTTCTTGTAGTGTGAGGAGAGTGAGGTTAGTCTAGCTTTGTTCTCACTAGAGGGGCAGAGTCTCCAGTTAGTTTCACTTTTTTTTTTTTAAGCTGCGAAGGTCCTTAAATTGGGGTGTGAACCATTTGTTTAAATGGGCTATTGGTTTGCTAGGTCTGATTTTCATAGGGGCAATTTTGTCTAGAGTGGTGAGCATAATATTGTTGAATTCCTGAACTAGGATACTAGGGTCAAGATTTCCTGGCAGTGCATTAAGGGTGGGCAGGATAGCAGTGATGACTTTCTCTACTGTGATACTTTTTTTACTCCTAGTTAAGCATGGTGGCGCTAATGACTGGGCCACTGGAGAAGGTCTTATGGTAGAAAGGTGGAATGACACCAGAGAGTGATCTGTCCACGATAGCGGCAGGATGGATGAGATAGTGGCTGAGCAGTTATAATCCACTATCCAATCCAGAATTCTCCCTTTTGTATGGGTAGGTTTGTTGACTTTTTGGGAAAGACCTAGTGCATTAATTATATTGACTGTGGCGTGTTTGTCTGTTTGGTCATTAAAGCCTAAGTTAAAGTCCCCTAATAGGAGTAGTTGTGAGGAGGGTTTAAAGTTGTTATGCGGATCCTCCTCAAAGGTGCCAAGAGGACCGGGCGGTCTATATATTAAATGAATGGTGAGTGATTGAGAGTTATTTATCTGGACTTTGGCAGTGAGAGCTTCACAAGATTGTGACAGATGGGTGGGGGCTAGTCTAAGGCAGAGACAGGTTCTAGAAATAATGGCAATACCGCCTCCTCGAGCACTGTCTCGGTCTTGTCTAACTATAGCGTAGCCGTCGGGGATAGCTAACATGAGTGCTGGTCCTGCTGCATTATGGAGCCACGTTTCCGTAATTGCAAGGAAATCCAGATTACCTTCAGTGATTAGGTCGGCAATGTCGGTGGCGTGGGCGACAAGCGGTCTTACATTGAGAAGCGCTCCTTTAAGGGAGGGAGCCTCAATTACTTTGATGGCTAGTATAGATTTGTCAGAATTATTATTGCGTGACTTGTGATTGTTGATCTGAAGGACGTTCGTGTTTGAGGAGGACAATGGTGGAGACTGTTTTAAATGACTCAGTATCAAGGTGGTCTTGGAGTTAGGTTTTGGGTTGGTAGCCGGAAGGGATCTTCTCAACAGTTCATATAGTTTAGTTAATCTAGTGCGAAGTCTAACGTTTCTATTGGATGTATCACAGGGTAGAGAGGCGTAGGATGCTGTTTCTGAGGCCCTGTTATGTATAGGTTGACTCATGGTAACATTATTTAATAGGGTAGGCAGGCTGGAGTCTAAGATGGGTACTAGCAGAGACTGAACAAAGTGATCTTGGCTGCTAGGGTTGGCAAACATGGAGACAGCCATGGTGCAGAACAATATTACTAGACTTAACATCCTTCCAATAGTAATGTCAGAGAGGATGGCACAGCGCAAAGGGCAGAAAAGTAGTCAATTGAGCAGTATAAGGAAAGAGGTGTAATTGCTACGAATCAAATAGGCCTATGCGAAATTAAATGGTCAAAATCAAGTTAGGTGACACATCTAGACAATATTGCAAAGCATAAAAGTCACTTAATCAGTACAGGGCAATAGTACATGAAATATGTGGGCATCGTACTTAATTGCAGTGTGGCAGATAGTTTACCATTGAGAGGGCAATTTAGCAGATAAGACATGTCATAATTGTAGCTAAAAGTGCAGTAATGCGATGCTGGTAGGTGCACAAGCAGAAAGAACAATAGAGGCCGCTATGGTGTGTTATTCATGCAAGGGTACGTAAATACCTAGACACGGTCACTGCCGTACAGGCATCAAGTAACAGGGCATATTAAGATCTAGACAAGGGAATACCGGCAGTAGTGTGACCGGCGCCACTGTGACTATGCTGTTCCGGCAACGCTACAATGAAGTGGCACTCAGCAGCATGCAGAGATTTTTACCAGAGATGTAGACAATACGGAAACAGTAATTCTTAATAGGTACTGAGCAGGTGTGATTGGTAATAACAGATCTTTTGTTCGAGTGTGCTGCTCGGAATTATGCCATGGGAACGAATGTATTCACAGTGAAAAGATCTAATAGAACGCGACCTGTTACATTAAAGGCAAGGTTTCAACATGCAATATTTGTGAGTGGAACGAAAGATGTTCAGTGCTTCCGAGATACGTAGTACGCACGCTAGCTCAAAATTAGTCTTGGTAGTGCATGAAGAATGAAGCAAAGTTATTGCAAGGAACAAACATAGTACGGGTTGCACATTACCGGGTTATCTGTGGAAGGATGATTGTACCCATGTATCGAATTTACTGGTATACTCAGTTGGAAGTCAGCCGGGTTGCAAGAGCGGGCACGAATTGCCTGGATCGGGTACTGCTTGTGCACTCAGATGGCGCAAAAATTGGGCATAGATTAGGGCCGAGGTCCGAGACAGCTCCGGACAGGCCCAGGAGAGGTGCCTTTGGTGTGGTGCCTTCGGAGGGGGTGCCGGTTTATGCCTACCGGTCCACCCTATTGGAGGATGAAGGCTGGGCACGCTGATTGGGTCGCCGATGACGCAGGTCTGCTGCAGCTTCGTTGTAACTATGAAGCGGCGGCGGCCATCTTGGAGTTCCAAGGGCTTCCTTGGCAAGAACGGCGATGAGACAGAGCATGCTATACGATGCACAGGTGGGGGTCCAGGTTGCAGACGGAAGGATCCGCAGCCTTGGTTTCAATTTAGAATTTGGTATAGCCCTTAGAAGCCTCTCGGGACCTCTCAGAGCGCAATGCACGGCATGTGCTTCTATAGCCCAGTGTAGGGCTTACCTTGCATCTGGGGTGAGGGTGGGCGGTCGGGGTGCGCTGCTCCTGCAGCGCACCAAGGGAGATGAGCCTGCCATGGCTGCCAGCGGTTAATAGTGCGGCCAGGCCAGGACAGGTACCTTTGGTGTGGTGCCTTCGGAGGGGTTGCCGGCTTACGCCTACCGGTCCACTCTATTGGAGGATGAAGGCTGGGCACGCCGATTGGGTCACGGACGACGTAGGTCTGCTGCAGCTTCGTTGTAACTATGAAGCGGCAGCGGCCATCTTGGAGTTCCAAGGGCTTCCTTGGCAAGAACGGCGATGTCCTTTATCCCCCTTTGCTTGGAGGAACTGTCCAGTTTTAAGCCACAACTTGCATCTTGGTTTTTTGTCTTGGTTCTCCTGCTCATGCGTCCTCCTTCCTCGTCATAGCTCTCGTCTGCACGTGCTGAGGTTCTTCCCCGTTGTCTGTAGGTTCTTTGCGGTGGGGTGCACTTAAAGGTATCTTACTGATATAAGATTGAATGTCATTTAGGAAGATCCAAGCTCTCCTGCCTTGCAGTTTCATGGCCGAGGGAGTGCAGTCCACTACGATGAACGGGCCATTGAATCTTGGCTCGTCCCACCTTTTGCTTTTGTGATTTCTCACCAGTACTGTGTCACCAGGGAAGATGAGTGACACATGTAGACCTTGAGCTGTGTCTGTTTCAGCACCTCCCTCTGGGTCTGGTGTTGTGCTGCACCCTTTTCGTCGTCGCTGTAGTTGGTCTGATATGACAGCGAGGCTTGATGTCATGCAGTTCAGATATTCCCACAACTCGGTTCCCAGGACCTCTCGGGTGGACTGAGCATCACATCTAGCTCTATCTTGATCGGTAAGGGGGGTCCTCATTCTCCTTCCCCTGATTATTTTGTGTGGCGTAAGATGATGGCTATCCTTTCCTTTAACAAGCCTTTGAGCCTCTTGCATATACCATTTTCCTCTGGATGATACGTCAACGAGAACTTGTGCTTTATACCAAGCAACAAGCTAATCTGTTCAAATATTGCATTTACAAAATGAGCCCCATTATCTGACCTCATCACCTCACACACCCCCCCCATCTAGGGAACACTTCCCTCACCAGGAATTTGGCAGCACAGGGTGAGTCTGGGTGTGTACAGGGACCTGCTTCTATCCATCTAGAGAATGGACACGCCACTAGTAATTAAGTACCTGTACCCGTTACATACTTGAATCATGTCTACATAATCGACGTGCAAGTGCTGAAATGGCCCATTTGGCCGGGGGATGACTCCTCTCACTACTTTTAATGTGTGCCAGCTGTGAACTGCTGGCAGATTATGCAGTTCATTATAAAGAATGCAACTTGCTCTGCTAAATTCGATATGAACCAGTCTTTTGCGAGCGTTGCAGCTAGATTTTGTTTTGTCATATGGAAGGGGTAATGTAATTGCTCCAATGCTATCTTTAGTAGGGCTACAGGCATTACTGGTTTACCAGTGCTGTCTTGCCTCCACAATCCATCTGAGGGGTTTAAAGAACCCTCTATGCTTCCACAGGTTCTTTTTGTCCTGTGGTGCCTCCCCTTGTAGCTCCATCAATTGGGTTTGCCCCATATTAGTATAGGCCTCTGGTGTGGCCCGAGCTATCATCATACGTTCATGGGTTCATGCCACTTCTACTTCCATGATTGTCTCATTTTTGGATGCCATAAGCTTGGCTTCCGTGTCTGCTGTGTGATTTCCACGTGACACGAAATCTGTCCCGTGAGTATGGGTGGCGCATATCACGATCGCTATGCCCACTGGGAGCTGTAGAGCTTTGATCAGTCTGTCCAATAAGGCTGCGTGCTGCACTGGTGTGCCGTCTGCTCGGTGGTAGCCCCTCCTCTTCCAGCACGCTAGTCCAGCGTGCACTGTGGACGTCACATAGGCGGAGTCACTGTACACCGTTACTTCCTGGTCTGCATGATTCTCAATGGCGAGTATCAACGCCAATAACTCTGCAGCCTGTGCTGAATAATGAGATGGTATTCGTGCACTAACAAGTACTTGAAATTCTCCATTTGCTATGTGTTTTATCCAGGGCATTTTCTTTTACCCTGGGGATTTCATCATAGAATTCTTCATAGTTTGCACAGTCATATATGGGCTCTCCTTCAGTGACTGGCTCAGCTATGAACGTATCTGGGTTTACTGTTTTACATCAAACTATTTTGATCGATGGATTAGATATAATCACTTCATAGGTAGAAGCCCTTTGAGATGTCAATGGGCCTTTTGGTTTTTCTAATATGGCAAATAATGGAGCATCCCATTATAATGGTTGTTGCCTTCTCTATGGCGAACGCTGCGGCAGCTAAGCTTTGTTCACATGGGAACTGGCCTCTCATTACTGGGTCCAGATTCCCACTGTAATATGCCAGGGGCTTGTATCCCAACAAGGTTTTTTGAGCGAGCACTGCCGTCATAAGGCTGCCATTCATGTGCGAAAACAGGTAGAATTCCTCAGCATAATTGGGAATTCCGAGAACTGGAGCTGCGCAAATTGCTCTCTTGAGTTCTGTGAACCCCTCTTACATCGCTTCAGTCCATTCAATTTTTTCTTTTGTCGCTCGGGCCTTCTTCAGGGCCTGGAGCAAGGGCTTGGTATCTGAGCTATAATCGAAGACCCATGCTCTAACATAATTGCACAGGCCTAGGAAGCTCTGCATTTGTTTTATCGTGAGCGGCTTAGCCGTGTTCATGATAGCTTCAGCCCTTTCTGGGGAGACCTTTTTTCCTTCATGCGGGATTAGCTGGCCTATGTACAGCACCTCTTGTTGACAATATTGTAGCTTTCCTTTGTCAACCTTATATCCTTTCTCAGCCAATATAGTCAGTAGCTTGATAGAATCGCGTCTGCATTGTTCTTCAGTGGTGCTGCAGATCAGAATGTTATCCACGTACTGCAAAACAACACTGTCTACTGTAATATTGCCTAGGTCCATTTGCAAGACTCTGTTGAAAATGGATAGGGACTCAGAGTACCCCTGCGACAACCTTGTACTTTTTAGGTGCATTTGTCTGAACGTGAAGGACGTCAGATCTTGTGAGTCACGGTGCAGTGTGATTGAGAAAAAAGCATTTTTCAAATCAATCACCGTGAAATATTTTGCCTCAGTGGGTATGTTGCATAGGATTGTAGATGGATTAGGGATTAGAGGGAACTCAGCTTCAACAATATCGTTTAATGCTCTTAAATCTTGGATTAAACGCCAAGACCCTCCCTTTGATTTCTTGATGGGATAAATCACAGTATTACAGGGTGATTCGGACATCACTATGATGCCCTGTTTCATCATAGCGGAAATTGTCTTTGCAATCCCTTCATCCGCTTCTCTGGACATGGGATATTGTTGCACTCTTGGTAAAATTGCTCCTGGTTTCAGTTTCATTTTCACTTCTCCTGCCCCTTTCAGGAGGCCTACGTCATAGGGTCCTGTAGTCCATACTGAAACTGGCACCTGGGCCATATCGTCGTCAAAGTATGCGGGGCGGATCAGTGCCAACATCATTCTCTGAGGCAATTCTCGTTTGATCATTTTGACCCAGAATATGAGACTTACTTCCACCCTGGTCTCTTCTAAGTCAGGGTGTTCTTCGAACAGATCATCATCGTGACGTCAGTCACTCAGTGCCTTTCTTCAATGGCGATAATTGCACACCATTGTCTGCCTTCGTCGTCGAACACTTCGACCATTACTACCTTCCCTCGTACTGCTGCAATATGTATTGATAAGGGAAATACTTGTCCCTATTCTTCATGCATAGGTATTCTTGGTCTGAATAGAAACTCATCGGGGGTTCTCATAGTTCTATCTGCGAGGCCAGGCAATCCCGCCATAAGCACACGCACGCCATATGCGAAGACTTCCGGTTCTAATGGTATAGCTCTCATGGCTATGCGTCCTGAGTATGCTCTGATCATGTCGCACACGTTAGAATAATGCATTCCTGGAGTTGAGCATACTATGCCCCCCTCTGTGAATGATATAGTCATATTGAACCTTGTCATTAAATCTCGACCCAAAATGTTTACTGGGGTCTGGCATCAATATAACAAGGGTACATTCATTTCACAATCTCCCACAGAGACTGGGAGATTGTCCGTAAAGGGAATTCTGCTGTGAGCTCCTTTAAAACTCTCAGTATCTATGGCCTGGCCGGGCAAAGAAAACCTGCCTTCTCGTATGCACGAGCGTGTAGCACCCGTGTCAACTAAGAAGGAATATTCTTTCCCCCCTATGACAACATTTACCCTGGGTTCCCTGTTAGGGTCTGGTGTCAATGATAGGACAGAACACATCAGGGTTCCCAGCGAGCTGTCCTATTTCATGTATAAATTCGGTCCACTGTATACTTGTGGATTTCCTCCATTTCCAGGGTTGACTCCCCCTCTGGAGTTTGTTCCCTGTGATATTTGCGGCGGTGCCTGTTGGGATTGCCCCTGTGGCAAGTTCCCCATGTTCGCGGGTTGAACCCCTTGCTGCGCACCTTGCTGCACGCCCGGTGCTTGCTGCTGCACTGTGCGATTCTGTGCACCACCCTGTTGTGGGAAGGCAGGCTGGTTCACCATGCCTGTTCCCATTCCTTGTCCATTTTGCCACGCGCCTTGGCTTCTGCACGCGCGTGCCACATGTCCTGTTATTCCACACAGCCAACATACTGGTGGTGGTCGGGCCATCTGTCCATTTGGCATATCTGATCTGCCCATCTGTATGTTTTGAAGCCCCCCTTGATTATTCTGGAAATCTCCCAGATTACCTTGAAACCCTCCCTGATTATTCTGCCATCCTCTTCCTCTGAATCCCCTTCCCCTTGGGTAAAAACCTGCGTTACTCTGGTTGTTCTGCGGCAGGCTAGTTGCCTGTTGTATGCTTGATTCAGCTGGGCCGGTCAGCATAGCTCCTTTGAGAGCATACTTTGATAGCTTCTTTTGCACCAGCTTCGCTTCCTCACCCTTACGAGTTGCCTCTTTTTTTCGATTCTTTTCTTGCAACAATCTACAGTAGTGTGCAATTATCAACTGTATTTCTGCCCATGGTTTAGTTCTACTCCTACCAATTTCTTGAGCTGTTTCTGCACTGGTCTGGTTCAGGCAACCCTTGGCACAATATATGGTAGAATACAGGGATAGATTTCGACCAAGATACATGCGTTTCAAGCACCCACGCGTCTTGAAAATTCTGGATATAAATCAACGGATCCTCTGACCCTTTCATTTTTCGAGTCATTATAGCTCCCATATCAGAAGTGTCTGGGTACAGCACTCGTAGCGCTTTCCACACTGCTGCTCTACAATTATTGAATGGTGCTCCGTCATGGGTAGTGTTAATTATGGTTACCCCAGGGTACCCAGCCCGCTTCTACACATCGTCTGCTCTCTCACCAAGTATGGCGATCAGGAGACCCTCAATGTCCCCTATAGCTAACGTGACACCCCCTGTCATTTTTTCGAATTCATGTATCTACTTCCCAGCACCCGATGTCAGCATTGGAAGCTTGTTTTTCAGGTTCTCTCGATCCATGTGTGGCCATGGAATATATTGTGGTCTTGCGCCCCCTTTTCTAGCAGCAGGAATTGAAAAGCGCAGTCTTCCTTCTCTTTCCCCATAGTTCTCCTGTCTATCGCTGGGGTAGCATTCCTGCATAGCCGACTACTTGGCAATGTCCTCAATCTGTCTACATAGGCAGGTGTTGGCACCCCCCTCTGACCGCGGGGTGTTCCTTCATGTCGGCCAGGCTGCGCAGCGGACTCCGATGCCCTGGGTGCAGACTCGCTGGCGTCTGACCACCGTACCCCTTGGTCCCTTGGGAGCCGCTTCTCACGCCGTCTCCCTTCTTTGTGTGTCTCGTCCTCTGTCTCCTCACCGGAGTTGGACGCTGATTGTTCCCAGTTCACGCAACTCCTTGCATCTTCTTCATTCTTACTAATTTCTAGCCTGTCCAAGGACAGTCCCCTGCTCCCACTACTTCGAGTGACATCCTCGGTGTCATATAGTTGAGTGCTTTCAAAGCGCTCGTCTTCCCTTCCCCCTTGAGATATTCGTTCTAATCCCATCTCATCATATATCTTATCGATCGTTTCTCCGATGCTTCTGGTGTCGAAGTCATCTTCGATATTAACCCCATCTGTACCTGACACTGACTCGTTGGCAGGGAAGAATTCTTCAATGTCTTCCCATTCTAAAACAGGACCGGGTTTCTTAACTTCCCGCTCCAGATATTCGAGGTCGCGTGCTCTCTGTCTACGTTTGCGTTCTATATCATCATCGACTTCCTTGCGCTTCTTTGCTTCTTCTCTAGTCTTATCTTCTTCCCTTCTTCTTTCATTTCTCCACTCTTTTGCCCTTCTAACTTCCTCATCTTTTTGTCTCTTTACTCTCTTTTCATGTACTCTTTGCTCTTCTTCCAACCTTTGCTGATTCTGTCTGTACTGGTCATAGGCTGCCTTCTGTTTGTGATCAAGCTGTTTTTCTTGCTCCTCGCGATAAAGCTGTTCTTGCCTCAGCCTATCTCTCTTTCTTATTCTCTCGTCTTTTATTTCCTTTTCCTTCTCTTTTTCCCTTCTCTGTGCCTCATCAGACTTCTATCTCAGCCTCATATCATCAATTCATTTACCATCAAGTTTCAACAATATCTGTCCTCCCATCCATTCGTCTTTTGCGAATGCTATCTCATTAGCTATATCTTTATTTCCTTTCCATCCCGTTCCCTCTCTCTCTTGTCTGTGCCTGATCCCTCTTTTCATCATCGCATCTCTCCTGGTCCCTTGGGACTACAGAGGTAAGATTAATTTTCTGCTCCTTCTCCTTGATTTCGTCACTAATGTACGTAGGTGACTCTTATGCGGGGTTACTGTAACCCGTAGCTGCCTTAAGCTCTCTTAACGGGTAGAGTCCCTCTGACTTGCTCCCCTCAATCTCTGGCATAGGTGGGGCTGGTGGCGCGGTAAGCGTCTCACCCCCCTCCGTGCATATATTTAGTATCCAGTCTGCAGGAGGCTCTTCCTCCTTTGGCTGTTCGAACATTTTCCACAGTTCTAGAACAGCAAGACATTTCTCTAGTTTCTTGCCTGTGTATGTGGCATGTAGATAAGTCGTCATATGTTGTAAGACGGCTTTAGATAAAAACCCGTTCTGTGGCCTTGGCAGAAACATTTTGTGGGCGGTACCCTTAACCCACTCCGCACTATACTTCTTAAGCTTGGGTGCGTGTTTGGACAATTGCTTGCACAAATGGGCAAGTGGGGTAATCTCCTCCATTCTCAACGTTCGTTACCAACAATATTTTTGCCCTTTTTTGTTTATACGTCCAACAGTATGAGCGAGCACCAAATATGCAAGCTCCAATCCACTCTTTCTCGCCAGAATTCTACATCATCAATTTACTCAAGAACATCACTTCATTGGCGATTCCCTCTTAGATACGGAATCGCGTAAAGCCCAAACTTTATTTCAAACAATCAATGATACAGTTCTTCACATATTGACATATAACAGGACATGCATGACAGACATTTCACAGACTAGACGGACACCAGCTGGACACACATATACCTGCCTTCTAATCAATACCCCAACATGGGTTTTAAACGAACCCCTTTAGTGGCGTCTTTAATCGTCACCGTAGTCTAATCGTCCCCCATTATGTGGGCTCTGAGTTCACGTTTCTTCTGACCGCTGTATTAAAGCGCAGGAACAAGGCAAATCCTCTTTACTTTTTTCTCTCGGGTGCCACCCGGTTATCCTCTACTTTTTCCTCTCGGGTGTCCTCCTGGTATCCTCTACTTTTTCCTCTCGGGTGTCCTCCCGGTATCCTCTACTTGTTCCTCTCGGGTGTCCTCCCGGTAACCTCTACTTTTTATCTCGGGTGTCTATCCCGGTAACCACTTTTTATCAATTTATACTCGCGTCATTAACCCCTTATATATATATATATACAGTCTTCTCTACTTCTGACTATTTTTATTTTTCTCCGCCACCCTCCGTTGCCTGGGTCTACGTTATTTCGCCATGGTATTTTTCATTGCAGGTTTTTTTCATTGCGGTTTTTTGTTCTCGAAAAACTCGTTTTTTTTTTTTGGAGGGGGGTTAACCCCCAAACCCCCTTTTTTTAAATTGTATTCCCTTACACCCACAACCATATATTTAATTTTTTAACCCCCCCAAAAAAAACGATGACTTTTTTTCGAAATAAAAACGGCGATGAAAAAACACGCGATGAAAAATACTGCGGTGAAATGCATGTATTCCCGTTGCCTTTCCCTTACTTGTTCTAATGCCTATAAGACATTTGCCAAAGTAATGAGTTTATTGTTTCACTCACCGCTCGCATCTTTTCTCCTCTGGAACTTCGCGATCACCGCCCCTCCTTTTTCCCGCCCCTTGCGGTCTTTTCATCCGATCCGGTGCCCATGGGAATGAAAAGGTTATGCTCGGAAAAGCAGGTCCCTTCAGACCTACTGCAGATTTGATGAATTTACTTCTATAATTGTCCACAGGAAGCTTCACAGTCTACTCAGCCGAATTGCGAAGGACTCGTGATATTGCTTAAGTCCTAGAGTTACTTTGTGCCGTCGGTCTATGGGTGTCTTAGTATTAATTAATCAATAGTTCATGGTCGAACCATCCTCACGCTACCAAGTGTACAGGAGGGCGGAGCATCCTCTGACGGGCCCATAGGTCAGCGCTCACCCTCTAGTACCTGTAAAACAAGATAGCTGCACCTTGAGGAGGTTAGGGTGCAGGATTCACTTACTCCAACACACTTCAATAAGGACAACTCAATAGTTTGGCAAAGGGAAGTCCGTTTAATGACAAGTACAAAAAACAGGGAAACAAATGGTAATCGATAGGTGCACACCAAATTGAAGAATCAAGGTTAATAGATAAACAAAAAACTTAAATTAGTCCGGGTGCTGG
Source organism: Ambystoma mexicanum (assembly GCF_040938575.1). NCBI lineage: Eukaryota > Metazoa > Chordata > Amphibia > Caudata > Ambystomatidae > Ambystoma > Ambystoma mexicanum. The sequence continues at coordinate 809,430,222 of NC_090931.1, read as the reverse complement.
GGAGGAATACAAGCCCTGACACAGGGTTTGTGGAGAACATTAAACACAAAAAAGTGTCTAAATCTAAAGACACTCCCGTCCCCTGCACACCATTAAAGTTGATACAAAATCAGTTAAGTGTAGTTATCATTTTTACTGATGAAAATATTGGTACTGACCCGTGCCTACATTTGCATTCTCAGAGTACACTCATCAGTGACGTTTGAATCATATGGGAATTGGTGTATACCATACCTGATGGTCCCTGCTGGACCCTCCATCATCCAACCATTGTTACAGTGACCATGGTTCTAAATTATTGGTAAGCATTTTACTTCAGTCTGTTGAATGTGCTTTTTTGATCCTTTGACTATTAGGTTTACCACATTATACTTCTTACAACCAAATCTTCACTCTTTCATTTCAGGGCATTGACTTGGAATTAGTTTATATGCATCATAGCAGAAATTGGACCGCTTTATTTGTCAGACTGTCTTACATATCGCTGCCGTTTATCTAGCATGTTTACCTGCTCTTTCCTCAGGTACTTTTCATTTTTATTTTGATATACCAGTATATTTGAGTGCCCGTTTGAGGCTTGTCCCTGTTCTTTTTTGGAGTCATATCTATGGGTAGTCTGATGGGTATGTCTATATGATTTTTTTTATAAGTACATTAATGTGGATGGCAATGTGGATTGTATGACTTGTTTCATAAATTAGGAAACATTTGTTACACTCCATGTCTTGGATTTCTCAAATTCTGTGTATTTTGCAAATATAGTATTGAGTTAATGATACTGATTTGTTTCCTTTAATGTATATAATTTCAGATCATTTTGCTCCTGAAGAAGGGAGTGTTCCCCGAAACGCGTAGAGCATCTGAGTCCTTCAAAAGAAAATCATTTGACTTGGATTATTTTTCTTTATATGACTGAGCATTGTTTTATTTGTCTTTTTCAACAGTATTGTTGTTTCATTAATGGCCTTATTCAATTATTTGGATGCTTACATACTCCTTTGTTAACCAGAAGTTCCTTTGTAATGAAATTGTTATTACTGTGTGCCTTGACAAAGTTTCATTTTCATCAGTAAAAATTATAACTACACTTGACTGATTTTGTATCAACTTTAATGGTGTGCAGGGGACGGGAGTGTCTTTAGATTTAGACACTTTTTTCTGTTAAACAAATGGTAATCAACAGAGTCGCAATCGCCTGTCTCGCTTCAACTCCCCCATTCTTCAATCAGACAGCTACTTTTATGGGCAAATCTAGTCATCATTTGATGTGCAAAACTCATATGTTTGTCATGCAATTCTATTGGTCGGAAAGGTAACTTAACTATAGGTGCTATATCTGTATATGGTAACAGCATGCGGATTGGATAACTCTTATCGGGTGGGCATCTACTGCCATCCCACTACATCACTCGTGATAGACGCCACTACAACTACAATGTCTTATTGGTTCTACAAGCTATAGGACCCTAGATTATTTGGTCCATTGTGATTGGGTGGGTTACAACCCTAGGCATAAATCTCTACTTAAATTAGCAGCATGCAGAATGGACACCCAGATGCGGAGTACCCCAAGATTTACCCTGCCTCCCTTCCATCAATCAGTACCTCTAGGGCTATGTGTCAATTAGTTGGCTGAGGATGGCCTTGAAACTGTAGTTCTTATCAGGAAAAGTTATGGCATCCTCGGGTTTTGGGTGACATCAGATGTTGGTACCTCTTTGCCCTTGGCTGGTCACGTGTCTGTTCACCGTGAATCTGCTTCATTTTCCTTCTTTTTGTGTATTTAATTCTTCCATAGCCTCACCACCTGCCTGGGGCCTCCTTATCTCTACCTTCACTGGCTGGCTGGTATGCTCCAAAGTTTCAATTCTCCAAGGTCGCTGCTCTCCTCGCTTCCTTAGGTTGACCTCGAATTCGCAGGCATGAGCTACTTCTTACTGAGTTTCTAATCCGCACTTTCCTTTGGCTTTGGCTGGAATATGAATCTTGGGCTTGTTAGTCCTTTGCAATATGGGCTTAATTCTGCTTCACAAAATGGAGTCGCACTTGTATAGCGTGCTTCATTGAGGTAGATGTATACTTGGTACATGCCGCTCTATTCTTCTACTAAGCATTGCAAGCAGTACCGGTTACTTAGCTTATTGCGTTCCGAGCCTATTTACATGCATTCAGTCAGTTGCACACTTCGATCCTGGTTACGTTATTTGTGCTGCAGCGTTGTATCTTCTTATACATCTATCAATTCATTATTCTTTACATTTTCGTCCTTGTGTATCATCTTTTGCTCATTGTTTTATATACGTCACGTCCGTTTGGGCTCTTATGTCGTCATCATTTGCCTTCCATTAAGGCTCTATGTGCCTTTTCGGGGACCGTTTGTAAGTAATCTTCGTTTCGTATCAGCTGCTGGTATGACTGTCTCAATGGGTACCTTGCAGCCCACGGTTGTCTGGTGATAAGTGCTTCAATAGGTATGCATATCCTTCTGATGGGTATTGGACAGAGCCCCACTGGGGCTCTCTGTTGGTATATTTGCTCCTTATACGTCACATATCTTGGCGAGTATGCTTCTGGCATCTCGACATGGGTGGCTTGAGTGTAGACCATATTTGGGACCTCCTCTACACAACCAAAAACCCATGTGCACCACAACCCTTAAACCAATTCATTCAACATGACTGTGAGGAATTGCCATATGGCAGGGGTGTAGAAGCCCTGTCTTTCTTGAATTCTGTTAAATAATACAATGATGCAGGTAATTCCATCTCAGAAAGGGTGGCCTGCTAACCAACCCCCCCTTATTTAACTCCATGGTGAAAGCATAGAGCAAGGTTGTCCAACATACGGCCCGCAGGCCACAATGCGGCCCGCCAAGCCATTTTATGTGGCCCACGAGGCCGTATGTTGGACAACTCTTGAGTAAAAAAAAAAAAAACTTTTTAAATGTGCCTGTGCGCAATACTGTAACTTCCTCTGGTGACCCCATGGGGTCAACAGAGGTAGTTACAGTCCTCAGCCATGAAGCGTTTATTTATTTATTTATGCAGTGTTTGTCGGATATCCGACAAACATTGCAGAAATAAATACATTTGTCAAGAAGATCTTGGGACTTGATGATGGATGAAGGAGAGACTAATTTGTATCACGGCATAGTGAGGGTTACCTCGGGAATACCATTCATTTTCAGTGAGCGCGGGTACATACAATTGCCCAGTACTCCCACAAACTATGAACAATGGGAATAATATAGTAGCAATTACTTTGCATTTAAATATCCCTTTTCAGGCAAGTAGGACCCACCATGCAAGAGAGGAACGGGCTCCGGCCCAGACATGCCCGTTCCTCTCTTGCATGGTGCTCTGAAGGGCAAAAGGCGAGCCGAGATGAAGGGAGAAGGTGGCAAGGTGAGGAGAAGAGAGTGCTGGCCTGGGCGAAGGATTATGCAGACAGGTGCTGTGCAGGAGTTCCTCTTGGCGTGGGCAGCACAGCGGATTACTGAACCCCTGATTACCCGTGGAAAGCTGCTCAGAGGGCCATTGTGCGGAGTTACTTTCAAGGTTTGTCATCTCTGGACATATGTTTAGCAGGGGTTGCGGCGACACAGCCTGTCTGCCCCAAAAATCGTTCTTTTGAATTGCGAATGTCACCGAAGATGAACCTTTATCAGCTGAGAAACTTAACCTTTGCAGTACTTTTTTTCCTCGTCTTGAGACAAAGAAGAACAGCGGGAGCTCAGTTACGTTTACCTCTAAGCACAGTGCAGATTGATGAAAATGTCCATGCATTATACCAAGTACATTGGACATTATAGATGTGGCCAGTTGGGTATCAAAGCATGGCGAATACCACATGTACAGCACAATATGTTACCCTAGTAGTGCCCCAATAACATACTGCAACCTGCAAATGGGCCTCAGTGGACCACCTGCCAAGGTTTCTGGAAGTTGCTTATGATCTTGATCTGTGATCTATGATATGATCTGATATGATAGGTTATTTATAACGCGCTTAATACCCATGCAGCAGTGATCCCAATCATAAAAGTGAAACGGGCAAGCCCAACAGGTATAACTTATTTTCACTCTTTTGCTAGAGCAGTCTGAGGGCAGCCTATACCCTTCAGGAGAGGTGTGAACTGATACAGTTGCAACACAAAAAACAATAGTACTATGTTCCCAAAATACCTTAGTTCTTGTCTTTCGGATCTCAGCAGAGCCAGGCTTTTCAGCATCAGACCAGAAGCATGGGTGCCTTTGCGCTGGGCTGGGGTCAAGTCGGAGAGCAGCAGCCATGGGCCCCAATGATGCAGTTCTGTTTGGCAGTGGTGCTGATTTGCGGGTAGAAAACGCTGGGAACAGTAGGCCGTGCCAAGTGGATGGCACTGGAAGACTCAGTGACCTCTGGGCCCGGACAAGGGAATACTTGCCTTTGGCGCTGTGCAGGCTCGGCTGACACAACACGGCATATGGTTACGGCAAATATGTCAAGGCTTCAGCATTGTTATTGAGCAGAACTCTGATATTCAGGGGTGGTGGAGCGCCGAGGTCCAGTATGATTATGATGGTGTCAATGGGGCCAGCGCTGAGCAGCTCCGCTCAGGAGGGCCATGGGCCCGTGTGGGGCCGACAGGCCAGTGGGCAGACTGCAACAGGCCTGCTCGAGCCATCCTGCTATTTTTACAAATCTCGGGCCGAGCAGGGCCTGATGGGAGAAAGGAACTGCGCTACAATCTGCTCTTCTGCTGCGCTCTGCCTGCTGGAACTTCACCCTACACGTGGGACAGGCAGCTCTGCAGACGCTCAGAGCTTCCGTGGGGTGGGGGGTTCGGGCTGGGTCAGGGCCTACCTTCTCACCCTCGTTTAGCGGGGCTTCCCAGAACTGAACCAACCCCTGCCCTCTTGCATGCAACTCATACTTAGATGGCAGGGGAGAATCTGATCTCAAGGGCCGATTTCCTACGGTGAGGATTATCCATTGCACATCGGATTTGCTGACCCCTGCTTTGTTCCCAAATGCGGGATACACAACTGAATTATTTCTGGTAGTGGGGGACTGCATTCGTGCTCTCCCCCCGATTTATTGCTGAAAGAAAAGGTAGTGTGCACTAGGCCTGCTAGGCTGCATACTTTAAGATTGTGCTCACATTGAGTTTCTTCAATTAGGTTCACCTTTGGGTGATCACTTTTCCACATTTTATCTGTTGAATTGAATTATGCTTCTTTCATCACCACAGAAGTAATGTGTATTACAGAGATAAGCTACCATATGTATTGGGCACACTGCACATGCTCAGGCAGCATCAATCATGCTTTGTACAGGACAATGCTGGCCTAAATTGGGAACAGCCAGCATAGACATGTTGCTACAGAGGCATATTTTGGTTACAACCAGCATGACAATGTGTTACATCAGTGTCAGTGCTGTTTTACACTGTGGACACATTTATCATTAAAATGTGTTGTGTTGTAAAATGTTCTTTTCTGCTGTTGCTGACATGGAATTTTCATGTTCCCCTTTAGAACTGATTGTGTACTTATGGCTTTTTGGTCACCTTTTCTGCTGTAAAATGCACCATTTCAACCCCATATTTGAAAAAAATTCTTGGGGGGGAAACACCCCCAAACCCTCCCTAGAACCTTATAGCTCCCTCGCTACGCTAGGTCGCCCCCACTATTTCAGAAAAATATTAACACATAGACACTGAAAGAAATCACAAGCAACTAACCTTTGATCACTGCCCATGACACCAAAAGCTATCTTTAGGACTGCATGGCTATCACTGCCTGTGATGCTATTATGTCAAAGGTCACACAATATCGCTTTTTAATATACTGCTTTGGGTGAGGTTGTTGACTTTTGGCTCGCCGGCACACTGGGTGACAAAAAGATAATGCTTTGGCCCCACATTCAGAAAGGTTGGACAAGCCTGGCATAGAGTGTGCCTGTGTCCCACTGCAGCAACTGCTTTCTAGTGGCAGAGTGGGTTCAGAGGTCACAGGTGCCCTGCTTGATTGCTGCTGTGCAGGCAAAGTAGCTGCACTACAGCGGCTGCATTTAAGCCTGCACCTCCATTCCAAAACCATGATATTATTATAACCTACCCACCTTGTGGAAGGGTAATCTAAACATGTAATCCATATCTTGCTGTTTGTTGTGGCTGGTTGTGGTATGGTGATTGGTAGGTCACATACTTATTAAAAGCCACACCTGATTTGAATCATACTTATGTCAGCCATCTGAGCCTTGCCAGCCATAGACAAGCTGTGTGTATCCTAGTCAGACTGCTGTATCTGCTTACCAGTAGGTCAAGGAGCACAAAAGACTGAGGCCCTCATTACGACCCTGGCGGAAAGTGACTGACCGGACCGCCACAGCGTAAATAGCGTTTCCGCCATTGCACGAAGGAGCAAAGTGCGGCCCATTCCGACCCATCGGGCACGAGCACCACGGCATGGCGGAAGTGCAAAGTCCGCGATGGCGGAAATGACCCCAAAACGGCCCACACCGCCGCCGTACGGCGCCCTAGGTGCAATACCGCCACCCATCACAGCGGACACCGCAGTGTGCGCCTACCGGAAAGTACGGTGACCGGAAATATACGGAAACGGAAGTTAAAACATGGGCCCGGAACGGGAAACATCCCGCCGTACACCTATAAAACCACTAAAACCACACAACCACTAAAAACACTACCCTGAGACACACCCCAACCCGACATCCACCCTAGCGAAACCAAGAAAAATGGGAAAAGTAGCGAAGAAAGCGTGCGACCGCAAGCGGCAGGTCCACTTCTCCCGTGAGGAACTCACCGTGCTTACAGAGACCCTCCAGGAGAATGCTGCCGTCGTCTTCTGCACGCAAATGACCAGGACGGCACTTGCAAACAAGAAGGCCATATGGGCTCTGGTGGCACAGCGGGTAAGTGCGGTGGGGACCGCACCCCGCAACCCACAGCAATGCCGAAAGCGATGGGACGACCTGCGGATACGCGTCCGCAGCATACTCTCTGCCAACCGCAACATTGCCACAGCCACCGGGGGAGGTCCTGAATCACCCATCAAGTTGACCCCCTGGGAAGAAATCTGTGCCTCCACCATCGGAATGGAGAGCATAGAGGGAGTCGGAGGGATGGAGAAAGGAGTGCAGACATCCGAAGATTCAGGTAGGTGGGCCAAATAAAACAATGCCAAATCCACAAAGTCCATCCATGTGAAGTACCATGTGTCCACATAGTGCAACAGAAACACATGTCCAGGAGAACGTCCACACACATCGGCCTGATAGCGCACGTTAAAACCCACAATAAATACATAAATAATTAAAAACCCCTAAAACACGCACTACACGTGCAGCAGGCACACCCTAACTGCAGGCTGCCAAACAACTGCACCCTCACCCCACACACAAATGAAAGCACCTCCAAGGCCCCGACCCAAATCACCCTCAGGTACCACCCCAATGCATGTGATACAATGCCATTCCAATACCCACAGACCCATTAATAACCCTCGCCCTCCTTTACTCCACCTCAGGGTCCGATCCAAACGACGAGCATCAGGACACCCCTACCAGCACACCTGCAAAGAGGGCCAAGACCAACGGCCAAAGACCCTCCACCTCAGCTGCACGCATCAAGACACGGCAGCAGCACAAATCAGGTGGCAGCACAGAGGAGGGAACATCAACAGGCACCCCAGCAGCCAGCATGCCCACAACACCACCACCACAGGTCCCCCCAACGGATGCCACAGAAGGCACTGCCTCTGGTGGCAGCAGCACCATAGGTGACACCCCATTGATGGCAGCATGCTCCGACACAAAAGACGGGGATGTTGAAGTCAGATCCATCCATGACCTGTCCCAATCCCCCTGTCTGTCCCATCCCGTACAACATGAGGATACCACGCAGGGGCACCCACAAGACGACGACTGGCCATCCCCCACAAGCCCTGTGGCAAGGCAACATGAGGACAACAGCCCCTCTGTGACACCCCCGCAAATGGCCATGGCCCAGCAGAGGCAACAGTCCCTCGACCAGTTAATCGTGCAACAGCAGCAACTGGCCACGCTCCTCAAGGACCATGCCGATGAATGTGGGGGCACTAAGGCAGACATAGAAACATCAACTGAGACACTTAGGGCAGAAATGGAGAGAGGTACAGAGACACTAAGGGCACAAATGGAGAGTAGCACCGAGAGCCTGAGGGGGGAACTGCATGCGACGTCCAAGGACGTATGTGCCGAACTTGCCGCAGTGCGCCGTGTGCTCACTGAGCTCTTGCAAACCCTTAGGGACATGCATGGACGTGAGCAGGCAGAGACATCATCCGTTGCAAGTTCCGTCCAGGGCAGCCCCCAACGTAGATCTGGGAGGAACCTGCGCTCCACAGGCAGGGGTGCCCCTGATACCCGCAGAGGGGGCTTGCAATAGCGACAGCCCACTGACAATGAGCATCTTTGGACACTGGTGTTCGGGGGGGAGGTAGGAGGGTGGAGGGGGTGTGTTGGGCTCACTTGGGTGGCGGGTCGATAGGGTGTACTACATGATATCACATATGCCAAAAACAGTGCACGATCAACCAATGAGATGTGTGGACATTGATCTTTGTGTACTAGGCCATCATAGGCGTACAGTCCATATTGTGCATGTGCCAGACACACACAGTGCCACGAGTCCCGTGTCCATGTATCAGCCACCAGGCGTGAGTGCTAGAAGCATACATCAATGAGATGCTGACGAATGTCACGGCCCTCCGGTGCCTCGCAGACTCCTTGAGGTGCTGCCACATCCCCACCCTCATCATGACCATCATCAGGTGCTTGCAGTTCTGCGTCAGGGGGCATGGGCACATTTCTACGTACGCACATGTTGTGGAGCATGACACATGCCATCACCATCTTTGCAACCTTCTCATGGCGGTACAGGAGTGCCCCGCCAGACCTGCTGAGGCAGCGGAAACGACCCTTCAGTAGGCCGAATACCTGTTCAATGACTACACGGGTACGTGAGTGGGCATGGTTGTAGTCCTCCTCATGCTGGTCCCGTGGGTTCCGGACTGGTGTGAGGAGCCATCTCTTCAGTGGATATCCAGCATCACCTGTATGTGGACGATAAACGTATGATGTGGAATGCCATTGCTACGTACGCACACCCCCCCCCCTTCCTGCCAGGTCATTGCCGAATCACATACCCCACATTATCATGCATGTAATGAGACTCACCGAGTAGCCAGGATCTGTTCCCTGCGTGTCGCTCCATGTAGCGTGGTATTGTAGAGTTCCTCAAGACCATAGAATCGTGGGTTGATCCAGGGAATCGGGCACAACAATGTGTAATGATCCTGTTGGAGTCACACACCATTTGTACATTCAGAGAATGAAATTGTTTTCGGTTGCGGTACTGGGCCTCCATGGCATGTGGGACGACCAATTCCACATGGGTGCAGTCGATGGCACCAATGCAACCCGGTATGCCGGCAAGTGCATGGAATCCCACTTTTGTGTTGGTAATTTCCTGCTCCGAGCGTGGTAGGGAGATGTAGTCGTCTGCGTGCTGCAGGAGGGCATCGAGCACTTGCAATAGTGTCCGTGAGAACAGTGGCTGAGAAATGCCATGCAACTGTCCGACTGTGTGCTGGTAGGTGCCTGTGGCCAGGAAGTGTAGTACAGACACCACCTTCAGTAGGGGTGGGATGGCGGTTGGGCTATCTATCATGCTGACAAGGTCAGCCTGTGTCATGTCCACAATGGCGGCTATGGTGTCCCGGTCCAGACGGTAGAGGGTGTGGATCTGCTCATCAGTGAGGTTGAACGGATGTGCTCGGAGGCGTGGGATTGCGGGCTGCCTGCGTGGTGGTAGTGGCTGTGCTGGCGGCCCTTGCTGGCCCTGCCTTGCCCTCCTCTTCCTCCTGCGTCTCCTCCGTGCGGCCGGTTGTAGTTGGTGTTCGTCTTCTTCTTGGAGTTGGAGTACTTGCAGTGCTATCATGTCCCCCAGGGCCAACATCGCGAGTCCTGCCGGTAGCATTTCGGTGTGGTTGTGGGAGGAGACTGGCTGTGCAATTTATGTGTTATCAGGCTGTATGGCCTCCACCTGTGGTGATTCATTCCACCTGTGCAAACTGCTCTCCCCTTTGGCCGAGCACGTCCCGCGCACAACGCTGCAATTCGGGGAATGGCATCTTACTATTGCAATCATGTATTTGTACCCGATGGCCGTGTAACATTGGTTGATATGTTCATTCTGCTGTGGTCCCATTGTTTCACATACTATCTGTGCAGTCGCGAACAGACTTGTGAAGGGTCAGTGGAACGTAGTACTCGAGTAACGGTGGGCCCTCATGCATCACTGTACCGAGTTGCAACGACGGGCGGGGCGTCCCATTTGTGGGTGAAGGCAGTTGCCATTTTCACACACAGCCGCACTCGATGGATTAATTAGTGATTTCAAATGGCCACAGATGCCTCTTCGACGTGATGTTGCAAATGAGGAATTCGAAGGGCGGCGCTTTCGGTTTTCAGCTGGCGGCGGGGAAATGCCCACAGGTCTGACTGCAAATATAACGTACTATTGTTCAATGTCCTTGGGACAGGGGCCATGGCGAGGATGCAATGATTGATATGAATAGTATGGGATGCGCAATAGCGACGTGGGCGATGAGGCCGGACGTTCCCAAATACATGTTACTTCACTACACTGGAATTACGGGCTGGGGCACTGTGGATTTAGCAGGCTGCATAACGCACAGACTCAATGGATATTTCTAATGTTATGTGAGTAGATATTCAGGCGTTTTAATCCCGGGATGAGGGAATGATGAATGGATGCATGGGCAGGTGATTTGATACAGAGTATGCCATGTACAGGGCTTCTTGGGATCTATCCGCCTCCCCTACGCTATGTGATGCAGGGCTGCCATAGTGGGACCATCGTCTATCTGGCCTTGTTGAGCCCTCCCTGTCTCGACGCGCCCTCAGACACTTGTGTCCATGCACGTTACCAATCCCATCTGATGGATTCTGTTTTGACAGACGCATGCACAGGTACACTCGTTTGTGATGGTGTTTACACCTCGATATAGATAGTTATGAGTCGCAAGTGGTTTTTGGGTGGTGATGGACCTTTGGAGTGGGCTAGCATGCATATGGCTGTGGATTTAGTGTGATCATTGAAGTGAGTTGTTGGAATGTAGTTCTGATGGCCATTCTGTTCTTTTTCTTTTCTTTTGGTTGACAGGTATCTCCTCCCATTTTGCCACTGCCATCTGTATGCCACTCCTGCAGATGGGTTTTACTCCCGACACCTGCTGCTTCGTGTTAATCAGTGGAGCAGCATTACGATCTTATGGGACGATCGCCAATGGGCCACATGCCCTTACGCAGTACTGGTGGCTCGGAGCAACATTTCGGCCTTTCAGCTGGACTAGTGCCTCCCCATTGGGCCGGCCCTGCGGTTCTGTGCGCTTCCATGTTGCCTTTTCGTACGTGAATGTGGCTCTGTGTACCATGATGGAACAGGGCGTCACACAAGTAGTGGCTGGTCATTTCTTGCGGATGCAGCCCACAATGGTGAAATGTGTTTTGGAGTTCATGGCCTGATGGCTGTATGGGCTTGGTGATTTTGTTGTGCATTAAATTTCTATTCTGATTTGGCCCGTGTAGCGTTCTTCTTTGCAAGTGATGTGGCATATTCCTATTTGGGGAGCGATGTATTGTGAGGAGATCTGCATTGGGTTCCAGCTTCGGAGTTTAGTTGCGTGGTACTGTACTGGGCGCGTTTGCCTACGAAGCCCGTGAGGTCAGGGATGGGGGCTGCCAATATGACTGTTTGGATGTTGTCATGCTCAGGGGCGGGGGATTGGGTTTTGTGTAACAGATGCCCGTCAGCCAGGTGGACTGGTGGAATGATGTGATTTTCGGAATATTGCTGGTCACAGGTGCCTGTGTTTGCGTGCGTTTCTTGGTGGGGGACTGTGGTCATGTCCATTGGGATGGCTTCTGTATTCGTGCCATCTGTGCCCTGCAGCTCCCATTGGCCCCTGTAGTGTTTTTTTGTTCGTTGGCATGCATGGGTGACTTGTACATTTCACTGGTTGCATTGTGGCTTCATTGCACCTACGGGGAGTTGTACTTTGTGGGCAGGGAGCGGTGTACAGGCACTCAGTGGGGCCGTTTACGGTTGATTCGCGATGCCGTACTTCTCACCATGCTTGATGGCGTTAGGTACATGTCCGCTAGGGTCGGAATTGGCGTACCCTTGCGCCATGGTGGTGTTTACGGTTTGCCATGGCGCGCGCGCGCGTGCTTGGTGCAGTTGCCGTTGGCGTTCACTACGGTGTCGCTAGTGGCTTCGTACTTTGCGGTGACGGGTCATAGTCGCACCGAGCGCTATTCGATGGCGGTATTGCATTTCCGCCATCGTTTTCCGAATTCCGCCAGGGTCGTAATGAGGGCCTGAGACTTTCTTGGATCCTTTGTAAGGTCAGGTAACACCTCTGTCCATTAGGGCATCTCTCAGCAGGAGCTGTCCTTTCAAGCAAGCTTCAAAGGACACATCCTAAACAAAAGGGCCAGCCTTGCACCAGTTTGCTCCAAAATCCTGTGAAATATAGAGCTAGAATAGGGAGCAGGTTTAGGCAGGTATACAAAACAGATCCAAGGGTAGAAAGGATTCCCACATTTAGTTTTTTGTGTGCCTTTCTTTCCTTTCTGTCTCCTACATTTCCTTCACAGCAAAGTGTTTTGGGTATAATGCAGTAAGGCATGGCACCCTACCTTTCAGAGGCTTCCCAATACAGGACCAGATTAAAGTGTTTTGGGGGCATAGACACAAACAAATGTGGGCCCCTAAAACCAAAGGAATTAAGGAAATCAAGAATTTCTGACCCAGTCAAAAGCGATTGATAGGCTACCCTGACCAAAATGGAAATAAGCATGGGAACCGAATGATCCATTCTGTAATCAAAATTATAAACAAGTAGCATTTCAATGCTAACATTAGCAACAGTAACGACAATTAAGGTATTCACATTGTTGTATTGATGCAACATCAGAACTACATGAAGAAGAAATCTGTTTCAGCATAGGTACACGACAGATTTTAATAATAGCAGCCATGAGGAAGATATACAAGCTAAAATATGGAAGCCTGGCACTCATCCGTAACTGTATGACAAAGATACACACACCCTAGCATGTGACCGAAATCGGATTAAGCTTCACAAGAAAGGGTAGGAAGAAGTTTTAACTTGCACTTCAGTGCATTGCACTGACGTAACGTGAAAATGCTGCAGGCACAGATGTACATGCAGTTAATGGCTGGGAGGGAGGTGTGGATTTAATCTTTAGCATGCCTCTTAAGTGGTGTGAATGATGGGTGATTAGAAAGGGAATGGTGTGTAAAGCTGCATGCTGTGGGGGACAATTAATAAAGGTAATGGAAGTCGTTTAAAATGCATTTTAAAAATCTTCACACAGTGTTTTTTTCAGCTTTTACAGAGTGGCGGGGTGGAATGGAGGCATGGCAGGACCCAGGTACAGGGTTTGTATTGCGTATCGGTGGGAACATGGTGATAGGGCTTGTGGGAGGAAAGGGTGACCAGCAGGGAACATAGTTCCACTACTTCTTTCATACACTTCAAACACTGCATATACCAGAACATATGTATTCTGTTATGAACTTAGAAGATATGAGAATGGTGTATGCCCCTTAGTGTACATACAGGACATTTCCACATTGAAAATTAAGATTAAATTAAATTAATGAATTACAATTAAAACAATTTTTATTTATGTGTGTGTGTGTATATGACATATATATATATATATATATATATATATATTCAGTAAAAAAAACTTTGTTAAAGGGACATTATGGTTAAGTTGCGCTACTAAAAACCTATGAAATTCAGTGAAAAAAACTTTGATACAGGGACGTTAGGGTTCCAAGTAAAACCGAAAAACCCCTGAAATTCGCCAGGTATGGTAAGCTAAGCTACCATAACTCGCGCCACCACTGTGCACTGCTAAGGCTAACACCCAGGACATCAAAGATGACATCCACCATCTCCAAACCCCTAATTCCCCTGTATTTGTATCAGTTTCTGCTTCCCCCTCTCTTTTATAAATTTGATATTTGTATATAATAATAAAATATTATGTGTGTTGTTACTTTATTCCTCTGTGTCTTATTTTTTTAAAAAGGCAGTTAAGGTGTGTGCGGACATGGCGGGTGTCCGGAATATCGATAATCGACCAAAATGAGGTGTCCTAAGAACACTATTCCTGTCCGCACTGTCCGCAATCAAAATGGAACTGTTCTTAGAACACACTCGATGTCCGGGATGTCCGCAATTAACCAAAATGGAGGTGTCCTAAGAACACTATACCTGTCTGTACTGTCCTCAATCAGAATGGGACTGTTCTTAGAACACACTCGATGTCTGGGATGTCCGCAATTAACCAAAATGGAGGTGTCCTAAGAACACTATACCTCTCCGTACTGTCCGCAATCAAAATGGAACTGTTCTAAGAACACACTCGATGTCCGGGATGTTCGCAATTAACCAAAATGGAGGTGTCCTAAGAACACTATACCTGTCCGTACTGTCCGCAATCAAGATGGAACTGTTCTTAGAACACACCCGGTGTCCGGGATGTCCGTAATTAACCAAAATGGAGGTGTCCTAAGGACACAATACCTGTTTGTACTGTTCGTAATTAAAATGGGAGTGTTCACACTGTCCGTAGAACATCTACGCACATGCACACCAAACCCATAGGTCCTACAAACATCGCGCATGTCCATAACTGTCTGTCGCACATGTGTCACACTTTAAATTAGTTCGGGGACTAAAACACTGTCTGTAGAACACCCGCACGCATGCGCACAAATGAATATGCACATTTGGTGTCCTACTGACAGCCTTCCCATTCGTGATCGTGTCCACGAAGTCATCATGTGACCGCACCAACGCTGAGCATGCGTCCTTATTTGCGGACACTGTCCGGGTCCCCTACCATTTTTAAAGTACTTTTTTGACAATCCAAGGTATTTTACAGTAAAAGTTCACCATTGCACATGTCCCAGACATTGTCCCTGGCGATCTACATACTTTTTGGAACTTTTTTAGCCTTCTTTTGATGTTCGATCTGTCCGCGGTGTCCGCGGACAAATCGAAAAATCTGAGCGTGATGAATGTAAATTTAAGTAGTGTGCCCCAATTCCCCTTTGAGGTTGGCTCTGAAAAGAGAAGTTTTTTTTGTAGATGCTTGAGAAACACCTTTTATATTTTCTTTTTCTTACTTTACTCCTAAAATCTTCACATAAGCTTCTCCAAACTAACCCTTATGTTCCAGAACAGCATGGCATTTCCCATAAAAGATAAAGAAATACCATCTTCTTTAAAATAAACAGCATTACCAGAATCAATGTTCTCATTATTACAAAAGAACATACCAACTCTAATCATGGAAGCAAACCTGCCTCGGTTGATTGCACACCTAGAAATGTTTTGCTGAGGACAAAAAAAACAGAACTATTGTCCCATATTGCCCTAGGTATGTTAATGACTCCAATCAAGCATTCCCACTAAGTCAGTGCCTTGTCTGGGATTGCTAAAGGGAAGCCCTTATTTATATATTTTTATGACAAGTTATAATCTGGATGATGAACCCTTGTATAACGCCCCCTCTTAGAATCCCCCCTGACCCCACTGAGCCAAGAAGTAGGTTTGTTTTGCAAATTAAAAGATTTATTGGAAAAATTAAACAATAGATACATATCACACTTTATAATAAATTAATATTTGATATCACACTTAGACATATGACAGTGATCAACAATGGATGATGTTATACTAGCACACTGGTTTAATTACTCAGGAGTAGTAAAGAGGATAAGAGGATAAGGTAGCTGAGAATGCTTTATATGGTACAAGGAAATGGTACAAGGAAATGCAAGGTGGAAAAGAAGCAACACAGGAATAAACTTGATATGATTTCAGCAAAAGGTAATAGAATCACTTTCCCCTTTCGGCGATTCACCCCCCCTCTATGTAATGTAAGGAGGTGGAAGTAACACACACAGTCTTCAGGAATACAATCACAGTACAATACGAATTCAGTTCCCCCCTAGCAAGCTTAGAGAAACAGGGATGATTTTAAACATAGGCAAAGTACTTTAAAGGTGGTATGCAAAGAAGGGAAAACTATGCTAAAGATGATTTTAATTCCCTATAAGAGATTCAGGGTGGGTGATAGCTACTTTAAATTAGTTCAGGATCACTTTAGCAATGCTCTATGAATGATTATCAGGTTGCAAACGAATTTCAGCAAAGGAAACAAAAGACAAATATTTTTACACGTGGCTGAAATTAAGCAAAATGTGAAATCGTGGCAATTTAGTCACGTGCGTCAAGCGCAATTACGGAGGAAGTATAAGGAGTTGGTTTAAAGCTTGTTGGAAAGCTTAGAATCTCAGCTTTAGAATAAAAGTTATACCTTGCTTCTATCACAAACGGTTCAAGAGATACAGACGATTTTGTGGAGGTAGATTTTCAGAAATGAAATTTTAAAGTTTCAGAATGACAGATGACAGTTTTGCAGCTTTAAAGTCACAGAAGGACACACAATGATATGGTGTAGTTCTAGATAGGTTAAAATAGTTTGAATTAGATTATTTTGAACTAAGAGATTGGTTTTGCACAGTTCTGGCTGAGTACTCACACTATATTTTGGACAGGAATGCGACTTCGTCACGGATCGGGTCAGGATTGGCTGCGGTTCTCTCGCCACTGGGTACTGGTTCTCTGGTTCTGCTCACAGCGATCTGGGTCAGCTCTCAGCACTGCACAGTGATCTGGTCTGGGTCTGGTCTCTCTGGATCTCTGGTCTCTCTGGATAATTCTGCCTTCTGGGTCTGCTACCGGTGTGGCAAAAGTTCTTGGCAAAGAATTCAAACAGCTCGCCCGGCTGTGAATAGTTTGGTTAGGTTTTGAGGCCTGCTGAAGAGGGATTCAGCTTGTGGATTCAGGCCCCTCTGCTACAAGTTCTGGAGTTAAGTTCTGGTCTCTTGAGATGGATGGATTTGAAGTCTGGAGTCTCCCGGCAAAGCGTCCTGCAAGAAAGTGGAAAGTAAATGTCCATGTCTGGCTTCCAGTGGCTCTTTTTATGTCTTTAGAAAGTGGGTGTGTGCATAGCATAACTGAGTCTGCCCCTCTCAGCTTATCATTGGCCCAGTTCTCCTCTCTCCCCTGATTGGGGGAACTGAGTTGTGAGTCAGAGTGATGAGGTAGGTTTATGGTCAGAGGATCCTCCCCTTGTCAAATTGCACACAAATCTATTTCTGATCCACATACATATTTCCCAGATACACAAGTGGTTGACATTACATGTACATATTACAGATTATTTATGGTACATTCTGTTCCAACTCTGATGTTTCTAAGAGCTTGCATTCAAAAATGACAACTTATTTTTGTTTTTAGTTGGTTTAACAATATCGGACGTTTACCAAAAATGGCACACATGTACACCGCCTTTCTACACACATTCCAGTAACTTTTCATTTTTCTAGCGTGAACCCCGTGTCTGCAATCTCCATAATTCATGGTGTTTTGCCTCAGAACATGGTACAGAGTTCTAACACCTCTTACAATGTGCACAGAAAAACCACAAGAATGATGATGTTATTTATATAATTTTTACAAGTCTGCACTATGAATTATCCATCTTTTTAAAATTATGCTCTGGCCCCGAGGGGTGTGGTTTTCCAAAACACATGGTGAAATTTCTGGTTTATCCACTTCCCCCAAGCTCAGCTTGCTCACAGATGCAGTGCCCCTCCCTGTTTCCTTCCAAGAGGAAGCCATTTACGACCCCCCTAATTTAACATTTGCCTGGGCCAAGGACAGTGCTTTGTTTAGTTTCCTGCAGTCCCCAGGTGCCACTCAATCAGAGAGGTGTCATCTCCTTTTGACAGGGGCAGCAGAATGCAGCCAGGCCTGGGAACACAGCTGCTGATCAAGTTTCAAATCCTGTCGGGGGTAGTTGCCGGGCAGAATTCACTCTCTTAAGCCAGGCTTCAGCTAAATGTCACTTTGGTTCCCAGTTTTTCTTCATCCAAATCAAACTTACAATTTTTACACATGCAGCTAGAACGCTGATTCTAAGTTCAAAACTATGACATTTAACAGTTGCAAACTATGTGACACTCAACAGTAGGTCACTCATTTATTTTAAACATTTAGATTTTAGTGTCTTTCAGTCCAATTTCACTTCAGCTGCTGACATCCACAGCTCAGCCAGTTTTGTTATAAACATTGTTTTGGGCTCTTCATCTTTCCAGATCTTGTATGCACACAAGAATACATTCTGCCAAATGTCTGCTGGTGTTCAGTGAGATTTTTGAATATCTTGCAATGTTTAAAATAGGCATTTTTAGCTTGAATTTCAGAAAAACAAAGGTGATTTCAAAGCGCTTTTTTGAGCCAACCGGCACTGCTGTTTTTCCTTTGGCACACATTTCACTCATGGCACTCCTGGCCCATAACGCTCGCACTGGTGGGTGGCAGGTCAGGGGAACATTTTGGTGTGTGCCAAAATGTCGTGGTTCTCCAGGATTCTGGTGCAAATGTGGGCTTTTTCGTCCTCTTGGATTTCCTAAACCCACAGCACCAAGTGTTGCAGCATAATAGTCCAAACGTGGGTCATGACACGCAACAGGTAAACCAGAAAAAATAACTGGCATTTGGAAGGGCTTTCATTACTGCTTGAACCAAGTGTTCCCAATCTGCCAACAAAGTAGGGGCACTGGCATTGCCCAAATACAAAGCACCACAGTGCAAAACTACCACATGGGAACTGTTCATCCTGCCCATATCTTCACAAACTTGTACAATTCCCTGCACATTGAAATCAGGCACAGTGCTCCACATCACCTCCACCCCTTTAACATCAAAATTGTTTGACACATTCCTGCATTTAGCATACTGTTCCAAACCATGCACAAACATATCTCCAACCGCCAACACCCTGACTTTCTCCACCTCTGCCATCTTCACTACACAAAGCCTCTTTCAACACAAATCCACAACCTCAACACCTGATTGGCTAATCCCTACAGTCCCCTTTCCATGCTGGATTTGCTGAAAACCCCCAGATGTGGCATCCCCTACCCGCAGACAGCCGTGGTGTCTGTGGAGTGCGTAACTCTTACGCAGCCCTTCTACCCTTTCCACTTCACTCTCTATACCATTCACTCATTGGATACAGCTAAGCAGTCACACAACCATCCACCAATCACATCCAAGAACTCTACATCTAATTCCATCATCATAGTTCGGCACTTCATATGTACTGTTAATCACTCTGAGTACAAGTATCATATCATTGGAAAGCACCTACTACAAAAATGACTGTACAAGTCTCCAAGATTTCCACTTGCAGCTTCATGCATATCCACATGCATGAATACAATTTACAGGTATGCATATTTTCTGCACAGTACATGTACAGCTCTTGTTTAAATGCATATAAACTGGGTAACTGCCACTTAATCTGTATAACCTACAAAATAAACTTACTGTCATTTTTCCCATCTGCTATAATCAACTGTCACTTGCAAACCTGCCTACTCTCCACATTTTCTTTATACACAAACAGCTATCTAAAAAAGTGTAATTTCATATTAAAAGATGGGAGAACTAACACTATAATTGTAGAAAAACACTTTCTAGTGTATTTTAAAATTACACACAGCCAGGATAAGTTCATGCATCTTTATACACTCACACAGATAGACACTATCATTAGAAAAGTTCCCAGCTGAAACAACACCACTGCCTCTACATCACATCCTTCTGCTTTATTACCCACACCTTCACAAATGCATACATTCCATGGTTTTCTATACAGTTTCTGCCATTTACCCCATAAAAATAGCAAAATAAGTATATGATTATTTCTTCTATCTCCTAACATCCAATAACACAGCCTTAAGAACCCAAGTGAGTGTCATACGCTTAGTATTATACTCATTTGCAAAGCATGTTCAACTAACAGATTCTAAGCAAACTATACAGGCTGCACATAGGCAACGGAAAATGCATGTACATACTATGTTTAGTTATCAAAAACACTACTACTACAAAAACATAAAAATCAACTTCTAAATTAACAACAGTGCTATAAACACACACAATTACTAACTTATTTCTTTTACAATTGCAGTGAAGACCACTCTCCTGAAAAGCAGCAGCATCTGAAGTACAAACAACAACTCAGAAGAAACCTACTCTTTCCATACAACAAAGTAAGTACAGTACTACTATAATGTTCTAACTGTTACTCAAACACACTGTGGGGCTGATTCATGGAATTTATGCGCCGGAAAACGGGGATTTGTGCACCATTCTGCCCATAAATCCCCACTTGTTAAACAGGGATTTGCAGGCAGAATGACACACAAATCCCTATTTTTCGGCGCACAAATTCCATGAATCAGCCCCTAGAATGTTTGTATTGCGGAACAAAGAACTGTTTTAATTCTATACCATTAGATTTCGTATTAGTGCTTCCCCTCACCACTAGCTCACTTTGTATTGTCATCTGAACCTCAGTATGGTAACACACAAATACAAGAATAGCCTTCCCAACTTGTAGATGGCCATTGCACAATCACACACCTCCACATACATCCTTACCATCATACTCAGACACTCATGCACAAAGCACACATACATTGCACAACAGCCCAACCCATACTTTCTTTTTTTTCCAACAGACCCCAAAGAATGCCTACCAAAATGCAACTCCGTAGAAAGCAACGCAGAAGTAGAGCAAATCAAAATAAAAGTGTCCAAAATAAGCATCCATCTCTAGCAGAATGTGTACAAAAAGTTCGAACAAAACAGCTAATACAATCATTAAGCGAAACAAAACAAGCTTCCATTACAGAAACTTTACCTCCTCTTTCAAAATGTAAAACGAAACAGAAAGTGATTAACAAGAATTCAGCTACCACTACTGCTAACACTGCTCCTATAAATCTTGATGTAGTGGCAAGTAACCATACCAAAAAAAGTATTTTACAAAAAATGTTCCGCTACAGAGTCCTCCAGAATCTTATAAAAACAGGAGAGAAATCATGCACAACCCTTAAAACCTACCGTAGAAAATTAATCTTAGAAGCTGTCATAAACAGTGCAATCCTTCTCAAAGGAAGTTATTTATTTTAGTTTTAAACAGAATGAAACCACTAACAAAACTAACCACTAAACTGCAAAAAAGACTTCTCAATAAATAGAATGTCAACAAAAATAACTTCTTAATTATCTGTAGAGGTGAATGGAGTCACACCACGAGCTCAGAACCATATTTTAATGCAGAAGCATACAAACAAAAGCAAACAAACACAATTGTCATACATAGCAGTGGACGAGGGTATGAACAACTTAAGAATACCATAATGGAACAAGAAATGCTGCTTACAAAAATATCCCCAGAAAACTCACTATCACCTCTCCATTCGACTGAACCAAAATGTTTAGTGTACAAATAGCTGTGCACGTCAATGTGTAACATTGCCAAAAAATCTTTCAAATCTTTACGCCAGTTCCTCAATCGGTATGTCAAAGGCAAAGACAAATTCAAAATTAAACTACTACAAACTATGGATACCTGTCCAGTGCACAAATACACAGGACTACAAGGACATTCATTAGCCTGCATTTCACGACCTATTTGCAAAACCACCTTCCATCATATCAAAATGATATCAACACATGATTCAACTATAAGAAATCTGGTCCATGAACTGTACTATGCTAAAAGTCCTGCTTTAGCACTAGCCAATTTAAATAACCATCTTCTACATGGTACAGCCAAAGAACTACTTGAAGAAATAGAGCATATCCAGAGAAAATATTGTGGAAGTGAAAGATATTTACAAAATGCAATAGCTTTCCAACAGACTAGCAACAATTGTACAGATGGCAACCTTCTACTACACACATACAAAAAAGAAATACTAAAATGTAAAAGTACATCCGCTGAAGTACCAAACCATGCGTGTGTGTGTGTTGCTGCAGAACTTTTTGTAAAAGTAGCACAAAAACTGTAGACACAACATACAATATAGAAGACATTGAAGATTATTCGAAATGGTTTGAATTAGCTCTCTACCTTATAGCAGAAAACAAATACAAAATAACTGACCCCTTAATACTTTGCAGTTACTGTACTGCAAAACTTGACAACAACCAAACTCCTTCACGTGCTATCACAAATAACTTTGAATTATTCCCACTGCCAAAACCCCTGAAACAACTCAATTTATATGAGAGCATCATAATTCAAACAGTGCACCCATTTCAAGCATTAATACGCCTTCAACCAAAAACAGCAAAATTACCTCCCTCTGAATGAGTGAAAGGCATTCGTGGCAAAGTAGTTTATTTACCATTAGTTCTGAAAGAAAATGTACACACTCTGGGAGTGCAACATCCAATAGATCAATCTTTAATTGCCTTAGTAAATGGTGTACCTACAAAAGACAAAATAATTTGGCAACAACTCGTGGACTTACAAAAAGTTAGACAAGCCTTGCAATATCTAAAAGACACTAATGAATACTACAAAGAAATTAATATTGAAGAAAACCTGAGGGAAACCAACGAAATAATTCAAGAGTCACCAGAAACTGGTCAGTTAATTTCAACTTCTAGATCCTGCTACAGTATCCAATATTTTAGACCATTTTACAATTCATCCATTACACTCTAAAGTCACCATAGATGATGCACTGGAAATGTACCAAATGCGACAAACCAAAGGATCACCAATCAGCATATGAGAAAAAAGTATAGAAGCATGTACCTTTCCTCTACTCTTTCCTACTGGGAAAGGAGGAACGTACAATGATAGACCCACTCAGATACCAGCATCAGAATACCGCTCTTTACGAATGTATTCTGCAGATCCCAGATTTAGACAAAATGTGGAATACATATTTCACCTACTCTTTGAAATTGAACTAGCAACTCTATGCTACGGAGTTGCACAAACATTGAAATCAGGTACCCATTTTCAAAATATGTCAGCTATGCAATTACTTTAAAAAGTGCAAGAAAAAGATGAGGTTCTACAATCAAGCATTACAAATCTGTTAGCAAACATGCGTGGTACAAAAGAATACTGGTTCCGACATCAGAGAGATTTACGTTGTATGATGAACCTTGGCCCACCCACTTGGTTTGTTACATTAAGTTGTGCAGAATATGCATGGGAAGATTTACATGATTTCCTACACATAGCAAACAAAAACAAAACAAACATAGATATACTAACACCTGGAGAACTCTGCTCTCTAGATCCTGTTAATGTTTCAAGATATTTTCATCATTGCTTCATTACTATGCTACACTTGATTTGTAATAAAACTGTTCCTCCCCTTCAGAGAAGTGCAACACTTCTTTTGGAGAAAAGAATACCAAGCCAGAGGAGCATCACATATCCACATGATTTTATGGATTAAAGATGCTCCTATATTTGTTCAAGAAAGTGATGCCACTGTTTTATAGTTTATCGAAAAATATGTCACTAGTGAAATTCCTTCATAAACAACAAATAGTGACCTTCATGCACACATTTTACAATTTCAAAGACACAAATGTGGGAAATATTGTCGTTGCAAATATAAAAACAAAGGGAAATACTACACCAAATGCTACTTTGGTTTCCCTAGACCAGTTACAATAACAGGTCAAGTAAACAACTTCATGTCTTCAGTTAGACATAGTGTCAAAGGTAAATCATCTAAGAACACATATTACATAAAAAGAACAGAAGAAGCAAAAAATATCAATGATTACAATGCAATCATTACCCTCTTATTGAATGCAAACACAGATGTGCAGTACATTGCAGACAATTCCACTGCAGTTGTTCGATATGTCACAACCTACTTAACCAAAGCAGAAAAAACAGAGCTTCAAGACCTCTGGGATGACCTATCATCTGACAAAACACTGTCACAGAAATTGTACAGCTTAGGCATAGAAATGCTCTCTCATAGAGAATGTGGCTGCTATGAAGCTGCAGACCGTTTAACCAGTACTGCTTTGTATGGAAAATCTGAAAATATAGTATGGCTAAGTCTTGGTCCTGCTAAATCTAGAAAAAACAGTTCTCAAATCATATGAGGACATAGAAACAATAGCCAAAAATGATCCCAACAGCCAAGACATTTTGAAAAACAATTTACTAGACACATACTACCCAAACAGGAGTACCACTTTGGAAACCATGTGTCTATGCCACATATCCCAAAACTTCACATACAAAAATAATATAAATCCGGATGAAAACAAAGGTAGATACAGAATGACAAATTGTGAAAGCAGCTTAGTGAAACTTACCAAACACATCTTAATTAATCATATCAAATTGTCATTAAAAAAAACTCCTCAACATAAAGAACTATATTACATGTCCCTGCTACAACATTTTAAACCATGAAGAAAAGAAGAAGACTTACTAGATATCTATGACTCCTCTGAAGACGCTTTCAAAGCAAATGAAAGCACTATAACAGATGTAAACTTTACACAATAGAAAACAATGTTGCACAATGAACAGCAACATGAAGAAGAACTCCAGGCCCAACTAGATGAGGACACTACCAACAGTAGTCAACCTTCTGTAACAGGAAGCCAAGAACCACTGGGACAGCCACTAATAGCAAATTAGTCAGAATTAGCTATGACAGAAGTAGGAACATTATGTGTCACTATGAACAAGATACAGAAGACTTCACTGTACTGAAATCATAACTGAACAATGAGCAGCGTAGCATTTTCCAAGAAGTAACAAAACGAATTGAACATGGTCTACAACATGAAAATAAAAACTGCACCTGCCAAAACTACAAACCAATACTGCTATACGTCAGTGGTCAAGCTGGTTCAGGAAAATCATTCTTAATCAAACTCATCAGCAAGTTTCTTCAACAATTGACAAACAACAAACTGTCAGCTGTTGTAACTGCCCCCACAGGTTTAGCTGCCTACAACATAGGCAGTGTCACTTTACACGGATTACTACTCCTTCCAGTACAACACCAAAACAAATTAAATTATTACAAACTTTCTACAGAAGCTGCAATGGAAATACGCAGAGTTTTGAAACAAATGAAAATGCTACTAATAGATGAAGTGAGCCTCGTCTCCAACCTAATGTTGGCTTTGATTCACCTCAGATTACAAGAGGTACTCAAAACAGACTACAAAGAGCTCTTTGGAGGAAAACACATTATTGTTTTCAGAGATATTCTTCAATTAACATCAGTGAAAGGTGAACCTATTTTTAAAACCTTAGGGCACAAACTCTGCCGTAAAACTGTGTGCAGCATAGGAAATGTCATCCTTTGGCAACATTTTCAATACAGATAATTACCAGAAAACATGCGCCAGTCTGCAGACGTCAAATACGGCAACATTTTTAAAAGTATTAGAGTTGGTGTACTATCTCAAGAAGCACAATCAATATTAAAAACCTGGCACAACCATGCACTCCATGGCCATAACTCATATACTACTGATATCATGGAAAAATGTGCATACAAAAATGTCAATTGTATGTCCTTGATGCCAACTCTTGCAAGCTGTTCAAAATTCAATGAAACAATGTTGAAAAAAGAAATGCAACCAATAATTGAAATTTGGTCCACAGACAAACTGGATGTACATGCTATGACACTACCCATGTGTCAACAAGCCACAACAAGACTAAATACCTTAGAAAACTCTACCTCCAACACAGCTGGTTTGGAAAAAAGATTAAAATGATCTTTAAACTGTAGAGTAATGCTTAAACGTAACCTTGACGTGGAGCAAGGACTAGTTAATGGAGCACTTGGTACAGTTGTTGGCTTTCAAACATACCCACATGAGAACAACATTCAGTTTGTCAATATTCTCTTTGACAAACTATCAGAAGTTAAAAGGATAGGACGCTCAATAGCCCGATTCCTTCTTTTCAAAGACATGTATGTACGCAGAGAACAATTTTCTCTAACTCTAGCATACGCAGTCACCTTTCATAAATCACAAGGTCTTTCCCTAGATAAAGCATTGATTGGGAGCACAGTCTTTAAAGCCCCCCTTTTTGTGAAGCTAGATGAACATAGATTGGGATCAAGCCCAGTAAATGGTGATTTTTGAATTTTGGAGCCTAGAACTCACAATTATAAGACTACGGGAATTTCCAATACTCATTTGACTCAATAGACTCATCCGCACAGGATTGGAACTCTGAATTTTCAACATAAGATCAAGTGTGATCATTTGACATTGAGATCTCAAATTTAAGAGATATAGGGAGTGTACATGGGCCTTGAGAACGACCGGTGATCAAAACACGTGCCGGCTGTGTTTTTCTCTAGAAGAATTCAAAACATTCATATTGAAGGAACACTTGGAGTCACTTTATGAATAATGATGTTGGACTTGTAAAAATGTAAAACTTAGATCAAGTGTATGGTGTGAGCGCAAGATATCCTCCCAAGCTACAATCTTTTCAGTCTTTAAAGAAGGCATGAGTTATGTAGCACTATCACGCGTACGTACATTTGACGGACTATTTCTAATCAACTTTGATGCAAGTAAAGTAAATGCTGATATTCCTTGCATTCTAGAATACAATAGACTATTTTCACTGTACACCCCATCTAAAGACCTATCCTGTTCCACAAAAAGCAAAACGTTGTAAAAGAAAACTACTTCAAACAGAAACGATAAAGGATCTCCCTGCAATTCCTCCAAAGAAAGTAAAAGAAGCTAAAACTTCATCAATTACCACAACCAAAGAAGAATCTGCTGCTCAAAGTAACTCAACTACTTCTTCAAAGAAGCAACACACACTCCGAACAAATAACTTGGCCACAGAACTATCAGGTCCATTCAAATTTTCAAATATAACTGTTGTAAATTTCTACGCAATTGTAGCAATAAATATTCTATTCCAATTGCCACTAATTATTGACAACATTTACTTACACAATATAGACCAATTGTGTTTGCAAATGTTAGTCCTTAATAGAAATGCAACCAACAATCCTGACAACACCTACAGTGTTCACGGAATAAGACAAGAATTGGACTACTGTGCTGGAATGGTAAAATTTACTGTAAACTCACAAGAAGATCCACAAGAATTGTTAATGTACTTACTACAAATACTGGAAAACAAAAACATACCTATAAATGTAATCTTTTAGATTTCAAACATTTGGAAACATACATGCACTCTCTGCATCCATGTGGCACAGGAACAAATCCCTAATGAACGCTTTGTGTATGTATCCAAACCTAACCGTGAATCCATTCCATTTCAGCAACTTGTACAAAATGCAAACCATGGCTCATTATGTATTACCTGCAATTCAGATAATCACTCCACCTTACAAATACAAACACATAGGAAATACGTAATAGTAATGCTTTTATGTTACAATGTAGATGGTACCAAAAACAACTGCAAGCTGACTGGATTCACACATAGGGCCTCATCACGACTTTGGCGGTAACCCTTAAATCCGGTGGTCGCGCTATTACCGCCAGATTTAAGGGTCTGCCAAATCAGGACTTCAGCGGATTTCGCCCCAGCTCTTGGCTGGGGGAAATCCGCTGAAAATTTGTGCTATTACTGCCGGCGGGAAATCCGCCGGCGGTAAGAGTGTAAATTTTCCCCATTGAGCCCAATGGGGAATGGGGCATTCCCGAATGGGCTCAATGGGGAATTACATTACCGCCGAACTCGTGATCTAGCGCTATTAGCACCGGGGAGTTCGGCGGTAGGGCTAATACCGCCAGCGGTAATACCGCCGGCATTACCGCCAAAGTCGTGATCAGACCAATAGTCAAGTATCACTTGGTAAGAAAACCTTCCCAACAATAGGTATAATCTACCACGCAGTAGCAACAACCAATGCAGGTCACTAACCTGCATATATAAAAAAGAATTGTGGATGGTTCAAATGTAATGATAGTACCATTACTCTAAAGCAGAGATCACCAGCAAATCTTATAAACGCTTATTTAATATTTTTAAAACCAAAATTTAATAACTAATCTGTGCATAAACATTAACAAAACTTCAATTAGAAAACTATAAAGAGTTAGAATAGGTCAACAGGTATCTAACTGACCCAAGATTCTGCAACAACCAAACAGATAAATCAATACCACTAAAATATGATATGAAATGAACAGTTAGAATACGTCAACAGGTATCTAACTGCCCCAAAAATCTGCAACAACCCAACAGATAGATGAATAACTTGAAAGTATAAATAAAAAACTATAACCCGTCAGAATACGCCAACAGGTATCTAACTGCCCCAAAAAATCTGCAACAAGCCAACAGATAGAAGATTAGCATAACGTTATAAGTAAACAATTAGAATAAACCAACAAGTATCAAACTGCCCCAAAAATCTGCAACAAGCCAACAGATAGAAGATTAGGCAGGAACAACAAATAAGCACTGAAAACAAAGAAATAAATATATTGTACCATAACAAAAAAACGTTTTTTTATTTAAATCCAGCATGGATTTTTTCCCCACAGACTCAATGATTTAATAAACAAACACAGAAACTGAGCAAATTGCACAGTACACTGGTCTGAAATATATTACTTCTAAAGTACTAAATATGAGGGTCAAAATAATGCAGAAATGTCTATTATGCAATGCAATAACTCATTATGAACTACCTACACCAACATAGGATCTTTCCTTTTATCACAGAAATTGAAAAATAATATCTTCTCCAGTTATCCAAGTCATGAAAAAAATACATCCAATCACAAAAAGTCAAACAGTAAGTATGTAATAATTCAACTCACAAATACTGCTGCATAACACAACCATTCAAGCAAACATATAACCATACACCACAATCCAAAATGTTTACTTCCAGGATATGTTATACTGCAGTGCTTGTTACCAAACTCTACAATCTTAATTGCATGAATTAGCCAAAACTTCACATACAAACTCTACAAATCAAACAGTACACAAACTTTTGATTTGTGTATATTTGATGGATGTTTGATTCTATGGTTGTGTTATGCTGCGGTGGTTGTGGCCAGGGCCTAGAGTCTTGGATGCAAGGCCGAGGGCTTCGGGCATGCACCCAAGACTCTAGGCCTTGGCCACAACCACTGCAGCATAACACAACCATAAAATCAAACATTTTAACTATAGTATATGAGCTACTTATACAGGATATTAATTACAATCAATGCTCTACTAACAACCCAAAACCAATATCATACTAAAGTAAAATAGCCAGTAGTGCATTTTTTATGTCCACGGACAGCCGTGAAGACCGCAGACATGACAAACACATCAAGGGCACCTGCCACCTAAACAAATACGGCATTTGACCCATCTATTACTCCCCCACGCTCCCCAAGCACTATTACACACCAACACACTCCCCAAAATATAATTATCCTCCCCGTTCGACGCTGCGCTGTCCTCGGATATCCGCAGACCCAAGATGGCGGGCGCATCAAAACAATGTGACGCACCTCACACTTCACCCCAGCCAATCAGCGAACACGTCGATTAGCCAATCGGTGTCCTGTCCACGGAGCGAACAGGGAAATGTGTCTGCGGAGCGGACATAGATAGCACACATTTCTTTAGACCTACTTTTTGGTCGTTTTAGAAAAAACTACTGGACGGATTCCACCAAATTTACAAAAGTACGCTTTCGGGACCCAGCCTCTGCACCTGCTGCAAATTTGGGGCAAATCCCTCCAGCGGTTTGAGCTGTAGGCGTGAGCAAAGTTTTTTCCCCATTCACTCTATGGAAAAAAATACATTTTGGGACCCCCCTTATAACTTTGCCCCCTCTGCACCAAACCTCATTAAACTTTCCAGAGTGGCCCATATACTTTTTTTGCAAAGTTTGGTGAGAATTCATCCAGGGAGAGCGAAGTTATAAGCCACCCAAAAAGTGCTCTTCCTATGGGATTAGCAACTGAACCATAATTACACGGCTACTACCGTGGGCCATGTAATATATATATATATATCCAGAACTTGACAGCGAGGAAATGCAGTCATGATGCGCAGCACTCCCGTGAGAATTCCTTTGGAAGTAAGGGTGCGGTTGTTAAAATATTACAAACTTTATTGAGAAAAAATCCATTCATTTTCTAAAATCTTCATCATCCCAACAAAAA
Organism: Ambystoma mexicanum; assembly: GCF_040938575.1. Classification (NCBI taxonomy): domain Eukaryota; kingdom Metazoa; phylum Chordata; class Amphibia; order Caudata; family Ambystomatidae; genus Ambystoma; species Ambystoma mexicanum. The sequence goes on along the minus strand of NC_090931.1, from coordinate 809,399,971 downwards.
GTCAGTGCCAGCAGAGTGCAAGCAACTAACGCGTTTCGCCACTATCGCGTGGCTTGTTCACAGTAACTCCACCTTTGATTAGTCATCCTTTAAAAACATTGAAACAGTGCCTAGTTAAGAAACATAGAAAACATACCATCACCTTGCTAGGTTGTTGCAGCCATTTTGCATTGGGCACTCAAAACGTAAATCCATTAACGAGTCCACATATAACAAATAAACATACTTATAGCCAATGCAATTTAGACTCTATGTGCGACAATGCTTGTGACCAGATATAATGAATGTCACAATGTTTTATTTTACTCTGCAGTATCCGCCGGATTTATATTATGACAGAGGACAGTGCTGGCTCTATTGTATTCGATACAGAAAAGTAATTATTAAGTCTCAGTGTTTTAGAAAATTATACTTGGTCCTGAACACATGCCTAGTTTTTAGCAATGATCATGATATTTTGTCTTAGTTTACAAATGGACTCTTAGGTGCAGACTGAAGTGCATCAAATATGGACTCACGCGTTGGTATCTTGGTTTATTTCATCCGCAGGTATTCTGAAAGTCGTACACATTCTACTGCATTATCAGCCACTGGTATTAAATAATTCTCGCACCTAACAATCCATAATATTTACTGATATTTCCAGACCACGTGGTTTTTATCCCTCGACAAATACGTTGAGAGCGGAAGGTCAGTAAATGCCTACATATTAGCTGATTTAATCTGCGATTTAAAGTGCTAAGTGTTTATAGGACAAAATATAAAACTTCCCTCTTGTCTCCATAAAATAGTGCAATAAGTAAGGGAGTCTGCTGCAGAGTCTTTTGGACAGTGTTGGGCAGAGACCCTACAGCGTTTTCTCCAGTTTCCAGTCAAGGTGGATATACACTTAGTCCTCTTTTTACCTCTAATCTGAGAGGATTCAAATTACCCAGCAAGCCGCGGAGTCTGCTGCAGAGTCTTTTGGACAGTGTTGGGCAGAGACCCTACAGCGTTTTCTCCAGTTTCCAGTCAAGGTGGATATACCCTTAGTCCTCTTTTTACCTCTAATCTGAGAGGATTCAAATTACCCAGCAAGCCGCGGAGCGGCCGCGGAGTCTGCTGCAGAGTCTTTTGGTCTTTGGGCTCTGCGGCGCTCTCGCGACGCCTGCCTTCTCCCTCAGAAGATCTTTCAAAAGTGCCATAATCACACTCCGGACCGCTCTCGAAGCTGAGAAAAACTGAACCAAGTCTGAACTAAGCCTGAACACACCTTCACCCTGACCACTTGTCTGGTCGCGTAAGTAACAAACCCCCCCTTGCTTTCACTTTCGCCACCTCCCTACTCTTTCCTTCCCCGGTACTCGTAAACCTTTTATTAACTCTTTTTTGCTGCCACCCCGCTCGCTTTCCGCGTCCTCTTACCTATTCCTCCGCTCCTCCGCTCCTATTCACCTCTTCCTCCATTCCCGCCCTTCCCCCCACTCCCTCTTCGGCACCGGCTCGGTCTACCTCGCTCGCTTCTCGTGTTCTCTCACCTCTTCACCTCCCTCTGCACTCTCACCTTCCCCTTCCCCATCATCCCGGCACCCCCCGGGCCCCTCCCCCTCTCTCCCCCCGGCCCGACCGCCCGCTGGTCACCTGCACTCACCGCTGCCCCCCCCTTCTCCCCACGGCCCGACCGCCCGACTGTCACCTACACTTACCGCTGATTCATCCTTCCTTGCATCACCGCCGCACGAACCAAGACTCCGCTGCACCCATTGTACTTTCCTAAGCCATATGCGACTCCACCCATCCCCGCAAGAGACCGATTCGGCTAGCCCGGTGGACCTGTGGCGAATAACACTATTAAGCGACATAGACATCACCCCGAAACCCCCAGCCTATCACCCCACAAGAGACCGAAAGGGCTTGACCCTTGGATCTTGTGGTGAACAACACTACCCGGAAGCAACCATTAACGAAACCCCCAGCCTATCACCCCACAAGAGACCGAAAGGGCTCGACCCTTGGATCTTGTGGTGAACAACACTACCCGGAAGCAACCATTAACGAAACCCCCAGCCTATCACCCCACAAGAGACCGAAAGGGCTTTACCCTTGGATCTTGTGGTGAACAACACTACCCGGAAGCAACCATTAACATCAAACTAAAAACTAATAAATAACGGAGACGCCATCTCGGGGTCCTCAACCCCTCATCCTACAAGAGACCGAACGGGCCAGACCCTTGGATCTTGTAGCGAATAATACCATCAAGTGACAAAGACGACATCCCGAGACCCTCACCCTATCATCCCACAAGAGAACGAAAGGGCGCGACCCTTGGATCTTGTGGTGAGCAACACAAACCGGAAGTAACTACAACTAACAAGAGCTCATAAGAACACTCCCATTAAGACTGCAATCGACAGCTTTACTTACCCCCACTGGAGATCGAACGGGCGAAGCCCTTGACTCCAGTGGATACTAGTCCTACGTTAAACACCTCACCCACAAGAGACAGGAAGAGCTTGACCTGTGACTCCCGTGGGTGGCTTTATTACCAACGAAGCACATACTCCCCTGGAAAATGCAAGTACTGCTGAGAGACTAATAGGCCACTTTCTCGGATTAGTCAAAAGGAGACAGAAAAAGACCAGGCCCTGGGATCCTCTACCCAGTAGCATTATTAACGGAGAGAAAACCTCTCTGGAAGAACTCCTAACTTGAGAGACCTGGGATCCTCTACCCAGTAGCATCATTAACGGAGAGAAAACCTCTCTGGAAGAACTCCTAACCTGAGAGACTGGAAAGGCAACCGCCTTGCACCTCAACTATAAAACCCTTTCACCTACAGGAGACCGAAAGGATTATTCCTTGGATCCTGCAACTTGTCCCTCTAACCTCAAATCAACAGTTCACACGCACCCTGCGTAGAAAACCCGTATTATCCACCCAGAACCTGACAGTAAATTTCCTGCTACCAACCCTGCTACGTCTCACACAGAGCTTCGCTCCTCTGGCAGGTGACTCACATAAAGAAGAAATGACGTCAACTAGACCTAAACAACAACCAACCGTGCGACCAAAAACAAGACTAAGAACCAAACTATGCACAGCAGCCTTGTCTGTCCTCGACGTATCACAGCTGACGCTAGAACAATCACTTTCAAGAGCTCAATCAGCAAAACTCTCACAGAACCAGCAGATACAACACGCCTCCCACGACACTGAACACTACCTTATTGAAGATGACCTGTTCGAAGCAGAAAACGACACAACAACTCAAATAAACGCCCACCCAAGCCCTCAAGCTCAAACCATCACAACAGCACATCCTCAGCACAGTACGCTGAAAGCTGAATACCTGATTACTTGCGAACTTGACAACAATTATGACGAAGTGTTAAGCGCAGCTCAAGCAAAATTCGTTCCAATCAAATGCCCAAAGGATAACTACTTATCTGAACCTAAAACCTATGATGAACCAACCCTGTCAGAGCTCATCTCTAATACATCACACTATCCAAGCTCAACAAATACACCCGAGACTCTACTAAAGGAAAACATAGTGCCCGAAAAAATTACGCCTGATAGTGCAGAAATTGGCAAAAAACCGATAAGAACGAATATCATCCCATCCATAGACAGCACTAAACAAACCGATGAAGAACATTTCGATGAAAAAGAACTAAAAAAAATCTGAGACGAGCGGCTAAATGAAACACAAGATCCTTCAAACATGAGCTCAAGACAAGGCCAATCTGAGGAACCAACTATACCACCTCAAGCATCAACTCGGGACCGACACCAAGAACTGCCTACAGTTCCTCAAAGGCAGACGCACAATAAAGAACCACACATACACAGCATGTATGCTGCCTCAAATTATCAGACCATTAGAGAACACACGCAAGCTTACGACGAGGAAAAGAAAAGCCAAGAGACTCCAAGTGCCGCAATAAAAGGACAACAAGTATACAAAGTCACTGATCAACATGCACTTCAAACAAACGAATACACAGGAGAGCCCAATTCATTAACAGCTGATGCACAGATTACTAACACAGAGCATACAGACCCAACTACCATTGGAATTGGACCGCACGAACCTTTTAACGGAAGTGAGCCTCACGAACCTCTCAAACCGCAATTAGAAGAACAACGGATTTCCACAACATCACGCAACTCACAAACTGTAACCCAACAAGCAAAAAAAGAGAAAGCAAGACTAGCTAAGCTTGCATGGCTGCAAACCCACAACTCAAGCAAATACCCACAAGCGTCTGAAAATATTAACAAACAAAATTTAACCAAGGCTAAAAGATTATCAATGGACATAACAGAAATCGAATCTATCATGTTAAATCTTGACAAACGAAAAGAAATATTCGGCACAACACCAGAAACTCATAATTCACAGATGACGTCAACGCCTTGTCTTTTTCAAGAATTTGGAAATAGAACAATTAAAAAAGAACAAGAGAAGATCCAACCAGGAAACCATAAGTTACCCAAACAATTTAACTATGATACAGATGAATCTTTTTACACGCCTGACATCTTCAACAAAAACGAGCAGTCAAAACACGCAGTATACGCCTCAGAAACCAAACCTTCAAACCCAACAACTGAGCATAACGAACAGGATGAACACCCCAACCCCAGGATTCCAACCACGATGCTTGACCTGCAAAATACGTTGATTGCAGTGCTCTCGCAAACAATGATACCTTTCATTAAGATCCAAGAATCAATGAAGGATAACATCAAGGATCAAGCAACTCTGTTAGCCATGATTCACTCAAAGCAGATCTACATCGAGAATTTCATCAATACAATAGAAGTCCGACTGAACTCAGAAGCGGAGCAATCAAATCGCTGGCAACAACGACTAGCAGAAATGGCTAGAAGCGATCGACAAGAAAAAACAAACTTAAACTTTGAACTACTTACCCTTCTCAAAACACAGCGAGAACAACAACAAAACCAACCGATGGATATAAGACATAATCAAACATTAGTTCAACAAACAAATGAAAATGTTGTACAAAGTACAAAAGCACAACTACATACGCCGGGCATAAACACCATTCAACAGAGAACTGCGGCTGCCTTAACTCTACATTCAGAAGTACAAGGCGACGGCCAGCTAAAAGAGAATAAAATAGAACAATACAAGATCTTCTCGAAAGAAAAAACAACCAATGCTGCAAAATCAACACACCCTAAGGCTATCTATCAAAAAACGACAAACAGGCTCTGGAGCGTTCCTCAGAAAAATAATACTCACTGAACTTATTTCACAACCAAACACAGTGGACTTGCGAGAAAAAACCAACTCAAGAACTGCTGAGAAGAAACTAGCGGGCCCGATCAATGTCACTGCTAAGCAGCTACAGAACGGAATACCACTTTTAGGCCATCAACTCAAATCAGACTCCGCTGCGCAAGAGGACGACCTACTAAAGTGGACAACTCACGAAGACCAAGAACCACAAGATACGTCACCAGATATACAATCTGAAACATCCCCAAGTTACATAATAATTGATGAATATAACAGCGCCCGAGCCCTCCAAACAAGACTGCCACATGAAGACATCTCAGAAAGTTCACTACAGGAAAATTCAATCGCATCATTTGTTAGCGATGGCTCTTTATCAGTGGAATACTATGATCAAGTCATGGACAATTCTCTCACTATACATACAACATTCACATCGGACTGCATTTTGCCCACGTTTATAAATCCACTGCAACAAAATCAAATCTATGAAATCCATATTGAAAATTGAATCAACAGAAAAGAACCCCTTATACTGAACAGAACAAACACTCTCCGCCTGCTTGGAGCAATACCACAACTGCAACATATAACAACAGCTGAGATCGACTTAATCACCTTTAAAGATCATAAGCACCTAGACAAAATTGTCGCCGAAATCTCGAATCAGGATGATCAAGAACTGATTGCTTCACAAGGCGCTCAACTTCTCAAACTTGGATTCAAGTGCTGGGCCACCACAACAACAAGGAAACTCCCGGTGAGAAACCAAAGGCCCGTTCGCACAAACGAACACCACGCCATCAATGAAAAAACGATTAGAGACAAAAGAGCAGAACAATCGAACGGTCAGGATCGCCCATTTAAAAGGATATACGATCTAGAGCTTTCAACTATAGAAACCACTTCTTCAAGAAGCTCAGTTTATTCATACTCATAACAATTAAACAACACAAATTTCACATGGTCACTTTGTTCATGGAACACAAGAGGGAATCTTCACTTATATACTCAGCCATCAAATGATCTTGAAAACTTTCAAATCATATGTCTACAAGAAACCTGGATTACCGACACACCAGCATGTGACGGCTTCCTTGCTTTCCTAAATCCTGCAATAAAAAAAAAACACGGAAAACCAGCATCTGGTCTTCTGACCCTAATCAAAATAAATCCCTATTGGAGAGTACTGACCACCGAAAACATAAACCCTTGGATTCAGATGACCATAATAACAATAAAGACCCACCAAGACCAAAAAGAAAATGACGAAACAAAAATCGCCATATTGAATCTCTACTGGAATCCTGTAGCCATTACAACTAATGAATTCATCGACGCTGTATTTATCACAGTCGACAACCTAGCTGACACTTACAGAAACTTGGAATTAATACTCTGCGGAGACCTAAACATCAACCTCATTACACCTAACGGTACTCCACGACGACCCGAATACCTATCGGCTAAAGCGTCAAAATGGATGAAAGAAATCCAGATTCGAGATCTCAGCCTCTTAAATCATGCAAAAAACAATTTAACGCCCTTTATGCCAACATGGAGAAGAGCCTCCTCTGCAGCAATTATCGACTATATCTTTCTCTCACAAACCCTGCAAGATTCGGTCGACATTGCTCAAACCATACTTTGCGACAACAGTGATCACAATAAGCTCACAGTTCAGTCACACCTTACCGGACATCAAATGCCATCTCTAGGACAACCTTTACTCGAACTGGACGGTACATCATCAAGACTTCGCATTCCACAAACAATACTACCATTGCTCCCAAAGAAATTATCAACTTCCAAAAAACCGGACTTGGAAAAACTGAATTATGAATGGATTCTGCTCCCGTTCCAGCAAACAGTTGAAAATCGCTCACAAAAAACTCATCTGCATAGTTACAACGAGGAAATAGCAGCAAAAAAAAAGGAGCTGGTGAAACAGATAAGACAGCTCAAGAAAAATAGACAACCAGGAAACATCATTCAGATTGCCAAATTAAAACAAACCTACAACAACTGGAAAAAATCTCAAAAGGCAATATTACTACAAACAGATGCAGAAACAATGATGAAAACATACCGGACGAATAATACCAAAGATCTCTGGAATCTTCTGAACGAAAACCATCAAAAACAACAAAAGCTAACAGCCAACGTACCAAAGGAGACATGGGTCAGTTATTTTTCAACTATGTACGCAGCTCTTCCTCACCCACCTGAACAAGAGGAAAGTAAAATCAACACAAAATGGTCAGTACCCATTTCATATGAAGATATTCTATTCATGATCAATCGACTTAACACCTCAAGAGCGCCGGGCCCTGATGGACTTTCGAATGCCATGCTAAAACAAGACCCCTCGGCATGGGCAAGTTTTCTGCACAAGATAATTGATATTATAAACTTACACAACCAAATTCCTACTACCTGGAAAACGGCAACAATAGTCCCCATACACAAGCAAGGCCCGCGTGATAACCCACAAAATTTCCGCCCCATTGCCTTACTCGACCCTTTAGGGAAACTCTTTGCATCAGTCCTACTAAAACAACTCACTGCCTGGGCCAACTCGACCGGTAGATTCTCAACAAGGTAAACTGGATTTATTCCCAATCTTGGAACGAACATCAATCTCCTTCTTCTCCATCTCATTAAACACGAAGCGATTAACACCAAGACCATGATATACGCCGTGTTCATTGACTTAAAGATGGCCTTTGATGCAATATCTCGGCAAAAATTATGGGCGAAGCTTAAGGCATGGAACTGTCCTCCGAACATTCTTGAGCCCATCAAACTACTATACTCAGACACTTCAATAAAAGTCAGGCTCACAAAACAAGGAATGACCACTGAAGCAATATCAACATTTAACGGACTAAAACAAGGATGTCCTTTAGCAGCGACTCTTTACAACCTCTATACATCAGATATTGAACAACATCTGGAAAACAATAGAGCAAACCCCCCAAAAATCAATTCAACCCCTGTATCCATAATGGCTTATGCAGAGGACATTGTCTTAATGGACAAAACCCCATATGGCCTGCAACTCTCACTCACAGCTCTGAGCAACTACATGACCCATAATGATCTAACAATCAATATCACTAAAACAAAATCTATGCAATTGACGAAATTTCAAAATAAAGCTAAACAACAACCCACCTTCAATATCAATGGAAACAAGTTGGAAAACGTGACAACATTCAAGTATCTTGGCATCACGATTAACCAATCAAATACAGAAGCAGAATGGTTAGACAAAATTGAACAGAAGGCACAAGCATTAGCACGCCAAGGCTGCATCCTACACAGAAAATTCGGAAAGTTTTCATTTAAACCGATAATTGCGTATTACAAGCAAAAATACATTCCAATAATAACGTATGGCACTGAAACAATGCTGAACGCACAAGAAGTAAACTGGATGAAATTTGAGTCTATATTTTGGCGTAAGATTCTATCACTACCGAAATCGTACCCCATGCCACGAATAAGGTACGAACTTGCAACTCAATCTATCGGCTCTATAGTACGATGGAAACGTCTGGACATCTATCGTAAACTCCTATCCGACGACAAGACACCGGCAATCAACATCCTCAAAACTAAAACAGCGACCTTAAATACCACAGTTCTATCAAAATGGAAAAAATCTATCACCAAGGAAATGGAACAAGAAGAAATATCTCAAGAACTTTTAACGAAGCGTCCCCAACATGCCAAAGTCAAACTCCTACAAAATGACTGGATCAAAACCATCGAACTGAAAAACTCCTATAAGCGGACATTATACTGTAACAAGGACAACAGAAAACTAAATGAACCACAACCATACCTGCGATTATTTCCCGATCCAGTGATTAGATCAACATTTCTGAGAATCAGATTGAATATACTGCCGACAAACTACTATTTAGCCATAACAAACCAGATCCCCAAAGCAAGGAACTACTGTCGGTTTTGCGAAATTGAAACCATACCGGAGACCATATTCCACCTAGTCATGGAGTGTCCGGCGCTGGCAGCTCAACGCAGGCAATTTGGTTCCCATTTCGATCTGGCTTCACAAGAATTGGACGCAGCTGAAAGATGGAATACTATCCTCAGCGGAACAAATAACAAATACATATTTACAGTTGTCCTTTTTCTGACTAACATTCTGGATCTCAAACAAAGAAAATTGTAAAGCCCTTCTTACATTTTCTTTGATATCATATAAGATTCACAATGATGCAAAAGTTTATCACTAAACTAAGACATCAAAAAAAAAAAAAAAAAAAATTAAAAATAAGTAAGGGACTACAGTTGATACAATCCACATATCAGTCTTTGATACAAAATGTATCCTGAGGTCGGCCAAGATTAGGTGCATATGTGAAAATATGTCTGTTTGCAAAGCTTCATGACCAGTTTATAAAGTGACAATAGTTTACTTTGAAAGTGTGCAGTGACATCTAATGGGACCTCCTATTGAAAGCAGAAGCTTGTTCACCATGGATGACACTTGGAGCTATGTTACGTATCTAACATATTAGAACACCCTAGTGGTGTTTATGTGAAGCTGAGTGGTCAATCTGCGGGCTATACGCACTGATATAGCCCGCAGATTGATTACAGCCTGCAAATCGGGTGTTTGCAAAGCAAGCATATATATATATATATAACTTCATAGTGCTTTCGAAACCCTAACATTGCTAAAAAGAACCCTACTAGTGGTTTATCGTTATGTAGAGAAAGAATACTGAAAGCAAAAATCAATTATCAGCCTGGGACTATACCAAGTTCTCTGGACTATATATATTCAAGGAAACAACTTTAATTGCAGCAACGTTAAGGTGAGAACTTAATGCAACGAAGCCCTGGAAATTCAGCTAAAGGCACCTTAACTCTGTGCTCCCTAATGTGCAGATTATGACCACAACAATGACATCACCGATCACATTCAAAGGTGTCGTTACAATATATTACTCACCTTAACTTCCCTGCAACTAAAGTTTTTCCTTGAATTTCAAAGGATTTGTTACAATGTATTGCTCACCTTAACGTCCCTGCAAATAAAGTTTTTACCTTGAATTTCAAGGGGTTTGTTATTCCATAGATTTTGGAACACTTCCATACCACTAGTATGGTCTTCAGCCATGGTCAGTGGGCATGGCCTTTGGCCGTGCCCACTGGCCATTTTAAAACGCTACCAGACCACTAGCCCTGGCCTTTGGATTGCAGGCTTTCAGAACTCACAATGTTTTTAGGCAATGCGCAGTGAAATTAAATTATTTGCCATGGAGCGTACACTTTGGTTAAGCAGCGTTCTCCAAGCGGTACACCGTTTTTCGGCACATCACTTTGGCGTGGCCCGATTTGGCACACCCATTCCACTGCAGCGCCCATTTCGGCATGCCTTTTTCTGGCACAAAAGCCATTCCAGTGGTGTTATTTTGGCATGAGGGATGTTTGGAAGTGGCTGACATTGCAACCACGTCTAAATGCCATCATACTTATACATCATACATCATAAATAATATCACAGGACTGCACTGCAACAAATCTCGCCACCCCCGCTTGCATTGGTTTTCTTTTAATTAAATTAAATGAATGAATTATTTTTTTTAAAAACATACAGCCTTGAACCTTGGTATGCCAGAGGTCACAGCCCAGCATTTAATCACTAGGCCACAATGGCTTGATGCTTGAGAGGGCATACATTTAATACTTAGCCTATAATTTATTAGAACACCCTAATGGTGTTTCTGGGAAGCTGATTGGTCAATCTGCAGGCTATATGCACTGATATAGCCCTCAGATTGATTACAGCCCGCAAATCGGATGTTTGCAAAGCAAGCAGCTTCCACGTTGTATTCTGCAACGTTGAAGCTGCTTGCATTGGTGTATATGAAATTGTTCATATACACCCGCGGAGCATATGAACACTTTAATACACACCAAAGTAAGCAGCTTCAACGTTGCAGAATACAACGTGGAAGCTGCTTGCTTTGGTGTACATGAAAGTGTTCATATACACCACACCGGTGTATATGAACACTTTCACGTACATCAAAGCAAGCAGCTTCAGCCTTGTATTCTGCAACGTTGAAGCCGCTTGCTTTGGTGTATATGAAAGTGTTCATATACACCCGCGGTGCATATGAACACTTTCATACACACTCTCGCAAAACCATGATCCTGCATTGCACCATGGGTGGTATAACTATAATTTTTGAGGAAGGGGGAACCCCCTTCTCCATCAAATTTTAAAATAACTATGACACAGAATAACCCCAAACACACATGTATCGCGAGTCAATGCTTCGTGCCCAAGTTGGTTCAGACCTGGTTCAAATCCGTCCAGTGGTTTTAGGCTGTGTGCTTTGGCAAAAAATGTACCTTTTGTGTCTATGGGAAAATGAATGGGAAGTAAGCCTCACTTTGAGAGGTGGGAGAGTGAGTTGGAAGAGGAGGCTGTGGAGACAGTATGGGAGAGGGGTAGAGGAAAGAGGGTAGGTAGTCTGAGCAGATGGGTAGGTGAAGGGGAATAGGTGGGCAAGGAGGGGGAATTGAGATGATGTAAGGCATTTATTACGCGCCTATACACAAGTGTTTCAAGGTGCGACGAGGCACGGAAGGGGAAACAGAGGCAAAACAGCGATCCTACTAGGCCAGGTAACATTGAGAGCATGCAAGTGCAGGGGACGGTGGGAAGGGGAAAAGTGCAAGGGGAAAGGGGCAGTGCAGTACATAGAATAGCAGTAAAATAATAAAGACAATAAATAAATGTGCAGCAAGCTGGTGGCAAATGAAAGGGTAAGTGCAGACATCAGGTGTGAAGTACTTGCAGGGGCTGTAGGGATACAGAAATAATCCCAGAGTGCAGGGTTTCCAGGGAGGCAGTGCAGGTGTGAAACTGGCGGGGGACCTGGGCCCTAGATCAGAGGTTAGCCATGTAACCATTGAAGTTTCAGATTCAGGCAGGAGATCAGCAGGGGAGATGAGGAGAGAAAGCCGAAGAAAAGAGGAAGGTCTTGAGGTACTTTCGGAACCAGAGATGGTTCTCCTCAAGTTTCAGAGAGGTTGGGAAGCTGTTCCAGAGGGAGGCCCCAGCAGATGAAAGAGATCTACCACCAACTCGCTGCTTGGAGAAGCGACTAACCCTGAGGGTGTTGGAGGTGGGTGAGTGAAGAGCTCGAGAAGGAAGATATTTAGGAAGAGCGAGTTGGAGGTATTGAGGTCCCAGACTCCAGAAGCCTTATGGACAATGCAGAGGGTTTTGAACTTAATCCTCGCTGCCACTGGGAGCCAGTGCAGAGATTTCAGTCCTGGAGAGATACGATCCCTGGGCTTGAGGCCAAGGACACGTCTCGCAGTCCTTTTTGGATGAGTTGCAGAGGGCGGAGAGTAGAGGAAGGCATATTTGGAAAGAGGTTGTTGCAGTAGTCCAGCCTGGAGAGAACCAGGGCTCTGGAGACAGTGAGCTTCTTGGGGAAGGAGAGGAAAGGAAGAATACAACTGAGGAGGTGCAGCTGGTAGTGTGACTTTTTAGAGATGTCAGAGATGTGAGGAGAGAAGGAAAGTGTGGAGTCGAAGATAACACTGAGGTTTGTAGCCTCACAGGTGGGAGCAGGAAGAGGGCCAAGGGAGGCCGACCAGAGAGTGACAGGAAAGGAGGGAACAGGTGTGCCGATGAGGAGAATCACGGTCTTACTGGCATTAAGGCAGAGATCATTGGCGGCACACCACTAGTGGATGGCGAACAGACAGTCAGAGATGAGAGAAGGAGAAGAGGTGGCTGAAGGGAGCCTGAAAATTAGCTGATTGTCATCTGCATAGCACTGAAAGTTGGGTCAGAGAGCGGCATTGCAGTGGGCAAGAAGTGCCAGGTATTGGTTGAACAGCCATGGAGAGAGGTTAGACCTCTGTGGAACACCACAGGTAGAGATAGTAGTAGAGGAGAGGAAGGATCCAAGTTGGACCTGGGAGGGTTGATCAGAGAGTAAGGAGGTCAGCCAAGCCAGGGCCTGATCGGTTATACCCAGGTTATCACAGAGACGGTTGAGCAGGATGGCATGGTTGACCGTGTCAAAGGCAGAAGAGAGATCAAGTAAGCTGAGGACACAGGGGGTGCAAGTAAGCTGAGGACACAGGGGGTGGTGCCATCGAGGTTGGATAGCAAGTCTTCACGGATGTTCAGGAGAGCAGTTTCCATGCTTCTGGCAGCTCTGGCAGCTCTGGTGGTTATCTCCATGGTCATGGAGATAACCACCAGAAACCGAGTGAAGATTAAGCTGGGATATGGCCAGCTTTTCCAGGAGTTTGCCCAGGAGAGGGGTGATGCAGATTGGATGATAGTTAGCAGGGCAGAAAGGGTCGGCAAAGGGTTTCTTCAGAAGATGGTACACAAGGGAGTACTTCAGGGGGGAGAGGAAGGCTCCAGTGGCGAAGGAGTGGTTGCAGAAATAAGCCAGAGCAGGAGCCAGGGTGTCGATGTTGTCCTTGATGGTTTTGGAGGAACAGGGGTGAACCTGTTTTGATGAGACTTTCATAGATTGGACTTGTCTAAAAACATCGTCTGAGGAGAACAGGGGAAAGGCAGAGAAGGAGGGAGGAGAGTTGACCGAAGAAGGACCAGAGGAAGAGCAGGGAGTAGAGGGCGGAGAGGAAGAGAGAGAGAGAGGACAGGATGTCATGAGGTTTAGAGATTAAATGATAAGCCAGGACCGTGCAGAGGGCCTGGGAGGGGACAGGAGAGGTAGAGACTGCAGCAGGATTAGCCAGCTCCTTGCAGATTTTAAAGAGTTCGGCTGAGTTGATTGATGCCGTGGAGATGCAGGCTTTAATGTGGGCTCTCTTCTTGGTGGGGATAGAGACCCCGGTATTGCCTTTGGAGAAGGCGGCAGGTTAGTTTGTCAGAGGATGTACCAGAAGCATGCCATTTCCTCTCAGCCACCCTGCACTTGAATTTAAGGGAGACAAGGTCTGAATCGTACCAAGAGTTGCACTTGGCTTTGGGCTTCAAGCGGATCCTCATGACAGGGGCAAGAACATCAAGACTATCAGATATAGCAGAGCTGTGTCAGGGTGTGAGTCAGCTAGGGGGGGGCGGGGCAGAGAAAGTGGCAGCAAAAGTGAAGGTCTGATGTCCAACTGGTTTAGAGGTGGGCTGTTGCACATAAAGCACTGTATAGTGCAATGGTCGCATAGACTCTGAATTTTGGTCAGCTTGCACTATACACATTTAAACCTTATTTTATGCTAGTAAGGAGCAGTCAATCTTCAAAATCTGGTGACATCACTTCCCATGACGTTGCTTCCCATGATGTTACTTACCATTGCCGATGTTAGTGAGCCCCACCACTTCTTTTTTTGGGACTTGTGCCCAGCTTATGTGGCAGATTTGAAAGGGAGCTCTGTATGACCCGTTCCCCTTTCAATGGCAGCTAACTTCCAAGTGAAGGCAGAGACATAAGGAAGGAGGGAGAGTGAGTACAGAAAATTGTTTCAAGGGTACAGGCGGCCAGGTGAGAGGAGAGCAATGACAATGTTGAGGTGATGAGTCAAGAGGGAATGAGAGAACACAGGCTTGTACCACTCAATACAACCTGCGTGATCTCTCACCTGATTGGCTCAGCCCACATTCCAGGATGCTAATGGCTGACATATCATTTACCATTGTTGGGGATTCGGGTTTGACTGGGATGTTTTCCCTTTAGAAAACCCATTGAAAGGTTTAGCCCGAGGTGTTCACTGATGGAGTGGTTACACTTACACAATTGGCCTCATTACGAGTTGGGCGCAAAGGGATACCGGGCACCGGTAAGGACACCGGTGCCGGTAATCCCTTTGCGCCCTATTCCGAGTTCCCTTAGCAGGTCCCTTCCTTAACGCCTGGTTTTACCAGGCGTTAAGGACGGGACCCGTTAAGGGACTTTAGAGCTAATAACGGTACCGCAATTTGCAGTACCATTATTAGCGCCTTCCCTCTTCCCATTGAGCCCTATGGGGGCTCAAATGGGGTTGGGAAATGGCTTTTTCAATGGGGACTTACTGGCCCCACAAAGGTCGGAATAGACCGGTAAGTCCCCATTGAACGAGGGCGGACTCGGTACCGGTATTGGAGGTAGTCATGGCGCTAATAGCGCCATGATCACATCCAAACTCGGAATGAGGCCCAATGGTCCTCATTACGAGGTGGGCGGTAAGGGATTACCGGCACCGGTAAGGTCACTGGTGCCGGTAATCTCTTACCGCCCTACTACTAGTTCCCTTTGCGGGTCCTTCCTTAACGCCTGGTTGACACATAGGTTTTAGTAAAATGAGAATAGACCATACTTCTTTTTCAAATTGAAGTTTGAGATTTTTTTTACAAAAAATCTCTCGATTTGCACAACTAGCTGATGTGAGTTTTTCTAGTGTTTATTTTACGTCAATTAGTAGACATTGGGCCTCATTACGAGGTTGGAGGTAGCCATGGAGCTACTAGCTCCATGGCTGCCTCCAAAATTGTTCCGACTCCCGTCTGGTGGATGGAGCAATTACTGGTCCATTCCGAGGTCAGCGGGACCGGTAATTCCCCATTCACCAGAGCCATTCCCCATTCCCATTTGAGCCCCCAATGGTCCTCATTACGAGGTGGGCGGTAAAGGATTACCGGCACCGGTAAGGTCACTGGTGCCGGAAATCTCTTACCGCCCTACTACTAGTTCCCTTTGCGGGTCCTTCCTTAACGCCTGGTTTTACCAGGCGTTAACGACAGGACCCGCAAAGGGATACCGGGGTCAATAACGGTACCGCAATTTGGGGGCTCAAATGGGAATGGGGAATGGCTCTGGTGAATGGGGAATTACCGGTCCCGCTGACCTCGGAATGGACCAGTAATTGCTCCATCCACCAGACGGGAGTCGGAACAATTTTGGAGGCAGCCATGGAGCTAATAGCTCCATGGCTGCCTCCAACCTCGTAATGAGGCCCAATGTCTACTAATTGACGTAAAATAAACACTAGAAAAACTCACATCAGCTAGTTGTGCAAATCGAGAGATTTTTTGTAAAAAAAATCTCAAACTTCAATTTGAAAAAGAAGTATGGTCTATTCTCATTTTATTAAAACCTATGTGTCGCAGGCGACACTGAAAGTATCTTCACTGGGCAAAAGACTAGAAGTTAGAAGACACAGCTATTTAAAAAAAGATAATCCGTTTTCACTGTAGAAAAATCAGTCTGGAGTTGTTGCCAAGAAGTTGTCTCCTAAAATCAGCCGAGTTTCTATGAAAAAGCCGTGGAAGCTGGCAGGCCTGCCTACTGTACAGTGTAATCGCAGATAATAGATTGAGGCAGCAGACTAGAGAGGCGATTAATCAGTGTTTGTCCTCGGCTTGTATCAATAATATTGACCCGGTTGTCTTTGACTCGCTGTCCAATCCCAGCATTAACATAGGCCTCGGCTGTACGCCCAGCTGAAAGCACCGCGAGCTGCCGGTGCCTGTTAAACAGTCATTTGTTTAAACAAGGAGGGATGATAATTGACGCCAGGTGGCAAGAGTGACCAGCTAGTGACAGGAACGGGTGACGCCATTGCGCTTTAGCCGTTTGCTTCACCCACAAGTTCCCCAAGAGGCAATGCACCTGGCAAATGCCCTGCTATAGGATGGAGCACTAACAACATTATACTCAATTCCTACTTTTGCATTTTTTTAAAGAAATCCGATCATCTATTTACAACATTATTTCCCTTACATTCTAAATTGATGGATACGCACAGACAGAGGTAAGTGGCCACGCGAGTTAGTGTTTGATATAGTAGGAGAGTGAATAAGAAGTGAGCGGGGGATTGAACATATCTGTGTGGTAAACAGTTTAGGGGGAAGGCTTATGATGGACCTATTGTGTGGATTGTTGGGTCAGTCAGTCAATACGTGAACAAACAAGCAAGGTAATGATTAAATGGGTGAGTAATCCAGTGAGTGAGTGACTAAATGAGTGAGTGAGTGAGTGAGTGAGTGAGTGAGTGAGTGAGAAAACAATTAGGGAAGCCTGTGTATAGATGATTGACAGGTGAGTGGTGAAGGAGAGAGTGAGAGAGCTAGTGGATGAGTTTAACAGGATACAAGAGGCTGAGCAAGCTAGTAAATAGACAAATGAACGCATGGGGGAGTAAGCAAGTGGGCATATAGGAGATTGAAAGCGAGCAGCCGAACATCGGATCAAATGGTTTAGCGAGAAAGTAAGTAAGGAAAGCCA
Source organism: Ambystoma mexicanum (assembly GCF_040938575.1). Classification (NCBI taxonomy): domain Eukaryota; kingdom Metazoa; phylum Chordata; class Amphibia; order Caudata; family Ambystomatidae; genus Ambystoma; species Ambystoma mexicanum. The sequence continues at coordinate 809,382,478 of NC_090931.1, read as the reverse complement.
TAAGTGCACAGGCGCGAGTGAGCAAGTGCACTAGCATGCTGGGAGTGACTAAATGAGCAAGCACATTCCCATTGACTGAGTTCTATACTTCCGGAGCTCAGTTCATAATATACTGGAGCTCCATCTCCACTCCTCCCACCTGTCTCTTCTCTTTCTGACCCCTTCAATGTCTCGCACACAATCTAGTCCTTGCCTCAAGCCTCTTACGTTACTCCTTCCTATGTCTTACTACTATTCCCACCTCCACACCACTACTCCCTCTTCTACACTACTACTACCCCCTCCTCCACAATACTACTCTGCCCTCCAACCCCTACTCACACAGCCTCCTTTCACTCATACACACACTCCTTTCACTTGGTAACATTCGCTTCACAGACACTTGTTACACTACTTTCTCTGTACACCTGCCACACAAACACACACTCAAACTGCAGAACCACTTTCACTCCTGAACCAATACCTCACCTGCTCTACAAATCTTCTCCAAAAGCTGCTGTTCACACCTTTCTCCTGCTGGCCTCTTGGTCGCTCTCCACCTCCACCTCTAACCGTACCTGAAAATCCCACACTTCCTTCTTCCTGTCCTCTGCTTAAGTTTCACACCCAGTCTGGGGATCGGCTATCTCCCATGCCCAATCAGGCCCTCTCTTCCCCATCCAGGGTGTGTATGTTTGCGGAAAAGTCTTCGCAAGAGGCTAAGCTAAGCCCCACCCACTCTCTTGGTGCAGATGCACCGCATAGTATAGATGGTGGTATATGCAATCCAATGTTCCCATGCATGTTCCGCTTCCCTGCTCTGTAAGGCCCTCCATTCATTTTCTTCATGGAATGAGGTTTTCACTTTGTTTGTGGCTCCTTGGTGCAACAGGGGTTTCTGTGTGCATGCGCCGGTTCTATGGCTTCTTCCAGCTCTGCCTGATGTTCCCCTCCTACCACGTACAGGAAGGAAGATCTCTCTCTGTGTCGCACAGCTCCAGTCTCCCTGGTATCCATAAGGAACATCTCTGTCCCAGTCGCACAGCTCCAGTCTCCCTGGTATCCATAAGGAACATCTCTCTCCCGGTCGCACAGCTCCAGTCTCCCTGGTATCCATAAGCAACATCTCTGTCCCAGTCGCACAGCTCCAGTCTCCCTGGTATCCATAAGGAACATCTCTCTCCCGGTCGCACAGCTCCAGTCTCCCTGGTAGCCTTCGAAGGCTGTACTTCGTCTCTTGTTCGTGGCTCTCTTTCGTTTCCTGCCTCATTTTTTCCAGGGATTGTGATTTCGGCTCTTCAGCTAAGACTGTATTCTTGACTCCAGATGAAAGATGCTCACAAGTATTTGGTAAAAGACGTAAGGCTGGAGTTAAGGGCCAGCACACAAGCATGTTGCCTGTTGACGTAAAATGTGGTTACGTTGCTGTCCCCCTGACCACTAAGGCCATGTCCCGTATTTACTTTGCATACTATAACATTACACTCAGGGTCCCAAATGGATCATTTGGAGGAATTCTTCAGTCCTAAGTTTGTCCAATGAACCTGTACTTGCCGTTTATCTAGGATAGCATCCCACCACAGCAAGCTTTCATCCTTACTCAGTACTCGTGTACATGGAAAATTAAATTCCAACAGATAGGTAGTTTGGGTCTAGCCACCACTGAAGTTCTTTGGCTACCTTTTGCGTGAACGTGATCTGTGAGTTGTAGTCCAACGAGTCAAAATTCTGACACAGGGAAAAAAAAGACGACGGTGGAAGGTCTAACCCCATGGACTCTCATTTATGCTGAGGCTGGCTGCGACTTGAACTGAGCAGCCCTCCTAATTTATTTATTTTTATTTATTTATTAAAAATTCTTATATCATCGAGCCACACGCCCATGGGCCTCAGGGTGTGCACATATAAGACACAAAAACGAACAGCCAGAACAGATAGCATTAAAAACAAGAGTAGGAGAGGTACCAGGGGGGAGACTCTGAGGCAGACAGCAACAGTTCCGCGAGAAGCAGGCAATAGTACCTAGTCAGGCGGAAGATTGAACAGGAGCGCGTTTAACTCCTTTTTAAATTTAATTGTTGTATCCACAGCTCTGAGATCCAACGGAAGCAGATTCCACAGGTCGGGACCTTGCACACTAAAACTACGTCCACCTGCCTTTACGAGTTTGAATCTGGGATTGACCAATCTCATACGGTATTGAGGCCTAAGCAGGTGAGATGACACCTGAAGTTGTAGGCGAGCTCTGAGGTACTGGGGTGCCGTGTTCATCACGCACTTGTGTGTGAGGGTCAGAACTTTATGCCTTTTCCGCGCAGCCAATGTAGGCCTCGCCGAGATGAGGTGACATGGCCCGGCCTGGCCAGACCTGAGACCACCCTTACTGCCCCATTCTGTGAGACCTCCAGAGCTGCTATAAAGAAAGCAAGCTATTGAAGTAGTCCAAGCGTGTGTTAATAAGAACAGAAGCCAAGGTGGCAAGGTTCTCATGAGAGAGAAAAGGGCGAATGTTACAAAGAAGTTTTGTGACCAACCCACAAGAAGTCCGAATCAGCGCAACATGATGTGATATGGACAGTTCGGCATCCAATACCACACCCAGGGATTTTACCCTCTCTACCACTGGGATTAACTTACCCAGGAATAAAACATTATCATACTCAACTGGCAAGGACCTCAGCCTCATAGTGGTGGATACAATTAGACGCTCTGTTTTGTTGGCATTTGAAGCCAGGGAGTTTGCTTCTATCCAAAAGTAAATGGTGTTCAATTTAGCTGCATCCTCAAGGGACAAGACAGATGATTTGACATTCACCTGCGTGTCATCGACGTAATTGGCCACATAAACATGCAGGCTAATCAACAAAAGCAGGAAGGAGATCAAATAAACATAAAAAAATAAATGTGGGCGAGATGCGGGATCCCTGCAGCACCCCACAGGTGATGGGTGAGGGGTCCATGCAAACTTCACCTATGTTCACCTTGGAATTCCTGGGGCCCAGAAAGGGTGAGATCCAACCAGCTGCTTTTGAAGAACACCGGATCAAGAACTGTAGTCTGTCGTCGTTAAACCAGGATTTTTGTATGGTTTCTGTTTTAAGGGGTGATAGTTGATTAGTGGCATCTGTCAAGGACTTGGTAATGTGAAGTGGCAAATCGCTGGCACAATAAAAGTCCTCTAAAGCACCCAATTTTTGTAATAATATGGGAGTGACGTTTTCCAATGTCAACATTTTCATGTTACGCATGCAAACCTCTGGTCTAGGATTCAAATCTAGTCTAACAGGAGGGGTTGCAAGAATTACACCAAATGAAAGCAGTGACTAGTCAGACGAAATGCAAGCTGTGATTGATAAGTCAGACAGGGAGATATGATGAGCTAAGAAACAAATAATATCAATTGGAATTAAAAAAGGGGAGAGGTATGAAGGGGTGCTCTCCATAAGCTGGTGTTGAATGAGGGCCCGATGCTTTTCAGTGTTTTGGAAGGTAGGAGAGATAGTTCTTCAAATTCTATGCCTGCCAAAGCAATCCATGTGGATACAGATTCTGAAAGTTCTGCTGGGCTTGTAGATAGGAACCTGCATGTATTAACCAGTCATGCAGGTAGGTCGGTAAAATCAACCACTCACATGGGGAATGGCAACCAATGTGATTAAAACTATGGTAGATAACCTAGAGGCTGAATATAGCCAGAATGGGAGATCCTGGAAATGGTGCTAGTTTTATGGCATTGCAAAGCACAGGAAGCACTGGGGAGATGTATCGATTCATTATGCGAATATGCATCTTTTGCAATTTGAAGCTGAATTTGATAAGGAGGAGATTGAATGTGCTATCCTAAGATTTAGCAGTTCCTGGGCGTTCAGACCTGATGGGGTACCAAATTCACTTCTTAAAGGTGATCCAAGTCTCTGGGACGATATTTTGTATATTGAATTCTCTCAGGTTGTGGCAAGGCGGGTCATGCCGTGATTCTGTTCTGAAGCAATCATAGTCTCCATATGTAAGAAGGGATAAAGGAGCTCTATGTTGAGCTAATGGTCAATCACTTTGATCGATAATACCGCCAGAATTCTGGCTGGTTTAGTGTTGAAGGACTTAGTCAAGTGGGCTGATAGAACTCACAGACTGAGTATATAGCAGACTGGCTTTGGGAAGGTTGTCGGAACGGTGGCGAGTGGATTGCCTATGGAATTGAGTTTGGAATCTGTGACGAGTGGCTTGGCAGGCTCTCTTCACATAGCCATGCTAGATCGATGGTCAGCTTTCAAAAGGGTAAATCGGCCTTGATTTCGGAGGAAACTATTGGATTTTAAAATTGACCCTGGCCTCGTCAATATTTAATTTTTATGTCACACGGACACTAACATCAGAGTCTGTCTCAATGTGAAGGGAGATCCATCAGGGGTCGTGAAGCAAGGAGGGGGTTTGTGTCAGGATGTGTGTTGACCCCCATCCTATTCAATCTGTATATTTTGGACCTTTGAACTTTGGAGATGTCATCATGCGTCTACCCCTCTTGACTGGGGAAACTAAGAGCGGGATGTATTGCCTGTGCTGGTGACATCATCTTGATAGAACAAATGTCCTTTGGCCTGCAGTGCAGGTAGGATGGAGTGGCGGCTTACATCACTGGTAATGGCTTGTCTCTTAAACCAGAGAAATCTAGGATGTTATCCGTAAGTAAGAAGAAAAAGCAGAGGAAACTTCCATGGACTATTAATAGCAAGAGGATAGAGGAGATGACACAGTTCATTTATCTTGGTTTTGTAATCGCTCGATTGTCACAGAAAATATAGACCAAGAAGAGAATAGAGAATAAGATTCTGGCACTTATTTCCCTTATAAAAGTGATCAGAAGAAAGAAATGTGCATATTCACTGTGGTCACTGGTTGAATTTTACCAGGCCATGGTAACACCGGTGGCCCAGGATGGTCTTGAACTGTTGCAGTTTAAAGGTTGGAGGTGGTTTGATGCTCAAGAAAGAAAGATCTGGAGAGCTGTGTCGAGACCACCGATCTCCATCTCTATTAGTGTCATTGTAAGAGGGCATGCAGTCATGACCAGGGTTAAATCAGGGATGAGGGATTGGGACAGGATATCGGATGAATTGGAGCTCTTCAGACTAACCTTTTTATAGAGACTTGCTACCAAAATATACTAATGGGCATGACCTAAGAATTTTGTAGTTTCTCTAGTGGAATTTTTAAAACAAATGTTTGCAAAATTGGTGTGGACTAAAAGTGTAAATTCATGGTAGGCCATAACGACTTACACAGTTTTAAAGGTATAGTTAAAGTTATACTCAACTGATAGAATGGATTTATTGTTAGATTGCTACCAAATAGGAAATTGTTAGATGCTTATTTTATTTTGTGTATGTATTTGAAATCTTTCATTTTAATTGTGTAACGTTTGATGTAAAGCATGAAAAGAATTAAAAAAAAATGCATCTTCTAGGTTCACTGAAATGAGGTATTCTGATTTTTTCCACTGGGAATTTGATGTTCTGGATAATCGCCATCTTGAATGGAACATCTTTCACCTGCCTTTTTACTCACTTCAAGTCTATTATACAACACTATGGGCCTCAGTACGAGTGTGCCAGTCTGGTAACAAGGGTGCCGGTAAACCTACCGGCACCGTTGTTGCCGAACCGGGACACTACTGGTCTGCGGGCAGGTGCCATCCCACCTTCCAGGGTCAGAACTGGCAGGCGGAACGGCACATGCCCGCAGACTTTCACTGATGCACCGGCAACACTATTAATGGTGCCGGTGCTTCTGTGATCCCCATTCCCATTGAGTCCTGTGGGACTCAAGTGGGAATGGGGATTAACTATTTACCGGCACCTAACTTCCCGGATCCCCAGGTCGTAATCCTCCAGTGATTCTGGCAAGCCAGGCGCTGATAAATATTGCAAATCCGGCGGCAACCCGCCAGCAGCACCGGCAGGGCTACTGCCGGACTTGTAATGAGGCCCTATGTGGCAGAGGGTTTTGGAACCAAAATGGTGTTGGTGAACTCTCCAGCATTCCGTTCAAATTCTGGGACTGAGATCCTGCTCTTTTCAACACCACATCCTGGGTTCCCTCTTGTATTGACCTTGTTTTCATTAGGTTTTAGGGACACAGATGGTCATGATCCCCGAATCTAAAAGGACAGGCAGGATGCCTCTTTTGATCCCATGTTGCACAACCAGAGAAACCCAAGACAGTGGATTCAAAAACATCCAGAAACCTTCAGATGCAACCCCCACCAGAGCAGAAGGAGGAGAGTAATTTAAGTTTCTTCAAACACAAATAACCAGATTTATCAGGGCTAATGTGCTACTTAAGCAAGCATATACATTGATCACATTGGGCCTCATTATAAGGAAGCCGGTCCGGTAACAACGCTGCCAGTAAGCTACCGGCACCGTTGTTACCGGACCTGCAAACTCTGAGGTCTGACCTGGTGGGCAACGGCACCCGCTTGCAGACCTTGACGGTAGCACCAGCACCATTCATGAATGGTGCCGGTGCTACCGTCCTCCCCATTCCCATTGAGTCCAATGCGACTCCAATGGGAATGGGGAGTCCTTTTTTCCGGCGCCCGGTAATGGGGAATTACCGGGACTGCCGAGGCTGTAATGCCCCGGTAAGCCCCCATTGCCGGGTGCCGGAAAAAAAACGACGACTCCGGCGGCAGCCATGCCATTTTTACTGGCATGGCTACCACCGGGGCCATAATGAAGCATATTGACATTAGACTAGGGCGGTAGCTATGCAAAATATTCTTCTTTGTTCTTGAGCTGCTCTGGGTATGTGACTCTTGAAGCACACAGACCTTACTGCTCCCCATTCTCCTTATTAGACGCATTCTCTACTAATCCTAGATACAGGCATCTGCTGAAATCTTTGTTTGGACAGTACAAGGTTAAACTCAAGGCCCCGTCGCACTGATAAGTGTTTGTTTCAATACAGTCAAAACACTTGGACTCAAATGGTTTTCTAAGTACATTCCATTATGGGAATATCACAATCTATCAATGCCTCTGCTGGACCTCGAAAAGCTTGCATGGAAAGTAGGGGGCATGACCTTGCTGGGGAATTTAATTGTGGATAAGCGACTTAGAACATTTACAGAAATGCAAACCACATACAAATGACCTATTTGTTAATTTCTCCAGTGCCTTCAATTTGTGTAACTTCTAAGGTATCATATTAATTGCCACTGGATGATGTAACTAACACTATTGAGTAAATTATTTTTACCTGATGTATAACAACTTTAACTCTTTAAAGTGTAATTGTTTGTATAACATGAGAAATATGTGGTCCAGGGATTTGGAAAAGAATATTTCTCAGGGCACTTTCACTCTGGGCTACATCATCATGGTTTTGACCTTGAAAGCAAAATGTGAAAATGCGCGTCTTGTAGAGCAATTCCAGATAGATAATTCCCGATGAAGAATGGCAACCTTGACTGGGTGAGGGGCTGCAGATATGCAGTGTCTCTCATCAAGGTGGCAGCTTTCCAAATGGTGAGCATGGAGCAATTAGAAAAGAAAACAATAGCTCCCACCAATCACAATAATTGATCCCTATCTTCATTCACAAGTGTAAATAAATATTTTATTATGAGAACAGCACGCAATTTCATGTTAACTAACAAGGTATCTGTCGTAGTAATTTCTAACAAATGTATTCTCAGTGCAGATACTCAAAAGATGGAGCCACCTTTATTTATTTTTTAAAATCCACCATCTGTTGAAAACAAAATAAAAAATAGTAACAAAGGCACATAAGGTCAGGGAATAAATAAGCGGCTTTAGTGAATATTTTTATGCACACTGTACAAAACATTGGCTGATGTTGTCATTCTAAAATGGCTGCCACTGTTTTGCAAGCTCCATTTTCTTCTGTTTTTGGCAGAGCAGCATGGGAGGAAACAGGTCAGTGAGTGTCCTGCGAGCGAGATGCAGCCGAACGTATCACAGAAAAGGGCACATCATGTGTCAGCTTAATTACAGATATCAATGACAAGTACTGTACAGCCTGTTATGCTACATTTTACAGATGTCAACTACCTCAAGCTAATCCTCTCCACGTGCTGGTTAACTGTCCTGAGATGCAGATGTACTGGTCAATGTTGTAAAATAAGTTATCAGGATACACAACTGTACCATCACAAGAATGTGTATCATGTAGAGGGCCCCTATTCAGTGATACCAACATCCCATTGATTTGTATAGTATGTACCATTGTCAGGGTGTTATTAACAAGAGATAGAAAGACATACATTCACAAAAATGGGCCTATAATTGTTATAACTGATTACATTCTTTTATACCAAACAAGTGATCAATGCCCTGGGCTGTGTTAGGGGGGCAATCAATCGTTTTATATTCATAATAGCATCCACATGCAAGGGGAACCCCTCAACGATCACCCATTAAACAATAATCCCGCCTCTGCACTCCTAATAATCCATTATCCCCTCTTCCAAACATACTATCTGTACCTTTATTCTACAAATGTAAAGTGTAGAGGAATGTCTTTGAAATAATTTTACTGGACTGAAAAATGTGTACCGTGGACATTCTGCACTGAAATTACTTGGTACTGTTTTAAGATGGCATCTGTCTAAAACAAATGTGTAGGACAGGATTTGCGTGTTTTTGTCTGATAGCCCATTTGGGCTTCTTTTAATTTATTTCAGTTTAGATTTTGTTTATTTTGTGTTAGACGTAATACAGATTACATTTTTTGATAGAGTGATGTGCTCTGGCAGCTCATGTAAAGCTGACTCCATGTGTTTCTATGGCATCATTTTACACCACAGATTTCTATTGCAATGTTTTTACTGATATTCTGCTGCAAAATGCAAGGAGGACCCCCACGCCCCTGATACAACCCCATCCACCCACAGCCTCGACCCAACCCGTTTGTCCTCACCCAAACCTACTGCCTTCATTTTGTGGCAAAAATGTGGTAAACAATGTGAGGTAAAACATCGACTGTGATATTTGCACAGTAAAACAACTGGATACTGTAAAATTGTGGCTGATTCTTATTATGAAAAGAAGACCATTTTTCTGCAAGATGCACCATGTTGCCTCATTATTTCAAAAAGTACCTTATGGGAAAACCACCCAAAACCACCCTGGGGCAGTCGGGCTCAGTGGTTTCACTTACAGCTATTAAAGGAGAATATTTACCGTTTAATAATGTACCAGATGTTACTAGCCATTGCAATAACATCACACAGAAAATATATGTCTCAGACTGAATCTAAAACCAGCTCTTAAACTCTTAAAATACTGTACTTCACTTCGAGGGATAAGAGAACACTGGCATGAGTCAACTGTGCCAGAAAAGTAGACACCATCAAAACCTACAAGAAGCATTCCCAGAGAAAAGCCACAATCTTAACCAGATCACATGTGAAGAGCATCAGACTCTTATCAGTACACCATTCTCAAAAATTCCCCCCCAAGCTGGGAGGGGTGGCATACTATATTGTCTATGTGTGGTCTGAACACTCAAGGCTATTTCTCGAGAGCTCTCCTCATGTGTAATGCCTACATTTTATATAACTAGTCTATGAGCTGAAGCTAGAAGAGTGAATCAAATACACCACTGGAATATTAAAGGGAGACAAGATAGCTCGAAGCACCCAATGCTCTTAAGGAACATCATCTGGAGCTGCATAAACCATCCTCTACTTTGCCAATATGGAGCAACACGAATTATGGATGCTCCCGACAGCTCTATTTGAAGACCCCTCATTCCCACACATCTCAAGTCAAAGAGAAATATTGGTGAAGCAGATCATCCTTTGTCTGGGTGAAGAGATCTATCCACGGAAAACCAAACCAATGAATCAGCTGATGCAACACTTACTGCATCAGATGAAAGGATGATGACAAATGAAAGGTCCCAGATCCTGCTGGTGAAGGTTGACCCCTTGCTCAATGTGCTCTGATGTCAGCCATTATTAAAGAGGCGAGTAGAACCTGGGACTTTTAATCCTGAGTATCCGGCAAGCAGTACTGATAGGTGACTGGAACACAGTGGCCCTCATTACGACCCTGGCGGAGGTCCATGGTGCAATTTGCACCATGGACCATGGCGCTAAGCTGCCAACTCCGCCATGGGGGTTGGCGGACTTACCGCCCCATTCCGACCTTGGCGGGGCGGTAAGTCCCCAATCCCCATTTACCCTTCCCCATTCCCATTTTTGCCCCATAGGGTATAATGGGAGTGGGGAAGGCGTTAATTACGCCACCGTCAAATTACGGTGGCGTAATTAACATCAAGTCCCGTAGCGCCATGGATTTTTCCGCTTGCAAAAAGCAGGCGTAAAAATCACCATGGCGCTACGGAAACTCGTAGTGGGGCGGAAAGGTACGCCATGCATTACGCTGGCGTAAACCCCTTTCCGCCAGGGTCGTAATGAGGGCCAGTATCATTACAAACAGATTGGCAGTGGCACTAACCTTGTTCAGGCTGGATCCCAGATCCACCATCCACTGGCAGGCTGTGGATACCCTTTTAAGCACACAAACAGGCCGATTCATGGAATAATTAGCGCGGCGCAAGTGGGCAAAAACGTGCGAATCGCAGTGGAATTGCGAAAATCGCAGTGCAAGTGCGAAAATCGCACGAAAAGCAGCGCACATCGATTCATGGAAGGGCGTGCGCGAAAAAACCATCTGATGTGCGCTAAAAAAGTGTGCGGCGCACGTTGGCGCACAGGCCATCTAACGGCGTGCGCCAGGTCACAGCGAAAATCGCACAGGCCACAGCGAAAATCGCACATAGCGCGGCGCACGCAACAAAAGTAGGCGGAACACGGGGCGTAACACTCGGAATGGGGAACAACTTGCCAAAATGTGGGCGTCACGGGGGAAGTACAGGGTGCAAGTGCACGGAACGCCCACACGCTCGCCTACAACACGTATTCATGGAATCGAAAAGGGCAAAACAGCGCACGGTCAAACCAGCGCACAGGCACAAACACGACCGCCACAAGAAAGCAGACGGTAGCGTCCCTGGGCCTGTAAAAAATGTGCGCCAAAACGTGCGCCAACAAATAGCACCTATGTACAGCTATGATGAATGTCCTATACTGTGGCCCTCCAGGACAAATGACGTGCAAAGGGGTACCCACAAACACGGACACCCGCTGACTGAAAAATAACGTGTGCGTGTATTTCGGGGTGCGCGGGAAATTTCACACGCAAATTGGCTGGGTACGTGGATTCCAGGGGTGCGCGGGAAGTTCCACACGCAATTTGGCTGGGTACGTGGATTTCAGGGGTGCGCGGGAAGTTCCACACGCGATTTGGCCTGGTACGTGGATTTCAGGGGTGCGCGGGAAGTTCAACACGCGATTGGTGAAAATCCACGTGTGCTCTGTCATCACGTGTAATGAGGGAAACACCCGCGCGCCTCACGTCACAGACGCGCTCATGCGCTAAGGGCCTTTGGTCCAATGAAATCGAATATGCGTGCTGACGTGCATACGCGCTAAGGGCCTTTCCTCGATTTACGCGCAGACGTGCAGGATTTTCACGTGCCAAATCACTCCGTATCAAGCTGGCCACGTGTAAGCACACGGAAGACCATGCTCCTGCCCAAAAGGCCGAAGTACTGCCCCCCAGAGCCCCGAGCAGCCTCCCACAAGCCATCTGCTGCTGCCTGCCTGCCTGCCTGCCTGCTGCCACCGTGCCCTGCCATTTGGTGCCTGCACATCAGCCATCTGCAGGGGTCCATTTGCTGTGTCCACCCCTGCTGGAACAGAAGACTCCCGACTGGGATACCATCGCTCCACAGCCCAGCCCCAGGACCCAGTTGCCCACCCACTCCTGCCTCTGGGGTTGCCATGTCGGGCACTGCTACACCTGGCACCACTGGCAACCCCCGGCCAGAGAGGCAGAGGGGCACCAGCTTCAGTGCCACCGAAGTTGGTGTCCTGGTGGAGCAAGTCCTGGGGCAGTATGATGCCCTCTTCGGAAGTAAGCGCGCCAACAAGGAAGGACGGACTTGGATCTGGACAGACATCGTGACTGCCATCAACGCGGAGGGGGTGGCAGTCCGCGACTACCAACATGTCAAGAAGCGCTGGGATGACTGCAGGTCCAGGACCCTCTTGAAGGCCCGGCGCCTCATGGAGGGGGGCCGGGGCCGCATGAGTACCATCCAGATGAGGGTCCTGGAACGCGTAGGCCCAGCGCTCCACGGCCAGATCCTTGAGAGGCAGACCCGTCTGGAGTTGAGCGGTAAGTGGCCATGCATTGCTGTGTGAGACAGGGCATGTCGCAGTGTGCTGGTTGTCTGATACTTGCCTGTATGTGTGACATAGCCCATGTATGCATGTGTGTGTGCAGGGACGTCATGCATGTGAGACCAGTAATGTGTGAACCACACGGTTGGTGCATGTGTTCAAATGCAACATGGGTTGCCCTATGCGGAATGGCCACATGAAAGCATGCCAGTCTCTGTTCCTGGACATGGGTGAGGGATGGGTGCTGATGCCATGTACATATATGCTGTCCATGTCTGTGTGTCTGACCAGCGTGTCTGTGACTTGTGAATGCCTGGGATGCATGACACATGTCTGTCGCAATGTTCCGGTTCACTGAAGCAGCCTAGTCATCCTTGTATCCACTGTGTCTGTGGTTTACGAGGCCAGATGGATGAAACTAGGGTGAAGTGTGTGCATGTGATAGGCATGGCACATGATGCATGTGAGTTCCAAAACAACAGTGTATGTTTAAAGAATAACTTGGACATGTATGCCATGCCTGTTACCGCATGTGTTTTACCTGCACTGAGCCATGTGTTGTGGAGGGACATGATGGAAGTGTCTTTGACAGTGCCACTCATCTGCTATTGCTTCCTGTCTAGGGGACCATTGTACAGTACCCTGATGCTTGTGTTCTATGTCTCCCTCTACACAGCGCCACGTGAAGAAGAGGGCGGAGACGGCTCTGTGGAGCAAAGCGGCAGGGATGCCCCCACGGCTGCAGCGGAAGGGGTGGGTGAGCCCCCACAGGGGCTTGCAACGGCGGAAGACGGGGTGGAGCCATCCACGTTGGTAGTTTCCACAGAGGAGGAGGAGGCCGCTACTGAGGCGCACATGGGGCCTGGTGGGGGCATCCCTGCTGGTGCAAGTGTTGCAGTCCAGGGGCAGGGGCAGGAGGCAGCACAGGTCGCCGTGGAGGGGCCTGTGCATGTCACTGTCCCTGACACTGTGACTGCACCACCATGCAACAGCAGGGATGCCCTATCCCAGGCCCGTCCGCAGGTAGGGGGGATGTCCATGTCATCTGACTCCCCTCCACCTGCGTACGAGGGGACCCCTGGCCGTATGGAGAAGGTCCTGATTGGTGTCGCGTTGCGCACAGGTGCAATTCGTGATGAGGTGCGTGCTTCCCGGGAGGAGCATGCACGTCATCACGGAGAGCACCGTGCCGACGTGGCCCAGTTGGGAACGGCCATGGTCGGGGGTTTCCTACATGTGTCGGCCAATCTGGCGACCCTCTCCTACTCTGTGGAGACTATGCACCAGTCGTTCTCCATGCCGTCTTCCGGCCCAGATGCCTCCAGGGCCCCCTGTGGACCTGCCCCGACCAATGCAGCCGGCTCGGTGGGGATCCCATCCCTGCCACAGTCGGGAGTCGGAGGTCCAGCAACTGGACCCCAGCAGATGGAGGATGTGACGGCATCATCGGCCAGGGCACGTGCACGACGGCGTCGATGGATACCATCAGCCTGGATGCCGTTGTGCTGGCACAGGCAGTTGCATCGGAGGCAGCGGCAGGCTCGACGTGGGAGGCATCATGGCTCGGGGCCATCAACATCAGGGGTGCAGGCATCGGCCAGAGGGCAGGAGAACCCTGGAATGGGAGTGGCTTCCGTGTGAGAGCGGTTGGGCCAGCGGATAGGTGCGGAGCGGCAGCGGGCAGAAGAGGAACGGCTCACAATGGTCAGGGCGGAGAACTCCATGCGGAGGGTGCTGAGGCGGGCTGAGTGCCTCGAGGGTCTTCGCAGGGAGTTAGAGCTGGACACTGCTTTATCCCTGCGAGACCTCGGGGCCAGGGAACATGCCCGCCTCCAAGCCATTGAACAGGAGTTCGATGATGCCCTGGCCCATGACAACATCCAGTGAGCCGTTGGACTAGCCCGCTGCCCATGTAAATAGTTATGTAGTTAGTGTTAGGTTTCCTTTGTTTTTGCTTTTTCTTTGGACCTTTTGGACAATGGGCCACATTTTTGTATATAGTTATTTTTTATTAGGTAGTGTTGTTAGATAGGTTTCATTTCTTTTGTTGGGATCATGGACCCTGGCTTGTTCACCTGTACATAGTTCACTGTTGGATTTTCTTCTCTTTTTACTATTTACCCATGGAGCAATGGCTTTCTATTATAATTTCACATTGGATTTTCTTTTCTGGACTGTGACTTTGGACACCATTCCTTTGGATTCTGAATTTTGGTTTTGCATTTTTTCATGGACATGCTTCTTTTTACTTTTTTTACATTCCCATTTCTGTTAGTTTATTTTTGATTCAATTCTTGTTTTCTTTAATACATATTTTTAGATCAAACTTCAATGTGTAGTATCATCTCATTGGTTTCATGCATATCATGATACGGGTTTGGAGATTCACTAACACCCATTGGGTGTATATGAGGGACATGTGTTCGTTTCCAAACTTGCAATTGCAGTTCTATCATGTTATTTCCATTTCTGAGTGGGTGGATGCAATACTCGGGTGGGTGTTTTGCATTTGGAGGCTGACCATGGGGACCGGGGATCTAGATTGTGATGACATGTTGGCTGGGGAACATGAGTTGGACATGAGTGGGGGCCTGCTGGCAGGTGCCCCACGGTGCTGGGGGGTGGGGGTGCAGGGGAACATGAGTTGGACATGAGTGGGGGCCTGCTGGCAGGTGCCCCACGGTGCTGGGGGGTGGGGTGCATGGGAACATGAGTTACACATGAGTGGGGGCCTGCTGGCAGGTGCCCCACGGTGCTGGGGGGTGGGGGTGCAGGGGAACATGAGTTGGACATGAGTGGGGCCTGCTGGCAAGTGCCCCACAGTGCTGGGGGTGGGGGTGCAGGGTAACATGAGTTGGACATGAGTGGGGGCCTGCTGGCAGATGCCCCACGGTGCTGGAGGGTGGGGGTGCAGGGGAACATGAGTTGGACATGAATGGGGGCCTGCTGGCAGGTGCCCTACAGTGCTGGGGGATGGGGGTGCAGGGGAACATGAGTTGGACATGAGGGAGGGCCTGGTGGAGGCTGCCCCTGCACTGCTGGGGGGTGGGGGTGGTGGTAGACATGGGTGGGGGCCTGTTGGAGGCTGCCCCTGCACTTCTGGGGGGTGGGGATGGTGGTAGACATGGGTGGGGCCTGGTGGGGGCTGCCCCTGCACTGCTGGGGGGTGGGGGTGGTGGGAGACATGAGTGGGGGCCTGGTGGAGGCTGCCCCTGCACTGCTGGGGGGTGGGGTTGCAGGGGGACATGAGTGGGGGCCTGGTGGAATCTGCCCCTGGTGGCTGGGGGGTGGGGGTGGTGGTAGACATGGGTGGGGGCCTGGTGGAGGCTGCCCCTGCACAGCTGGGGGGTGGGGGTGGTGGTAGACATGGGTGGGGGCCTGGTGGTGGCTGCCCCTGCACTGCTGGGGGGTGGGGGTGGTGGGAGACATGAGTGGGGGCCTTTTGGAGGCTGCCCCTGAACTGCTGGGGGGTGGGGGTGGTGGGAGACATGAGTGGGGGCCTGGTGGAGGCTGCCCCTGGTCGCTGGGGGGTGGGGGTGGTGGTAGACATGAGTGGGGGCCTGGTGGAGGCTGCCCCTGCACTGCTGGGGGGTGGGGGTGCAGGGGGACATGAGTGGGGGCCTGGTGGAGGCTGCCCCTGGTGGCTGGGGGGTGGGGGTGGTGGGAGACATGAGTGGGGGCCTGGTGGTATCTGCCTCTGGTGGCTGGGGAGTGGGGGTGGTGGGAGACATGAGTGGGGGCCTGGTGGAGGCTGCCCCTGCACTGCTGGGGGGTGGGGTTGCAGGGGGACATGAGTGGGGGCCTGGTGGAATCTGCCCCTGGTGGCTGGGGGGTGGGGGTGGTGGTAGACATGGGTGGGGGCCTGGTGGAGGCTGCCCCTGCACTTCTGGGGGGTGGGGGTGGTGGGAGACATGAGTGGGGGCCTGGTGGAGGCTGCCCCTGGTGCCTGGGGGGTGGGGGTGGTGGGAGACATGAGTGGGGGCCTGGTGGAGGCTGCCCCTGCACTGCTGGGGGTTGGGGGTGCAGGGGGACATGAGTGGGGGCCTGGTGGAGGCTGCCCCTGGTGGCTGGGGGGTGGGGGTGGTGGGAGACATGAGTGGGGGCCTGGTGGTATCTGCCCCTGGTGGCTGGGGGGTGGGGGTGGTGGGAGACATGAGTGGGGGCCTGGTGGAGGCTGCCCCTGCACTGCTGGGGGGTGGGTTTGCAGGGGGACATGAGTGGGGGCCTGGTGGAATCTGGCCCTGGTGGCTGGGGGTGGTGGGAGACATGAGTGGGGGCCTGGTGGAGGGTGCCCCTGCACTGCAGGGGGTGGGGTTGCAGGGGGACATGAGTGGGGGCCTGGTGGAATCTGCCCCTGGTGGCTGGGGGGTGGGGGTGGTGGGAGACATGAGTGGGGGCCTGGTGGAGGGTGCCCCTGCACTGCGGGGGGTGGGGTTGCAGGGGGACATGAGTGGGGGCCTGGTGGTATCTGCCCCTGGTGGCTGGGGGGTGGGGGTGGTGGGAGACATGAGTGGGGGCCTGGTGGAGGCTGCCCCTGACTGCTGGGGGGTAGGGGGTGGTGGGAGACATGGGTGGGGGCCTGGTGGAGGCTGCCCCTGACTGCTGGGGGGTGGGGGTGGTGGGAGACATGAGTGGGGGCCTGGTGGAGGCTGCCCCTGCACTGCTGGGGGGTGGGGTTGCAGGGGGACATGAGTGGGGGCCTGGTGGAATCTGCCCCTGGTGGCTGGGGGGTGGGGGTGGTGGTAGACATGGGTGGGGGCCTGGTGGAGGCTGCCCCTGCACAGCTGGGGGGTGGGGGTGGTGGTAGACATGGGTGGGGGCCTGGTGGTGGCTGCCCCTGCACTGCTGGGGGGTGGGGGTGGTGGGAGACATGAGTGGGGGCCTGTTGGAGGCTGCCCCTGAACTGCTGGGGGGTGGGGGTGGTGGGAGACATGAGTGGGGGCCTGGTGGAGGCTGCCCCTGGTCGCTGGGGGGTGGGGGTGGTGGTAGACATGAGTGGGGGCCTGGTGGAGGCTGCCCCTGCACTGCTGGGGGGTGGGGGTGCAGGGGGACATGAGTGGGGGCCTGGTGGAGGCTGCCCCTGGTGGCTGGGGGGTGGGGGTGGTGGGAGACATGAGTGGGGGCCTGGTGGTATCTGCCTCTGGTGGCTGGGGAGTGGGGGTGGTGGGAGACATGAGTGGGGGCCTGGTGGAGGCTGCCCCTGCACTTCTGGGGGGTGGGGTTGCAGGGGGACATGAGTGGGGGCCTGGTGGAATCTGCCCCTGGTGGCTGGGGGGTGGGGGTGGTGGTAGACATGGGTGGGGGCCTGGTGGAGGCTGCCCCTGCACTTCTGGGGGGTGGGGGTGGTGGGAGACATGAGTGGGGGCCTGGTGGAGGCTGCCCCTGGTGCCTGGGGGGTGGGGGTGGTGGGAGACATGAGTGGGGGCCTGGTGGAGGCTGCCCCTGCACTGCTGGGGGTTGGGGGTGCAGGGGGACATGAGTGGGGGCCTGGTGGAGGCTGCCCCTGGTGGCTGGGGGGTGGGGGTGGTGGGAGACATGAGTGGGGGCCTGGTGGTATCTGCCCCTGGTGGCTGGGGGGTGGGGGTGGTGGGAGACATGGGTGGGGGCCTGGTGGAGGCTGCCCCTGCACTGCTGGGGGGTGGGTTTGCAGGGGGACATGAGTGGGGGCCTGGTGGAATCTGGCCCTGGTGGCTGGGGGTGGTGGGAGACATGAGTGGGGGCCTGGTGGAGGGTGCCCCTGCACTGCAGGGGGTGGGGTTGCAGGGGGACATGAGTGGGGGCCTGGTGGAATCTGCCCCTGGTGGCTGGGGGGTGGGGGTGGTGGGAGACATGAGTGGGGGCCTGGTGGAGGCTGCCCCTGCACTGCAGGGGGGGGTAATAGGGGACATGAGTGGGGGCCTGGTGGAGGCTGCCCCTGATGGCTGGGGGGTGGGGGTGGTGGGAGACATGAGTGGGGGCCTGGTGGAGGCTGCCCCTGGTGGCTGGGGGTGGGGGTGGTGGGAGACATGAGTGGGGGCCTGGTGGAGGCTGCTGTCATGATGCCTACCTCTAAGGAGCCAGGCCGGGCCCAGCAACCCCAGAGGCAGACATCATTTTCCCCAGGGAAGTCTCAGCGGGCCCAAGTCGGGGCCCTTTGGACTCAGTCCTGGCGCCTTAGGCGCCAGGCTCATAGCGGACCCCAGTCCTGGCGCCTTAGGCGCCAGGCTCATAGAAGAGGATATGTGTTTAAGTGCTTGGGTGCACACTTACCTGATGCAGACCTTGCTGCTTCATCCAGGCCCTCTTGAGGCCTGAATGGGACTACTTAACCTGTAGGACTACTTCACCACCCGGGTGTGGTCGGGGAAGGATACAGACCTGATTGGTGGAAGGATACATACCAGGAACTTCTTCCAAGGCTATTTAAACCCCACCCGAACAGCCACACATGCTTCGCGTTGTTCTGCACCTAGCAGCTGGACGCTCACCGTGTCAGCTCCTGCATCCTGACTTCAGCCACGCCTGCCAGCACCCTGGAACACCTGCAAGGGGAGAAAGGAAGAGAATAGGAGAAGAAAAGCCCTTACCTGCTAAATCTGCATCCCGGAGTCATTTCTCCAACGGCCCTGAAAAGGAAGACATCATTTTAAAGGATTTTACTCACCTTTGCAAGGCGCTTCCATCTTCAGCAGCGATCTTCCGGATTCAGCTACGCCCCGGCGCCTAGAGGAAAAAAGACAAGAACAAAGGTGAGAGGGAGAAAAGGAATAAGGAAAGCTCAGTTTCCTTTTAAGTCTTACCTGTTGGATTATTCCCACTGCATTTCGGGTCCTGCCGCTTCCTGGCATCTCCGGACCCCGGCCCCTATGGGGAAAAAAGACAAAGACATTGAATGAGCGAATGCAAAGACATTACCTGAGCGCTCATCCAGAACTGTTTCACTTCGGGTCGGCGCCATATCTCCGGCACTCCGAACCCCGGCCCCTAAGGGGAAAAAGACATAAGCATTAGCGCTTGCTGCAATTAGACAACGAACATTATTATTAAGCTTGAACTTTTGAACAGAACTTTTACAGCGCCTTACCTGAACAGTCAAGCTTACCTGAACTCCCATCAATCCTCAATCCAGTGAAGTAACTGGGTTTCAACGCGCCCCTGCATCAGAAGCAGGATGGAGAGCTCATCCTTCCAAACCCTAAGGTGAGGCTTCACGGGGAATCGTGGAGGAGGTATCGTGGAGGGTTGGAAGGGAGTGGGAGGCTTGAGCATTGTTCCACAGTTGGTAATACTCCCTTTTCACGCACAGGAGGGTATCCAACGAGCCAGGGAAGCCAGAATAGAGGGGCCCTTCCTGTCCATCTTCAGAGTTCTGCGCCTTCGACGCCGCGCCTCCGTGGGAACCAGGTGAGCGTTACAGAACGCGAAGCCTTACCACAATTTCCCACCTGGGCACTATGGAGACTTCCGAGACAGATCAGCTGGCCCATCTTTTAGGGGAATTATGGGCAGAAGTGCACTCAGCCCGCCAGGAGACTAATGCTCTCAGAAGGGAACTAATCCTATCCAAGGAAAGAACTGATGATCTGGCCAAAAGGTTATTGCAGGGCCAGGCAGAGCACACTCCTTTACCTGTTTCTGGAGATATTTCTACAACAATGGGTTCGAATAACCCGGTACAAATCAATCTATCTGGACACATGCCTTTGGCCCCGCCGGAACGTTTTGCGGGGGATCCCAAGAAATATGCCGTTTTTATGAACCAATGCTGTTTACACTTTTTATGCAGGCCCGGGGCCTTCCCCAACGACCAGACCAAAGTAGCCTTTGTACTATCTTACCTCAGTGGCTGTGCTGCCGATTGGTCTATTCCATTGGTAAATCAGGATGATCCCATTCTCCGGGATTTCCAGGGCTTCCAGGCCAGCATGGAAAGATTGTTCGCTCGACACTCGCAGGGACAGGCCCTTGACAACGAACTGCTATCCTTACGACAAGGTAATCAGGATCTTTTGTCCTATATCGCCACCTTTAATAGACTAGTTGTGGAAACCGGATGGCCTGAAAATAAAAGGATCACATTGTTTCATCGAGGCCTGCGCGGAGAGCTTAAAGATGTTATAGCTCAGATAGTAGATCCACCCCAGGCCTGCGCAGACTACATAGACTTAGTGGTTCAACTTGATCACAGACTTCAAAATAGAAAAGCAGATCGGCTCAAGTATGAAACCAGAGTACCTATCAAGACCCACGTTAACTCCAAGAGTACTGACGTTTCCGAACCTATGCAAATTGGCAGTGTTAAAGGACCATTAACGCAGAAGGAACGAGAGAGAAGGCGACAAATGCAACTTTGTCTGTATTGCGGAACTTCCGGTCACTTTCTTCAAAGTTGTCCAGTTAAACCACCCAAGAAGGTGGTTGGAGCCACTGATAACGAGTTATTGACACCTGGTTCGGGAAACGACCTAGCCCGACAAGCGTAGGGGTCCGCTTGCCGAGCTTGAAAACAAACTCTTTGACCTCGCATTTTGTCATGCCAATGGTGCTTGTGAACCCAAAACAGCCTCAGCAGTTGCATGCTATAAAAGCATACATAGACAGTGGAGCTATTGGAAATTACATAGACCGTGAATTGGCTTCCAGGATTAAGCTTCCTCTCCGCCCGAAAGTAGCCCAAGATGTAATTACTACAGTTGATGGAACCGAAATAGCCTCAGGGCCTGTAACGCATTCCACAGTTGAAATCACTCTGGTGGGTCAGGACGGACATCGGGAAGCAATCGTGTTTGATGTGATCAAGGCCCCACAGTTTCAAGTACTTCTTGGAATCCCTTGGTTAGAAACACATAATCCGAGAATAGACTGGCGAGCAAAGAAGATAACTTTTCCTGATTGTGAACCAACCTGTTACCCAAGGAATCCAGCTATGGGTCTAGCCTCTGTAACTTCCACCCCTGTACAGCTACCATCTGAATACCAAGAATTCCAAGACGTTTTTCAGAAAGAGAAGGCTAACACCTTACCTCCCCATCGATCTTACGATTGCCAAATCGACTTGGTACCCAATGCACAACTACCTTGTAGTAGGATTTATGCTCTTACTGAACCTGAGAACCTGCATTTGCGCCAGTATTTGGATCAATACCTGGTCAATGGTTTCATTCGCCCATCAAAGTCACCAGTCTCTTCCGCTTTGTTCTTCGTACCTAAAAAGAAAGGAGACCTTAGGGCCTGTATTGACTACCGCGCCCTAAATCAGATAACGATTAAGAAGCGTTACCCTTTGCCCCTGATACCTGAGCTTATCGACCAAGTAAAAGATGCTCGTGTGTACACCAAGCTAGATCTCCGAGGAGCTTACCACCTGGTACGTATAAAAGAGGGCGACGAGTGGAAGACTGCATTCCGCACCAAATTTGGGCTCTTCGAATATCAAGTAATGCCCTTCGGTTTGTGCAACGCACCTGCCGCCTTTCAGTACTTCATGAATGATGTTCTTCGGGAACTTATCGATGTTTGTGTCATCGTTTATATTGACGACATCCTGGTGTATTCCTCCTCAGAATCTGATCACAGAAACCATGTTAGGGCAGTTCTTGAGAAATTGCGCCAGCACAAATTATTTGCCAAGCTCGAAAAATGCGTTTTTCATACCACAGAAGTGGAGTTTCTCGGATTCATCCTGACACCTCAAGGAATCCGAATGGACTCGCGGAAAGTGGACGCCATTCTCAAATGGCCATCTCCTAGCTCTGTGAAGGGAGTGCAAAGCATGCTTGGCTTTGCCAATTTCTATCGAAGGTTCATCCCGGAATTTTCTCGAGCTGTTCAACCCATCACAGCTCTCCTAAAGAAAAACAAACGCTTTGAATGGACTCTTGAGGCTGAACAAGCCTTTCAGGACCTGAAAACCAAATTCACCTCTGCACCTGTATTGAAGCACCCGCGCCCAGATCTCCCTTACATCGTGGAAACCGATGCATCCAGTTCGACCATGGGAGCTGTCCTGTCGCAAAGAGACCCAGAAACTAACCAACTACACCCTGCAGCCTTTTGGTCCAGAAAATTCTCTCCACCTGAACTCAATTACGCAATTACCGACAAAGAACTACTGGCTATTAAATCAGCTTTCAAGGCTTGGCGTCACTATCTTCTCGGTGCAAGACACACCATCACCGTAATTACGGACCACAGAAATTTGCAGTATTTAAAGACGGCCAAAGCTCAATCTTCGCGACAACTCCGATGGGCTTTATTCTTTGCGGAATTTGATTTTGTAATTACCTATCGCCCTGGCTGCAAGAATGGTAAGGCAGATGCCTTATCCCGGATAGGAATGGAAGAACCCAATTCCAGTTTAGAACCTGTGCCAATCATACCGGAACAAAGAATTCTGGGCTTGACTTCATTGCAAACCATTGAGGACATCCAAGCTCAAGTAAAACAGCTTTTTGACTCTTCTGCCTTACTGGAATGGAGTCAAAAGGGTCCTCACTACACCGTTAAGGATGATTTACCCTACTTCCAAGAGCGGTTATTTCTGCCAAGTAAAGAATTGCAGGAACTTGTCATTACCCGTCATCATGAATCATTAATGGAAGGACACCCCGGTATCGCGAAAACAGAAGAAAAGATCAAACGCCACTTCTGGTGGCCTTCTTGGAGAAAAGACATAAAGGCCCTCATTACGACCCTGGCGGGAATCGAAAAACGATGGCGGAAATGCAATACCGCCATCGAATAGCGCTCGGTGCGACTATGACCCGTCACCGCAAAGTACGAAGCCATTAGCGACACCGTAGTGAACGCCAACGCTAACTGCACCAAGCACGCGCGCGCGCGCCATGCCAAACCGCAAACACCACCATGGTGCAACGGTACGCCAATTCCGACCCTAGCGGACATGTACCTAACGCCATCAGGCATGGCGTAATGTACCATTCCGCCATGGCGAGAAGTACGGCATCGCGAATCAACCGTAAACGGCCCCACTGAGTGCCTGTACACCGCTCCCTGCCCACAAAGTACAACTCCCCGTAGGTGCAATGAAGCCACAATGCAACCATTGAAATGTACAAGTCACCCATGCATGCCAACGAACAAAAGAAACACAACAGGGGCTAATGGGAGCTGCAGGGCACAGATGGCACGAATACAGAAGCCATCCCAATGGACATGACCACAGTCCCCCACCAAGAAACGCACGCAAACACAGGCACCTGTGACCAGCAATATTCCGAAAATCACATCATTCCACCAGTCCACCTGGCTGACCGGCATCTGTTACACAAAACCCAATCCCCCGCCCCTGAGCATGACAACATTCAAACTGTCATATTGGCAGCCCCCATCCCTGACCTCACTGGGCTTCGTAGGCAAACGCGGCCAGTACAGTACCACGCAACTAAACCCCGAAGCCGGAACCCGATGCAGATCTCCTCACAATACATCGCCCCCCAAATTGGCATATGCCACATCACTTGCAAAGAAAAACGCTACACGGGCCAAATCCGAATAGAAATTTAATGCACATCAAAATCACCAAGCCCATACAGCCATCAGGCCATGAACTCCAAAACACCAATCACCATTGTGGGCTGCTTCCGCAAGAAATGACCAGCCACTACCTGTGTGTCGCCCTGTTCCCCCATGGTACACAGAGCCACAATCACGTACGAAAAGGCAACATGGAAGCGCACAGAACCGCAGGGCCGTCCCAATGGGGAGGCACTAGTCCAGCTGAAAGGCCGAAATGTTGCTCCGAGCCACCAGTACTGCGTAAGGGCTTGTGGCCCATTGGCGATCGTCCCATAAGATCATAATGCTGCTCCACTGATTAACACGAAGCAGCAGGTGTCGGGAGTAAAATCCATCTGCAGGAGTGGCATACAGATGGCAGTGGCAAAAGGGGAGGAGATACCTGTCAACCAAAAGAAAAGAAAAAGAACAGAATAGCCATCAGAACTACATTCCAACTACTCACTTCAATGATCACACGAAATCCACAGCCATATGCATGCTAGCCCAACCAAAAGGATCATCACCACCCCAAAACCACTTGCGACTCATAACCATCTATATCGAGGTGCAAACACCATCACAAACGAGTGTACCTGTGCATGCGTCTGTCAAAACAGATTCCATCAGATGGGAATGTTAACGTGCATGGACACAAGTGTCTGAGGGCGCCTCGAGACAGGGAGGGCTCAACAAGGCCAGATGGACGATGGTCCCACAATGGCAGCCCTGCATCACATAGCGTAGGGGAGGCGGATAGATCCCAAGAAGCCCTGTACATGGCAAACTCTGTATCAAATCACCTGCCCATGCATCCATCCATCATTCCCTCATCTCGGGATCAAAATGCCTGAATAATTACTCACATAACATTAGAAACATCCATTGAGTCCGTGCGTTATGCAGCCTGCTAAATCCACAGTGCCCCAGCCCGTAATTCCAGTGTTGTGAAGTAACATGTATTTGGGAACGGACGGCCTCATCGCCCACGTAGCTATTGCGCATCCCAAACTATTCATATCAATCATTGCTCCCTCGCCATGGGCCCTGTCTCAAGGACATAGAACAATAGAACGTTACATTTGCAGTCAGACCTGTGGGCATCTCCTCGCCGCTAGCTGGAAACCGAAAGCGCCGCCCCTCGAATTCCTCATTTGCAACATCACGTCGAAAAGGCATCTGTGGCCGTTTGAAATCACTAATTATTCCATCGAGTGCGGCTGTGTGTGAAAATGGCAACTGCCTTCACCCACGAATGGGACGCCCCGCCCGTCGTTGAACCTCGGTGCAGTGATGCATGAGGGTCCACCGTTACTCGAGTACTACGTTCCACTGACCCCTCACAAGTCAGTTCGCGACTGCACAGATAGTATGTGAAACAATGGGACCACAGCAGAATGAACATATCAACCAATCTTACACGGCCATCGGGTACAAATACATGATTGCAATAGCAAGATACAATTCCCCGAATTGCAGAGTTGTGCGCGGGACGTGCTCGGCCAAAGGGGAGAGCAGTTTGCACAGGTGGAATCAATCACCACAGGTGGAGGCCATACAGCCTGAAAACACATAAATTGCACAGCCAGTCTCCTCCAACAACCACACCGAAATGCTACCGGCAGGACTCGCGATGTTGGCCCTGGGGGACCTGATAGCACTGCAAGCGCTCCGACTCCAAGAAGAAGACGAACACCAACTACAACCAGCCGCACGGAGGAGACGCAGGAGGAGGAGGCCAAGGCAGGGCCAGCAAGGGCTGCCAGCACAGCCACTGCCACCACGCAGGCAGCCCGCAATCCCACGCCTTCGAGCACATCCGTTCAACCTCACTGATGAGCAGATCCACACCCTCTACCGTCTGGACCGGGACACCATAACCGCCATTGTGGACATGACACAGGCTGACCTTGTCAGCATGATAGATAGCCCAACCGCCATCCCACCCCTACTGAAGGTGGTGTCTGTACTCCACTTCCTGGCCACAGGCACCTACCAGCACACAGTCGGACAGTTGCATGGCATTTCTCAGCCACTGTTCTCACGGACACTATTGCAAGTGCTCGATGCCCTCCTGAAGCACGCAGACGACTACATCTCTCTACCACGCTCGGAGCAGGAAATAACCAACACAAAAGTGGGATTCCATGCACTTGCCGGCATACCGGGTTGCATTGGTGCCATCGACTGCACCCATGTTGAATTGGTCGTCCCACATGCCATGGAGGCCCAGTACCGCAACCGAAAACAATTTCATTCCCTGAATGTACAGATGCTGTGTGACTCCAACAGGATCATTACACATTGTTGTGCCCGATTCCCCGGATCAACCCATGATTCTATGGTCTTGAGGAACTCTACAATACCACGCTACATGGAGCGACACGCAGGGAACAGATCCTGGCTACTCGGTGAGTCTCATTACATGCATGATGATGTGGGGTATGTGAATTGGCATTGACCTGCCAGGAAGGGGGGGGGGCTGTGCGTACGTATCAATGGCATTCCACATCATACGTTTCTCGTCCACATACAGGTGATGCTGGATATCCACTGAAGAGATGGCTCCTCACACCAGTCCGGAACCCACGGGACCAGCATGAGGAGGACTACAACCATGCCCACTCACGTACCCGTGTAGTCATTGAACAGGCATTCGGCCTACTGAAGACCTGTTTCCGCTGCCTCAGCAGGTCTGGCGGGGCACTCCTGTACCGCCATGAGAAGGTTGCAAAGATGGTGATGGCATGTGTCATGCTCCACAACATGTGCGTACGTAGAAATGTGCCCATGCCCCCTGACGCAGAACTGCAAGCACCTGATGATGGTCATGATGAGGGTGGGGATGTGGCAGCACCTCATGGAGTCTGCGAGGCACCGGAGGCCCGTGACATTCGTCAGCATCTCATTGATGTATGCTTCTAGCACTCACGCCTGGTGGCTGATACATGGACACGGGACTTGTGGCACTGCGTGTGTCTGGGACATGCACAATATGGACTGTACGCCTATGATGGCCTAGTACACAAAGATCAATGTCCACACTTCTCATTGGTTGATCGTGCACTTTTTATGGCATATGTGATATCATGTTGAACACCCTATCGACCCGCCACCCAAGTGAGCCCAACACACCCCCTCCACCCTCCTACCTCCCCCCCGAACACCAGTGTCCAAAGATGCTCATTGTCAGTGGGCTGTCGCTATTGCATGCCCCCTCTGCGGGTATCAGGGGCACCCCTGCCTGTGGAGCGCAGGTTCCTTCCAGATCTACGTTGGGGGCTGCCCTGGACGGAACTTGCAACGGATGATGTGTCTGCCTGCTCACGTCCATGCATGTCCCTAAGGGTTTGCGAGAGCTCAGTGAGCACACGGCGCACTGCGGCAAGTTCGGCACATACGTCTTTGGACGTCGCATGCAGTTCCCCCCTCAGGCTCTCGGTGCTTCTCTCAATTTGTGCCCTTAGCGTCTCTGTACCTCTCTCCATTTCTGCCCTAAGTGTCTCAGTTGATGTTTCTATGTCTGCCTTAGTGCCCCCACATTCATCGGCATGGTCCTTGAGGAGTGTGGCCAGTTGCTGCTGTTGTTCGATCAACTGGTCGAGGGACTGTTGCCTCTGCTGGGCCATGGCCATTTGCGGGGGTGTCACAGAGGGGCTGTTGTCCTCATGTTGCCTTGCCACAGGGCTTGTGGGGGATGGCCAGTCGTCGTCTGGTGGGTGCCCCTGCGTGGTATCCTCATGTTGTACGGGATGGAACAGACAGGGGGATTGGGACAGGTCATGGATGGATCTGACTTCGGCATCCCCGTTTTCTGTGTCCGAGCATGCTGCCATCAATGGGGTGTCACCTATGGTGCTGCTGCCACCAGAGGCAGTGCCTTCTGTGGCATCCATTGGGGGGACCTGTGGTGGTGGTGTTGTGGGCATGCTGGCTGCTGGGGTGCCTGTTGATGTTCCCTCCTCTGTGCTGCCACCTGATTTGTGCTGCTGCCGTGTCTTGATGCGTGCAGCTGAGGTGGAGGGTCTCTGGCCGTTGGTCTTGGCCCTCTTTGCAGGTGTGCTGGTAGGGGTGTCCTGTAGCTCGTCGTTTGGATCGGACCCTGTGGTGGAGTAAAGGAGGGCGAGGGTTATTGATGGGTCTGTGGGAATTGGAATGGCATTGTATCACATGCATTGGGGTGGTACCTGAGGGTGATTTGGGTCGGGGCCTTGGAGGTGCTTTGATTTGTGTGTGGAGTGAGGGTGCAGTTGTCTGGCAGCCTGCAGTTAGGGTGTGCCTGCTGCACGTGTAGTGCGTGTATTAGGGGTTTTTAATTATTTATGTATTTATTGTGGGTTTTAACGTGCGCTTGCAGGCCGATGTGCGTGGCCGTTCTCCTGGACATGTGTTTCTGTTGCACTATGTGGACGCATGGTACTTCACATGGATGGACTGTGTGGATTTGGCATTGTTTTATCTGGCCCACCTACCTGAATCTTCGGATGTCTGCACTCCTTTCTCCATCCCTCCGACTCCCTCTATGCTCTCCATTCCGATGGTGGAGGCACAGATTTCTTCCCAGGGGGTCAACTTGATGGGTGATTCAGGACCTCCCCCGGTGGCTGTGGCAATGTTGCGGTTGGCAGAGAGTATGCTGCGGACGCGTATCCGCAGGTCGTCCCATCGCTTGCGGCATTGCTGTGGGGTGCGGGGTGCGGTCCCCACCGCACTTACCCGCTGTGCCACCAGAGCCCATATGGCCTTCTTGTTTGCAAGTGCCGTCCTGGTCATTTGCGTGGAGAAGACGACGGCAGCATTCTCCTGGAGGGTCTCTGTTAGCACGGTGAGTTCCTCACGGGAGAAGTGGACCTGCCGCTTGCGGTCGCACGCTTTCTTCGCTACTTTTCCCATTTTTCTTGGTTTCGCTAGGGTGGTTGACGGGTTGGGGTGTGTTTCAGGGTAGTGATTTTAGTGGTTGTGTGGTTTTAGTGTATTTATAGGTGTACGCCGGGATGTTTTAACTTCCGTTTCCGTATATTTCCGGGCACCGTACTTTCCGGTAGGCGCACACTGCGGTGACCGCTAAGAGGGGTGGCGGTATTGCACCTAGGGCGCCGTACGGCGGCGGTGTGGGCCGTTTTGGGGTCATTTCCGCCATCGCGGACTTTGCACTTCCGCCATGCCGTGGTGCTCGTGCCCGATGGGTCGGAATGGGCCGCACTTTGCTCCTTCGTGCAATGGCGGAAACGCTATTTACGCTGTGGCGCTCCGGTCAGTCGCTTTCCGCCAGGGTCGTAATGAGGGCCAAAGTCATTTGTGTTGTCTTGCGGAATCTGTGCCCAAAATAAGAGTCAAAAGAAAAGGCCAGCCGGCCTACTTCAACCTTTGGACATTCCACCAGCACTTTGGCACACCTTGTCAATGGACTTTATAACTGACCTGCCTCCTTGTGGTGGTTACAACACGATTCTCGTAATAGTGGATCTATTCTCCAAAATGGCCCATTTTATCCCTTTAAAAGGACTGCCGTCAGCTTCCACCTTGGCCAAGGAATTTATGGAAAATATAGTGCGGTTACATGGTTTCCCTTCCATATTAGTCTCAGACCGTGGAAGTCAATTTATCTCCCACTTTTGGAAGAAATGTTGCCAACTAGCACAAATAGACGTGCGGTTATCCACCAGCCACCACCCCCAGACCGACGGACAAACCGAGAGAACCAATCAGACTCTCGAGCAATATCTGTGGTGCATGTTACACCAATCCGAGTTGAATTGGAAGGACATCCTTTGGATTGCAGAATATGCATACAACAATTCAGTGCATTCTGGAACCGGACAGACTCCTTTTTATACCCTGTATGGTCACCATCCTCGGACCTCTGACCTAGATCCACCTCTGACCCTGGAGATGCCTGCAGTAAATCACCTACATTCCACAATAACCCAAGCCTTCAAAGAAGCTACAACCCACTTACAGCAAGCCAAGAAAAAGTATAAAGAAAACGCTGATTTGCACCGAAGTAAAACTCCTCCTTACCAAGTAGGAGATCAGGTATGGCTAGCAACTAAACATCTACCCAACAAGGGTCAGCGAACTTTTAATCCCAGATTCATTGGGCCTTACCCCATCAAAGCTATTATCAACCCAGTGGCCTTTAAACTCGATTTACCATCCAACATGCGGATTCATCCCGTTTTTCACGCATCTCTTCTAAAACCAGTACAACCTGGAACCAGACTGTCTGAGCCCCCAGGCCCTGTCCAAATTGATGGAGAATTAGAATTCGAAGTGAAAGACATTTTAGATTCCAAGATAGTTAAGTCGAAACTCTTCTATCTTGTTGATTGGAAAGGATATGGACCTCAGGAAAGATCTTGGGAACCCAGTAACTATGTTCACGCACCACGATTAATTCAAAGATTCCATCGAAGATTCCCGCACAAACCAAAACCCCCAGAGGAAAAGACCTTGGGAGGGGCCTTGAGGGGGGGTACTGTCATGATGCCTA
Organism: Ambystoma mexicanum; assembly: GCF_040938575.1. Classification (NCBI taxonomy): domain Eukaryota; kingdom Metazoa; phylum Chordata; class Amphibia; order Caudata; family Ambystomatidae; genus Ambystoma; species Ambystoma mexicanum. The sequence goes on along the minus strand of NC_090931.1, from coordinate 809,352,233 downwards.
CCTCTAAGGAGCCAGGCCGGGCCCAGCAACCCCAGAGGCAGACATCATTTTCCCCAGGGAAGTCTCAGCGGGCCCAAGTCGGGGCCCTTTGGACTTAGTCCTGGCGCCTTAGGCGCCAGGCTCATAGAAGAGGATATGTGTTTAAGTGCTTGGGTGCACACTTACCTGATGCAGACCTTGCTGCTTCATCCAGGCCCTCTTGAGGCCTGAATGGGACTACTTAACCTGTAGGACTACTTCACCACCTGGGTGTGGTCGAGGAAGGATACATACCTGATTGGTGGAAGGATGCATACCAGGAACTTCTTCCAAGGCTATTTAAACCCCACCCGAACAGCCACACATGCTTCGCGTTGTTCTGCACCTAGCAGCTGGACGCTCACCGTGTCAGCTCCTGAATCCTTTCTTCAGCCACGCCTGCCAGCACCCTGGAACACCTGCAAGGGGAGAAAGGAAGAGAATAGGAGAAGAAAAGCCCTTACCTGCTAAATCTGCATCCCGGAGTCATTTCTCCAACGGCCCTGAAAAGGAAGACATCATTTAAAAGGCATTTCGTTTCGATCGCTGCAGCGCTGGATTTTACTCACCTTTGCAAGGCGCTTCCATCTTCAGCAGCGATCTTCCGGATTCAGCTACGCCCCGGCGCCTAGAGGAAAAAAGACAAGAACAAAGGTGAGAGGGAGAAAAGGAATAAGGAAAGCTCAGTTTCCTTTTAAGTCTTACCTGTTGGATTATTCCCACTGCATTTCGGGTCCTGCCGCTTCCTGGCATCTCCGGACCCCGGCCCCTATGGGGAAAAAAGACAAAGACATTGAATGAGCGAATGCAAAGACATTACCTGAGCACTCATCCAGAACTGTTTCACTTCGGGTCGGCGCCATATCCCCGGCACTCCGAACCCCGGCCCCTATGGGGAAAAAGACATAAGCATTAGCGCTTGCTGCAATTAGACAACGAACATTATTATTAAGCTTGAACTTTTGAACAGAACTTTTACAGCGCCTTACCTGAACAGTCAAGCTTACCTGAACTCCCATCAATCCTCAATCCAGTGAAGTAACTGGGTTTCAACGCGCCCCTGCATCAGAAGCAGGATGGAGAGCTCATCCTTCCAAACCCTAAGGTGAGGCTTCACGGGGAATCGTGGAGGAGGTATCGTGGAGGGTTGGAAGGGAGTGGGAGGCTTGAGCATTGTTCCACAGTTGGTAATACTCCCTTTTCACGCACAGGAGGGTATCCAACGAGCCAGGGAAGCCAGAATAGAGGGGCCCTTCCTGTCCATCTTCAGAGTTCTGCGCCTTCGACGCCGCGCCTCCGTGGGAACCAGGTGAGCATTACAGCTGCCCCTGACTTCTGGGGGGTAGGGGGTGGTGGGAGACATGGGTGGGGGCCTGGTGGAGGCTGCCCCTGGTGGCTGGGGGGTGGGGGTGGTGGGAGACATGAGTGGGGGCCTGGTGGAGGCTGCCCCTGGTGGCTGGGGGGTGGGGGTAATAGGGGACATGAGTGGAGGCCTGGTGGAGGCTGCCCCTGGTGGCTGGGGGGTGGGTGTGTTGGGAGACATGAGGGGGGGCCTGTTGGAGGCTGCCCCTGCACTGCTGGGGGGTGGGGGTAATAGGGGACATGAGTGGGGGCCTGTTGGAGGCTGCCCCTGCACTGCTGGGGGGTGGGGGTGGTGGGAGACATGAGTGGGGGCCTGGTGGAGGCTGCCACTGGTTGCTGGGGGGTGGGGGTGGTGGGAGACATGAGTGGGGGCCTGGTGGTATCTGCCCCTGGTAGCTGGGGGGTGGGGTGGTGGTAGACATGGGTGGGGGCCTGGTGGAGGCTGCCCCTGCACTTCTGGGGGGTGGGGGTGGTGGGAGACATGAGTGGGGGCGGTGGAGGCTGCCCCTGGTGGCTGGGGGGTGGGGGTGGTGGGAGACATGAGTGGGGGCCTGGTGGAGGCTGCCCCTGCACTGCTGGGGGGTGGGGGTGCAGGGGGACATGAGTGGGGGCCTGGTGGAATCTGCCCCTGGTGGCTGGGGGGTGGGGTGGTGGTAGACATGGGTGGGGGCCTGGTGGAGGCTGCCCCTGCACTTCTGGGGGGTGGGGGTGGTGGGAGACATGAGTGGGGGCCTGGTGGAGGCTGCCCCTGGTGGCTGGGGGGTGGGGGTGGTGAGAGACATGAGTGGGGGCCTGGTGGAGGCTGCCCCTGCACTGCTGGGGGGTGAGGGTGCAGGGGGACATGAGTGGGGGCCTGGTGGAGGCTGCCCCTGGTGGCTGGGGGGTGGGGGTGGTGGGAGACATGAGTGGGGGCCTGGTGGTATCTGCCCCTGGTGGCTGGGGGGTGGGGGGGGTGGCTCGACATGAGTGGGGGCCTGGTGGAGGCTGCCCCTGCACTGCGGGGGGTGGGGTTGCAGGGGGACATGAGTGGGGGCCTGGTGGAATCTGCCCCTGGTGGCTGGGGGGTGGGGGTGGTGGGAGACATGAGTGGGGGCCTGGTGGAGGGTGCTCCTGCACTGCGGGGGGTGGGGTTGCAGGGGGACATGAGTGGGGGCCTGGTGGAATCTGCCCCTGGTGGCTGAGGGATGGGGTGGTGGGAGACATGAGTGGGGGCCTGGTGGAGGGTGTCCCTGCACTGCGGGGGGGTGGGGTTGCAGGGAGACATGAGTGGGGGCCTGGTGGTATCTGCCCCTGGTGGCTGGGGGGTGGGGTGGTGGGAGACATGAGTGGGGGCCTGGTGGAGGCTGCCCCTGACTGCTGGGGGCTAGGGGGTGGTGGGAGACATGGGTGGGGGCCTGGTGGAGGCTGCCCCTGACTGCTGGGGGGTAGGGGGTGGTGGGAGACATGTGTGGGGCCTGGTGGAGGGTGCCCCTGGTGGCTGGGGGGTGGGGGTGGTGGGAGACATGAGTGGGGGCCTGGTGGAGGGTGCCCCTGCACTGCGGGGGGTGGGGGTAATAGGGGACATGAGTGGGGGCCTGGTGGAGGCTGCCCCTGACTGCTGGGGGGTAGGGGGTGGTGGGAGACATGAGTGGGGGCCTGGTGGAGGGTGCCCCTGCACTGCGGGGGGGTGGGGTTGCAGGGGGACATGAGTGGGGGCCTGGTGGTATCTGCCCATGGTGGCTGGGGGGTGGGGGTGGTGGGAGACATGAGTGGGGGCCTGGTGGAGGGTGCCCCTGCACTGCGGGGGTGGGGTTGCAGGGGGACATGAGTGGGGGCCTGGTGGAATCTGCCCCTGGTGGCTGAGGGGTGGGGTGGTGGGAGACATGAGTGGGGGCCTGGTGGAGGGTGTCCCTGCACTGCGGGGGGTGGGGTTGCAGGGGGACATGAGTGGGGGCCTGGTGGTATCTGCCCCTGGTGGCTGGGGGGTGGGGTGGTGGGAGACATGAGTGGGGGCCTGGTGGAGGCTGCCCCTGACTGCTGGGGGCTAGGGGGTGGTGGGAGACATGGGTGGGGGCCTGGTGGAGGCTGCCCCTGACTGCTGGGGGGTAGGAGGTGGTGGGAGACATGTGTGGGGCCTGGTGGAGGGTGCCCCTGGTGGCTGGGGGGTGGGGGTGGTGGGAGACATGAGTGGGGGCCTGGTGGAGGGTGCCCCTGCACTGCGGGGGGTGGGGGTAATAGGGGACATGAGTGGGGGCCTGGTGGAGGCTGCCCCTGACTGCTGGGGGGTAGGGGGTGGTGGGAGACATGAGTGGGGGCCTGGTGGAGGGTGCCCCTGCACTGCGGGGGGGTGGGGTTGCAGGGGGACATGAGTGGGGGCCTGGTGGTATCTGCCCCTGGTGGGTGGGGGGTGGGGGTGGTGGGAGACATGAGTGGGGGCCTGGTGGAGGCTGCCCCTGACTGCTGGGGGCTAGGGGGTGGTGGGAGACATGGGTGGGGACCTGGTGGAGGCTGCCCCTGACTGCTGGGGGGTAGGGGGTGGTGGGAGACATGTGTGGGGGCCTGGTGGAGGGTGCCCCTGGTGGCTGGGGGGTGGGGGTGGTGGGAGACATGAGTGGGGGCCTGGTGGAGGGTGCCCCTGCACTGCGGGGGGTGGGGGTAATAGGGGACATGAGTGGGGGCCTGGTGGAGGCTGCCCCTGACTGCTGGGGGGTAGGGGGTGGTGGGAGACATGGGTGGGGGCCTGGTGGAGGCTGCCCCTGACTGCTGGGGGGTAGGGGGTGGTGGGAGACATGGGTGGGGGCCTGGTGGAGGCTGCCCCTGCACTGCGGGGGGGTAATAGGGGACATGAGTGGGGGCCTGGTGGAGGCTGCCCCTGGTGGCTGGGGGGTGGGGGTGGTGGGAGACATGAGTGGGGGCCTGGTGGAGGCTGCCCCTGGTGGCTGGGGGTGGGGGTGGTGGGAGACATGAGTGGGGGCCTGGTGGAGGCTGCCCCTGACTTCTGGGGGGTAGGGGGTGGTGGGAGACATGGGTGGGGGCCTGGTGGAGGCTGCTCCTGGTGGCTGGGGGGTGGGGGTGGTGGGAGACATGAGTGGGGGCCTGGTGGAGGCTGCCCCTGCACTGCTGGGGGGTGGGGGTAATAGGGGACATGAGTGGGGGCCTGTTGGAGGCTGCCCCTGCACTGCTGGGGGTGGGGGTGGTGGGAGACATGAGTGTGGGCCTGGTGGAGGCTGCCCCTGGTTGCTGGGGGGTGGGGGTGGTGGGAGACATGAGTGGGGGCCTGGTGGTATCTGCCCCTGGTGGCTGGGGGGTGGGGTGGTGGTAGACATGGGTGGGGGCCTGGTGGAGGCTGCCCCTGCACTTCTGGAGGGTGGGGGTGGTGGGAGACATGAGTGGGGGCCTGGTGGACGCTGCCCCTGGTGGCTGGGGGGTGGGGGTGGTGGGAGACATGAGTGGGGGCCTGGTGGAGGCTGCCCCTGCACTGCTGGGGGGTGGGGGTGCAGGGGGACATGAGTGGGGGCCTGGTGGAATCTGCCCCTGGTGGCTGGGGGGTGGGGTGGTGGTAGACATGGGTGGGGGCCTGGTGGAGGCTGCCCCTGCACTTCTGGGGGGTGGGGGTGGTGGGAGACATGAGTGGGGGCCTGGTGGAGGCTGCCCCTGGTGGCTGGGGGGTGGGGGTGGTGAGAGACATGAGTGGGGGCCTGGTGGAGGCTGCCCCTGCACTGCTGGGGGGTGGGGGTGGTGGGAGACATGAGTGGGGGCCTGGTGGTATCTGCCCCTGGTGGCTGGGGGGTGGGGGTGGTGGCTCGACATGAGTGGGGGCCTGGTGGAGGCTGCCCCTGCACTGCGGGGGGTGGGGTTGCAGGGGGACATGAGTGGGGGCCTAGTGGAATCTGCCCCTTGTGGCTGGGGGGTGGGGGTGGTGGGAGACATGAGTGGGGGCCTGGTGGAGGGTGCCCCTGCACTGCGGGGGTGGGGTTGCAGGGGGACATGAGTGGGGGCCTGGTGGAATCTGCCCCTGGTGGCTGGGGGGTGGGGTGGTGGGAGACATGAGTGGGGGCCTGGAGGAGGGTGTCCCTGCACTGCGGGGGGGGTGGGGTTGCAGGGGGACATGAGTGGGGGCCTGGTGGAGGCTGCCCCTGGTGGCTGGGGGGTGGGGGTGGTGGGAGACATGAGTGGGGGCCTGGTGGTATCTGCCCCTGGTGGCTGGGGGGTGGGGGTGGTGGCTCGACATGAGTGGGGGCCTGGTGGAGGCTGCCCCTGCACTGCGGGGGGTGGGGTTGCAGGGGGACATGAGTGGGGGCCTGGTGGAATCTGCCCCTGGTGGCTGGGGGGTGGGGGTGGTGGGAGACATGAGTGGGGGCCTGGTGGAGGGTGCCCCTGCACTGCGGGGGGTGGGGTTGCAGGGGGACATGAGTGGGGGCCTGGTGGAATCTGCCCCTGGTGGCTGGGGGGTGGGGTGGTGGGAGACATGAGTGGGGGCCTGGTGGAGGGTGTCCCTGCACTGCGGGGGGGTGGGGTTGCAGGGGGACATGAGTGGGGGCCTGGTGGTATCTGCCCCTGGTGGCTGGGGGGTGGGGGTGGTGGGAGACATGAGTGGGGGCCTGGTGGAGGCTGCCCCTGACTGCTGGGGGCTAGGGGGTGGTGGGAGACATGGGTGGGTGCCTGGTGGAGGCTGCCCCTGACTGCTGGGGGGTAGGGGGTGGTGGGAGACAAGTGTGGGGGCCTGGTGGAGGGTGCCCCTGGTGGCTGGGGGGTGGGGGTGGAGGGAGACATGGGTGGGGGCCTGGTGGAGGCTGCCCCTGACTGCTGGGGGGTAGGGGGTGGTGGGAGACATGGGTGGGGGCCTGGTGGAGGCTGCCCCTGCACTGCGGGGGGGGGGTAATAGGGGACATGAGTGGGGGCCTGGTGGAGGCTGCCCCTGGTGGCTGGGGGGTGGGGGTGGTGGGAGACATGAGTGGGGGCCTGGTGGAGGCTGCCCCTGGTGGCTGGGGGGTGGGGGTGGTGGGAGACATGAGTGGGGGCCTGGTGGGGGCTGCCCCTGACTTCTGGGGGGTAGGGGGTGGTGGTAGACATGTGTGGGGGCCTGGTGGAGGCTGCCCCTGGTGGCTGGGGGGTGGGGTTGGTGGGAGACATGAGTGGGGGCCTGGTGGAGGCTGCCCCTGGTGGCTGGGGGGTGGGGGTAATAGGGGACATGAGTGGGGGCCTGGTGGAGGCTGCCCCTGGTGGCTGGGGGGTGGGGGTGGTGGTTGACATGGGTGGGGGCCTGGTGGTGGCTGCCCCTGCACTGCTGGGGGGTGGGTGTGTTGGGAGACATGAGTGGGGGCCTGTTGGAGGCTGCCTCTGCACTGCTGGGGGGTGGGGGCAATAGGGGACATGAATGGGGGCCTGTTGGAGGCTGCCCCTGCACTGCTGGGGGGTAGGGGTGGTGGGAGACATGAGTGGGGGCCTGGTGGAGGCTGCCCCTGGTTGCTGGGGGGTGGGGGTGGTGGGAGACATGAGTGGGGGCCTGGTGGAGGCTGCCCCTGCACTGCTGGGGGGTGGGGGTGGTGGTAGACATGAGTGGGGGCCTGGTGGTATCTGCCCCTGGTGGCTGGGGGGTGGGGGTGGTGGTAGACATGAGTGGGGGCCTGGTGGAGGCTGCCCCTGCACTACTGGGGGGTGGGGGTGGTGGGAGACATGAGTGGGGGCCTGGTGGAGGCTGCCCCTGCACTGCTGGGGGTTGGGGTGGTGGTAGACATGAGTGGGGGCCTGGTTGTATCTGCCCCTGGTGGCTGGGGGGTGGGGGCGGTTGGAGACATGAGTGGGGGCCTGGTGGAGGCTGCCCCTGCACTGCTGGGGGGTGGGGGTGGTGGGAGACATGAGTGGGGGCCTGGTGGAGGCTGCCCCTGGTTGCTGGGGGGTGGGGGTGCAGGGGGACATGAGTGGGGGCCTGGTGGAGGCTGCCCCTGCACTGCTGGGGGATGAGGGGGGTGGGAGACATGCATTGTTGATCAGTAGTGCAAGGTGACATGTGGGTTGGCTGGGGGGCATGCCCATGGTGGATGGGCTGCGTGCGGGACATGAGCAGGGGTGCAGGGTAGTCCCCCGTGGTGTGGGCTGCCTGCAGGGACCGTGGAGGTTGTAGAGCGAACACCTGGGAGGACCCAAACGGCCAATTCACGTGTAGTACTCCCCAGAACCCCTGAAATACACATACCCTGCTGAAATCGCGTGTGGAACTTCCTGCGCACCCCTGGAATACACGTACCCTGCTTGCACGGGGCCAATCGCGTGTGGAACTTCCCGCGCACCCCTGAAATACACATACCCTGCTGAAATCGCGTGTGGAACTTCCCGCGCACCCCTGAAATACACGTACCCTACTGAAATTGCGTGTGCAACTTCCCGCGCCCCCCTAGAATACACGTACCCTGCTCGCACGGGGCCAATCGCGTGTGGAACTTCCCGCGCACCCCTGAAATACACGTACCCTGCTGAAATCGCGTGTGGAACTTCCCGCGCACCCCTGAAATACACGTACCCTGCTGATATCGCGTGTGGAACTTCCCGCGCACCCCTGGAATACACGTACCCTGCTCGCACAGGGCCAATCGCGTGTGGAACTTCCCGCGCACCCCTGAAATACACGTACCCTGCTGAAATCGCGTGTGGAACTTCCCGCGCACCCCTGAAATACACGTACCCTGCTGAAATCGCGTGTGGAACTTCCCGCGCACCCCTGGAATACACGTACCCTGCTCGCACGGGGCCAATCGCGTGTGGAACTTCCCGCGCACCCCTGGAATACACGTACCCTGATGGAATCGCATGTGGAACTTCCCGCGCACCCCTGAGATACACGTACCCTGCTGAAATCGCTAATGGAACTTCCCGCGCACCCCTGAAATACACGTACCCTGCTGAAATCGCATGTGGAACTTCCCGCGCACCCCTGAAATACACGTACCCTGCTGAAATTGCGTGTGGAACTTCCCGCGCACCCCTGGAATACACGTACCCTGCTGGATTCGCGTGTGGAACTTCCCGCGCACCCCTGAAATACACGTACCCTGCTCGCACGGGGCCAATCGCGTGTGGAACTTCCCGCGCACCCCTGAAGTACACGTACCCTGCTCGCACGGGGCCAATCGCGTGTTTTAACTTCCCTCGCACCCCTGAAATACACGTACCCTGCTGGAATCGCGTGTGATACTTCCCACGAACCCCTGTAATACACGTTCCCCGCTTGGCGTTTGCTGTTTGCCAGCCCTGTGAACTGGTCCAGGGTTAGCGCAGCCCTTTGCGATTATTTGGGGATTTTGAAGGCTTTTCCTTGCGCAAGGGCGTTCTTGGGGGCGTAACTGGCGCTGCTGCAGGGTCGCTGCGCCACGCTGCGCCACGGCTGGTTTTGGATGCGAGAATCCATGAATACGCTGTGCGCGGAAATCGATTTTAGCGCACGCGGCTGGCGCAGACATTCGCACGGGCATGCTGTGCGCCAGTCGCGTGCGCCACTTTTGTGCAAATTTCTATGAATTACCCTGTAAACCTGTACCTGTCCAAAACCCTGCTACAGTAAACTGACATTGCTGCAAAGATGGCTATTTGCTTTGTGGTTAAAGACATTGAAGTCATGAAGCTCCCTTTAGACTCAAATAGAATCCACCATTTTCAGAACAGAATTCAGGACTTGTTTGAGCTATGCATCCCAGTAAATCTAGCCTTGCCCACCTTCTCTATTTACAGATGCCTACCACTGGTGCCAGGCTCTTTATAACCACTTTTGGGATAGGAGTTGTGCAGATGAAATGATGGCTGTGGAATTAGAATTTCTATTTTTTCACCCCGTGGCATAGCCCAAACTGCAGTAGTGCCCAACGAGTCTTGAAGAAGGCCACCTCCCCCCAATCTCATTAAAATAAGTGCAGGTCATGCCAGAGTCCTGGACTGTTATACAATATGTCTAAAGAGTGCATATTTACTTGTATGATTGGTTCTTTGACTAGAGAGAAATGCCCCCACTCTAATACCTCAACCACACCAATCCCATCCCCAAACTGGGATAAGTAGCATGGTGTTTTAATCATAATATTTAGTTTTATTTAATAATTGAATTAATTACAGGTGGCCACCTAACTTACAATGCTGGGGAAACCACCAAGAAGTGAATACAGACACCTTGGCTACAGAATGAAAAACACAACCTGCCTGCTGGTGTTGCACTAATGTCTTCATTCAAAATACAACATACAAGTTATTTTGCATAATGATCCAAACATCCACACATTTACATAAAATAAAATATGAAATGTTTGTCTAGATAACATGCACAGGCATTTAATTCTGCATTATAATCCTCACTTAATATGTTACTTGGATTACTACAAAATAGGCTTCAAAATTCAAACAACGCTGGGTCAAACCAATTTGGAACTCTTCATTTACTTTAAGGCTAAATATAATTTGACAGTTCTACTTGGAGAGAAAGAATGTATTAGCTGCATTTCCAATATTTGTGCACACTTGAACTAAATGCTTCATTTTCTATTTTAAATAACACATTACTCACGAGACACAGTCTAGAGGTATAGAGAAAATGTTTCTATTGTGCAACTTATCAAACTCTACCAACAACCAACAGTAACTAATGAGAAAGAGATAGTTTCTGATATCTCACCAAATAATTTCAAAACAATTTCCTCTAAGAGTAATAAGGTGTGCTGCAAATATATGGTGCTCTGGGCAAATGGGTTTTAGGTCAGCACTGTGGAGAAAGCTTTTGAAATGACTCAGGTTTTCTTGTTGAAATATATGGAAAGCACAAGTAGGCAGATGTTTTTATTTTGAAGTGCAAAACACAGTTTATGTTTTACATCCTTGCAAGATAATATAAAATTGAAATAGGAGAGGAATCAGCAAGTTAATTCTATTTGGCATTAGGAGTTCAATTAGGGTAGAATCCTTCTATTTCTGGCCAATGTGAATTGGAAAAACAGAGTTTCTTGGTTAACTTGCCATTATTTTCGTGAAAAATAGGGAAGAAACCAACCCCCTTTTTTATTCCTGTTTAAGGAGTAGCAAAACTCCGTTCAGGATTTTTTCTGTAAACTATGGCTTTCATAGGTGACGAATGGTAATCAATCCCTGTAAATCTGCAAGGTGCTTTGTACACTGCCCTAAGAAGCTAAGATATGATTTACTCCTGTGAAAACCAATTAAATTAATACATTTTTTGTTACTGACAAAAACAAATATGCCCTGCACAATTGTAGATTCTGGGGCAATATATGTTTAAATATACATTCACAAACTTCATTTACGGGGTCCAGTCCCCGTTCTCAGAGTTCAATAGATAATAGAATTGCATTTAAATATGGTGGGCATTTCTCACTTACCTTTTTGGTTTGTTGAATTAAATTGCATAGACAGCATCATCAGGGTTTCCATCTAGTTGGCATTGTTCACTCCCTGAAATTCGGAAGGCACTAGTTCTCCAGTTTATATGGTTCTCCACAGCTCCACAGCTCCATAAGATCAGGTTAGAATGTGCCCTCCACTCTTGTCTCTGTCTTGCTCAGCAAGGAAATCCTGTTGGGCACAGTCCTCATTCCCTTCTGTAAATTTAGGCATAGGTACCTGCACGCAATGTGGGTGTATGTTGCAGAAAATGAGAACATCCAGTCAGTCACTATATTTTTGTTTCTGTCTCTTCATGCATGATGCAGCTATTCAAATAGGCACATTAAATGCAAATCACACATTTTAATACATAATTTGCATATGAGTATGAGCCATATGTTTCTGCGTAATACACATCTGTAGTCTGGGTTTCAATTAGATAAATGGTTAAGAAATTACAACTGATAATGTATTTCAACTTTCCATCTTGAATGTTGCACAGTTTAAAGTACATTTTACTATACATCAGCTGAGCCTTGCGTGGGCACAATCGTTATCAAAAGAAACTATATGTTATTTGAAACTGTCATTTAACTTGACGAAATCACAAATTAGTGGTCTATTCCTCAGTGTCAAGGCCTCACTGACCAGATGCATATGCTTTGTAAAACATAATGCCCTCCCAGGTTAAGGATTGAGGAACCTCTCTATGCCTCTGTTTCTTAAACTATTCACGTAATAGTGAACCAGATATTCATTAATCACTGGTATGATTGTACTTCGGATTAGTTTAAAAATATAAGACCCTAGTTTTGGTCTGGATTTCTAGTATAATTCTTGCATTTGCCATTGTTTTGGTGTTTGGGAAACAGGGCTTACTATCTTATGTACATGTAGCTGCTCTACCTATCTTTCATGCACTGATTTAAGGGGTGTGTTCATGGGGTCAGGCGGTTCCTGAGAGCTTAACTAATGGTTGCTTTGCATAAACATATGGTTTCAGGTGAATTAGATTTCACAGCTTGAAAGTTCACAGAATGTCAATACAGTATGATAAGTATATTCTGTTTCATGTAACAGAAAAATGTTGCAATTTAAACCGTTTTGACTTGTAACTGGAATCTGGCAATATGAGGGTCTGTCAATGGGTAATAAAATGCTGCTGTGATTGATAATACATATTCTAACTTTGTAAATAACATCACATTCTGTCAATGGCCCTCATCACAAGTCTGGCGGTAACCGTGCTGGTAAAACTGGCAGGTTGCTGCTGGACTTGATGCTGGACTTGTGCCGGTAATTGTAAATCCCCATTCCCATTTCAGTCCTATAGGACTGAATGGGGATGGGCACCACGGAGCACCAGAACCATTAATAATGGTGCTGGTGCTTCCGTGAAACTCTGCTGGCAGGTGCTGTTCCGCCCACCAGGTCTGACCATGGCGGGTGGGACGGCACCGACAGGCAGAGTCGTATTGTGCCAGTCCAGTGACAATGGTGCTGGTAGGCTTACCAGCACCGTTGTTACCAGACCAGCATAGTTGGAATGATGCCCAATGTCTTTATAGGACACTAAAATTCAAGTGGCACATATTTTCTGTCAAATGGCAGCAAACATGCAGAAGCACATTTGAATGAAATCTTTTTTTTAATAAATCTTACAGGACCCTCCTGACTCATCATGCATGTGCAATGTACAAACTGACCATGTTGATGTAGAAGCACACCACAGTATGTATTAGGTTAAAAATTGAACTATGTTTTTGAATCAGATCTTACATCTTTCACTAAGTACAGAAGCAAGGGGGATGCAATGCCTGGCATCCATATGTACCAGATGTCACCATGAGCACACAGTAAAATATTTATGTGTACACCAGTAGTGGAGGCATACATTTGGTGCCAAGAGACAGGTCAGCTCCTGAGCTGGAACTGTCATTATAAATGAGTCAAGGACAAAGGTGGCAGGCATTATTAACATCTCCCACATATTAGTCTGATTGACCTTGCATGGTGAGGAAGCCCCAAATAATGTAGCAGAGTTCTGGGGATCCTTCCTCAATAACATCTTTTAAACATTACAGAAATTACTGAGCTTTGGGATCAAAATGCTCTCATGAGTATGGAAGCTATGAAGCTGTAGATCGGCTGACTAGTTTTCCTTTGTGTGGACATAGCATCAATGGACTTTGGCTAAGTCTTAGCCCTCCAATTAGCAGAAAATGGGTACTAAAGCCTAAGACTGAACTTGAACAGTTAGCTGAAAGAGTACCTGTACTATAAAAATATTGAAAACTAACTGAATTGATACCTATTATCCAAATAGGTCTCCACAATTGCAAAAACTTTGCTTGTATGACAAGCAGTGATAGAGGATGGTATAAAGTATGTGGATGTACTGGTTGCCTAACAAGACATGAGCAGCTAAGTCTCATCAATCACACAAAATTGTCTTGCCAAGCTGCAGAGATAATGGAATTATTTTATTTTTTGCTTTTGCAGTTTTTCTTGCCATGGTATGCAGAGAGTGGTCTGCTTGGAAGTTATGAAACTTTTGACAAGTCATTTCTTGCAAATAAAGTAAATATCACGTACACAAAGTTTGAACAGTACTTGGAAATACTGCAAAAAGAAATACGCCAAGAAGAACTTTTGGTGCCTGGACTGGCAAAGGATATGCCTGAGGGCAGTCAAGAATCTGTTTAAGGGAGTGTAAATGTGTTAGGAGAATGTTAGCAGAGGTTTTTTAATCTTAAACATGAATGTTCCTATGCCCACTACAACCCTTTATTGATGTATGTTAGTGGAAAGGCTGGTACAGGAAAATCCTTTCTTATTTATGCATTGAGGGCAATGATACAACAATTACTCTGGGCCTAATTCACAGAGTGTTTTCCAATGGGGTTTTGGTATTATAAAACATTTCTGTGAATTAGGCCCTAAGTGTCATGTATTGTGACTTTGCCCACTGGCTTAGCAGCATTCTATATAGGTGGTGTACCCGACATTGGGTGTTGATGCTAGCAGTGGAGCATGATAATAAACTTGAATATCATAAACCTGCATCAAATGCAGCACAAGAAGTAGGACAAGTTCTGAAAAAATGAAATGTCTTGATTGTGGATGGAGTGAGCATGGTGTCTAACTTGATGCTATCTTTCATTCACTTGTGAATGTAAGAGGTCTTGAGAACTGACTGTGATGTTTTGTTTGGAAGCAAAGATGTCCTTTTTTTTAGATTTGTTACAGATAACTCCTGTGAAAGGACAGTCTTCAAGATTCTTCAAAGGCTAATCAAAATACTATAGGTAGTATTGGTAATGTACTCTCTAGAGTTCATGCAAGGAGCTTACTATCAACATGAGGCAGTCTGCAGATTTTGAGTATGCAGAAATGCAAACAAATATTTATATAGGGTTGCTTGAGGATGACATGAAAACAGTCTTGAAAGGACTGATTTATAACATGTTTAATTCAGGTTGAGCTGGACTTTCTGTTATGTTGAATTTGCAACAAAAGAACATTCCTTGTGTTGCTTTGATGTCTACAATTGCAGAGTGTGACAAGTTCAACTCTGTAATGGTGAGTTCTGGGAAGGAACCAATTATAAAGACAAAAACTTACGATATTCTAGATGGCCACCTTATGCCACTGGAATTGGATGAATAAGCAAAAGCGCAATTTAAATTAATTTAAACAATCAATTTAAAAAACAGCAGGTCTAGAGTCTGTTTCAAAGCTTTGCATCAATGCAAGGGTTATGTTGAAGCAGAACCTGGTGAATTGAGCAATGGGGAGAGGGACTGCTTTTGTCACTTTTCCACACAGTACATGTATTGAATATATTTTAGTTAAGTTTGATTGCATAAAGAAACCTCACCTGGTTTGTCATACTTCTACACGATTTATGATTTTTAAAGTCATGTGTGCAAATGCAATACCTATGCATACATTGCAAGGATTGTAGAAGCTGCACTGACTGACATAGGTCACATAGTATTTAAAGAAGGAATGTCATATGTAGCACAGTCACATGTAAAAAAAGACTGATTGATTTTTATTAAACTTCGATGAGTCAAAAGTGACAGCTGACATTTTGGGGGTAATTCATAGAATTTGGCGCACAAGTGGCGCACGCAGCTGGTGCACAGAGTGTGCCTGTGGCAGTCTGCGCCAGCCGTGTGCGCCAAAACCCAATTAGGGGCACAGTGTATTCATGGATTTATACATCCATAAGCAGCCGTGGCGCAGCGACCATGCAGCAGCGCCAGTTACGCCCCCCAACCCTGCCCTGTGCGCCAAAAACATTGCACAAATCCAGTACATGGCGCAAAGGCCAGTGGACCAGCATACAGCCCCCCAACCACGAAAATGTGTGTAAAACTCCCTGCGCACCCCTCAGAATACACATATCCCGCTCGCACCAGCGAAAATGCGTGTTAAACTCCCCACGCACCCCTTGGAATACACGTACCCCGCTCGCGCTAGCGAAAATGCATGGAAAACTCCCCACGCAGCCCTCGGAATACACGTACCCCGCTCGTGCTAGCGAAAATGCGTGGAAAACTCCCTGCGCACCCCTAGGAATACACGTACCCCGCTCGCGCCAGCGAAAATGCATGGAAAACTCCCTAGGGGGTCGCTAGAAGTTCCAGCATACGAAGGAACCCAGCCTTGCTGACCCGTCCTAGTAGGTCGATGCGGTCAATGAGGTATTCGAAATGATGTGCATTGTCCTCACAAGAACCCTGCATGTCATCCCGAATACCACGTTGACGCAACGCCACTCCAGCTAGGACATGCTCAAAACAGTCCCGGATTGCCACGTCCACAGGGAGAGGAAGGCCAGTAGTTGTGTGCGTATCCCCTCCCTGAAAACGGCTCTGGACAAAGGCATCCCTGCTGGTGCCGGATGATGCAGTCACAGGATTGGGGACAGGATTACGCAGAGGCATCTCTGCGGTGGCCTGTGCTGCCTCCTGTCCCTGCCCCTGGACTGCACCACTAGCACCAGTGGAATCCACCCCTGCCAGGCCCCGTGTGTGGGCCTTCCATGGCCTCCTCCTCAAACCAACCCCCCACCAACCTGGATGATTCAGTGCCATCTTCCTCCATATGCCCCTGTGCAGTCTCAGCTGCCCCTTCTGCTGCCAAGGAGTCCACCTCCAACCTCTGCCTCTTGGACCTTCCCTCGGCAGCTGTGGCCACGGACGCGGCACCAGACTCCGCACTCCGCAAAGAGATGACAACCTGGGAGGGGAGCTGCGCCATGCCTCTCCGGCTGGCGGTGGGATCACTGCCGCTGTGCTCCACAGCACCGTCTCCGCCCTCTTCATCAGTCGACGCTGCAGACAGGGAGAGACAGAACAGAGGCATCAGGGCACTGTACAATGGTCTGATACACACATGACAGTTGCACATGAGTGGCAGTCTCAAACTTCACGGATGGCATCACACTCCCCAACACACATCATTTGAACCCACACACATGCGCAAATTAACAGGAATGTTGAAGCAGGCAGCAGCATCCATACACATACAACAGCATGAGCATCCGATGGTTAGGCTGACGTCACATGCAACACGGGGAGTGCCGAACACATGCACACACGCCACCAGACATACATGCATCTATACATCTCCACCACCTGTCACAGTGCAATCATCGGCAACTATGTCATGTCTGCCAATGGGTTCCTACATGTCTGTGTCACATGCATCCATGGCGTATCACATTTGCACACATGTCAAACACACACACACACACACATGTATGTCATGCACGTACATGAAGGTGGAACCAGCATCCATGTGTCACACCCCAACCATGCCATAGTACATACACAGAAATGCTGACATGTGTGCATCCCCACATGCATTCATGCATCATGCATTTGAACACATACACCATTGATGTGCCTCACACATGACTGGACTCACATGCGGCAGGCTCATGTCCCTGCACATACACATCCATACATGGGCCTTTCAAGACATATGTCCAAGCTGCACACACCTGGCACACCTCAACATGCACTGCGTCCAATCAGTACACATGGACACTTACCGCTCGACTCCGGACGGGTATGCCTCTCAAGGACCTGGTGGTGAAGCGCTGGGCGTACACGTTGCAGGACCCTCATCTGGTTGTCGGTAAGGCAGACCCGGCACCCCTCTGCATCCGCTGCCTCCAAGAGGCGCCGGGCCATACTGAGGGTCCTGGACTTGAAGTCCTCTCAGCGCTTCCGGACGTGTCGTATGTCACAGGCTGCCACCCCCTCCATGTTGATGGCAGCCACGATGTCCTTCCAGATCCTATTCCGTCCATCATTGTCAGTGCGTGGTCTTCCGAAAAGGGCATCATAATGCACCAGGACTTGCTCCACCAGGATACCAACTTCTGCTGCACTGAAGCTGGTAGCCCTCTGCCTCTCTGGCTGCGGGTTGCCAGTGGTCTTGGATGTTGTTTGTCCTGACATGCCAACCCCCGAGGCAGGTGTGGGTGGGCAACTGGGTCCTGGTGCTGGGCTGTGGAGTGATGAAACTTCAGTCGGGAGTCTTCAGTTCCAGCAGGGGTGGTCACAGCAACTGGACCCCTGCAGATGGCTGATGTGCAGGCACCAAATAGCAGGGCACGTGGCTAGCAGGCAGGCAGGCAGGCAGCAGCAGATGGCTGGTGGGAGTCGGCTCGGGGCTTTGGGGGGCAGGAAAATGGTCTTCTGGGCAGGAGCGTGGTCTTCCATGTGTTGTCGCGTGGCCAGCTTGATACATAGTGAATTGGCACGTGAAAAAACAGTACGTCAGTGTGTAATTCGAGAAAAGGCCCTTAGCGCGTAAGCGCGTCTGTGACGTGACACCTGCGGGCGTTCCCCTCATCATGGGTGCATAGTGATTCAGCACATGAAAAAACAGCACGTCTGCGTGTTAATGCGTGTAAATCGAGGAAAGGGCCTAAGCGCGCAAGTGACATGACGCGCGCGTGCGTTTCCCTCAGCACGAGTTAAAGGTGAGCGGGGCCAGCAGTTCGCTGTACGTGCCTTTCGTGGAGACCGATGTGTGTTGCTACTTCAGGTTGTTTCGCGCGCCATCACAACTTCACAGCGGATCAAGGACGTATCTCTTCTTTTGGTGGGGGTATTGGCTACGTGTGTTTTTCATTATCACGCTAGCCAGACGGTGAGTCGCGCACACTATTTTTCCCACTGCGGGTGCCCCTGTGTATCGCGTACCCATTTTTGAGGTCATAGTAGCCTGCGTGTCACACGCGTATGTGTTTTTTTTGTCCCTGGGTGCCACTGCATACTGCGGGAAGTTAATTCCACACACGTGGGCTACCGGGGGTTGTGTGCACGGTTTTACTGCAGTTTTTGGGTGCCTGAGCTTTGAATGACCTGTCATTTTATCACCAGGGTCACATACAGCCTTGCAGGTGCAGGGGTGCTGTTAACATCTAGTACCCCACCCCCTTCACCCCAATTGCCCAGGACAATTGTCGTGTACACCTCCCATTGGCAATACTACATCTGTGCCGGCACTACTACATCTGTGCCATGGTTGGGAGGCCACGAAAGGTGAGGAGCACCTCAGCTGGGTGTACTCCACGTGGCCAGCGTGGTCAGGGACGTGGCCAGGGTGACCAGGGAGTAGGGGGACTCCAGGGTGTCCAGGGTGGCTGCAGAGGGGGAAAATTCAGGGGTGCGCCACTTCAGCATGATGTTGTGCCATGTGTTGTTGCAGTCATGCCACCACCCCCTGTGGCTCCGGGAGATGAAGCTCTTGCATCTGGCACTTGCACCCAGGTGACCCGGCAGTCCGTTTCATCGACTGCCATGGGCCCAAGGGTAGAGGTAGCTGCAGGTGCAGCTTTGGACACCACCACCCAGGCTCAGGGTCGGCCAGCGCATGCTGCGTTGGCACCTGAAGAGTTCCAGGATGATTTTCAGGAGGTCAGGAGGCACACCGTAAGTGCACGCAGGGCTGCCCTGACCCGGGGGCACGTGTCCCTGGGGCAGAATCTGCTGCCCCGAGCAGCCGGGTGTTGGCAAGTGCATGGGCAGATGCAGCAGACACCACCTCGGCTGTGAGTCTACCATCCAGGACAGTCCCGGTCAATGACCCTGGCACAGCGGATGTTGCTGTGCAGTGTCAATTCCAGGGCACCCAGCAGCCACTGATGCAAGTCAGGGCTTCCGTCCTTGTTCCACCTGTCACTCCCTCTGTTCAATCCACCAGCGCCTCTGCCCATACTGATCAGGGTGGCATTTGCCAGCCAGGGTCTGGACCACTGCTCAAGAGGAGGAAGGTTGCATCTGCAGCAGAGGCTGGGACCCCAGACATGGCTCCGGCTTCCGGCACGTCGAGGAAGAAGCCTTTCTGCAAGCAGGAACTGGATTTCCGAGTGGACTACGTGTCGGCACACGACCGTGATATGCTAGTGGGCCGAATTGTCACTCTACCGCTACCCAGCATTTGACCCACTGGAAGCATGTTGCGGAGGGTGTCAGTGCAATCGGACATGAGGTGCGCACAGCTCAGGAGTGCAAAAAGCGTTGGGATGACCTCCGACGCTCTGCTAAGCAAAAGGGTGCCTCTAATTATAACATGACTCTGGTGACTGGCAGTGGGCCACCACCTGAGGAGGAAGAGTTCACTCCGCACGAGTCAGTCGCTGCGGAGGTCATACCGACAGAATTGTACAAAGGAGTGGGAGAGATGCTGGACTTTGATGCCCCGTCCAGTGAGTGCTATCGCGTGGTTGTCCCGGCCATGTGTGGTTTGCTTGTATGATGTGTTGTGCTTGACTGCCACTACATGCTATGTGTACATGGTTCTCATGTGCGAGTCATGCAATGCTTCACTGATGCGTGCCTGCTGTGCAGGATGCTGGACATGTAGAGCAGATGGGGACTGTCCTCATCAGCACACCTGCACCCTGCTCATATGCTAGTCACCCAGCTTCCCCTCCGGTCCATGTTCCAGCTCACTGGCCCTTCTTCATGTAGCCTGGGGTGTCTTTGCACTCAGCACTTGGACTATGTCATCGCATGACTGACGTGCATGTGTGTTCTGCCTGCATGCGGGTACTCCACGAAGGCATGCTCCCTTGCCCCTCCACCCCACTGCTCTCCAATTTCACCATAGCACTGGTGGGTGTCATGTTGGAGTACTGCAATGGCCTGTTCAACGCTCCTGTGTACATGCACACTTCTCCCTGCCAACCTGCCAGATGCATACAGTGGGCTACATACTTTGTCCTTGATCCAGGGTGTCTCACTGGGACTGTGCAGATCTCAGATGCTCTGCAGGGACATGAGTGCCCATTCATGCTCCATGTGCATTCCATGCATGCCCCTGTGTGTCCTTGCCTGGATGATCATTGTAGTACGTGTCCAGGATGACATACATTTAATGGCATTTGATCATCCATTCCATGCCCACTCTGGCTCAGTCCTGCATCACGCACATGTTTAGGGTGTCACAGTCTGTGTGGGGCACAGGCCTCCCCCTGTTTCAGGCCCCCTGACTCTGTTCAACTGGTGTAGTGGCTTCTGCACACATGGGTGTACTACTGAGGGTTCATCATGTGTCCTGCTTACTGCCCCATTCTCATCTGCTGTGTTGTCAGTTGACTCAGATGATGCAATTGACGCTAGTCAACACTGTCTGCCAATACACAGTTCTCTGGTCACACTTTCGCTGCCATGCAATACCTCCCTGCATTTTCACTTGGGGGGGTTTGCCTGTAGGCATGCAACCCATTGCATGCACATTGCACGTGATGCCTGAACTTGCCCTTACACTGCCTTCATGTTTATTTATTGACATCATAAAGTACTTGTTCATGTAGATAGTTGGTAAGGTACACATGTTCTGCACTGCATCAAGCCACTTCTGAGCCGTGTTACACCGTTCTACATGCCTACTCACTGCTGCAATGTCAAAGTGACCTGTCATGTATGGTCAGATTTTCATCCCTTTTCTTTCATGTATGCCACGGGCACAGGTGCATCCTGTGCCCGTGGCATACATGAACTCAGTATGCCCTTGACACATGTACTCAATATTGGAACTCCCTAGTGGGTGTTTAGCTAAGTTGATAGGTCAATGTGCGGCCTATACCAACTGGTATGGGGCGCAGATTGAATGTAGCCTGCTAATCGGGTTGTAATGACTGTGGAGCTGCCTTCACGTGTGTATGTGTACACTTTCACATACATCAAAGCAAGCAGCGTTGTAGCTGCTTGCTTTGCTGTATTGGATGTTGTTTATATCCACAATACAGGTGTAGAGGGAAAGGGGTGTATTGAAACGCTTTCACATGTACATATGCAAGCAGCTTCAATGGTGTGTAGTGCAACATTGCGGCTACTCACTTATGTGTGTGTAAAAGTGTTCATTTACACATGTGTCTTCCGCTGCTTTTTTGTTGACTGACTGATATGTAGTTGATTGACGTTAATGCTGGTGACATTTCAGCATTGCGCACGTTATGTTCAACTGGCATAATCCTTAAGGTGCACTGTTGTGCAGTATGTGTACGCCCAGGCCCAATTAGGTGATATGGTGGGGCCTGGCCGTGCAGAATTTACACACAGAATAATGGGATAGGGCACATTAATAGCACAATGTGCTCAATCAGGCCCTGAGGGGTGTTCAGGAGGCTTCATGGCCTGCAGCTCGGACCGTACTGGCTGTTATGGTCCCTCATGCCTGGTTGCAGGCCCTTGCTTTGCTCGGGACATTCACTATATCTACATGGCCCAAGACACCCAGTACGGGCCGAGCAGCAGATGGATGAAGCTATATTGGTGATGATGGTTTAGTGATGCATGTGTACATGCATATTACGTGTGTCATTGTGTGTTTGGATACACTTGCAGCTGTGGTCAATTTTCAGTATAGACATGCTTATGGTATGTGCCATCTCTTTGTTGCCATCTGTCCTTTCTGCCTGTGACATGTGCCTGACCGAGGTGGTGTCTGATGGAGGTGATATACTACATTTTGTACTTGTGTAGGCTTTGCTATTTAGACACATCCATTTCTGCTTTTGGGATGTGTTTGCATATCAATGCCACTGGATGCATGCCAGGTTCTCATTTGTGTACGTGACATGTCTGCTTCATGTGTTGGCTGTCGATGTGATGTCTATGTGTGTGTGGGTTATGTGCTTCTGACATGTAAACTCATGTTTGTTTTTTCCACTTTTCAGATGATGAAGCAATGGAGGCAGAGGATGGTGATGTCATACCAGACACAGGGTTCCTATCAGACAAGCAACCTGGCACAAGTGGGGATCGTTGGGTGGTAGGCCACGAGAACCAACTTGTGCTCCAGACCATCGTGCCTAGGGCTGGCAATGAGTCTAGCCCGGATGATCACTCTGACGACAATGTCGAGTTGGATGCGCGTCATGTCTATTCGTCAATGGTGAGTGATTCTGATGTGGACAATCCTCTGTCTGCAACACCTGCACTGAAGGGCCAACAGTGGTGGGACCTCCGCATGTGGTGGATCGGGACGCATGGTCACACTCCACACCAGTTGCTGATGTGCCTGGGGCATCACGTCAAGGGAGGAGTGTAGTCCTGAAGCCGCGGGCGGTGCCATCCCAACAAGTATCGCGGCTCCTTGGGCCCCGTGGGTGTCAAGCCCAGTAACGCAGTGGCCATGCGCCACTGAGGTATACTGAGTGGGAGCAAGCCATGGTTGCCAATTCCGAACACCAGGGGGCAGCTATTGATAATATTGCTCAGAGCATGGAACGTGTGGCCCAATCCGTGCTCCCCCCTGCCAGGCAGGTGGATCTCCAGCAGCGGGCGGCACAATCCACGGCCCGCTCACTCAGGCTGGGCATGGTGGCCTCAGACAGGGCACGCTGGGCTGAAATGGTGTCTCTGCATCAAGCAATTGCTGCTCACGCAGAAGCACACAGGGAGGCCCTGAGGGATGACCATAAATCTACTCGGTGTGCTCTTGATGTCCCAGAGGCAGCGGACAGCTTGAGAATACCATCTCGGCCGAGCTACATGCTTGCCGGGAGGTGTTCCAGATGTCATAGGCGTGATCAGGGTATTGTGTCACGTCCACCTTTTGAGTCAGAGGGTGAGGAGGACGATGAATGATCTCCCACACAGGTCGGACCGTGCAGGCGTTGAGCCCATGGAGTTTTTTTTTATATCGACATCATCGCATGTGGGTGTTGAGGTGCACCCTGTACCTCCCCACTCCTGGGTTCCTCCCCCCGCACCCCGTGGGTCATATGTGGCCATTTTTGATTTTTATAGTTAGTTTAATTAGTTAATATAGTTTAAAATTGCTTGTCTATTGCGCATTTATGTGACGGTGTGGTGCTTTGTGGCTTTTGAAAGTATCCACTGTCTGTTCCAGCTGGGCCCTTCAAGCTTGTCTCATGTATGTGTTTGCAGCTTTGGGTCCTGACTCACATATGCCACTCCTGCTTCCCCTATCCATGGGCTCGCAAGGATGGTTCAGTTTTACAACCATTTACACAAGGGCATTGGACTTTCGTCATATCTCTGGGCTGTCTGCTGCTGTACTACTTGTGTTAACACCCCTAGTGGGGATTTTGTATGCTTTCTCCACAGCTTGTATGCAATCAATTTTGGTGAGTAGATTATTGATATGTCCATTTATTGATGTTGATGTATGTTCTTTTCTTGATGCACTTCATGCTGTAGACAGTAGCCTTTGGCTGTCAAAGTCACACTGATGGTGGGAGGAGGTCGGATGTAGGTCTCAGACATGGCCCAGTGACAAACAGCATGAAGACACATACACACACACAGGAACATTTCCAGCCTTATTAAAAGCTTGTATGCCCTTTCTGCAGGAAATTGAGCCTCCAGACTGCCTTTCCCAGCAGACACGGGGCCAAGAAGTACAAAAACCTGGCCATGTTGGGTGATGCACAAGTGCGCATGCGTGCACAAGCAGAAGCACGGGGCTTGTGCTCAGATGACCAACAGAAGCAGACGTGTTTCCAGGAGCTCCAAGCAAGGTGAGCAGCACGAGGGGCCACACCCCAGATGACCTTCCTCCAGGCCCCTCACAGATGCATGATAAGTAGCGCCAGTGCTGGGGAGCTTGCCCAGGCATTAGGGAAGATGCGCACAGTACAGCTAAGCCGCGTTGAGGACCAAATGGCAAGTAGCTTTCATAGTTGTCAGGGGCACACATAGGGGGCGTCGCCCATATCCTCGAATCCCCCCTGCTCCATAGAAGCTAAGTTACTGGAGCAGTAACATTCCTAGCCAGAAACTAATTCAGCGCATGGGGGGCACCCAGAAACGCACAGACTCGAGTGCAGTGCACATCATTTGCATATGCCTATTGCCACATGCGCTACCTATGGAAATTTGCGGCTGCCAGAACACGACTTGTACTGAAGTCGCACCTCGCCACATGCGTCTAGCGGCTCACATAAGGACCATTGTATTATGTGTGATCCTTGACACATTGCTCTTCCATTTACCGCGGGCTACATGCAGCTGCCTTACCGCATTGACAGTGTATGACCCATCATGGGGGCAAGCAAAAGTATACGAACAAAGCAGCAGAGAAGAGTGTTTCTTTGGGGAGGAGTCACTAAGTTTGAGGCATGAATGGTGTTTTGTGTGTGGTGAAAATACACACAGAATAGTAACTCACACTCTCTTTGTAGCATTGAACTGCTCCTGTTACCGGACCTTAGAGCGGGCAGGCAGGAGGCCAGCACTCACCCCAGAGATAAGTCTCTCTTTGACTTGCATTTGACCCATTTTGTACAATGTGCATGAAGAACATGGTTTTTCTGATTGAGTATGTGTTATTGTCAATAGTTGTATTTTGTCTTTGGCCTACTTTCCCTTGCCCATTTACCTCCCCTCTCCTGACCCTCTTTCCGGTCATCCTGAATACCGATGCCTATCCAAAGAATGGATCCCTAACCCTCTTTCCCCGCCGGGGTCGCGGAGGCCTGTGTAAGTTTTACCTTGCAGGCGCCCAGACCGCGGTGGGGGTGGTTGGTTCGTGCCACTCCTGCGCCTGGAGACCGGAGCTGTGACACTACCCATTTACATCCTCATTGATTATTGTGTACTGAAAATGCTACCCATCCTGTTGAACCATTGTTGAACTGTGCTACCTGGGTTGTACTTCTATCATTCTGCTTGGACTTGTACTTGGCAATTTTCAGTGACTTCTATTCATCTACTGGAGACTCTTCCAGGGTTTTTTTGTGGCTACAGGCTTCTTCCCTGGTTTGGGGGTTTGGCTCCTTGGAGTTCTCTGCGATTTGGTATTTTTACCAGTCAAGGTGGCCTCTGAGGGGGCTGGACCCTATTTACACACAAGGTAGAACATGGAAACCAAGGGGTAGGGGGACCCTGAAGCCAGGTAGACTAGAAGGAAGAAGGCAACGGACCCCAGACACCGTTCTTCAGAAGGTCATGGTGATGTGTCAATGAGGGAGGGCCTTTTATTGTGGGACTGTACGCTTGGGCTACAGTGTTTGGGCACTCTCTGACATTCTAATTGTGGAGTACTATGTGCATGATGTGTTCTGCTGGTCTATGGCTGTTCCTGTGTTGTGTTTACTTTTCAGGTGTCAGGGGATTGTTGTGGTTTGACATGCTGGGGTGTACACATGGGCAATGTTCACATGTGATGTGTACAGGACACTGCGGGTCACTTGATTTCACATGCATGTATTGAGTGCATGTCCCTACTGACACACACACTTACACAATGCTCCACCACACATGCAACCACCCTTCCATGCCCACACATGCACACAGATTGCCTTCTCTGGCATGCTGTGTCCCTCCAGCGCATGATCACTTACCATTTGGGGATCGTGTACATGCGTCAGTAGGTTATTTTTGTTGCTTGTCCTTTTTATATGATGCTCAAGGTGTATCTCCAACACAACGGCTGCTCACTGTGCTGTGTGCTGAGCAGTGTGTTGCAGGAGACACACACAGCACACGGGTTAGGGATTAGCAAATTTGGCTTTGCCAATGTGTATGACAACAGGCATTCAGTGTTTTGTTGATGGTACCACCGGTGGCATGCATTTGTGTAGGACTTTGTATGTGTGGGAGGTTGTTGGTCAGTCATTTCATTTGATTCCATGTCAGGTGTGATTGTCTCGGGCCTCTTTCCATTTATCACATGTCACATTGTATCTAATTGGTCATGTGTTGGGCTTTTGCTGTTGCATGCCATGTCATGGTGTGGCTGACAAGGGTGATGTGGGTTGGGAGGGTTTGGGTGATATACCAGTGATTGTCATGGCCTGTTTTGCAGGGGGGTGGTGTGATACACAGCTTGCATGTGTTCCTTTTGGTCACACAAGATTGGTTATGTTTAAGTAGCTAGGGATGCACACAATGTAGCACTTCCGTGGCAACATTCTCAGGGTGGTAAGGTTGTGACAGTTGGCTCTCTTTGTCATCATCGATTGTCACCTGGTATGTGCAAGGCCTGTGAGCACTCCGCAGGGGTGGGAGTTTAGGTGAAAAATGTGGCCACAAGCTGGGTCCGGGCTGCCTCGCCATGTGCCCTTTCCCCTCGCATGGGCAGCGCCTGTGCCTGTGATTGGGGATGCGGGGACACCACCATGTCCACGATACGTCACACCGTGTTGCAACATTGTGCAGGACACATGCTGCCACAATGATCCTGCACACTAGTGGGGCTGCATATAGTAGCTGCCCGCCAGAGCGGTCAAGGGAGCGGAGGCGTGACTTGAGCACTGGTTGCCCCTGGTTGCAATATGGGCAGCGTTGTATCTTACCTGGGGTGGTGTGGTGGGGTTCCGTATTTGCGTCATCATGTGGTTGCTCAGAGGGTAGGCACTGTCCCCTGGGGAGGTGGTAATGGTTGTGATTAGTTTGATTTGTGTATTCGTCTGTGTGTGACATGCATGCATGTGCACAGGCATTTGTACTCACTTAGGAGCCATGTGTTGCCATGCTTCCCACCTTCCAGGGCCCAGCTCAGGGCGGACATTCTGTATATGAAACTGTCATGGGTAGAGCCAGGGTAGTTTGCATAGACAGAGGTGATGATTCCCTTGGCATCGCATACAACCTGCACGTTGATGGAATGCCAGTGCTTGCGGTTTCGATAGATGTGCTCAGTGGCCCTAGGTGGACGTAGGGCCACATGGGTGCAATCTATGGCACCAAGCACTTTGGGGAAGTGTGCCACCCTGTAAAAGTCTTGGACCACGGCCTGCCTTTCTGCATGTGTTCTGGGCATGTATATGTGCCTGCGGACGGAGGGGCACGCAGTCATTATTGCCAACACCTGGTGTAGGCAGCGTGACTGTGTGGCCTGTGAGACACCCCCAACTATGGCAGTTGTCTGCTGAAATGACCCAGTGGCCAAAAAATGCAGGACATTGAGCACCTTCTCCAAGGGTCTCAATGCTTGGGAGCACAGGGTGGGTGATGTAAGGACATCTTCCCACTCCCTGACCAGGTCTAGGATGATACAAGGTGGAAACCTATACCTGCCATAGACCTGGTTGTCAGGCATCGCAAAAAGGCTGGTCCGTGGCAAAAAAAATGCAGGGCCTGGCTATTCTCCTCCTCCTGCGGTGTCCCACGATCAGTGCTGCAACAAATGGGGCATTCATCGTAGCTGTATATACGTGTTTTTTTGTTTGTGCGCAATTTTATACTGCGCGTGGATGCTTCCACCTGCCTTCATGTGGCGGACGTGTTGATGCCTGTGTGCGTCTTTTGGCATGCGCGGGTTTCCCATATTAGATTTCATGAATACGTGTAGTTCACTTGCGTGTGGGTGTTCCGTATATTTCCCAGCAGTACTTCCCCAGTTATGCCCTCATTTTCATGCGTTGTTCCCCATTCTGCATGTTCCGCCCTGTTTTCCACCCCCTTTTGGTGTGTGCGCTACACGTTGTGTGCTTTAGCTGTGTGCATCTGCGCACAGCGCTCGGGATGTTGCAATGACGTGTGCGCACGTGTGCGCCACCCGCGGATTTGGCGCACGTCCCTGGGTAAACACGTGCAGGTCCTTCCCTGAATCGCATGTGTGCGCTTGCTTTTTCATGGTTGCTCCAGCATGCGCCACATTTTTCGGCGCATATTTGTTCCATGAATCAGCGTCTTTATTTATTCAAGAGTCAGTAACGTGTACTGCATGCTCCTCATCTTGGCTTACTACCAACTCCAGCAAGACTTATTTAAAAAATAAAAATAAGTCACAGGCAAAGCCACTTTTAAAGAAAACTGTTTGTGTACCTTGTACAAAGGAAGCTAGTCTAACAGTTTAAGAAAGTAAAGTAGAGTTAAATTATTCCTACTGTAGATTTAGTAATGAAACTGGGGTTGAATCTTACTCAAATGCAGCTTTGTGTAGGTTGTTGTTTCAAATGACATTGCTCATTGAAATAGTAACTTCAACATAGGGAAAAAACTATGCAAGAATTCTAAGGTCTTAAAATATTTATAGAGGAAAGACAACAACACATACATTCTGCAATTTCAATCCGACATGTAGTAGGTGTAGAAACAGAACTCGAAGATTTTTCAGGAAATAATCAACACAATGCCCAAGAAATTTGAATTAGTATTCTTGAGGTATTCCACAAAGAGAATGTAAGTGTGGACAATTGCATTGGAATGTCTTACGAGTGGAATCATGAATGTTCACAATGTCATAAACAAGAAATGTGTTGCAACCCTTTGGAAAGGTTTTTATATCTTCCAGCACCAGATCAGAAAAGTGTCAATTTTGGTGATCTGTTAAAGAAAGGTGGCCATGTTATGATATGTAGTCAGTGTGGTTGTTATTTACAATCATCACTTCAAAATCTAAACTAAAACAAGTATTTTCTCCTTTGAATTCTCAGGTATGAATTTGTAATAAGACGTGCAATTATATTTCATGAGGGTGCATTCATTCATAGTGGACATTTCACTATATGGGTGCACACAGAAGTAGATCGGTTTGCATGCAATTACACTATCAAAGTTAGATTGCCTAAGGGTTTAAATGCCTACATAATATTATTAGAACCAACATTTTAACTTACTTGTGTATATCAGCAATGGCAATGTAAGTAAAGATTAAACAGAGATTTAATACAAAATGTACTATGCTACACTTTCAGTGGCTATAGCGTATACATTTAGTATTTATTAATTGTGTATCAATATAAAACCTTGGAAAGGTTTACAGGTTCAGGTTATTTTTATTGTCTATAATTACTGTGCATGCTGTCAAAAAGAGGGCATTATCAAATAATATTAAATATTTGATAATACTCAAACATAGCATGTGATTACATTAGAAACCCTAGTGTACATGCATTTGATTTTTTTTTTCTGATGTTAAATATGGTAGAAATTATTTAAAAAAAGAGCATTCTGCAATCGTCTACTTCTGTTTTATTATGTAAAACATTATGTTTATTTCTACATGCAATAGTCCTTCCTATAAGTACCAGGCTGTATAAGTGGGTAGCATGCACTTTATTTTGAGTGCTAAGGAGTGTCGTTTGAGATAACTGTTTACAAATGAAACAAAAAAAAACTTTTAAAAAGAGCTACTATAAAAAAATCACAGAAATGTAAATTATCAAAAAAAGACCTTTATTTATTAGGTGTGTTGTTGATAAAGCCATTTACACCAGTTATAAAATATCACAACTCATTTAATAAAACATCACCATTAATCCAGCACCTATATTAAAAATCCAATACATGCATATATTACAATAAACTATAACAAGTTCATATAAATTCATGTCATCAAACTTAATAATAATAGATAGCTATATAACAAATTCAATAGAATATCTCTTGACAAGCTCTTGCGAAATATAAAACATTGCAAAACTTAAAATAGGGAGTTCCACAGACTATAAAAAGGAGTAGAATTGGTCTGTTACACTATTCTTTAGATGACAAACCATCTTTTCATATCCTTTTGTATACATCTCAATACATTTTAGACATGATCACCCTATTCAAAGAGCAGTGCAAAGTGTATTTGCACTGCAAAAATACACTTTGCACTGCTATGTGAATCAGGGTGGATGTCAATAAAAGGCGACCAGGTTCCACTTCAAATCAATCCGCATATTCAACATTTTATATGGGGCTACAGGGTTTTGGTCCAGGCGCCCAAGCATTCTTTTGTGTGCAATTAGTCAAATCGCAATTTCATAATGAACCGGCACACTCTTACGCCTCGTATACAAAAATATTTTTGAAAGTGAATCTACCATTGCTAATAGACAATAGTTATTAGGAAAGTCTTGATGACCTTTTTATGAATAGATACAAGAATTAATTTTCTCCAGTTTACAGGAATAATACCAGTGGCTATAATTTGCCTAAAGATGTTTTCAATTATGATAGCCTAGCCCCAAAGATCTTTCTTCAAAGTTAAAATAGAAATTTCATCTGGGCTCTGTGCCCTAGATGGCTTAAGTTTAGATATAATAACTTCTATTTCTTCAATAGTGATAATGAACCCATTAGCATCATATCTGGTTACAATCATTATAATTGACTCCGAGGGCGCATCTTTCTTGAAAGACAATTCACGTATGTAGTCACACCCGGCTGCTTCTGAGAAAGGCTTTATCTCTCTTTTATCAGAAAAATCAACCATGTGGCGTTTATATATCATCCTAAATGTACGTGAATCACTGCTACAAAGGTCATTAAACACAATTTGCCATTGGCCAGTGACAATAGACCCTTGGTGTAGCCTAACCCAATTTATTTACTTTGTTTTCAAATAATCACTGATTTATGTGATTCCTCAGGGGTTAATCCTAACCTTTTTACGTTCTTTATATGTTGTCTGAGTTTCTTTTTTTCTGAGGTAATTATAACATCGTGAATTCTGCTGGTGTAAGTAATATTGCCACTATTTTTCCTTTGCATTTTGGGTAAGATCTCAAAAATCTCCTCAATCCTATCATAATATTCATCTAAATCAAGAAAATCTACAATTTCCCCATAAGTAAATCTCTCCATAACGCAATGATTAAAATCTGAATTAATCTATTTTCCACCATATTGTTGGGTGTCCTGACCCACGTTTGAGCTATTATGCTGCAACATTTGGTGCTGTGGGCTTAGAAAATCCAAGATGGCCAAAAAGCCCAAATGTACGCCAGAATAGGAAAACTGTGCAGTACTGGCATGGAAAACATCATGATGGCCAGAACTTCCCAGAAAATGCACAGGGAAATGCATGAAGAATAGGCTGCCACCCATTTTTGCCTAGGTTGTGAGCATAGGAGGGCACTGCCTAAAACCACCATTGGGCTACCCACACAGTAGCCTGAAACCATTGGGAATGGCAATGCTGATTGCCAAAAGCAACCTAGAACTGTGTGGAATTCATTTTCTTAAATCCCAAAAATGGTTGCATTACCAGTACTCACCACTATCAGAAAGCCGGTGTTTTAAAACCACCAGACTTGTGTGTAAAACTAAACAAATGAAACAAAACCAGACCAAGGAAAGACTTGCTAAGAGGTGGATACAATGTAAAACTATACTCTGAAATGACTTGAAGGAAGTAATTATTTAATGTGTATGTAAAAATCGTAAGTGATTTAAACTGGGGGACAAAAAGTGACATTTTATCTGAAACCTGGCTTAATGAAACTGAATTCTGCCTGACATCTACCCCCACAGGAGTTAAAACCTGCTCAGCCACTCTTCCCCTTGCCAAAAGGAGTTGTCACCTCTCTGATTAGATTAGGGGTGGAGCAGCTACAGGGAGTTGAACAAAGGCCTGTCCTGGGCCCAGGCAGATGGTTTATTAGGGTGGTCGTAAATGGCTTCCTTTTGAACAAAGCCCTTCCTTGACTCAGGCAGATGGTTTATAGGGGAGGTCGTAAAGTGGCTTCCTCTTGGCAGAAACGGGGAGGGGCAGCCCCTCTGAGGACAGGCTGACCTTAAAGAAAGTGGATAGACTGGTTTCTCCACCATGTGACCTGGGAAGACACACCCCTGTTGGCCAGAATATGATTTTAAGAAAGATGTATAACTCATGGTGCGGACTTGTCAAAATTATCTAAATGATACCATAATTCTTGTGATTTTTCTGCCCACATTTTAAGAGGTTTTAGGACCTGGTGGTATGATCTGGGGGGTTGCTAGCGGAAAATAGGGTTTCACTCCAAATGTCTGCATGTTAAAAATCTGACACTTCATCAATTAATGTCCATACTCCTAGCGCACATGTGTGTAAATTTGGGTTAATGTCCGATATTGCAAAACCAGTTAAAAAGCGCAAAATGTTGCCATTTCTGAATGCAAGCCCCCAGGAAGAGCAGAGTTTGAACAGAGTATACCTCATGTGATATGTGATGGGTGCATGTAATTTTAAACAACTGTGTATCTGTGCAATATGTATTTGAATCAAATATAGATTTGTGGGCAAACTGACCAGGGGAGGATCCTCTGACATATAAAACCTACAGCATCACTCTGACTCACATTTCCTTCCCCCAATCATGGGAGAGTGGAGAATTGGGCCAATGGCAAGTAGAAAGGGGCAGGCTTAGCTAGGCCCAGGCACACACCCACTTTCAAAACACATAAAAAGAGACTGCTGGGACAGGTAGAGACATTAAAATCCAGTTGCTGCAACGCGCTCTGCCGGACCACACAACATCCAGAAGATACCAGATCCAACACTTAGACTTTAAAACTCCAAAGAACTTGATTCAGAACTCAAAGCAAAGGCCTAAACCCACAAACTGAGAACTCTTCTCAGCAGGCCTCAACATCCAGCAAACCTAACAGCGGTAGCAGCATCATGGAGCCGTGCAGATCAGCGCTGTGTCCAGAGAAAGCTGTGCAGAAAGATCCAGGAGCTGTGCACAGACGCTGTACCCAGAGATCCAGGAGCCGGGCAGGAGCAGTGTCAGACCAGACCAGCAGAGCAGAGACCAGACGCTGTGCGCAGAGACCGTCCGGGGCGAAACCAGAACCGAAGCCTTCTTGACCCGATCCGTGAGACCTAGACCTTCCAATTACATTGTGAGTACAGCTAGGACGGTGTGAAACCAAATCTCTTAGTTTGCAGTGATATAATTCAATCTATTTAATCTAAGTAGAACTGCCTCCTAACTGTCACTTGTCAATTCTGCAGCCGCATAGCTGTCACCTGTCATTTTTAAAAGCTGTCACCTGTCAATTTGAGTTACTTTAAATTCAAAAAACAACCTTTACAAAATCGTTCATATCTTTGGAACCATTTGGGCTAGAAGCTTAGAATCTCAGCTTTTCAACGAATCTAAAACCGACTTGCTACTCCTTATACTTTTGCCGTAATCGCGATTCACGCATTCGCGAATTTTGCCGCAATTTGCGATTTCAGCTGATTTCTCTCACGTGTGAAAAGCGGCAGCTTCCTTGCTTTACTTTGCCAAAAACTCGTTTAACCTGCTAGTTACTCCTAGAGCATTTTTAAAATGATCCTGAACTCATATAAAGTAGCTATCACTCACCCTGCACCTCCTAAAGGGAATTAAAAGCATTTTCAGCATATTTCTCACTGCATTGTCACCATATTCAAAGCATTTTGCCTGTGTTTCAAAACTCCTATCTGTTGTATAAGCTGCTGGGGGGGGGGAATTGAACTGAATTCTATTTGATTGCATTCCTAAGAACTGTGTGCTCTCATCTTCATCTCCTTACATTGCATAAAGGGGGGGGGGGGGAATTGTCCAAGAAAGTGATTACATTGGCCCTCATTACGACCCAGGCGGAATCCGCGGTGCTAAATGCACCGCGGAGCATGGCGGAAAGCCGCCGATAGCGCCATGGGGGTTGGCGGATTTACCACCCCATGCCGACCTTGGCGGAGCGGTAAATCCCCAATCCCCATTTTACCCTTCCCCATTCCCATTCTTGCCCCATAGGGTATAATGGGAGTGGGGAAGGAGTTAATTACGCCGCCGAAAAGTACGGCGGCGTAATTAACAACGAGGTCCCTTAGCGCCATGGTTTTCTCCGCCCGGTAAAACCAGGCGGAGAAAACCTCCATGGCGCTAAGGGAACTCGTAGTACGGCGGACGGGTCCGCCACGATTAGCGCTGGCGGAAACCCACTCCGCCAGGGTCCTAATGAGGGCCATTGTCTTTTGCCGAAATCCTATCAAGTTATTTTCTGTACTGCATTTTCATTCCACATTGCATCTATTTGAAACCATAAAAGTATTGTTGCTATCTTATCCATCCTATACCCACTCATCATTGATTATAAAGAAGTGTGCTAGTGCCAGACTATCCATTATTGATTACTGCTCAGATTAAGTGTGATATTCAATTATTAATTCATTATAAAAGTGTGATATATATATATATATATATATATATATATATATATATATATATATATATATATATATATTGTTTAAATTCTCAAATAAACCTTTCAAACTTGCAAAACAGAACTACTTCTTGGCTCAGTGGGGTCAGGGGGATTCCAAGAGAGGGGTGTTATATAGGGGTAGTCATCCAGAACTCATGAACTGGACATAAAGATATATCAATAAGGGTTTCTATTCAGTGTCCCAGAATAGGCATTGACTTAGCTGTAGTGTTGAATTGAATCCTCTTACAAAGTGGGGGCTCAAGCCGGACGTCTGGGTTAGATCTATCACTTGTGCAGCTTAATACAGTGTGCTAACTGATGGGATACATACATCCGGTCGGATCACCACGCTGTTTTACGCTGTAAAGCACTCTTCAAAGGGACACTCTAAGGAAAAGGTCTGTTTTGCAAAAATAAAATACTAATTTCTGTAAGTCAGGACAGCGATCAATCTCCAGAGTGACGATCTTGGTAGACATGAAAATAGCGAGGGAGCACCTCTTACATAAGCTATTTGTGAGAGGTGAGTGGACTCACCAGGACCAAACGGTCTGGTTGCAGGCCATCGCGCAACAGGTCACTGAAACAGGGTCAGACATATGGAGAGATCAGGGTCCATTACATGTGGCCCTGAGTGAACTATATATGGCTCCTAAAGCCAAAGATGAACACAATAAGATTGCCAGGATAGCGGCATACCTGTACCTATATATGGGAGACATGCAGGATAAATGTACTGAAAGCCAAGATCTGGCAAATAGGTGACAGATGGTGTTAGAGAAGGTCCAATCTGACCTGGTCTCTTCTGAGCAGAGGCTGCAGAGGAGCCAGGAGTTAGAAAATTATAGTAGGCAGTATATCATTAAAATAAAAGAGGATATGGACATCCTGCAACAGGAAAAGGCTGACCAGGATACCAGATTTCTGGCCTTGCAAAAGGAGTACCAAGAAGGTTTGGACTCCCTACTACAGAGCCAGAAAAAGCTGGAGCAACAATTAGATTTCAATAGGGCTTGCGATGAGCAGGTAGTCACCCTGCAAAGCCACCTAGATAGGGAAAATGCAGAAAGCAATAAATTGATTCTGAAAGACCTGGATACCCAGGCAGAGTTTGATCAGGAGCGCCAGAGAGCTGGTGCCTTCCAAAGGCAAAGGGACGACCTGGCGGCACAGATGCAGACTCTTAGTCAGGAAAGGGACACCTTAGGCCAGGAAGTCTGCCATTTAAAAAGGAAAATGGAAGAAAATCACCTGGCCCTCCAGGGACTGGGTGACCTCCAAAAACAACACCAGAACTTGTTAGAGCACACCAGGAGGGTGGAGGAGGCTCTGGCAAGAAAGGAGCAGGCCAGTAGGGAAGGGACTCAGGAGGTAACCCTCCTGCAGCAAAGACTGGCCCAGTACTCCAGGACCAATCAGGAGGCACAAAGAGAAATTGAGGCTCTATGTCAGCACAATGATAGGCTCCAACAACAGATAGCGATGCAGGAGAGACTGATAGAGTCTAGTAAGGCCTTAACTGAGGAACTGAAAGCGCAGGCTCTTGCATTGCAACAGGGAGCAGGGGCGGATAGAGACCAGGTTCACTGGGAGAGGGAGACTCCTGAGCATAACCTCAGGAGCCCTAGTACCAGAGGCCTTCATATCTCTCAGTCCCTGGACTCTGCCACCCCCATGTCCTCTCGCGCACATGAGCACCGTGCCGCAGGGATGGCAGATTACTATCCAATCAGAAGTATGGGGCTCATAGGCCAGTACCTCCCAGGAATGGAGGGGCGGGCATCCGGGTATGGGCACCCAAGTACAGTGCAATTTAGTGGGGAACCCCGGGAGAGTAGGCCCATTAAGGGCATCCTGAAAACTCCTGCCCAGTTAGGTCAGTGGGGGGGGGGGTACCCATCAAATCCTGGCAGCAAGGAGGAATCTGAAGACTCCTCTGAACGGCGCAGGACACAGGAGACCAGGTCCCCACATTCTGCCAGCCATTCCCAGGCTCGCAGAATCCGGGAAAACCTGGAAGAGCAGACAGGAACCTCTGGGAGCAGTGCCTCTGAGTCAGAGGATGAATGGACCAGGGTTAACCGAAACCAAAAAGGCCAATAAGGCAAAAAGGGCCTTGCTTAAGGACCCATTGAAGCAAATAAAGGCAATAAGGAGTGTCATCACGCCTTATCATAAGAACGCCAAGTATTCCGTTTGGGAACACTTGGAGCTCTATGAGCAAATGATGGAGACTTTCCATTTGAAGGACAGCAGTAGCTGCATCCAGTACGTCAAATGGACATTCTCCCCAGAATACTCCAATTTCTTTGCGTGCTGGAGGACCAAAATCATTTAAGATGGTCCACCTATAAGGCGGCCATCTTGAAACATTTTTCTGTTCACAGAAATCCTCAAGAGGCTCGCAAGGCAGCCTATAATTTGCAATGTGGGGAGGATCAGGCCACACAAGAGTTTGTGTTTGTGCAAGAATTAAAGCGTGCTTTTGCACAGACCACCAGAAGGGTGCGCACAGACAGCAAAGAGTTTGTCAATACATTTTTCCATGCTCTCCCTAAATATATAATGACCCAGCTCGTGAGAGATTTTCATGAGAAAAGATCTTTAGACTGGGTCATTGAACAGGCTACCCGGATCTATGAGGTGCAGAAGCCTATCGAAAATAAAAATAACGCGCCGAAAAACCCCAAAACCAACAGCACCCCTGCTGCTGCCAAGGTGGCAGAGGTAAAGGTTGCCCCTGTTTTAGATTTGGAGATGGGGGGGCCTCAAAACCTGCCTTCACCAAATAATTCACAGCCCAGAAGGCCCTCGGGTCAGTCACCGACAGGGAGCCGAGGAGGTAGTCCCACAAATGGGGTCCCCCGCTCCCCTGACTATGTAAGTCCCCGCTACAAGGGAAAACGACCAATCCTGGGTTATGTGTGGACTCCTCCAGCCCAAGGGGGGGGATCCGGCCAAGCACCTAACCCAGGGAACTTCCCTCCCAACTTCCAACAGGAGGGCAGAAATTCTCCAAATCCTGGGCAGAACTTTTTCCCCAGGTATCCACCCAATTTCCAGCCCCAAAATCATCCATCCTTCTTTCCCCGATTCCCTGAGCCCAGACAACCTAATCCGGGAGAGGGGAGGCCAAGGGTGGAGGGGTACCAAAATCTTCCCAACCAGGGGTACTACCAGAGAAGGGATAGCTACCCTTCCCGGGATCAGCCCAGGGGAGAAAATAGAGCCCCGTATCAGCCTGAGCGGGTTTCACAACTTGAGCGCCAGGTCCAAAATATGGCCCAAACTCTGGACCTGGTGCTTCAGAACAATGACGGGGGCAGCACCCCGATAACACACCGGTTCCGAGGGAGGAGGCACAAGGGGAAGGGGGGTGTAAAGCCTTGGAGGAAGCTTCCTTCCCAACTTGTAAACAGCCCCTGCAAAACCAGGAACCGGAAACAAAATCTTCTACCCCTGAAAGCCTGCCTCCCAAGGAGCAGAGGGGGGGTAGGAGAAACAAAGGACCCAAACAGACCCACTTTGTGGAGGAGGTACAGGTCTTCCAATTTGAGGCAGAGGGATCCTCAGAAGATCCTGGGAAAAGGATCTTCTCCTTCAGAGATGGGGGAACTCCTCCCAAAGAAAAATGGGTCCCAAGGGATTCCAATCCAGACTGGGGAGATATGGAGACTGAGCTACCGCCGCCCATCATCTCATCCCAGAACCCACAATACCGAAATCCCCTGGTTCAAACCCATCCTGGTGACTGCCTCCAAAAAGGGGGGGCGGCCCAGAACCGGAACCAGGGGAACCCACAATGGCTCTGATCTCCAGTTGCCAACTTTTTCTTTCAGATTCCCAAGGCTCTCCACAGAATTCTGCCCAAATCTCTTCGCTAGCAATGTCCAAAACCAGAAAGTTAGCCCATCATTTGTCCAAAAATGTGCATTATCTGTGCCCCCTTGAGGAGAAGGAGGGAAGATACTATGCCCTGGTACAAGTACAGGGGCAGGGTACAATTTTGTCACTGGTGGACACTGGATCCCAAGCTACCCTTCTGTCCAAAAGGGCCTTTGAGGAACTAAATGCAGGAAGGGGGGAGAATTACCAAATTCCTCTCACCTCTCTTCCTGGACAACTGCAGAACTTTGACGGGAAGGAAATTCCCGTTGAAGGGACTGCAGACTTGGACATTAAAATTGGGCGACACAAAGTGAAACACCCGGTCATAGTAGTGACTCCAGAGGGCACCCCTTGTTTACTAGGGAATGACCTCCTGAGAAGGTTGTCACCCCTAATAGATTGCGTAAACAAGGTCCTCTGGACCCAGACTAGCCGACCAATAAAATTAAAACAGAGTGTCAACCATGTTAGTTTAAATGGCACCTGCCACATGGTTGAACAAAAATCTGACCAAGTAGAATTTCACTTCCAGAACAACCAAATTCCAGATGTGACAGTAATAGCAGTAGGACAACAGACTGGTGATGGGGGGTCCTCTCTATTTCTGAAAATCAACCTTCCTTCCAGTTTAAGGTGGTATTCCACACTGGAAGGAAACACCCTGAAATTCTTTACCAATCCACAATGAGAAACTCCCACTCCTATAGTCCAGAAAGATGTGAAATCAGCTCAGAGCCTGGCTGATATTCAGCAAATTGGAGAGCAGTTGTTCATCCCTGTTCAGTTAAATGATGGGAAGGACTCTGTTCTCGCTCGAGTGTGTGTGAACAACGGTAAGAGCTTCATCAGCGAAGCCATGTTCCGCCAACTCCCAAAAGCTCCAGCCATTCCCACGTTCAAACTGAAAGACAAATGGGAAATGGACCTGGAAGCACCTAATTCCAAACATCTCCTCCCAAGCAAGTGTATGCTCAAAATCTCCATTGGCAATAAGAGCATAGTCCATAATTGTTGGGTGGTGCGGGACGTCACTGCCTCCTTTTACTAAGGCAGTGACATTCTCAATCGCTTTGCCATTAGTTTGGACCTAATGAACTTCAAAGCTTGGTCCCGATTAGCGGATAATCCCATGGGCTTTGATGATCCAGAAAAAGCATTTAGGTCAGCACAATTGCTACCTTATGCAGTTGAAATTCAGATCAAAGAGGAAATCAACATCCCAGAAAGGACCCGACAATTCTCCCTGGAAGTGAAAGTTAAAAGAGGACAAAAATTGCAAAACCCTGATGCTTATATACATCTAAATGCTTCTCTCCAACAGCAAGGGTTGGGGGTAAACCCAACTCCATTAGTCAACATAGAACATGACACCATTCCAATAGAGGTGGATAACAGCGACTTAAAGAGTATTACTCTAGCCGCAGGCACCATTATTGGAAAGGCGGTTGATGACCGACATTTCTCCATTGATCTAGGAAATGAACAGTTAGGACCAATCCCCAAGGACTGTTTTGACAGTGACAGTGATGACAATACAACACCAGACAGGATTTTCACCCGGCATGGGGGGAACTTCCTGGTGTACACTTCTTGCCCTTATGGTAAAGAAGATGTGACTTGTGACTTCAGGAGGGATGAGGTGATTTTCCAGGTCCATGAGGGCTGCCTTTCCCACCTGAAGCCTCCAGTCCAAATCAGCACTCTGACCAGGGACTTCTCCACCCAGCTGGAGGAGGCCGCTGAAATAGCCAAACCAGAAGTCTTTTCAGGCAGATGGTGGAAGAGAGGGTCAACCTAGCTGATGCCTGTGTGACTCTGGAACAGAAGCAAAAGTTGGAACAAGTTTTCTTGGATTTCCAAGATCTCTTTGTGGTAGACTCATAAGACTGTGGTCGCACCGACATCCACACAACAACAATTCCCACGGACCCTGGAATGACTCCAGTGTTTGTGAAGCAATATTGTTTGCCTCTCGCATCCATGGAGTCCCTTACTGAAATAATTAAGAACCTTGAGTCCCGGGGAATAATCCATCCAGTTCACAGCACCTTCAATAACCCGGTGCTGGGAATATTGAAGCCAAACGGCCAGTGGAGACTTTGCGCCGACCTCAGGGAGCTCAACAAACGGGTCCATACTTCCCGATGGCCTCTGCCCTACATTGACCAAGGGCTGGCCCAGATCCAGGGGTCACAGGTATTCACTGCAATAGACCTGACCAATGGATACTGGACTGTGCCTGTCAGTAGGGAGGACCAATACAAGCTGGCTTTTACCTTTGGGGGCCAGCAGTACACATGGACCCGGACTCCCTTCGGATACCTCAACTCCGGCAATTAATTCAACATTTTCCTACACAAGACCATGCCCGACCTGGGTGCGAGGGGTAACCTGGCTTATGTAGATGATGTCCTCATCAAAAGTTCATCTGTGGAGGAACACATAGCGGAGATCTGTTATGTTCTGACACAGTTGAGGGCCGCCGGAGCAAAACTTTCCTTTCAGAAAGCACAGTGGTGTAGAACCTGTGTTAATTTCTTGGGGCATGAGATTACTCCTCAGGGTCTCTGTCCCCAAGAAAAGAAAGTGGAAGCACTCCAGAAACTGAAAGACCCCACAACTCTGCGGGAACTAAGGAGCCTCCTTGGACTGACTAATTACAGCAGAAAGTTCATTGAGGGCTACTCAGAGATCACCAGACCCCTGATTCATCTCCTGAAGGGGGGGTCAAGTGGGAATGGGGTCCAGAACAAGCCGAGGCAGTAAGACAACTCAAAAGAAGCTTCTCACAAGCGCCTTGCCTAGCTTACCCTGTCAGAAACAAGGAGTTCTTCCTGGAGACGGGGTTCTCTAATACGTGCTTGACGGCAGTATTATACCAAAAGCATGACAAGGTCAATAAAGTAATCTCCTATGCGAGCAAAACTTTATCCTCTGTGGAGGAAAAATTCAACGATTGTGAGAAGGCACTCCTGGCAACGGTGTGGGCATTGAAGAATTACCGCCCGTTTATCCAGGGGGAACACATCATAGTGGAGACTCCACACCAGCCTCTGCAATATCTCCAAAGTGACAGAATCCGGGCCGGAAATGTGAGTAATTCCCGAAATACTTCCTGGATTCTGTCAATGCAAGGCTTTCCTGTGGAGGTCAGATATGGCCAAAACAAGAAGAGTCCCCTCGCGCAAGGTCTGGCTGACTTGCATGATTGTGCCAGAGAAAACTGTCTCGAGGACGAAAGTCTAAAAATCAAGGACAACACGGAGGCATACCTTAATTCCCCACGCAAAGTCTTTGAAGAAGACAAGTGTGAGGGAATGCCCACTGTCTATGTGGATGGATGCTCTTACCATGTTGACAACAACGGGGAGAAAGAACTGGTGGTTGGCGTAGGGAATGCATGGGTGAAGGAGTTCCCAGAACCCTACGCTGGATACAAAATTGGTCCCTGAAGTAGTCAGGTGGCAGAATTGATGGCTGTGCATCAGGCCATCCTCACTGCTGTCCAACATCAACTCCACGAACTGGTCATAATCACCGATTCGGATTATGTACGGAACGTGTTCGTGGAGCACCTGGTTAATTGGAAAACCAGAGGCATGTTATGTGCTAATAACAAACCCTTGAAACATGGGAAGTTAATCCAAAACATTGATGATCTGGTCACATCAAATGGGATGACCATTTACTGGAAAAAGATCAAGGATCATTCCAAAGTAGAGGGACCAGACAAAACTGGAAATGACTTAGCTGATCAGCTGGCCAAAACCGGGGCCATCCAAGGGGATCTAATCGAAATAGAGTCCCTGTTGGGGGAAATCCAGGTGACTGCTATCACTAGGTCCCAGACAAATGCTCACAATGATCTTTCAACTGCACAATGGAGTAAGGAGACCCCTGATGCTGATTTAATTACAGCTCAGACGGGGGATCCAATTATTGGTAAGTTTTACCAACACCTTGAGGACCCTGAGAACTTTCCCCTGACGGATACCGATTACATTGGGAAAGAGGACCTAAGAGTGTTGATGAAATGTCCAAAAATGTTCCGAATCCAAGACGGTTTGCTGGTAAGGAAATCCAAAGCTGGCCACGATCAGTGGGTGGTTCCTACCTCATTCCGAAGCCTGATGTTAAGTCACGCCCATGATGCGGCCACCGCCGGTCATAGGGGGTTTCACACAACACTGGAAATCTTAAGAGAGGTTGCATACTGGCCACACATGGGGCAGGACCTCGACCAATACTTGAAGGGGTGTCTTGTGTGTGCACAATTTCAGCCATCATCTCTCACACACCGGGCACCTCTCCAAAAGAGGGGAATGACACTGCCATGGTCAGATTTGCAAATCGACTTTGTAGGCCCTGTGATTCGCTCGTCTAGAGGAAACAAGTACATGTTGACCGTTACATGCTTGTTTACCAAGTGGGTGGAATGTCTCCCAGCCCCAAACTGCAAGGCAGAAACTGCAGCTGCCCTGATGATTAACCACATATTTTCCCGTTTTGGTCTACCTCAAAGGATTGAGTCAGACAGGGGTAGCCACTTCACCAGTGAAGTATGACAAAGATGTGGGAGATACTGGGGGTCAAGAGGAAGTTACATATTGCTTACCGGCCAGCTTCTTCTGGGGCAGTAGAGAGATATAACCGAACCATTGTGAGCATATTAAAGAAGTTTGTGGCAGATTCTGGGCCAAGTTGGGATATCCGATTACCTCTGGTCCTAATGGCCATCAGATCTACCCCTTCATCTGCAACCAAAATGTCACCATTTGAGTTGATGACTGGAAGCAAGATGGTGCTTCCCCAGCATTTGCTCTACAGAACCCAAGAGCAAACGTTGATAAATGCCTCCACAACTCATGAGTATGTGGAGAATTTAAGGAAACACCTTCAGCATGCTTTTGCCTATGCTCAGCGGAATCTAGAAAGATCAGCCGAGAGTATGAAGACCCACTATGACCTGAAAACTTCCAGGAAGGAATATCAGGTGGGTGATCAGGTCTATTTATACA
This sequence comes from Ambystoma mexicanum, assembly GCF_040938575.1. Lineage (NCBI taxonomy): Eukaryota > Metazoa > Chordata > Amphibia > Caudata > Ambystomatidae > Ambystoma > Ambystoma mexicanum. Next base: position 809,309,206 of record NC_090931.1, on the reverse strand, counting down.
ACTTCCAAAGAAACCAGGCAAAACAGCGAAAATTCTTGCCTACATGGAAGGGACCCTTTGAGATTATAGACAAGATCTCCCCTGTGGCCTACAAGATCCACATCCCCAAAGGCGGTTTGGCAGAGGCGGAAGACAAGTGGGTCCACATAAACCAGTTGAAGTGTTGCCATCCCAGGCACACTTTGCAGCAACTGGAGGAGTCCTCTGTAATCCCAGAGGGTACCGCTCCAGAGAAATTCAATTCCAACCCTAAAATATCCTACATATAGCCTATCAAATTCTGTGTTTCTCAAGTGTATGTGTTCCTGTCGCTTAATTTAAAAAAAATGTGCATGTTCATATCTGTTGAGTTCTAAAATAGATATGCCACCCCACTATATCAATGGTGGGGGAGAAATGTCCATGAATCGGTATTGCCGCTCTTCCTTTGTCGTCCTAGGAGAAAGAAAACCTGGAGACTGGCCAAGGAGGACGATCCGGAGACCGGGAGCAGAGACCCAAGGGGCCCGGGGTACCGCCCAATATTCCCATCAGGACAAGCGAGGAGAACCGATCGATCAGTACCGGATGGAGGAAAAGATGCTGAACTGTGCCATTTGCAGAATTGGAAGAAGATTATGCGGACATACCAGTGCGTGGGTCATAACCTTCTGTGCACCCGACTCCCCATCGACTCAAATTCAAAGTGCAGTCACGTGGGGGGGCTTTGTTGGGTGTCCTGACCCACGTTTGAGCTATCATGCTGCAACATTTGGTGCTGTGGGCTTAGAAAATCCAAGATGGCCAAAAAGCCCACATGTACGCCAGAATAGGAAAACTGTGAAGTACTGGCATGGAAAACATCATGATGGCCAGAACTTCCCAGAAAATGCACAGGGAAATGCATGAAGAATAGGCTGCCACCCATTTTTGCCTAGGTTGTGAACACAGGAGGGCACTTCCTAAAACCACCATTGGGCTACCCACACAGTAGCCTGAAACCATTGGGAATGGCAATGCTGATTGCCAAAAGCAACCTAGAAATGTGGGGGATTCATTTTCTTGAATCCCAAAAATGGTTGCATTACCAGTACTCACCACTATCAGAAAGCCGGCGTTTTAAAACCACCAGACTTGTGTGTAAAACTGAACAAATTAAACAAAACCAGACCAAGGAAGGACTTGCTAAGAGGTGGATACAATGTAAAACTATACTCTGAAATGACTTGAAGGAAGTAATTATTTAATGTGTATGTAAAAATCGTAAGTGATTTAAACTGGGGGACAAAAAGTGACATTTTATCTGAAACCTGGCTTAATGAAACTGAATTCTGCCTGACATCTACCCCCACAGGAGTTAAAACCTGCTCAGCCACTCTTCCCCTTGCCAAAAGGAGTTGTCACCTCTCTGATTAGATTAGGGGTGGAGCAGCTACAGGGAGTTGAACAAAGGCCTGTCCTGGGCCCAGGCAGATGGTTTATTAGGGTGGTCGTAAATGGCTTCCTTTTGAACAAAGCCCTTCCTTGACTCAGGCAGATGGTTTATAGGGGAGGTCGTAAAGTGGCTTCCTCTTGGCAGAAACGGGGAGGGGCAGCCCCTCTGAGGACAGGCTGACCTTAAAGAAAGTGGATAGACTGGTTTCTCCACCATGTGACCTGGGAAGACACACCCCTGTTGGCCAGAATATGATTTTAAGAAAGATGTATAACTCATGGTGCGGACTTGTCAAAATTATCTAAATGATACCATAATTCTTGTGATTTTTCTGCCCACATTTTAAGAGGTTTTAGGACCTGGTGGTATGATCTGGGGGGTTGCTAGCGGAAAATAGGGTTTCACTCCAAATGTCTGCATGTTAAAAATCTGACACTTCATCAATTAATGTCCATAGTCCTTGCGCACATGTGTGTAAATTTGGGTTAATGTCCGATATTGCAAAACCAGTTAAAAAGCACAAAATGTTGCCATTTCTGAATGCAAGCCCCCAGGAAGAGCAGAGTTTGAACAGAGTATACCTCATGTGATATGTGATGGGTGCATGTAATTTTAAACAACTGTGTATCTGTGCAATATGTATTTGAATCAAATATAGATTTGTGGGCAAACTGACCAGGGGAGGATCCTCTGACCCATAAAGCCTACAACATCACTCTGACTCACATTTCCTTCCCCCAATCATGGGAGAGGGGAGAATTGGGCCAATGACAAGTAGAAAGGGGCAGGCTTAGCTAGGCCCAGGCACACACCCACTTTCAAAACACATAAAAAGAGACTGCTGGGACAGGTAGAGACATTAAAATCCAGTTGCTGCAACGCGCTCTGCCGGACCACACAACATCCAGAAGATACCAGATCCAACACTTAGACTTTAAAACTCCAAAGAACTTGATTCAGAACTCAAAGCAAGGGCCTAAACCCACAAACTGAGAACTCTTCTCAGCAGGCCTCAGCATCCAGCAAACCTAACAGCGGTAGCAGCATCCAGGAGCCGTGCAGATCAGCGCTGTGTCCAGAGAAAGCTGTGCAGAAAGATCCAGGAGCTGTGCACAGACGCTGTACCCAGAGATCCATGAGCCGGGCCAGGAGCAGTGTCAGACCAGACCAGCAGAGCAGAGACCAGACGCTGTGCGCAGAGACCGTCCGGGGCGAAACCAGAACCGAAGCCATCTTGACCCGATCCGTGAGACCTAGACCTTCCAAATACATTGTGAGTACAGCTAGGACGGTGTGAAACCAAATCTCTTAGTTTCCAGTGATATAATTCAATCTATTTAATCTAAGTAGAACTGCCTCCTAACTGTCACTTGTCAATTCTGCAGCCGCATAGCTGTCACCTGTCATTTTTAAAAGCTGTCACCTGTCAATTTGAGTTACTTTAAATTAAAAAAACAACCTTTACAAAATCGTTCATATCTCAGCTTTTCAACGAATTTAAAACCGACTTGCTACTCCTTATACTTTTGCCGTAATCGTGATTCACGCATTCGCGGATTTTGCCGCGATTTGCGATTTCAGCTGATTTCTCTCAAATGTGAAAAGCAGCAGCTTCCTTGTTTTACTTTGCCAAAAACTTGTTTAACCTGCTAGTTACTCCTAGAGTATTGTTAAAGTGATCCTGAACTCATATAAAGTGGCTATCACTCACCCTGAACCTCCTAAAGGGAATTAAAAGCATTTTCAGCATATTTCTCACTGCATTGTCACCATATTCAAAGCATTTTGCTTGTGTTTCAAAACTCCTATCTGTTGTATAAGCTGCTGGGGGGGAATTGAACTGAATTCGATTTGATTGCATTCCTAAGAACTGTGTGCTCTCATCTTCATCTCCTTACATTGCATAAAGGGGGGGGGGGTGAATTGTCCAAGAAAGTGATTACATTGTCTTTTGCCGAAATCCTATCAAGTTATTTTCTGTACTGCATTTTCATTCCACATTGCATCTATTTGAAACCATAAAAGTATTGTTGCTATCTTATCCATCCTATACCCACTCATCATTGATTATAAAGAAGTGTGCTAGTGCCAGACTATCCATTATTGATTACTGCTCAGATTAAGTGTGATATTCAATTATTAATTCATTATAAAAGTGTGATATATATATATATTGTTTAAATTCTCAAATAAACCTTTTAAACTTGCAAAACAGAACTACTTCTTGGCTCAGTGGGGTCAGGGGGATTCCAAGAGAGGGGTGTTATATAGGGGTAGTCATCCAGAACTCATGAACTGGACATAAAGATATATCAATAAGGGTTTCCATTCAGTATCCCAGACTAGGCATTGACTTAGCTGTAGTGTTGAATTGAATCCTCTTACAATTTTTATTGTAAAAAATCCTGGTAAATCCGCAGAAGTTCAACATTCCTTAGACTGAATGGAGAATTTCCTTATAACATGATCACTCATAATATTCAGAATTAGTTCACATTTTCTGATATATTTTTATAATTCATAAGGCAAAAGAATATAATCAATTCAGAAGCTAAAGTCACCATTCAACCAAGTGTAATGCAGAACTTGTAGGGGATCCACTTCAATATATAACTGGAATAAATCAAAGCTCTTAATAAAGACTTCCCATGCATTGTAAGGCCCTGAATCAGATTGGTCAATAGTATCCATATCAACTACAGTAATGTCACAACAGTTTTTTTTTTACCAAATTACTATATGTGGCCCTTGTCAATTCCTTCAGCCAAAGTAAACAGGGTTGGAAATTTAAATCACTTACTATTAAACAATGGCCGTTAGGATTGTAAAAAAAACATTCACTTAGGATTTATTCAATGTAAGCGAAAATAATCAATATCTCTGAATTTCCTGGTTGGTGATAAATGTCTCATTATTAATATATTTTGAGAATGATGGTTTAAATGAACAGTTAATACCCCAGCTAAAACATATAGATTCACATTAAAAGACATACAAAGACATACATTTTGTTAAGCAGAGGTAATTCTTGACACCAGTAACTAGGCCACCAGAGGTTCTACCAATTGGATTGTGTTGAGCCAGTTTTTCTATAACATAATAGTCATCCCAGTTTTTCTATAACGTAATAGTCATCCAAATGTTATTTTCGAGTCAGACACATTTCTTTTAGAATAAAAATGTCAGCTTCCATTAAAAAAAGATTGATTTTGTAGATTGGAAGTAATTAAAGTAAGAATTAAAACCCCTGGTATTCCAGGTGATTATTGTTAGTGATTAAAAAATGTTTGCGATCGGTAAGACTACCCCGTCAAATTCGCTCTCACTAGGATAGGCACTGTTTTTCGGGCTGCATTGGTATAATCATGCAGTCAGTATTATTTCCATGATCACATCTAAATCAGATGGAACTTCATTCACAAGGTTTTTAGAACTTTACAACTTCATACATGGCATTGTAAGTAGTTCCTTTTCAGGTATTCATATGAATTTCTAACCCATTCAATGAAAATCTTGCCAATTAGCCATGACTAATTCAGCAATAACCAGAGAAATAAAATGTACAATTGACCAATTCGGCTCACTTTCTGCAGATGGAATGTTTGCTAGAGATGTATACTTTGAAGTTATTATGTATAGTTGAGGCAAGCTATACAGCAATTGTATAGTATATTTAATATTTGAAAAGCTACTGGATGGTGTAGTGAATATTTCAACTATTTTAACACTCTTACATATATGTTTTTTCCAATTATAATTTGCAACTGTCAAACAGTTTATTTCTGAAGCATTCTTGGATATCCAACTTTCATAGCATGTTGAATCTCTCTGCTTTCCATTATTATTGTCATTATGACTAACTGCAGATATTATTATTATTATTTTTTTTTTATTTGTATTTAATCTTTATAGATTTTTTAACAGAATTTCAAAGCGCGGTGGTAAGATGAAATGAAAGAAAGAAAAAAGAAAAAAAGGAAAGCCATTTCTAAGTTCCGAAGATTGCACTATTCTATATTACTTTATCAGACAAATTTTTTTTTTTTTAGATGATGTGAGTTGAAGGAAAAGAGTTAGTTCGAAAGAGCCGGTGGAACTTTGCATTTAGTCTGTGTGGGAAGAAGCACGTTAAAAATGTGTTTCATAATGTTTATGGTGGCCAACTGCCATGCCTGTTTGTCTCCGTCCAGCAGTTTGTTCCAGCACGTTTCTTCCTTTTGAAGAGTGAAATTTGTAAAAATGTCTATCAAGTATTTGTCACGAATTTCTGTCGTCGCCGGACAGTTCAAAAGTAAATGGCGTATAGTTTCCTTGACCGTTTTGGACTTGCAGAGACGGCAGCAGTTGGACAAGGATTGTTGTCTAATCGCCAATATTTCGTTAGTTTCTAGAAGATTCAGTCTAATTTTTAAGAAGTAGTTTCGGGCTGCTCTGTTTGGAAATAATTTCAAAAATGGTTGGATGGAGTCAAGTTTCTTAGAGAAGGGAGGGAGATGACTGCTAAGTTTATACCTGGAAGCAAGGTCGTTGGTGTTGATCCAGTCGAGTTCTTTAATTTTCTTGACAACTCTGACTGGATTGGTGATTAGATCTTCTGTATTGCAGGCAACTGAGTCCAAGATGTTCAAAACTTTGGTTTCCCATCGAGTGAGCATATGACAAGTACCCAGCCGGATTTATTCACTTATCAGATGGTAGGCATATGGCGTATCTTTTTGTATGCATTTCCGGTAGAGCATAACACTGTTACAATCCACAATTGATTTTAACGAGGAGAGAGTTAGTTCACGTCTGATTACTGATATCGAAGTTGTTTTCGGGAGGCCCAAGATTGGACGCCAGAAGTTTGCTTCTAGTTTTGGCCATAAATTGGGTGGAAGGTTCGGCATTGCTTCAGCGCCGTATGTCAGAGATGGGATGGCTTTCCTTTTGTAGAAGTCTCTTACAGGTCTAATTGAGAATCTGCCATATTTAATGTCAATTGCCTTTCCTTGTGTGGCTAGCTTAATGGTTTTGGCGCGTAAGGACTCTTGCATTGCTTTTTCTTTGTGCGAGCTATCTAGAGTAACTCCCAAATATTTGAAACTTGTGACTTTCTCAATGATAGTTGAGCCTAGTTTCAGAGGCAGTGGGGGTTTCTTTTTAGGAAATTTCTCTATTGTCATCGTTTTTGTTTTAGATTCATTAATTTCCAAATTATTTAACGTCATGTAGTGTTGGAGATTTGCAAGTTGATGTTGAAGACCAATAGGGGTGTTATCCAACAGAATTAGGTCGTCAGCGTAAAGTAGGCGACTGATTTGTTTTCCTCCGAGTTTAGGGGGGAAAGCTCGAATCGTTGTTTCAGTTTCTTGGAAGTCGCCTAGATAGGACCAAAACAAAGCCGGAGCCAGCGGACAACCCTGTTTGACACCCCTGTTGATTGTTATTGCTTCTGTTAATGTGCCTTGCTTATTCAGGCGGACCCTCATGGAAGTATTTGAATAGAGAGCTTTAATTGGGTTGAGTACATCTAATGGACATCTCCATAAGGCAAGCTTTCTCCACAGTCTTTCTCGATCTACTTTGTTGAATGCCTGTGTGAGATCGACAAAGGTGATATATAGGCATGGGCGACCCTCCAAGATTTTGCTTTTAAGGGCGCTCAATATCAAAATGTTGGCGTTTGTCCCCAGGTTCTTTTTGAAGCCAGTTTGTAGCTTGTCATGACACGGGGAATCATTGGCCCAAGTTATAAAATGTTTTAGCAGCAAAGACCCAAACATCTTGCCTATCGGATCAAGGAGGGCAATAGGGCGATAGTTCGCTGGGTCTAACCTATCTCCTTTTTTATAGATAGGGACCACGTTTGCACATGTCCATGAAGGCGGGATGGATTTTGTGGCTGAACAACGTTTAAATATTTGGCTCAAGAGATGAGCCCAGGTCTCTGGATGGGATTTCAAATCGAGGTTCGTAATGCCATCGGGCCCAGGCGCACGTGATATGATATGATATGATATGGTATTTGTAACGCGCCTATACACAGGTGTTTCAAGGCGCGACGAGGCAGGGAGGGGAGGAACAAGGGGAGACAAAACAAACGATCCTACTAGGCCAGGTGTCATTCAGATCGCGCAAGTGCAGGGGTGGGGGAGGGGGGAAAAGTGCAAGGGGAAGAGGAGGGGGGGAAGTGCAGTAAAGGTAAGTGGCGTAAGTAATAAATAAAAAAGGGCCAGCTAGTGGCAAGTGCAAGGTAAGTGCAGAGCAAGTGCTGGGGAAGGGGGGGGGCTGTAGGGATACAGAGACAGTCCCGTAGTGCAGAGGGGTTCCAGGGGATCAGTGACTGGGACCAGGACCGAAGGCAGTTTAGAGTGGTCAAGTTGCAGGATCAGTGCAGTTTAGTGAAGAATTTAATTAGCTGTTCAGCAGGGGAGAGGGAGAGAGAAAGCAGAAGCAAAGAGGAAGGTTTTGAGGTGCTTCCGGAACCGGAGGTGGTTCTCCTCAAGTTTCAGGGAGGCAGGAAGGCTGTTCCAGAGGGAGGCCCCTGCCGCGGAGAGAGATCTACCCCCAGCTCGTTGCTTCGAGAAGCGGCTGACCATGAGGGAGTTGGAGGCGGATGAGCGAAGGGCTCGGGGAGGAAGATATTTGGGAAGAGAGAGTTGAAGGTATTTAGGACCCAGGCCCCAGAAGGCCTTGTGGACAATGCAGAGGGTTTTGAACTTTATCCTCGCAGCCACTGGGAGCCAGTGTAGAGATTTCAGTCCTGGAGAGATACGGTCCCTGGGCTTGAGGCCAAGGACAAGTCTCGCAGTTCTGTTCTGGATGAGTTGCAGAGGGCGGAGAGTGGAGGCAGGCAGATTAAGATAGAGGCTGTTACAGTAATCCAGCTTCGAGAGAACCAGGGCTCGGGAGACAGTGAGCTTCTGGGGGAAGGAGAGGAAGGGAAAACTTTTTGATTAAAGCTATAATGTCCTCGATGTTATCCACACTGATCCAGGGGGTATCGTTGGGTTCCATCAAAGGAGGTTTGGTGGTTGGACTCTTAAAAAGAGTTCTAAAATGGATTTCCCAAGCCGATTGGCCAATTCCGTTTATTTGACATGGCAGGTCTCCTGGTGCAGTTGAATGGAGCAGGGTCCAAAAATCTCTGGCGTGGTTTCCGGTAATGGCCTTGAGAATGTTTTCCGCGTCTTGTTGATACAGCTTATGACGGTAGTGTTTTAGCCATGATTTATAGTTTTTAACAGCCACTTTGATGGTCTCGACTGCGGTTGAGGGATCGAATTTCTTTGCTTGTCTTTTTATTCTCCTCAGTTCTCTCTTTTTTTCCATAACTATTTTATCGTAGGTATGTTTTTGGTCTGATGTTGGTGTCTTCTTTTTTTTTTGTGGAACTCTAAAGGTAGTCAGTAGTGGTAAGTAGTCCACGTCTATCCTGGGGGATTGATTGCTGTAGTCTTTATATTGTGCTATAATAGTGGTTATAGCCTTTTACGTTATTCTGAGTCTTATTCCTTGCGTAGAGACTTCTATATCTGGAGTCATGGTGTGGTTAATCGGTAAGGTTGTAGCCCAAATAGTTTCGAGCAGATTGTGGTCACTTTCCCTTGTTTTGATCACTTTAAAGGAGTTAATGTAAGGTAGTAGAGAACGAGATACGAAGATATAGTCAATTGTGGAAGTTGAATTCACTCTTTCCCAGGTTGGAAGTCTATTTGGATCGGGAAGGGCTAGATCCAAGTTGTCAAAAGATCTAGACTTCATTAAATTTTGCCATTTTATTGGCCTCTGATCAACTGATGGTTTTTTTGATCTACATCCCTTTAGGTTCGTCGAGGGTTGACTGTTGATGTTGAGGTCGCCACATAGAATTACGTGGTCAGGTTTATGTGTGACTTGCGCCCAGTCCAACTCTTGTTCTATTGTGTTGATGAATTTTGTACTTTCAATAGTGGCTGGGTTCCAATAGATGGTCACAATTATGAGTGTCTTCGTCAAGGTTTTAGTCGATCCTCTTTTTTTTGTGACCCAATTTAGCTTTACCATCAGCATAAAATGATTTTCTTTTAGTTTTTGCGAGTTTACAAGGCCTCGTCCGCTGCGGATCGCGATCAGAAGGCCTGCCGTTGGGCGGCCTAAGGATCCTTTCTTGGCCAACACTGTGTGGGTTTCATAGCCATCGAGTACTGGAGGATGCAGAAGCCATGTCTCCTGCAAACAGACGATGTCGTAGTTTGTTAGATTTGAGGGTCCTGAGGTTAAATGATGGAAACCTCGAGTGTTCCATGAACACATTTTTATTTGATCTTGGGCGTTTGAATTTAGACAGTCTGGTGCGTTGCTGTTAATCGTGTCTGGTGCGTTGCTGTTAATCGTGTTCTCGGATGGCTATTTTTGTTGGTTTAACTTTAAAGCTTTTGGTAACCATGACCAAAGAGAATGTAGGGACGAGCTTGAAGATGGGTTTGCTGTCACAGGATAGGGCTCGTTCTGAATTGTCCTTTGAAGTTTTTGACCTTCTTTTGGGAGCGTCAGTCTACCAGACAGCTCTCTAGGTAGAGGGTTCAGATTTTCAAGACTTTTGACAAGCCCCTTGGATTTTGGTTTGTTGATTGTTTCCGTCTGGTTTGACTTTTGGTCCAAGGTTGTGGCGTTGGTCGTTTTTATTAGTGGTGAACAACGTTTTTGACGTGAAGACTGGGAGTATTCGGTTACTTTTATGAATGCCTGGGAATCTTTATTTTCTTGGTAGTTGCGAGTTTTGATTTCTCTTGAAGATTCGGTGAGATCGTAGCCCATTATTAGGAGTTCCTCGAGGGCAGATTCCAGGGCGTTTTTGGTTGCGTGTGACGCTATATATAGATGTGAGATCGCCCTGGCGCCCTGATGGCTCGGATCAACAATTTGGAGGTCAGCTGACTTCACTGACCGTAATTTCAGGATGTAACTGAATAAGTCCATAACTGATCTTCTGTTTAATGTTACTTCGTCATAATTCCCAGGGATCTGTTCTAGTTTCAATATCCATCGTATTAAAGGTTTTATTTGGTGTTTTATGGTTTTTGATTTGTAGGTCGGTCGCTGGGCTTCCTTGGTGGGAGCTCTTATTGAAAATTTCTTTTGCTGGGCTTTTGGCCATAGAGTTTGAGGATTACTATACGATCTATGGGACCGTCTTGCTGGCTGTCGGCGAGAAAAATGTTCTCGTATTTTTGTTTCTTGTTTTGGGTGGTTGTTTTTAAGAACTACCGAGGACTCTCCAAAAAAAGAATCTTTAGATTTATGGTTGGTCGTGATCAATCGTGATCTTCGTTCTTCTAGAGTGAGAAATGGAGGTTCTCTAGACTTTGTTTCTTTATTAGAGTTCCCTGACGGAAATATTGGAGTTGTAGATGAATCAGGTATTTCTTCCAGATTTTGATTCGAAATAGTTGATTGGTCTGTAATGTGTTGAGTGATGTTCATCATATCCTCGTTATTTAGAAATGCTTCTGTTCCTCTAGGGGAAACGTTCGGTGTTTCTCTTTCGGCTCTGTTTACCTCCCAAGTTTTCTTTACTTTGCCCTTTGTTTTTAATGGAGTAAAAAGGTCTTTTTGAGCATCTATAGCTTTTGAACTTATTGGATTTGATTGGTGAGTTAAAGATGCTATTGATACTGATCTTTGTTGATGAAAGTTAGTTGTTTCCACTCCTTTAGGCAACTTAGTTTTTTCTATCAAAAGAGCTGGTGGAACAGTTAAGTCAATGAATGAGGAGGTTTGAATGCTTTCTGAGTTTGTTTGCGTAATGACTTGAGGGATTGGGCATGTAGCTGAAGCCAATTTTTGAGAAGGCGCCGTAATCAGTTCTTGGCTTGGTTTGTTCGTAGACGCAGAAGTCTTCGATTCTAGTGCCGTAATGTAACCCTCCAGGAAAGTTATTTTATTCAGCATTGAAGTTTGAATCGCTGTATGATCTTTCAATGTGTCCCCTATTGTTTCATATAGTTTAATAAATGGATTGAGGGCTATCGATAGTGCCTACATCAAAGTACAGGTGTCGAGCTTTTTTGGTTGTGAATCAGTTGAAAGAGTATCACGATGAGTAGCTGGTTTGGTTATCCCAGGAATTGATGGTCGTGTAGATGTCGTGGTGACGTTTGCTAGTTTTCTGGAGGGGAAGTCTGAAGAATGTCTTCTTTGATTACTATAATTATCTAGGTTTGAGTAGAAAGAATCTAGAGTTTTCTCAAACTGTAATTTATTTCTAGATTTAACAGAATGTTGGCTTCCACCATCTTTGTCTTGGGTTTGTGAAATCAGTCTTAAAGGCTCACTTGATGACTGTGGTGAAATCATCAGTACCTGGTCTTTACAATTGGTACTATCACTTGGTCGATGAATTGGATCATTGTTCAGTGATTGATCTTGTGCCAAGAATTGAATAGAGTCAATTGCGGCGGAGCCAGTTTTCTTTGGTGGAATCGAAATGATTGGAAGAGGTGCAGAGCTCTCTGCTTCAACTTGCTCTCGAATGAAAGTCTGAGTGCAGTTCTGCATTTCTTGATCATTGGTAGGAGTTTGTTGTGGGCACAAAATGGGGACTGAAATTGGAAGTTTCGCAAGAGTAATACTTTCCGAAGCTGGTATAGGGTTAATTATAGATAGTAGTGCCAGGTTTCGAGCCTGCGAGGTCCCCGGCTCTTCCTGCGTAATTTGCAGTATTTTTGAAGTCACTTGGCCTGAGAAGTGCCATTTTGTCGGATCAATATCCGGAGCTGGCCAGGTGTCATCTTTTGTTTGGGGAATAGAAGATCTTTGTTTGGCTTGTAGCAATCTACGGTATTTGCTAGGTGGTGTGATTGCGTCAGCTGCCTCCAGGATTTCTGCGTCTGTCAGCTCTTTACATTTCTCTTGAATGGCCTTGGAGTGCCTATTGAAAAAGTCTGATAATAGTTTCAAAGGGCGTTGTGGTTTTTTGCCGCCCTTTCTCGTTCCTTTGGGGCCCGCACGGGGCACTTTGGTAGAATGTGGTTGTTTGGGTAGGGATTTAACCAATCTTGTGGTTTTTACTTGGTTATTCGACGATTCTAAGGCTGAGTTTTTTTTGATAGGGTCATCGCGGGTTCGTGATCTCTTTTTTTTTGTTTTAATATTAGGCTCTGGCGATGTTAGCTTAGTTTCTTGAGACACAGTTGGGTTTATTGAGGCCATCACATTTTTATCTGGAATTGGCTTATTTGCTGATGAATTGCTTGGGGTTTCCCTATGTATGGTTGCTGATACCGTAAAGCCAGCCGTAGGTGGCGCTGCAATAGTTTCTCCTTCTTTCTCCGGAGTCGATGAGCCACGCCCAATTCCCAATCCACTCAGGCACTCCTGCTCTGTTGCAGCTGGGCGCCGTTTCCCGGAGGTACCGGACGTCCGTACCTCTCCTTCCATCGGCTGGGGAACGTGGTGGGCGCCTTCTCTGATGTCCTCCCCCGTCTCCGCCGTGGCTGTCTCGATCGCCGTCGAGCCCCGCGCCGCCTGCCCGTTCAACGCCACCTCCCCTTCGGGAGGCCGCGGAGCCGCGGCTGCAGCGGTCGCAACGATCGAACCGCTCGGCCCCTGCGGCGCCCTCGGGGGCTCCGACTCGGGACTCGAGGCGGTCTCCCCTTCGGGGGGCCTCCGAGCCCCTAACATGGCCGCGCCCAATGAGGACGCCGAAGCGGGCGGCGCCGACTCCCTCCCGGGGCAGAGCAAAACCCCCGAGAGTGCCAGCCCGGCCGGCGCCAACGCAGAGGTCGGGGGAAAACCAGCGCCGTCCACTCCCGGGACTGCGACCCCCTCCTCGGGTAAAACAGCTTCACTGTAAAATGGTAAGTGATTGTTGTTGGAGACTCCGGAGCTTTTCCCAATGGTTTTTTGGTAGGGAATTTGAACGTTAGCAGCACAGTTTCTTTTCCCCATATTTGTTGGAATATTGAAACTTGGATTCATAAGAATGTCCCGATCATCTGTTGTTTCCTTAAAAGTTGAGGGGGGACTAGTGTGAGGTTGTGTGAGTAATATGGTTGTGGTTTTAGTTAATGGCTTAACTTTGCTTCTTAAAGAGCGGCCTGTAAAGTCTTCTGAGTCCAACTGCTGTGGCTTTGGAGGTGATGGGGCAGCCAGGCCCGTCTTGCCTGGCATGACTGCAAGACTGCCACTCACCGCCACTCCGCGTCCGCTCCGCGGAGTAAGTGAGGTCTTGTAGGAAATAGGTGTAGCAGGAGACACACCTACCAAGAGTAGAGCTGGAAAAAACACTGGTAGCTGCAAGACTGCCACTCACCGCCACTCCGCGTCCGCTCCGCAGAGTAAGTGAGGTCTTGTAGGAAATAGGTGTAGCAGGAGACACACCTCCCAAGAGTAGAGCTGGAAAAAACACTGGTAGCTGCAAGACTGCCACTCACCGCCACTCCGCGGTGTTCCTAAAATATAGTTGGGAGCACTACACCGATAATAGGCAACTGAGAATTTTAGCCCATATGCATAATCCATGTATCCTGCAGTCCAACGTGGGGCTGATTATCAACTCGATTAACTTTGATTTCCAAATGATCAGTGGATAAAAGTTTGAATCAATTTGATGTTTCCACACAGTTAAGATTCAGAGCGATCACTGTGATAGGAATTGGGAACGTCTCGAGGATACTAGCTGATCTTTAATCAGAGGTTTATTCATAGTTTCTTGCTCTCTCTTTATACCATGGTTATTCTTCATTGTTGTCACACTTTCCCATTTCGATATATTCATATCCACCATAATACTGTTTACTCGTGACTGACTGATTTGTTATGTTATGTTAATCCAACTTGTAAAGTGCGTGGTCACCCAAAGGTATCATGGCGCTGAGGTGAGAGGATCCTAGTGAAGCCAAAAAAAGAAGAGTTTTTATGGCCTTCCTGAACGCTAAGTAGCTATGAATTTTCTTTATGGTCATCCGAAAGCCTTTCCACAGTACTGCGGCAGCCAAACAAAAGTCACATCCTCCAAACCTGGTCCGTTTATAGCAGGCACCATTAGGAGGTCAGCCGAGGCAGAGCAGAGGGATGGGAGAGGTACATATGGCGAGAATTTCTCCTGAAGAATTCAAATCCTTGGCCATGTATGGCCCGGTGCACAATGCATAGTGACTTAAAAATAATGCATTGGTTTACCGGAAGCCAATGCAGGGTTCAAAGTACTGGAGATATATGGGCTCCATAAGCGGAGCTGGTGGCAACCGGGTCGGCCAGATTGTGGAGCCGTTGAAGCTGGCAGATAAATCCCTTGGGTTGACCCAAATAAAGGGAGCTACAATAGTCCAGCCGTGAGATCACCAAAGCCGCCACTACAGGAGGGTGCAGAGGGGCAGGGATCATAGAGAGTACCTTTCTAAGTGTCTTGAGTTGAAAGTGACCAGCTTGACATACGGTTTTTACTTGTTTGTCCATAGACAATGAAGCAGATAGTATAACCCCAAGGATTTTAACCTTGTCTACGGGGGTGAGCAGGGGACCTAGCGAAGGAGGCCAGAATGAAGACACCCAAAGTGAGGGATCAGGAGGACAACCCACCACCATCACCTCATTTTTCTCAGATTTCTATAGTGGTTGTATTTATCGCCTGGGGCAGTATCCAATTTTGCCCCTTATTATCATCAGAGTTCTGTATTGTGGGCACTTGTAAAATCTCTTCAATTACATTCTGTTTGTTGTTTCCGTGTTCTTCAGGAAAGTCTTCATTATCTTCATTATGACGCTCTTTATTTACATCAGCTTCACCAATGCCAACTGAGAGTATGACCTCCAACAGTTTAGAGAGACCAGCCTTCATTATTTGTTGCTCTTTCAACATGTTATTACATAATGAAAAGTGTGCTTTCAAAATTATCAAAAATTATCAAAGATTCCGAATATTGCCCGTCATCATCATCCAAAGAGCTAGTTGAACTAAATGAAGCATTACAGACCAGGAAGCAACGTATGCATTCTCAGAAATTCTAGCTAAATCAGGTGATTCAGACAAATTAGATGCATTAGAAGAAGCTATACCAATGATGTTTTCCAAAGAGTATAATTTCATCTGGGAAGGACTTTGATGTACCTCACCAATTGATTCTCTTTGCAAGCTGATGCACATGTTTAGGAGAGAATTATTATCCATGGGATCAATAAAGACGTTTCACCCTGCATTTGTATCATTGCCTCTTTATTTTCAATCACTGCAGCTGTTGTAACTCTGACTTCGGAATTAGTCGGCTGTAACTGCAGTCTCAGATATGCAGTCACTTTACTTGGGTTTGATTCTTTACTCTCCAGCTCCCTCCTTTCTTTCACGCAGTTAACTATCCTGATCAATGTTGAATTGGCTTGAAATTTGCACTGTATACACCTCTTAAAATTCTTATTAGCGTTCATTATCCTGATACCATCAGCACGGATAGTGCTACTAATTGATAGGTCTTTTGAATTGCAGGCATTTTAATTTCCAACATTTGTAATCACCAACCCAAACTGCAAACCACCAAACTACTCAACTGCACTTATGATGTACTTGAATGCACATGTGATGCATGCCTACATGAGCTATTGAATCCTGTGTTCGCGGGAGGAGTCACTGTCACAAAACAACCAGGAAAGCAGGTCTGTCTGGAGAGAACAAATGGCTGCTCCTACCTAAAAGCATTTATGATGCACTTAAAGATGTGTGAGATATGCTCCTACCCAAGCTTTTGAATCCTATGCTCGAGGGAGGAGTCACTGTCGCAAAGCAACCAGGAAACAGGTCATTCTGGAGAGAATAACCATCTGCTCCTGCTCAACTGCACATATGATGCACTTGACAGTTATGCAAAAACTTTCTATTAGGAAATGTAGATTGTAGAATATTGTCATTATCTTCTTATGTGTGTCGGTTTGGTCCAAATAAGGATGTACACGGATGTTGCAAGAAGTATTGTAATGACAATAAAGAAAGATCAGCAATGCTTGGAATTTAGTATCTATGCATTTAGTGTTAGTCATTGTAACATTTTATTTGGCTTACTATTATTTCACATAATAGTGTGACTTTATATTAACAAGTTTCCAATCAAAATAATTAAACACTGTAATCATGGCTTGATGTATCTAGTAAAAGTGATGACATGCCCAGGTTATTGGTCTCAGTATCCTTACTATGGTTATGTAAACTGCTCTGCAATTCCCATATACAGCATTTTTAAGTAACGCTTGTATAAAAATGGAATGTAAGTTATTTGTATATAGTTACTTACTGCTATGATGTTGTAAGTGTATATTTAAGTGTAAATAAAATGTATTTTTTAAACATGAAATGATTGTATCAATGAATTTGTATAATGTAATTATCATCTAATTAATATAATTTGTGTGTATATTGTGTTGTAGAAAGTAATATTACATATAGGAAGTGGATGAATGAACAATATGTACTGTTCTCACTTAAATTATTCATGTATTAGTATTATTGTAAATATTATAATTCGCCACTATTAGATTATCAGAAAAACTTTTTTTTTAAATAGGAACATTTCATACATTGTAGTTTATTGCAAGTAGAAGTAGATGTTTTTTTCTCTCCCATGAGTCGTTTGTTTCCTGCACAACCACATGATTAATAGTTATAAACTTAATTGGTTAAGTACCAAGAATACGTTCAGTATTCATAAGAACTATTATGAAAGAAACAAAAAAAATTACTACTCTTTTTTCCATTTTAAACTATGTTACATTCTTATTCACAGATTTCATGCTGACAATGATACAAATATTAAGACAAGATGAAGATTTGAGGTAAGAAATAATGCAGTATATTTACTTTTTTATCAAATCCTTTCAAATATTATTTGTAGAAAGTAACTGTTTCTGTAATGTGTGTACACAATATTGTTTATTATAGTATAGAATATTTATAAACTATAGAATAACAATACATTTGAAATTCAAAGAAAAAACATTTAGTTTGAAAACAGTTAAGATGAGCAATACATTGTAACAAAATGTTTTAAATTCAGGGAAACAACTTTAGTTGAAGCAATGTTAAGGTGAAAATGTAATACAACAAAACCCCTGAAATTCGGCAGACAATTCAGGCAAAGCCATCTTAACTACTCACCCCCTGTTGAACAGCATATGAACCCAATTATGACATCAATATGGGATCACTGATGACATCCCTAATCACCTGTGGGCTTTGGCACAATGATCACATGGATCCAATCTTTCCTGGACAATAGAACCATGCGGGTCTTCTCTCCCCTAGCAGCGGCTGACCCCATCCCCATCACCTGTGGTGTCCCACAAGGTTCCTGTGTCTCACCTACTCTATACAATATATTCACCAAGCCCCTATTCGATAAGCTGGACAATCTGGGTGTCACCTACACAAACTACGCAGATGACACCCAGATACTCCTCACCTTATCAGGTAACTACAACAAGGACGCCAAATGGATCAATGAAGTCTTTTCCATCATTCAGGCATGGATGGCCACACATGGCCTGTGCCTGAATGATGACAAGACCGAACTGCTTCTTGTCGGCTCACCTAACACTATCCGAAAACTCTGTCCCGGCTACACTAGCTTCACTATTGACGGTAACACCATACCCATCGACAAGAGCGTAAAAACCCTCGGCTTCCACCTAGACACGAACACTAACCTAGCTAAACAAATCAACATGACCGCCTTGGCCACTGCCTACACTGGCAAACTTATCAGGGCCTGCAGACCATTGATCTCCCCTAGCAATTGCCTCATCCTAGCCAGAGCTCTCATTCAATCTAAACTGGACTACTGTAATAGCCTCTATGTAGGTGCCAACAAAACAGTAATCAATAAATTGCAAGTCCTACAAAACAATGCACTCCGTGCCGCCCTCAATATTCCCAGAAGGGAACACATCTCCGCCACCAGAACTGCCTGTAAATGGTTGTCCATACAACAAAAAATAGACCTGAAAACTATTTGCCTTACTTACAAAGCCCTTAATCATCTTGCCCCGCCCTACCTCTCTAACAAATTTACACTAAGACAGAACACCAGAACCACCAGATCGTCCAACACACTACAACTAACAGTTCCCAAATACTCCCTCAAAAGAGCCGGCGGATCCAGCTTCCCAGCTCTGGCATCACAACTTTGGAACTCCATCCCACTGGATATTAAATCTACACCCACCTTCCAACCCTTCAGAACTAAGGTCATCTCCTGGCTAATCAACAAATAACTGTCCTACCACATATGTATGCACACCCTTTCTCCAATTTTACTTATGTTGTTTGACCACTATTATCTATTGTTTGACCACTATTATCTATGCATTTCTGCCTTCTTGTTCAGCTCTCCTATGACTTATTACTACTGTACCATTGTCTGTTATTTGTAACCTGATGTTCAAGCGCACATATACCTCTGGGTCAAGAGCGCTATATAAATAAATAAACAAACAAACAAACAAATAAACTAATAAACATAAACAAACATAAACAAACCTCATATATAACATCACTGATGGCATCACTGATGACATCACTGGAAACATCACTAATTATATCAAATGTGACATCAGACATGGAATCACTCATTAAGTATGTTAAAATAAGTACAAATCAGAATTGTTTGTAGTATTTATTAAAGGATGAAATGTAAAATATACATATGTAACATTTTAGAAATACTTTTAATGTTGTTAAATAGCAAGCAATTAAAGTAGTCCATTGTATAGAATGTACCTGATTCGGGCAAACATACTTGAGATATTTTTAAGATAATATAATATGTATATCCAGTAGTAAAAAAATGATGATAGGAGTTGATAGAAATAGAAACATGTTGAATCATGAATCCTTCTCCCATTCCCCCCTATCACTCTTTGTTTCGTGTGACGCATTTTCTTCTCCAAGCATGTCTTCCGTTGCACCCGTGGGAATCTCGTGGGATTCCCCCGGTATTTTCCCAGTAATCCACTGATAAGCGTAAAAACGTTCATACTGTGACTAGCACCCTAGATCACCTCAAACTCCTCAACTTCACATGGTGACCCCTTAACCTGTCCGCAGCTCTAAACGGATGCGATCACATCCTTTATCCTACTCCAAATAGCTTTTTGAGCACTTTTCATTTTCGCATTGAACAAGAAAAAAAATGTGGTGGTTTTTATTTCAGAAAATCCTCTTTGCTGCAAAGCACTATGGGAAATATAGCTATTTTTTGGGGAGCAGGAAGCACCCCTTAATCATCGAATATTTTAAAAACTACCAGATTGATTTACTCCAAACCAGTCCCGTAAATCAAGTAAATGCTTTGTGTCCAAGTTGTTTCCTATTGGGTCCATATCCACCCAGCGGTTATTCCACTGCGGTTTAATGGGATAAGGCCAAAAACAGCATTTTTTGTTTTCTCAATAATTCTTTTAATTTTTAACTAATCTTTCCCAAAATGTCCAGTTTGGGGCGGGGGGGCAGGGCATAACAAAACTTTCGATTTGGAAAATACCATCCAAATTTCTCCAGCAAGTCAAAAGTTATTAGCAATAGAATTTTGCCAAAGGTCTATGTGCAAGGGTTTCTCCTTAACCACAGGGCGCCAACTGCGCCCTATAATATATATTTATATATATATACACATACATACATACATACATACAAATATGTATGTGAATAAGCACTTCTGTGTGTGAAATGCGGTTTTGCATCTCCTGCCCCTGGAGTGTGGTCTGGTCGCTTTTTCAGGAAAGGTTGGGTACCTTGAAGCATGAAGCCCCACCGACGGCTCTACGTGCACTAGGCTACACTCTTGTTCAGTTGTGTTGTGTTGCATATGATTTGTAAAGACATTTACCGGACCACATCCCTGGAAATTAGAAAGGCAGATACAGTCTGCCTTCACATTAATATATTAAATATATGTCACAGAATACTATCACAGAACGTCACTTGCACTTACAATCACCCTGCTCAGATTTCTGTATCATCTGAATCTGATCAAGCAGTGAAATGGGCAAAATAGTAAAGATTTAATAATTTTGGATGTCCTATCTATTGCCTATATTTCTAGATACCAGGTTTGGGTACATGTATTCTATGGACCTGGCATAATTAGCATTTATCTGTGCTGCCCTTTATGGGATTAATTGGAAATTATAGGTGAATATCAAGAGTTGTTTTCCAACCAATTAAGAAATATGTTTTTTTAAAAAAATATTTTGGTAATTCTGTTAAATAAAAGATCTTGTATACAAATGCACCCATTTTAATGTTTGAAATGTATGTATATTGTTTCTTTGTAATTTCAAATTTTAAAAATGTTTCTATAGGTAAGGGTTGCTTTTAAACCGTGAGCACAAATAAAAAATAATAATAAACACAAATATTATGTGTTTATTAATTTAGTAGTAACTTAAGCTATTAAAGGTGGCAGACCATTCTCCTGAGCAGCGTGATTGGAGAGGCAAGCAAACACCAGGGGCATTGGGTTAAGGACCATAGGGGTCAAAAAGGGGATTTTTCTCAAGAGGGCAATGCAGACCTTGTTATGGGAGCGGCCCTATTCACTAATTTAGGACTGGGAGGAGGATGAACATACGCAAGGATGTCATTTGGGGGGTGCCAGGGGTAGCAGATGCTATACCTGTTTCCCCCTGTGCTACTACTAGACCTATCCTTGCTGCCCCTGGGCCACTGGACAAAGAGGCAGTGCAAAGAGCAGACATCTGTGTTTCACATGAAAAAGGTGGTTGTAATTGCAGTTAAATGTGCCACAGTTTTCTTCACATGGAATTTCAATCTCGTTAGCTGGTGAAATAACAGGGATGCAGGAAAAACAATGATGCCGCCATAACTAACAGGTTGGCAGTTCATTAGTGAAGAATGCCTGAATAGTTGGCTTTAGAGCCGTGGTTGTCTGTACAGCTCATAGCCAGTACTGTAGCAACAAGAAGGCTATGGGGGCTAGGTCTAGCTATCTAGAAATGGGTAAGAGCAGCCTGCAGTACTCAGTGACACCACAGCATGAATACAAATCTCATCAGTGTTTCTCGTTGTCTGCTTTACACATCCAGTGAGCCACTGGGCCTGTGATTAGAGGGGTGTGCCCCAGTGACTTCTTCCACCAATCCTGCCTGGACACTCTGTGACCTGACCCAGATCTGCCAGGCCTGCATCACAGGCACACTGTACATAAATAATTTACATGAAGTTGCCTTCCGCCTTTGAAATAAACCATCTGTTGGTTCCTCAAGCAAAAAAATATATATTTGTAAGGAAAGCTCAGGGGCAACGCACTTGCTTTGGGCGCAAGAGGAAGCAATGCAACATGGGGTCATTTCCTGTTTCCGTGCTTAGAAACTGGGGGCGGCTGGCATTAAGCAAGATATAAAGGACCAAAGAAAATAATAAAATGGGACTTTTCTAGGGGTGATGTCATGGAGCTGCTGTTGTTTACATTTTAAAATCAAAGAAAGCCTGCTCATACAGTGACCTGCAACACATCCTTCCCCTCTATCTCCCATCAACAAAAATAAACTGTGGGTTACTTACCAAATAAGCAAAACAGAAAGGTGATTGCTGGAAGGTTTCAAACCATTAATAACCACTGGCACAGCTCTGGACAACCCTCCAGACCATTGTCTTTCAGCCTGACAAGCAAACCCAGGCATGTTCCAACCTCATTGGGCGTCATGAGTGAGGAGTAGCCTAGGTCGCTAGGCTCAGCAGACTTTTCTAAAGGTGATGTTGTGGAGCTTCTGCTTAGATTTTAAAATACAAAACCCTACAATTAATGTGACCTGCAGCACATCCTCCAACACGTCCCCTCTGTATCCCATCTAACAAAAAGAAATGTTGGTTACTTACAAAATAAGCAAAACAGGAAGGTGCTAGCTGGAACATTCCAAATCATTCATAATCACTGGCAGAGCTCTCGGCAATCCTCCAGACCTTTGTTTTTCAGCCTGCTAAGCCACTATAAGAGGGAAAGACTATATGCAAATCAGCCTTGGTCCCACCCCAAAGGCGGCAGTCCAGCCCAAACTGCATGCACGAGACCACAAGCATCCCAGACATGTTCCAGCCTCATTGGGCGTCATCAGTGAGGAGTAGCCTAGCTCTGTAGGCCCAGCAGACTTTTCTAGTTGTGAAGTTGTGGAGCTGCTGCTACTGCTTACATTTTAAAATAAAACCCCTGCAATTACTGTGACCTGCAAGCCATCCTTCTCCTCTATCTCCCATCTAACAAAAGAACTGTGGGTTAATTACCAAATATGCAAAACAGAAAAGTCATGGCTGGAATGTTTCCAATAAATGATTCATAACCAGGGCACATCTCTAGGCAACAGTCCAGACCATTATTTTTCTGGTTGGACTTGAGTTGGTCAGTTGCTGTTTCCAGTCTGTGGCCAGAAACTTGGCATTCACTGGATGTCTGTGCTTTGGGATTTAAGCCTCTTCGAGTTGCTCTGGCTTTTTTGCAGTTTAGCCCGAGTGATGTATAATCGTCCAGGTTGTTGTGTTGGACATCTGCTTACATTCACAGTAATTTGGTATTATGGACCTATATACAATGATAATAACGCTACATATGGTGATCCATTCTTCTATGAAATGTATATCATATTACAGTGATATCGTAACCACATTGTTCTTATTGTATGGAGGAACAATGCAATGTGATGCCACTTCCTGTTTTGTCCAGGGGTGAACGGTTGTGTTCCATCACTTCCGAATGATGTAACCTGAGGGTGGGTCGAATGACACCCCTTCATGCGATGTCATCAGAGGTCAACGGTCATGCGATGTCACTACCGCTACCCTTGTATTTTGGTAAAATGACGATCCTGAACATACACAGGTGTATTTTCTTTTTATACTTTATACTGAGTGACATTCTGCCAGAGAAAGGCAGACAGCTCAAGTGTCAGGATAATGTGCCACAAGTGTATTTTTGGAAACGCTCCTGCATATTTGAAGGAGAAGATCAACGCTTATCAACCAACAAGAAGCTTATGCTCTTCGGCTGGATCTTTGTTGATCTTACCGCGGATAAAAAGATCTCGTGGTCTAGGACGAGCCTTTGGTGTCCGAGGCGCGCAAGCCTGGAATTTTCTACCGACACAGATGCGCAAGATTGAGAATCATCTTGTTTTTCGTAAACAGTTGAAGACAATCCTGTTTAAATAGAATAACCTTAGCTCTGCCTGCTGCTACATCTATTCCTCTGCGCCTGGATGCCTGCGGGCTTTGGTGCCTTATAAGTGTAATTAACATAACATAACAATGACAACACTTAAATATATGGTCCTGTCTGAAACATATCTGAGGAGTTGGAACGTACGTTTGAGTCAATCAATACTTCTCTAAAGCATTCTCCAAGTGATTCTAATGGTGCGAATGTGCTCCTGGCACCCGACAGCACTACGGTGGAAGGCTCTCCTACAGCGTCACTCACTGCTTGGGCCTCAGGGTTCTTCCTCTAGTAGGAGGGACCTCAGAGAGGCACCCCATGATTGAATGTCAATGCAGTCCTTTGACCTTGACACACTATGCAGTGTGAAAGCAGGCATTGCAGTGCTGAAGATGCACTGGGGTCTTCAGCTAAGATTTCAAAGACATGTCACGTGCTAGCAGATGGCTTAGAATGGTGGTATGGTACCATGATGGTACCATGATGGTTCAGAATCATCTTGAACAGATACCAAAGCCCTAAATCAGATCAGGAAACTACTACATACACCATTAAATGGAAGCAAACACATACCGATAAAACAGAGAGAAACCCATTGACCTAAAAAACAAAAGTGGGACAAATGGATGGAAAACCTGCATGTTTTTAATTTCCACCTGAATTCCAGATGTCTAGAAGTAAGGCAACTAGTAGCAGCAAAATAATGCAACGTCCTAGATGCCTGCAGTCAAAAGTAACGACCACCCTACAATGTGGGGTATGGCTAGCAGGTGGAGGGAGGCTGAAGTAAAATAACGCATGTGCACCAAGCAGAGTGCCTTGAAGTTTATCCACTGCTCAACCATCAGCCAATGAGAATTGCTCTCTGTAGCCCAGATGAACCACCATCCTTGCTGTGGCATTCAGCATTATTTGGAGTTCATGACTGAGTCTTTTGGCCATCCCAGATAAACTGCATTGGAAACCCGCACATGACTACAGCCAAATGCACTCGTTATGGCACTCCATGCGAGTATGTGAACTAATCCAAGAATCTCCTGAGTGTACATAGATATGTACGAAGGTAGAAGAAGCATAACCCGGATGCCAAGCTTCTCTGAACCTCCATAGACATCGATGAATCCGACTGGACTCCTAAATTCCTACCTTTCTGTGATGTATCTGGACAAGGCCCCAGAGCGCTTGTCAATGATCCTGAAACCGAACCTGTGGCCAGGACAGGCTATCAAAACCACTCTGCGGTGATAGATCAATCAACCCTTTCTGAGAAGGATTACCACAGAATAAGATTTACATCTTTTGAGGGTTGAATGTATGCTGATTAGCATTCACCCAATCACTGACCTGTTTCTCATACAGCCCAAAATGAATTATTGCATCAGCAGTAAAGCATAATGGCGGAAAGAAGACCTGGGTATCGTCCGCGTACATACAGAACGTTAAATCAAATGAGTGCAAATGAGGTCTGCGAGGGGCTTCATGTAAATGTTAAATAGCAAAGGACTCAACTGAGAGCCCTTGGGACCCCACAGGTAGTCAGCTTTTCAGAAGATTCACAAGGAGAACTCTACCTGTGAGGAAGAATCGAACGCAGGCTAAAGCGTTGTGTCTTATACAGAGCCTGTACAGACGCCCCAAGTGGGTCTGGTGGTCAACACTCTAGACAGATCCAACAAAATAAGGGTCCCTATAACACCACCCTCCGAAGGGCGTCCATGATCAGGTATCATTCCAAGCTGGAAAGAGCTATTAATGATCTTACAGAAATGAGTGACTACCAGAGATATTGTCTCTTTTATAATCCTTGCTAGAGATGTCTCATTGGGGGATCAAGTAGACTGACACGTGGCCATGACTTCTAATAAAAATATCTTTTACATGGGGGAAAAGTATATGAAATTACATCCGAATCCACGCATAATTGGTGATGGCTATTGGTTCATATGGACTTAGGGTCGAAAAGGCAGAAAGCTATAGAGGAGCACACATTCTTTTAACTCCATTTCTCACTTCTCTATGCATAGTTCAGAAATGTAAATGTACAGTGCCTGTGTAGAGATGTAAATGTACAGTACCCGTGTAGAGATATAAATGTACAGTGCCTGTGTAGAGATGTAAATGTACAGTACCAGTGTAGAGATATAAATGTACAGTGCCTGTGTAGAGATTTCAATGACCAGTGCCTGTGTAGAGATGTAAATGTACAGTACCCGTGTAGAGATATAAATGTACAGTGCCTGTGTAGAGATGTAAATGTACAGTACCCGTGTAGAGATGTAAATGTACAGTGCCTCTGTAGAGATGTAAATGTACAGTACCCGTGTAGAGATGTAAATGTACAGTGCCTCTGTAGAGATGTAAATGTACAGTACCCGTGTAGAGATGTAAATGTACA
Source organism: Ambystoma mexicanum (assembly GCF_040938575.1). NCBI lineage: Eukaryota > Metazoa > Chordata > Amphibia > Caudata > Ambystomatidae > Ambystoma > Ambystoma mexicanum. Next base: position 809,283,225 of record NC_090931.1, on the reverse strand, counting down.
GTGCCTCTGTAGAGATGTAAATGTACAGTACCCGTGTAGAGATGTAAATGTACAGTGCCTCTGTAGAGATGTAAATGTACAGTACCCGTGTAGAGGTGTAAATGTACAGTACCTGTGTAGAGATATAAATGTACAGTGCCTGTGTAGAGATTTCAATGTACAGTGCCTGTGTAGACATTTCAATGTACAGTGCCTGTGTAGAGATTAAAATACGGGGCTGCTTCGCTGGTTGCTAAATACTGACAGATGAAGAAACTCAAAAAAAGGAGGTTAGGTTATTTGCCCAGGATCACACAATCTGATCAAGTGGGGAAGTCAGGATTAGAATATAGGCCTTCTATCTCCACAGCAAACCTTACTAAGCCTCATCTTCTCTCCAAATATGCAATTCTTATCCTAAAGATCTTCAAACACTCAAAAGCATATGATCATTATGTTCTGGAAAACTATTAAATAACTGGATACATGTGTATGCCGTTTTTACAGCCAGCCCACATTTCTAACCAATACCTTAAATGCAAAGTAAAGTGGGTAAATCTGAGCAAGTTTCAAAACCCAGGGACTGCTTAGGATTGTTGTAACTTGCCTGTGGCTGCCACCAGCACATGTAAATAGGATGCCGCTGTCCTTACCTTTGTCTTTAGGTGCCAGAAGATGTATGGAGCTTGAACAGTCATCAAGTTGTTTAAGTCTTGTGATTCTTGAACTTGAAATGAACACACAGTTTATTGCTATAGCGTTTGAATATTTTACTGCATGTGGTTCCTGAATGGTTTTGCACTAATACATGTTTTGTCCCACCATTTGACTATTTTAACTGTGCCTGCCTACACTTTTGCCTTCTTTGGTCTTGCATTGCATGTCACTGAGTGGTTCACCGGCTGCGGGTTCTGTCCTTAACAGCTTAGTCCTATTACTCAGAGGCCTTAGGGCTGGAAACAGCAGTTACTGGCTCTTAGGCATTAGTCAAAGTTCCACATTAGCACAGAAAAATTACGGCTTCAACGCTGCCCTCATTAAAACTTCCATTTTAGCGCCAGTCTCTGCGTAACCTCAATAAAACATGGCTAACTATGTCAGCTTGAAGTGATGTCCCACAGTATTAGCACAATCTTTCCAGGGCAGGTACATATTAGCCAGCTTGCACAATGTATTAAAACACACACACCCATCCAGAAGCAAACATCCACCCAAGGTTTTAACGGCAAACTGACTCATACACCCACCCATTCAATCACACGCACATACTGAGAGACAGGCATGCGTGAAGACACATATGCACACCCACACAAACATGTGCAAAGCAAACTTCCACAAGTACACAGATACGTGGGTGGACAGCCGCAGGTTGGGACTACATAAACACAGGCACATTTACACAGCACAAGCAGTCATGCACGCACACTGTCTCCCTCTCACAGCTTCCGTGGCACTGTCTTTAGTTGTGGCCCACAGCTCCAGACTGCTGGTTGGAGCAGGATGGACATCAGCTACCCCCTGCCTTAGCCTACAGAGTCCACCTCTGTGCTCTGTCAGCAATGGGAATATTCCATTGCAAATGGAATCCTTCACATAGAATGATAAACCCTGCTGAGCGAAAAGGAAGGCGTATTACTTGAAGTCATTATGCATTGGTCCCCACAAAAGGGTGCCACGTTGACGTGGAGCAAAAGGGCAGGGACTCAGATGCAGTGTGTCAGCTGGGGCGTGAAGTGATGTACGAAGTGGTAGATGTGGGGTGCAGGGAGACATCCCCCCCCCTTGATGGCAAAGCATGGAAGGACTGGTGAAGAACCAAGAGAGGGAGCGTCAGAGGAAAAAATGGACAGCACGGATCAGCAAAGCAAACGAGGTGTAGTTGAGGCAGGTGAGGACGAGTGAGACAACGGTAGTAGTCCAAGCCCATGGGCGCAGGGGAGGGTGGGGAACACACGCGGGGCAAGGAAACAGCACTAGGTCAGAACACGGGAGCAGGCTGGCTCATCACAGGGGACCCAAACTGGGGGAATGTACAGTAGGGTGGTGCGATGCCGACACTTCAAAGATGAGAAATGGGCAAGGGCAGAGTAAGAGTTGCAAATGGTTTGCTGTGAAGGACGAGGTTAGTTGGCCGCCATTTCACATACTGAAATACAATCCACGTTCTTGGTGTGATGTTGGTGTTCCCAGTTTCAGGCTGAACACAGACTTGCACTTTTAATTTCAGCATATAACTCCTTCATGACTTTGAAGTTGGGATATGCTGCTCTGGCATGGCTGTCTTGTCTCCATGCAATGGGTCTTGGCTGAAATCTACTGGTGTGGTACCATGACTGTGAACTAGAGGACTGCTGGGAACATGAAGTTCTTTGCTCTGACGTTATTTCCTCCTGTTTGGGATTTCCTCTCTGGGCACCTTTGTTGACCTCTGAATATTAGTTGGAGGTTGCATGGTGACTTCAGGTAAGGGATGTCCATTCCATCATTTCACAAAGGATCATCAGGCAGGTTGTCTACTTGATCCTTACATTCTAAGGTGCCTTGTGGAGCAGTAGCATAACTGTACCTTTGTAGTCCATGAACTAATTAAGGAGATTCAGCCCTTTAAGTCAGAAAATACTTACTGCATGCTACCGTTACTACTTGTGTGGGAGTAGACATTGAGAATTTGCAATAGGACGAAATGTCCGAATAAACATTACAGACCCCACCAAAAGACCTAAAACACACACCACGAAAAGTTCTAACTACCAAAAGTTCAAACTTTTCGTGGTATGTGTTTAGGTGTTTTGGAGGGGTCGGTGTGAAAAATGTAATTTAAAAAAAAGGCTTTGGGGGGCTAGGGGTCCGTCCCCCGCAACACCCTGCTCACTACAGTGAGCGGGGGTTGCGGGGGACACCCCTGCAACTATCACGACAGAACCAAAAAAAGAAAAAACGGGTGTTGCGGGGGTGTCCCCCGCAACACCCCACTCACTATACTGCACAGTGTAGTGAGTAGAGGTTGCGGGGGACACCTCTGCATGTTTGCATGAGAAATGTGCAAACATTTTATATTCGTGGATTTCCCATGCAAATATTTCCATCGCTGGAAAATCTGCCGCAGAGATATCACGTAGATCCAAGAATTTGACACTCTAATTTCGTAAGATGAATGTCAGCAGCAACCCTAAGAAGGTGAAGTCATTTTGGGGCCTATATGTTGTCAACATATGTTTGGAACAGTTCATGCTAATGTGTGATCCCTGATTGGGTCTTTGTTTCGCCCTGTCTTGATTTGTAATATTTCATTTTTAATCAATTCTGACATTATTTTTGGATAGATATTCTGTTCTTGTGACTGCCTCTTATTTACCATTTGGTGGGCCATTGAGAGGGCCCTATTGGTGTCCTTACATGGTTTAAGCAACTAACAGAGGACCCCAAGTTGGGGGAAGGATTTAGGAAGGATAGCAAGGGACATTGTGTGAGCAACTTCCTTTCAAGGGCTGATTGAGGTTGTTGTATAGATTCACTCCTGCCTTAGTTAAAGGCAGAAATAGACAGTGAAGTGTTAGGTGCTTTGAGCCAGAGTGTTCCGAATGTATCATGCTGGAATGAGAAGTGACATTGGATTGAGACCAAGGGTGGGTTGCCTTCATCATTGTTGCCATGGTGAGACTGTCTTCCAGTGTGTCGCTACCCCATTTGCCAGCGGAACAGCCAGAATCAACTATGTGGGTTCTTTCACCATCCTCGATATGTCCTCACCATTGCTTCGGCTTCTGGCCTGAGGGACTCGAGTCATGGGTAGGACATTTAGTCTTCTTTTCAATCATGGGGTCGTCATTGGCCCAGGGATCCAATCACACCTAGGAAAAGAAGCACTGTACTTACTGAGTTGTATATCCTTGTGGGAAATTAATTTCTGGAAGCAAACTCTGCGAGTACCTACCTCTGAGTCTAGGAGTAATGTGTTAGTCTGAGGATCTTGCTCAGGGCTCTGCTGGTCCAGGGTAGGGATTTTTCAAAAGGGAGCCTTTAACGCATTTCCCAATTGACTAATATTGTGGTCAACCTATTGTGTAAAAACGTCTCCTGCAGCTCCTGGTTCTCAAATGTACCTCAGCTCTCTTCAATGGGGACTAATCTAGTCCTCCCTGAGGTTGTTCTATGATGTGGTGTAAAACTGGAAATTACCTCAATTTTTTCTATGCTCGTGCATGGCCCGCCGACTTTGTCCCATTTAATTCATAGGAACTTTCTTCTCACCTTGAAACTCACCTAAAGGGACTTTGGGGATTTTGGAGTACTTACCTCTTTTCCTGTACCAAAATCGGGTTCAGGCAAAGAGCTAGAATTTGAACACTTACCAGTGTTTTTTAATGCATTTTAAAGTCATGCTCTCCACTTCTTGAAATGTGAATATATGTTTACCCTGTGTCCATTGTGAAGGGGCGGTCTCCCAAATAATCTAAGAAACAATCCAAAAGTAGTAAAAAATGGAGTGTACAAGTTGCAAGAAAAAAATGCTTTAAACAAAAACAGGGAGAAGGATTTAGTAAGGATGTCCTGTTCAGTTTTGTGAATTGCTGGGTTTGCGTAGATCGTGCAACCCAAATATAATAGTGCTTCCACTTGTGGTATTTTTTGGCCTTCTAAAACCCATCTTTTAAAGGTAATCTTCTTCCTGGGGTGTTTAAATACTAAAATCTTAAATTTTTTCGGATTTATAACCAGCCCATTCAGGGCGGCATACTCCCCCAGACTATTTTGCAAGAGCTGGAGGCCAATAGCAGTTCTATCGATCAGAACGATGGCGTCCACATAGGCCAGCCAGAAAATCTTTTAACCATTTATTTCTGGACTGGCCAGGGCTGACGACATCAGATGTTCCCCTGCATCCGCTAGAAATAGATTGAAAAACAGGGGAGCCCCAAAGCACCCCTGTCTTACTCCTCTCTCCACTGCCACAGGCTCTGAGAGATGGCCCGCGTTGTCCAACCACACCCTCACTGATGTCCCTTGTGTAATTCCATTAACATTGACAGCAATTATTCTGGGATCCCTTTCCTCCTTAGCTTGTACCACAGCTTTGATCTATCAATTTGGTCAACAGCTTTGGAGAGTCCAATCCAAGCTCCATATAAAGGCATACCTCGTTTTGATGTTGCAGATTCACTGACCAGGTTCAATATAATGCCATTCAGCGCCATTGACAGCCCCTTTCTAAATCCTGTTTGGAAACAGGATAAAGCCTCTTCACGCTCCACCCAAATTGATAGCTCATTCAACAGTAGTCTCATGAAAACCTTGCTCTCAATATCTAGGAGGGCGTTGGGACGTTAATTAACTGGATTTGTCCTGTCCCCCTCCTTAGACCCCGCTGCTCTTGATGTTGAGGCCTTGGCTATTATTCCCCTTATGTCTTCCTCCTCCATGGATAACTCCCACCCACTATCCAGTTGCAGGCCTTCTATTTCATCATGGGGTTTCCTAAAGATTTCGGTAAGATGTTCTATCCATTTAGCTTTCGGAACCAAATTGCATAAGGAGCTGTTGGACTGAGAGTCAAGCTGGTTTATTACTGGCCAGAACTTCTTCAGTTTGACTCTGAGACCAGCTTTAACATTTGTTTGCCGTCTCGTTGCTGGCAGAGAGCTTTTTGATTTTTCAATGTCGTTTTCCCTTTGATTTAGATTTAGGGCTCTTAATCTCCAGATACTTTTTCTTAAATCCCGTTTTCTTACCCATGTTTCCTCATCAAAGCCATGTATGTGCTTATGACGTGACTTTATTGAAGGGAGTTTTGGAGGCACTATTGACCCGATAAAGTTCACAAATTCCTCTGGCTGACAATATTCTTGCATTATATGATCTGGAATTCTTTTTAGTTTTCTATTTAGCTCCTTCCCTCCTTGACCATATTTTGCCAGTCTTAACTTCCCTTTCTTCTCTATTAATGCTTGGTTATGCACTATCTCCGGGGCAGTACTCAGATCTGTAAATGAGAGCTCCAGTCACGAGTGATCACTTCCACCATTGTGTTCCACGTCTAACGTGGAGGTACAGGAGAATATGCCCTCACTTACAGAGATGTGATCTAGCAAGAGGCCAAATTACCTCTATGCCATGTCGTGCTTGGGTCTATATCTCCACTCGAGCTTTCATTTACCAATCTCAGATCCCAGGTGTTCGCAAAGCTAAGCCATGCTTTGCCCTTCTTAGATATTTTCTGTATGCCACATCCCCCTTTACTTTCCCTCTGCTGTACGCACTGAGAGTTGAAATCCCCTGCCAACAGGATATTTGTACCTTCCCATTCCGCTTTTATCTTTCCCATTAGATCTGTTAGCTTTGCCAGAAATACGTGGAGGTCCGTGGAGGCAGGGTTCCAGTAAATATCTATCACTATCTCTCCATTAAATGACAGCTGTACTTTACATGCTTATATTCCCATCTCATCCTGGAAGATTGGAATAACTGATTTAACCGAGCTGCTTCTAAATGCCATAAGTAAACCTCCCGCGGGCCGACCCTTTGCTTTTTGACTAGCTGGCAAACAGTGTATTACGAACCCCTCAATCTCGATGGAATTTATGAGCCATGTTTCTTGGAATAGGTGTATGTCCATTTTGCTAAAAAGATCATCTCTTATAACTTTTGCTCTAAATGTACTGGAGCCCTGCGTATTCCAACTCACCACATGAAACCCTCTCTGACTAAAGACCCTGGGGACCTATTCCCATACTCCTGAGGACTTGCAACACTAATAGGGCCTCATCACGAGTTGGGCGGTAATGCCGGTGCTATTAGCACTGGATCACGGTTTTGGCGTTAATGGAATTCCCCATTCCCCACTGAGCCCATTCGGGAATGCCCCATTCCCCATTGGGCTCAATGGGGGATTTTTGCGCTCTTACCGCTGGTGGATTTCCCGCCGGCGGTAATAGCGCAAATTTCCAGCGGATTTCCCCCCAGCTCAGAGCTGGGGAGAAATCCGCCGAAGCCCTGATTTGGCAGACCCTTAAATCCGGCGGTAATAGCGCGACCGCCGGATTTAAGGGTTACCGTCAAACTCGTGATGAGGCCCTATCTGGTAAAGTGGCCAGGACTTTTTGCTGATTTAGGCCCTCTTGTACATTCCCCAATCCCCCGTTTCTCGGCCCCTACGGACCTCTCTCATCTGGCTGCAAAGCATCACTTGACTTGCTGTCGGTTTGGGAGCTACAAAAAGAGGATGTTTAAAATGGGTCGTTGGTTACTATTAGCCCTTCACGTTCTAGACCTTTCGCAGCCTTTAGTATAGCCGACTGAGCTTTTTCTGTGATTAACCAAATTTCAACCATAGATAGATTTTTCCTATCTGGGAACTTTACATACTCCAAGTCTCCAGAGGGGAAGAGGAAAATACTTTTAACTTTTTTAAATATGTTCAAAAGCACAGATTTACTTAGGGAGTTAAATTGCTTTGAATTAGCCTTGATCTTTAGCCAAATTCTTGAAACTTCATAGCTGGTAAGTTCCTCTTCATGTCTGCTCATTTGTAAGTAATCGGTCTTTTGTGGCCGTTCATTTTCTGCCATGTTCTATTTCCCCAGACCAGTCCATGTTCCTGGGATGGTTTGGTGCTTTCCTTCCCCCAGGTTCATTGCCAATTTGGGGGAGTGTCTGCGTGGCCAATCGATAGTGGCTTTTGGTCTCCTTTCTTCGCTCTGGTAAATATCTGAGCCGTTTTTACATTTGCTGCTCGAATATTGATGTTCTCACTCGTAGTTGATGTATTTGCATTTGTCGAGTGATGCTTTTTCTGTATAAATATTGGAGCAAGCTTCAACCATTTTCTTCCATATGTGGTATTATTCACGTCTGCTTTTACATGCGATTTAGTTTGAAGGCCAACACTCACACACACCAATTTAGGACTGATTTTTAGGCTCCAGGTGGTTAGTATCTTTCTCTCCTAACTGAATTTGAGCGGAGCAATCTGGGGCACTTACTTCCAAGTCTGCACCCTTCTGTATCTCCACAGTGATCACAGTGATCTGGGGCGGATCTTCTTGCTCCTTCTCTTTTGTTTTTTTTTGTTTTTGGTATAGTTATGTTTTCCAGAAAGCGTTGTGTATTTCCACTATTAGTGCCCTGTTTTTTTTTTGGTTTTGGTATTTTTTCTCTTTTTAATTTTTTGGTTGAGCCAGGGATATTGTTCTAAGCTTTGTTCCCCTCCTGTCTTTTCTTCAGTTTTCTCCTTCTCCTTTCATTTTGCTTATTTGCCTCTATCCAGTTTAAAGCTGATCCACTTAGGGCTTCTGCTGCCTTTTCACCCAAAGTTTGTTGGCCCTCCTTTATAGTCTCTGCCCGATCCTCTACTGCCTGGGTCCTCCTCATGAGTTCCTCAAGCGTGGATTCAGAAAATGGAGTGTCATCAGTTGTTTTGGGTTTTTCATTTCCACTTGAACCCTCCTTTTCCGGCAGCAGAAATTGGGCCTGCCAAAGCCGCAGTGCCTCCTGTAGCTGGCTTCTCCCATTTTCATCCCCGTTTTCACCCGTCAATCAGGAGTGCCCAAAGGGAATCAATCTCGAGGCCTGTTTCAGCAGCTCTTTTTTGACGTCTTTTACAGTTGGTCCTATTGAGGTGTTGATCACATTGCTAAATCCAACCATGGACGCATCACATTTCACCATCTAATTTGTGATTTCCATGTGTACCCCTGCTTGGGATTGAACCTCTCCTTTTAAAAGTTCAAAGACCGAGCGAGACCAAGGAGTTCAGGACGTGATTTAATGCCCTTAAGGTTCTTCCATCTGGGGTAGGGTTTTCGGCTGTTTCCTCCTCCCGCCCCACTTGGTGATATTTTGTTTGGGCATCTCTTTCAGCATTTAGATCTCCTGAAACATCCTTTGGATCTAACCTGCTGTTTTCCAAGGCAGCTTGTTCTATTTCTGAGGTTGCCTTTTTCCGCAATATTTCTTCAAGTGAATTGTCACACCCTTTAGTGCCCGGTGTTAACGGGCCCCAGTTTTGGTCCGATTGTTCTGTCATCTCATCCAAGGTTCTAGATTTTCTTTTTCCAAAATATTCTTTAATTTTCTTTAGGATATTATTTGTAGTTACTGTATACTCCAACCCCTTTTTCCAGTGGTTTATCTGCTCGTTGTGACTTTCCTTTTCCCTTTCGACTTCTTCAAACTGCTGATTTTCTCCATGTATTTGAGCCTTAGTTGTTGATAAGTTGTGAGCAGGTCCCCTCAGTGTTATTAGCTTGATAATGGTGTACCTGCTGTTGTTGATTGCGCCACTGGTTCGAGGTAGGAGCCATCCCATTCTGGCACTTTTGTCAGATCTAAATGAGCTGTGCTCCTTAGCTTCATTTCCGGAACACTAGATGTTGCCTTTCTTTATTTGCTTCACCCCTTTTGAGTGTGTTTAACCTATTTGCCGGTGCCTATGAAACCAGGAGGTTACAAGTCCTCTAGACCCTAGTGACTTCCACCACGATCGCTGTTTTCGCAGGACCCTGCTAAACTCTCAGTTCTATGCTTCTGCTCCAATCACGATTGTTCCCCTTGACCCTTTATCCCTTTAGCTCTCTTGCGTCTCCAAAATCAACGCTCCCGGTGCGTTGAACAATAGATAACTTATAGTTGGTGAACAAAAAAGGCAGTTTCTTACCTTTGTTTTCCCTGCAGGGTTTGGCTAGTGATCTTGGCGTCCTTCGTCAGTTGGACCGGCAGTCGTGGAGTGTTTCCTGACTTCTCTCTGAGCTCTCGCTAGCCTCTCGTCTCCACCCCTACTCTCCGCTGATCGTTACCTTTACCTCAGAGAATCTCACGGGGGAAGCCGAAAGAAGCCTTCATATACAATCAGTTAATGGCTTCTTAAACTCCCCGTGGCTGCCTTGATATTCTAACTGGCGGCTCGTGGGAGGGAGAGCAATAGTACATTTCAGGGCTGCTGACGGATTTCCCGACAACATCGCTGTTTTTTGATCTGTTTGGTGCCAGCCGCCGGATTTCCGTCGCACCCCGTCAAACCCTGCCAAACACGGCAAAACACTCGCATCTCGCTCTGCTTCAGTGAAGGAGGGGTTTTAAAGGTGCTCCGCCCCTTCCTGATTTGCACCGAAAGCAGACTGTGCTGAATGGGAAAAATGATGAGTCTCTGGCAGAATGACAACACGGCAAAACACTTGCGCCTCACTTCGCTCTCGCTACACTTGAGTGAAGCAAGGGTATTAAAGGTGCTCCTCCCCTTCCTGATTTGCACAGAAAGCAGACTGTGCTGAACAGTGCTGGACTGACCCACCGGGACACCGGGACGTTCCCCGCTAGGCCTCGGGCGCAGAGGGCCTCTTTTCTTGCTTAGGGAGTTGGGGGAAGGATATCATTATATGAGCGAACATCCAGGCCAGCCTGGATGGTTCGCTATCACTGTGGCCACTGCCTGGTGCATTTCTTGTGTCTGGGGCTGCTGGGCCGGGCTCCTGTACGCTTTCCCATTTTTAAGGAGCACCGCCCCAAGAAACAAACCGCACGTGCCCTGCAGCCTTGCCCTAGACAATGTCACTGTTCGCATGTACACTGCAGCACAGGCTCAGCCAATGCAGGGACCTCAGTGGTGCTGCTGCTGCTGCTGAGTGACGAGGCGAGCAGCGTGCTCAGGGGCAGGCCGGCCCTATCTGCCATTTGATTTCAGGTGAGGTGAGGGGTGCGACCGCGCGAATGCAATTGTTGAGACATATCCACAGTGTTTTACGTGTGCGTTTATTTTTTGGGGCGTATTTGGGTGGACATGTTTTGTTGCAGCACCCACCTTCCTTGAAGTCCCAAACCGGACTCCAGCTATTTTACAGCCCGAGGGTATTGGTTTATTGTGGTGAAGCGTGCTGCAAATGTAAGCAAGTGAGCCAAGAAATGATTGTTATTGCGGAACAAAAGGGCTAGGTTGGAAAGACACAGGGAACGGGTCTGCAAGGTGCTCCCAGCCATAGGGTCAGAATCACACAGGACCCGGGGCACGTCTTGGCTCCTATGTGTAATAACTTCTGTGTCTCCAAAGGGTCTCTGGATTAACTGCGCGCTTGTAAAAATCAGAAACTCTTGGGGAGGGTAGCAACGTGCGGCTCTACATCAGGAAAGCGCAGATGCAAAGAAATCCAGCATTATATTTAATGTTATTTGTTCGATTAGTTCCTTGGTCCATCGAATGTTGTGATCGGGTAGTAATGTGTCCCTATTTTTCCGGTCCTTTTACCGTAACGCCATTCCTCTTCAGCCCCCTCTTTATTTCATTCTTTGATAACGCAAATCTCTGAGTGCTGCGCATGGCTGTTTATTAATCGTAAATCGCCAGCAAAGGCAATATCATCCAGCTTGTCATGATAAGGTGTTTTGCTTGCTAGATATATGTTTTGGGATTTAATCTACATTCAGAGCTGTAGCGGCTTCTGTGAGGATTTTTAAAGAGAGAACCTATTATAGTCCAGGACCTCTAAAGCAAAGCTTTTGAGGGTGAACTATGAATACATTAATGAATGAGTGGACTTGTATAGTGCCGCACTGCAAACCAAATTGTCTCAATGCACTTTCTTTTAGGAGGCGTGGTGCAGCGGAAGATCAAAATCTCTAAATGTTACATTTTTTCTAAGGGGTTGATGGCTGGTTTTGATGTGAATTGTTATGCAGTGCGCCTTCGACAGACCATTGCCTGTACTGCAAATCATCTGCCTCCTTTTGATTTGCAGTTAATATGTGGGATCTTGTGTGGGATCTGCAGGAGGCTGTTGTCAGGGATCCATATGAAGCATCCAGTAGGCCACGCCTCTAAGATTGCAACTGGTTGTGGACGTCACATCATGAGTCCTTTGCTCAGGCCTGGAGGCTAGGCCTGAGGTCTTTCGTCCAATATTGGTGTAATATCTCTTATTACAACATGACGTTTTATTCCATATATTTTTAAAACATGCATTTAATGCAATAATTTTGACTAATATTATTCAACATTTTCTTGGGGGATATTCCCAATCCCCCTCATAGGAGGGTTGGGTTCACACAATGTGGTCGCTCCTTTATCGAAATATGGGGCCACTTTAAAAAAAAATGTCCAGGGCCACATTTGGTTCCCAGTCCAGCCCTGGTGCTGAATGGCAAAAACGATGAGTCTCTGGCATAATGACAACATGGCAAAACACTTGCGCCTCACTCCGCCCAACTTTAATGATGGTTATTAATACCGTAACTGTGCTTGAAATGCCCCCAATGTTAACAATCACAGGAAGCCCCACAGAAAAAAACATCAGGCTACCCAACAACCATGAAGGCTGGTATGGCAGAAAAGGGGATGCTGCCTCGTGGTGTTGAAAATTGGGCACTACGCCAAAAGGAAAAGGATAGAACAGCAAAGCATGGGCACACCCCACTGACCCTAGAAATATAATCCCCCTACCCCAGAAACCTGGGAATGGGCCGGGGTGGAGTAGCTATTGCCCCCTGCTGGTGTACAGGATGCACTGCCCTTCACACGCCCGCTAGGACACACTGCCGAGAACCATATCTAAAATGATGGGCACAATATATTGCCCTACCAGGGAAAGCGGCTTGAATAAAGGAGACACCACACCCCAAGGTACATAATGTGAGGGTGGAAAGAAGCCTGCCGAGCACTAGCCCACAATGCAGGGCAGGGCGGACCCTGATAAACCTCAACAGCACACACTGGACGTGGCACACAGTGAAGATGGAGCCTCCAATACACGGTAAGGTAACCACGGCTGCCACATGTCACCCACTGAAGAACAAACACAGCTAGAACTGCTGAGCAGGTGACGAATTAATGCTAAATAATAAACCCCACATGGCTCCCTAAAACACCAACCTCACAACTTGCCCCACTCACTGGCAACAACCATGGGGGAAGCAAAAGCAGCCACCGTCAATTTTTCCCTCAAGCTCCTACAAGGCCGCACTACCACACAGAAGGGACAGGGAAGGCTTGGCAACTTGCTACAGTCTCACCAACCGATGCTTGTTCCTAAACCTTCTATGTCCCTTCTTATAGTGTAGGCGGCCTTTTGCCCCCAGGAGACATCTTGTTGCCTCCTGTGCAGCGCCCAAATCACCCTGGGGGAGAGTGCATGAATCCCCCCAGGACCACCTTTGTCCACTCACATGAATGCAGATATTTGCAGAAAGATATATGTTCATCACTAGTGGGACATCACACACACACACACACACACACAACTGACTTTTATTGGCCGCTGGTTTACCGCACCCAGCCAGATAAAGAGTGTATGAGACACTTTTGCCCCAAAAAATAGGAAAATACTCCCAAAAAGAAAAGAATTGTGAGCAAAAATACACCCAACAAAAAAAAGCAAACAGACACATAGGCCCTCACTACGACCCTGGCGTTGGACCATGGTGCTAACAGCACCATGGTCCATGCCGGTAACTTACCGACTCCGCCATGGCGGAATGGGGAATTACCGCCCCATTCCGAGGTTGGCGGGGCGGTAATTCCCGATGCCGCCATGGCCCTTCCCCATTCCCATTTTTGCCCCATGGGGCTCAATGGGAATGGGGAAGGCGCTAAGTACGGTGCTGCAAATTGCGGCACTGTACTTAGCACCAAGGTCCCTTTGCGGGTTGGTTTTTAACGCCTGCAAAAAGCAGGCGTTAAAGTCTCCAACCCGCAAAGGGACCTCATAATCAGGTGTTAAGGGTTTAACGGCGCCGCCACCTTTTACGGCGCTGTTAACCCCTTAATGCCTGGGTTGTAATGAGGGCCATAATGTCTGCTTTCACACACACAGTTCCATGGATATGTTTAGATCAGTTGTACACGTAGCACCACAGGAAGAAACTATTATTACTGCTCTGCCTGAAGAGATACAAATGTACCTTTTATTGTGCATGAATAACTAGGTGCAAATAAATATTTATTACAAAAACATTTCTGTAATACTTGTGAAACCTATTTTTACTCACATATAAAATACTCCCATTAGGAATAGGACTTAATTTTCTACTCCCGAAAAATCATTTTACTCCCAAATTTACAAAATAGGGCGTAAAATACTCCCACTTCAAAATCTTTTTTTTTGTTGAAAATGTTATTTTAGTTTAAACTATATACAAAGTACCACACAGTAAACAAACATATAATATACACAATTCAAAATGATTATACAATAAAATAAAATTCTACCCCCCTCCCATAGCTCAGAGTTCATTTTTGCAATCAAATTGTTCAGTATAATGAAGGATATTTCCTCCAAATGTTTTCAAACAATGCATTTTTCTTCTCTCTGCGGTAAAGAACCCTCTCAATCTCTGCCAAATTATGCATTCCATTAAGCCACACAGCAATATTTACAGGTTCTGCTGTCTTCCAACCCCTCAGAATCGTTCTTTTCCCCACCATTGCGCTCCTGAAGATCCAGTTTTTATGACAAGTAGACAGGTCATCTAACATCAAATCACTACCCAATATCAATGTTTTGAAATCGTATTTGAGCCTCTCACCAATTACTTTTTCACAGACATTGTCAAACTCCAACCAAAAACCTCTTACCCTTGTGCAATACCATAACACATGCTCTAGTGTCCCAGATTCCTATACACAGGCCCAACACTCTGAATTGTCACTCATCCCTCTCCTCTCTAACCGTTCTGGTGTCCAATAGACACGGTTCAAGATCTTGATTTGACATGATCTCTCTGTTAATCCCAATGAGCATAGTTTAACATTTTCACACATACCAGACCACTCACTTTCATCAATTTCATATCCAATTCACCTACTTCACTCCTCTCTCAGTAAATCATTTCCCTTGTAAGCATTTACAATCATTCCATAAACTCTGCTGCCTAACCCCCTCTCTCCTGGCTTTGGAGTATTGTTGAACATTTCCAAATTCAATCCTTCTTTCATTTCAAGTTCACCAACCGCTCTCCTTATTTTCCTGTAATCTGTTCCACTAAAATTTTGAATATTATAGGCAGATTGGTCTTCTTTACCTGTCATCCATCTTCCATCTTCATAAAGGTCTCCCAGCCATTTTATACCACAAAAGAACCATTCATGCCAGAAAATTACCTTTCCATCTATTTTGATTGACGGATTCATCCAGATAGAAGCAAAGCAAAGCATCAAATCCAGGGAAACTATTCAAATTCCCCCATGCATTCTTCAAATTCACAATTATTTGTTCTTTCATGCCCATTCTGGACACAGTAGACACAGATGTCAACATTGCTCTTGGTGTGAGTGGACCGTGAAAACTAGTTTCTGCAAGCACCCAATTGTCTGGTGTTGGTTCTAAAAATTCAACAAGGAATTGTGATATATAAGCCAAATGGTACACCTTAAAGTTTGGAACACCCAAACCACCTTTGGACAAGGGTAATTGAAATTTGCTCAATTTCAGACGTGGTGGCTTTTGATCCCATAGGAAGCTCTGAATAATCCTATCCAGTTCCATCCAATATTTTTTCCCAATTTCCGGCGGAATCATGCCTAAAACATAATTTATTTTTGGGGTCGAGACCATTTTCAAGGCATTTACCTTCCCCCAAAGAGATAGGTGAAGCTGCCTCCATCTCTCAATGTCCAATTTAAAGGCAGAACAAATCATGTTCATATTCTCTGTAATGAAGTCTTTAATCTCTGGCGTTATCCAAATTCCCAAATATAATATCTTGTTAGCACACCATGTCTTGTTGCTTTTTTGCTGCAAACCCCAACAACTCACCCCCTGTATGTCTATGTCTGAATGCAGGGGTATAGCCAATGGTTCAATGACCATTACAAATTACAAGTGCGATAGTGGGCATCCCTGTCTTGTGCCACGTTCCAAAATGAAAGGTTCTGATCGCTGCCCATTTGTGTTAACATCAGCAGTCGGACTGGTGTAAAGCAATTTGACCCAGGATCTAAACTTGACACCGAAACCCATTTTCTCTAAGATCTGAAATGGAAATTCCCAATTAACTCTGTCGAAGGCTTTCTCGGTGTCCAATGATAGGACCGCTGAGTCCTCCTGACAGTCTGCCGCTTTCGCTATGGTGTGTAATAGCTTTCTGATATTACTAGAAGTTTTCCTCCCTTTCACAAATCCTGATTGATCTTGATGTATTAACTTCGGTAAAAATGACTCTAATCTCATCGCTAATATTTTTGCAAGGATTTTATTATCCACATTAATCAAATTTATTGGCCTATAGCTTGATGCAAAATCTTCGTCATGTTATGCCTTGTGGTTCCTGACAGCAAACCCTCAGATAGCGAAGTGGAAAACATATTTAACAAGAGGATTAAGACAGAATTGGGGAGAATTTTATAAAATTCCACCAGCAAACCGTGTGGGCCAGGGGACTTACCTGAATTCAGTTTAGCAATTGCCTTCCTTATTTCATCCAGTGTTATGTGCCCTTCAAGAACTCCAGCATCATCCATTAAAACCTTCGGAATATCTATTTTTTTGGGAATTCCTCATCTACCCCATTCACATTTGCCTCATTTTTCTATAAATCCAAATAGAATGATCTAAAAACCTAATTTATTTCTCCTGGTTTAAAAGTGACCTTACCATCTTTACCTCGGATTGAATTGATAGTACGCTCTGATTCTCTCTTTCTTAATCTAAAGGCTAACCACTTATCACATTTTTCCCACTTCTCAAAGTAAGTACATTTTTAATTAAAGTTCCTTTTCTCCATGCGCTCTACCAATACTGTCTTTACTTCCTTTTTTGACTTCAGTTGTTCCTGAACCAAACCATTACATACTGGATCCAGCATCAACTTCCTATTAATCTCAGATTCAAGTTCCTATCGTTTCTGCTCAAATATCTTTTTTTGACCACTCACCATCCCAATTAGAATTCCTCTCATCGTGCACTTAAATGCCTCCCACACCACATCAGCCCCAACCTCACCAGTACAGTTCTCTACTACAAAAAAATCTGCTTCTTCTAAAAGCTTGTCCATTATTTGCTTATTGTCTAACAAAGTAGTATTCAAGCGTCAAGTAAAATGCTTTTGCACAGTAGAGTCTAAATTCAGCCTCATTATTATGTGTGCATGCTATGTCAATGCAATGTTTCCAATCTTACTTGTCACGTAACATTCTGACATCTTCCCGCTTGTGAACAGCATATCTAATCTTGAGTAGACTGCATGTGCCCCAGAGTAAAAACTGTATTCCCTAAGTAAGGGATTCTCTGTCCTCCACACATCACTCAAGTAATGTTCCTTCAAAAGATCCCTTAGAGCAATCTTTTGCATAGCTAACTGTTTGCCCTGTCTCATTACACTTCTATCCAAACCTTGATTCAAAACTAGGTTGACATCTCCACCCAATATAATATTTTGCCATTTTAGATTCTGTATAACTTGGGCAACACTCTTAAAGAAAGTGCCATAATCGACTGAAGGAGCATATATATTGCACAAAACTATCTCTGTCCCCTGAATATTAACCAACAACACAGTCATTCTCCCATCCTTATCACTCACTACTTTCAAAACTTTCTTTGGAACATTCTTCCTAATGAGTATCGCAACTCCCCTTGATCTTGTATTTAATGATGACCCAAACACTCTTCCAATCCAACCCTTCTTCATATTGTCTAGTTCTCCCTGTATGAGGTGCGTCTCTTGAATGAAACAGACATCACTCTTCAAATCATTTAAATATGTCATTATGTTTTTTTTTGTTTTGGTGTATTGTTCAGTCCATTCACATTCCATTTGACCACACAAAGATCATTATCCATTTTAAGTTTCGTACTCAACCTATAAAAGTAAACTGAACCTATCCTGACAAAGCAATATTCAAATGTGAACTCTGACCCACACATTTTGAAATAGATGCAAAGCACAAAAAGTAAACTAATATCACACATTTTCAACTGTCCAAACCTGGACACCCCCCCCTTTATTGTATAACCCGAATCTTCATTAAATAGCTTCCATATCTGTTCTATTAATTAATCTGTTAAACTGTTTCAAATTATTATTTCCCTATTCCCAAGACCCCATACAGCATACTGATTCCTGATCCAGCGAATCAGCCAATGTCAATTTCTCCCCTCTCAGCTTTAAACTCAATTCAATTTCAACAAATTAACATTTACAAATATGACACTGCATCCAATTACACCCTATAAGCTAATTATTAGAGTTGCATAACACACATTTAGGTCTTGAAATTAATAATCAAGAGTATTAAATCTCAAAATCACTGTACTTTTCCGCAAGCTCTCACCTCTCGCTTAACTGCACCTTACTTTCCAGTATCATTCGTTCCTTCACATAACCAGCTCCCATGTCCAGCCTTTGAGGGTCCCACCCATCCCAGTATACCTACTGTTTTAGCAGTGTCTGTCCATCAATTTGTCATGTATTGGCCATAACCAGCTCTCACATCTCTCATATCTTGCCTCAGCAAAGTCCCACTGCATGTATGTTAAATTCCACCACAGCATAGCTCTTGTTGTTCCCTTCACCATTTAGCACAAATCTGACTATACATTTTATTACTACGTCCACAAAATGCTCATCTTCCACTAAAACCAGTCAACTGATATAACGGGGCCGATGTATAAAGGCTAACACACTTCAGCCTTAATAACAGCAACAACTGAATATTTCTCATATCAAATAAAGTATAACCTAAAACAAATTACGAATTCCATATATAAGATGAAACTTGCAACCCGCATCACTTTTGAGCTCCAAAGTACTGCTCATCCTTTTATGAATGTGTGTGCAAATACAATACTGTAAGTAAACAAAAGTCCATGGTCACCAAGCTTGTTAGTACGTATGCCGAAGACAGTAGCACTGAGCAGCATGACCAGTCTATACGTTGCCAATTCATATCGATGTCGGTCCATTGTTGATGTACAGATCTTACCGGAGGTCCTATGGGGCTTAGCACGGAGTGTAGTAAGTAAGCGATCTGTCGTTCCAGACCGAGATCCGTGTCACCCTCAGATCAGCAGCCACATTTATTAATTGAAATCCCCAATGTACATTCATCACCGCGTATGTATTCAGTCAGCTGATATTATGCGCTTAGGGCACGTAAATGGGTCCTTTCCTACAAACCAACCTGGAATCCAAATACGACAACAGCACGGTGAGCATTCTTAACTGCAATTTGGATGCGTTGCCATTTTACTCCATTTATGTTATTATAAACAAAATGTCAAATGCAAAAATTATTGTCAAATAAAATCAAGGGGCTGAATTTAATACAAACCTTCTAATCCATTGCTGAAGGCCTGCTTTTTTGTTCTTGCACCCATTTTACCGCCTTGCTAGGTATAGAAATCATTTTTTCTCCTAGAAATACCATTATTAATAAGTTAAATCTGTTCAAGTATGACTTAACACCCATAGATCTTGCCAACTCCTTTGCTTCCTTGAAAGATTTTCTGATTAGCAAGACTTCCTTTGGATAATCTGGATACAAATAAACTCTGTTTTCCCTGAAGAAAGCAGCATTCTTAGTTCTAGCCACTTTTAAAATGTCTTCCTTTGTTCTTGTATTCATGAGGGAGATCAGAGCCCATAATTTGCGCCAAAAAAAACAGGATGTGTGCCCCATTCTACCCGCAAATCCCTGTTTAACTAATGGGGATTTGCGGGCAGAATGGCGCACAAATCCCGTTTTTTTGGCGCAAATACTCCATGAATCGGGCCCAGTGTCTGCCTAGCTTCGGGGCTCTCTTTATTGCCATAATTGAAGAAGTATTTTAATATCTCAATTATCATGTTGACCAGGTCTTCCTCAGCCCTTTCTTCAACTCCAACAATCCTCACATTTTTAATTCTGATTTTCAAGCCTATTTCCATGGTTTTCTCTCTTCCTTTTTTCGAAATCATCTCTTAAATTCCTATATGCCCTGTAGCTTCCAGAAATCTCTGAGGACATTGAAGCTGAACCGGTTTCCAAGACAGAGACTCTGCTTTCTATCTGGGTGACTTTCAGGGATAGGTCCTCCATGGATGGCTTTACATCTCCTACATCCTGAACCACTTTCCCTAGATCTTGGGCCATTTTCAGAAGCAAAGAATAGATATCCTGTAGACTGGGGACTTCACTCAACGCTGAGGTAGGCTTGAGTTTCTTGGGAATTGGATTATCTGTGGTATCAATCTTCTTCTTAGAGTTCATCATTTCCAATCATCAAAATAAGGAGAGGGCCAGGAGCTGCAGGTTTATGCTGCTGCCTCTGCTGCCTGCATTCCGGAATCCATTCTCCCACTTCAAAATCTTTTTTTTTAAATTTATTTATTTACAAGTATATACAAAAAAAAAACAACATCAAAGTAAAGAGGAACAACAAGGAATACAAAAAAAAACGGATCAAATAAAATCATTGAACATGTTCCAAATCTTTTCATATGAGGACAACTTACATTTCAATTTGTAGATCATTTTTTCTGTTCTAGACAGGCTATGCATTTCTTGTACCCATTCCTCAAATGACGGACGGATCCGACCTTTCCATCCTCGAAGGATCAACCTTTTAGCAACAATGGTTGCTCTGAAAAGCCATTTCTTGAGGGCAGAGCTGACATCAGCCATCCCAGAATCATCCCCCAGGATCATTGTCTTAAAGTCCAGGACACACCCTTCACCCAAAATTCTGACGCACACATCACAAATGTCAATCCAGAAAGCCCTGACCCGCATGCAGGCCCATGGCATGTGTTCCAATGATCCCACTTCCAGAGCACAACCCCAACAATCAGCGGAGTCAGTCATACCCCTTCTATGTAACGTTTCCGGACACCAATACACACGGTTCAGGATCTTAATTTGTCTAGACCTTTTGCCCAGATTCAGCGAACATAATGAGACATTTCTGCATATATTCTGCCAGGCCTCAAGATCAATATCAGACCCAATTCTCTCGCTCCACACTTCCCGTAAATTGTCATTGTTCCGAAAATACGACACGAAAAGTTTGTATAACCTACTGGCTAAACCACCTCCCTGTCCATTAGAATCCGTCAGAAAAATAGTCATGTCAAAGGAGTCAGACCAGTCCACCTCACCGACTGACCTCTTGAGTCGTCTATAAACCGAGTCCGACAAATCCTCAAAACTCCATCTCTCTCTCAGCTCAGCAGCAGTCAGCCAAAGAACATCATCCACTTCAAAATCTTATATAGATCACTGACCACACCCATTCCAAAAGACCTTTATCATCCATTGGACCATGCTTTTTCTTCAGTTAGATAATCGGAAAGTGTGTAATGGGGGCTGCAGCCACCAATGCAAGCCTACATTTGATGTTTCTCCTTTGTTCTTCCCACTGTTTGCAGTTCTCCAGCCAATCGGCAAGTTTTGATGCAGGTTCTAATCCCAATGTGAGGCTCCCTTTTTTCCCTTACACGCGCTCCGTTAGCATAACAGCCCTTACCATCAGGCTCTATTATGTGCTAAGTGACCTTTGCTCTTGTTAGAAGTTAGAGGTTCTCTCCTTTGGCCTGAGACCACCAACTAGAGAGACAGCCACCTACCACACAATGGAGCCCTCTGGCGCGACCTCTAAAGCTTCATTCGTACAGCATGCTGTCTTTCGTCGAGCAGGTGACAGTGCTATGCAGCAGAACCCAGATAATTGAGGTAAATAATCTCACCTGGCAATCTCACCTGGCTAGCTCTGATCGCTGCCACGGAGGCACGGAGAAGTGGCCAACTTGAAAATCGGACCAAGAGACCATGCCAATCATAGTTGTGTGGTCATTAATGGGGGCTCTGTTAGGAGTATTTTGTGGTATTTTGGGGGATCTTTGGGGTATTTTGTGGTATATTGGTCAGCCCTAAATACACAGAACTGCCTGATATTGTTCTTATACTGGGACCATAAACAGTAAGACAAAACCGGACTTGGTACGGTCAGATTCATAGTTTTATCACCTTGTGGTATTTTATCTACAATATCACTTCGGCGGCAAACCAGAACACACTTACCAGGTTGTTTGAATACTGTCATCTATGTGGCAAGCCTGTGAAATGGACCCAATTCACAGTAACCAACTCTGGTTTGCATTTTACTACAAGCAGTAATATGAGTTTACCATCTGCGGTAAAAGGAGTTTACCACTTGCTTTACATCAGTCTGAATACTAACGCGAGGAACTAAAAAACATAATAATTAGACAGAGGCTAGCATTTTTTCTTTCTTTTTACACTTTATCAGAAATTAAAATTTGTAAAGCTGTACATCATATGCAATGCACCAAGTTATCTTGCAGGACATCCCTTGTGATTCAACATGAGAAAAAACAAAACCATACGTTTCATTAACAAAGTTCCCCCATCGTAACTGGCCCCTTTTTCATAATGGGCTTCACACTCCCTTCTTTTAGTGTAGCAGTTTAAAACATTTTTATCAACAGACCTTGGCTCACGATATTTGCTTCTCGCAGGTTAATGAAAACTCCAGCTATATTTGACACTTTTACATGAAAAGAGTATACAAGAAAAATATCTGTCTATGTTTATAAATGTGACCCTATCTTTCCTGGCTGCAACTGTCTACAGAATGCACTTGTAATGGAAATCAACACGCACCTCATTTTTGCTAGAACTCACCATAAATAATGCTTGATTCTGTGTGCCCTCAGACTGTAAAACGGCACTCCCACCCAGCTGCCCGGACAGGAGAAACTCTTTTGTATTTGTATTTGTATTTAATTTATATAGCGCACCAAGCCCTTGGGCATCTGGGCACATTTCTTGCAGTTACATAGAATAAGTATTTACATGGTAAAATTACAGATTTACAACAAGATTTACAACAATTTTACAACATAATTTACAATGTTAGGAAAGTGTAAAGGAATGCATTATAGAAGTATGTACAGTGGTGGAAAGTAGTAACTATTGTGCAAGTTATCAGGACTCATTCAAGGTAAGCCAAATGTTTGCATTATTCCTGAAGTTGCAGTTGGAATGTTCGGCTCTGAGGGTTGCAGGCAATGAGTTCCATATTTTAGCTGCTAAGACCGGGAAACTAGTGCCTCCTGCCTTTTGGAGCTTGAACCTAGGAATGTTAATGCAGTTTGATTGGTAGGATCTAACAGGTCGATCCAAAGAGTTTCGTTTGAATTTGTCACACAAGTACTTAGGTGCTAAATTATTTAGGCATTTGAAGGTAAGTGATAGAGTTTTGAATCTAATTCTTTGATTGACTGATAGCCAATCCACACTGCGTCTCAGCTCTGAGCTATGATGGGGTCTAGGGATGTTCATCCCTAATCTGAGTGCATTATTCTGCAGAATGTGTACCTTTTTTAGGTTGTGCTAGTTAGTTCTTACGTAGAGGGCATTACAATAGTCTAATTTGTATAAGACTAGTGTCCTAGCTAAGGTAATTCAGTTACATGTGGCCAGAAATGGTCTGCATGCGTTAATTAGCTTGCAAGTGTAGGCAGTAGTGGAAGCGGTTGCGTAGATTTGTCTAGTAAGTTAGAGTGAAGAGTCAATGCAGATGCCTAAGGTTTTTACATCTTTAGATACCTTGATATTGTTGCCGTCAATATTGAATACATTAAATTGTTTGTCAAGTCTGTTGCGTCTGGCTTGGGATCCTACAAGAAGCAGCTCTGTCTTATCGTCATTAAAACCGAGTCCGTGTTTGGCCATCCAAGCTTGAATAATTAGGTATATGGCATTTAGGTGTTTGGAGTCTATGTTATAGTCACTGGTGATGGGGATTAGGATTTGGGTGTTGTGCGCGTAATTTGTGTAGGAGACACCCAGATGGTCTAAGTCATCAAAGAGGGGCTTTGTGAAAATATTGTAGAGCATTGGGGAGACGCATGAGCCCTGTGGGACTCCATATGTGACTGGAACTGGAATAGAGGATGCAGTGGGTGCAAACACTCTTGTGGTTCTATTGTTAAGGAAGGACTGAATCCATGAGGTGGCTTAGTCGGAAAAGTGGTCTGAAGACGAGAGGTGGTTACATAACATTTTGTGGTCCACTAGGTCAAAGGCAGCTGATAGATCTATTAACAAAATGAGTGCTAAATTGCCTTTGTCTTTTATAATGTCCATTTGTGTTACTAGATCTATCAGAGCTGTTTCCGTGCAATGCCTAGGTCTCTTTATCTGGTTTTCTCCCCACTCGTAAAAGAAGAATCTCTGCCAAGTCTTGCTGCCTGCCTGAGAGTGCAACACCCTTCTCCCCAGGGACTGAGAGTGCTCAAAACCAGCAAGAGAGAGAGAGCGAGAGAGCCCCAGCCTCTGACTGACAGCTCTTTTTAAACCCCCCGTCAGTGACCTCCCATGAATGTATGTTTGCCTAAATAAAATGTAAAATTGCCTGCCTATCTCTGTGATGTAATGTGCCAATAAACCCCCCCCCTTTGTCAAACCTCCATGAGATTGTTTTTCCTGTCACCTCTGCACAGAGATTCAAGCAGCAAACTGATATCAAAAAGTTACATTTCCTTGCAGAGTGAACAAGAACTATGGGGCTACTTTTAGCAATGTGGCTCTTCACATTCCACCTCTCCAACCTGTCACGTATTCCCCGCAAAACAAATCTAATTCTTCATTTTTATTTTACTTACATTGCCTTTGTTTGTCTTCACATTCAGTTTATCAAATGTGCATAAAAAGTTTACAACCAAAAGTCGGGCCTCATTACAACTCAGGCAGTAAGGGGTTTACGGCGCCGTAAACAGCGCCGACCCTTACCGCCTGAGTACGAGGTCCCTTAGCGCCATGGCGGATTTAACACCTGCTTTTAGCAGGTGTTAAAATCCATGGCGCTAAGGGACCATGGAGTTAATTACGCCACCGTAATTTACGGTGGCGTAATTAACGCCTTCCCCACTCCCATTATGCCCTATGGGGCAAAAATGGGAATGGGGAAGGGTAAATGGGGATTGGGGACTTACCGCCCCGCCAACCTCGGAATGGGGCGGTAAGTCCGCCAACCACCATGGCGTAAACGTAGTTTACGCCATGGTGGTAAAGTCACGGCCCAGGCGGTAACTTACCGCCTGGGTCGTAATGACTGATCTGCCTTCAATATAAGTACTGGAATATGTTAATGGTAAGTAGTTAGGGGTTATTAATTGTTAGTCAGTATGCTTCATTGGATCTCAGTCAATAACTGTGCGCAAAGTGATACAATCATGTTATGCAGTATCAAATTCAAATTCCTCTTTTTAGCTTGTAAGTGTTCATTCATTCCAAAGTCTCACACCTGAGTCTCACACTGGTGTTGGCAAGTAGAGTCAGTTTTCATCTTTGTTGAAATTCTGAGCATTAGTTAACATTCAGAGCCTCTTCTCCCTTTGTGACTGGTGAGACCTAATCAAAAAGTCACTGAAACATGCAGTAACCCCAGCTACAAACCTATTCATATGTGTGATCTTGAACAAAATAAATGAACTGTATACCTTCATTTCAAAATGTCATATGCCAAAGAAACCATGAATCTATAACAATTAAACAACATGCAATTGGTAACCAAAGGTTTTCACACATCTCTGAATGTATGCGTATATATATATATACATTTTTCTGATTCCATTTTTTTTCTATCTTTTGCCAACTTGTTTTTTTTTTTAATAGTGGTGATCTCTGATTTGATTTGTTTCAGATGTTTTTTCCAGATTCTTTTTAATAGATTTGTTTAGAGATTTCTTTCTTTTTTATATTTTTATTTTGTATTTTTTTATTTTTTCATAAATAAATCATTACAAAGTAGGTAACATTAAGTCCTTATGCCATCCAAAATGAAGAATGTTCTTAGTGTCTGTTCTATGTAGTAACACGAATAGCAGGTGGTTGAATCAGTCCAATCCTAGAATCAATTCAAAGTCAAGGATTGCAAAAAAATAAAAATACAATAAGATGTTTAAAATGTCTTATTCCCAAAACGAATGTTCAACCTTCACGCAGATAAATTAAAACAAGAATGCAATATGATGCATAGTATTAAGCACAAGAACTTGAATTTCTCTCAAGTGCGTGGTGGCCATCATGAGCCTACTGCTGGACTTTCAATCAGGCTCTTGTCCATGAAATAATTTTAGAGTGAGACGGGCTTCCATCTTCTGCAAGTGGGGCTTCCTTCAGGAGTCACCATCTTCTCCTGCCTTAGTTGGTCCAGGTTTTTTTTCCCCAGGACTCCGGTTCTGAAGAGGTCTCTTCCTAATTCAGCTGCCTCCAACTCCCGGAGCACTGGCAGGGGAATTAGTTGGAATTGTAAAGCAAAAGAAATAGACCGATTAAGAATCAAGTACACCAACTCATTCCCTTTTCTCTGACCCTCCCTGAAATTAAAATGTGGATTATGCACATCAAACACACAATATATACAACAATATTCAAGGATACTTTTTTCTCAGGACTTGAACATAACACATGAGTTGAATTCAAGACATACAAATGGCACTTCTTTTGTCATTGGCTGTACGAAAATGCACGTTAACATAATAGACCTCAATGTGATATTCTCAATTGAAATAAAATAAATCATTGCCTATAGGCAATTCCTTATGTCATTGTACTCACACATCGGTCTGGGATACTTGACAATCAAAACAAATGTCACCTGGACACCTATTTATTTTCATTCTTTTTCCAAAATATACATTACATATATTATTTTGATACCCCATGTTCTCATTTACATACTCATCTGTTTCATCTACCCTTTTTCATGTTCACCTTAAAATGTATTCACAGTTACTCACCTGTTGTATCTCTCCTTTCACCCATTTACACTCCGAGTTTATATTTTTATATTATTCACACCTACTTACTTGCTATGGTGAATCTCTTTGAGATGGAAGCGCTTCATTTTCAGAACACAATTACACTTTTCACTCCCTACTAGCTTATCCAATGTGTTCTAACCTTCTTACTTTGTGTTTTGGGTGGAATGGGTTGGTTAATTTGGTTAACATGGACAACCTGTTCCACAGTTAACTCTCCCTCCTTTATGGCTATTATGTAGACTACAGGTGAAACCTTATCTACAACTCTAAATGGCCCATGCCATGATACAAGAAATTTTGGATTTTTATGTTTACCTTTACCAAAGTTTGACTTATATACATGGTCGCTTACCTCATATTCCCTCACAGATGTTTTATTTTCATAGTATGATTGAGCACTGTCAGCAGCTTTTTCCAAATTCCTCTGCGCAAATGCAAATGCATGTTGCAAGAGCTTTCTCATTTCTTCCACATATTGGTGGATTGTGGATGCATTTACAAAGACCTGTTAATTGGTTCTGTAGAGCAGGTGTTGTGGCAAAACCATTTTCCTACCTGTCAAAATTTCATGTGGACTGAGATTTGTTGACCTAGATGTTGTTGACCTAATAGCCATTAACACCAGAGGGAGTTTCAAATCCCAACAGGATCTTGCCTCAGCTACAAACTGTATCAAAATTCTACGACTGACCTGTTGCAATGTTCCACACCCCCAGAAGAAGAGGGCCAGTATGAAATGTGCAACTTTCTTTTCACAAATCTTGCAAAAATATGATTGACTAGCAAAGTGGCCACTGTATGCACACTGCAATTTGGGGCTGGAATGCATTCCACCCATTTTGGCATTAACCAAACGACCGTCAACAAATACCTGTTCACCCGTGCTGACCTTTGCATGTGCCCGAAGAAGTCTATTTGTAGGTCTGACCATGGGACTGTCAAACCTCTTTTCATCAATAGCTCCCGGTGTGTTGGGGAAGTAGATTGAAATGATGCACACACTAGACATCCCCTCGTATAGAGTTCTATATCCTATGACATGTGTGGGCAATGGGCATAATCTTTTAAAATGTCCAACATTTTCTTTGAACCTCTGTAACCTGCAGTTATGGCATCATAGGCATGATGTAGGCCTTATAAATGGCAGTCAATTTTGCAAATTGGCTGCTTTGGTGTGTTACCAAGACCTTACATGTTTCTTCATTGAAAGCCTCTGTGTCTTCAGGCGCACAGATAGTTGCACACTCATGTAATTCTGATAGCCCTTGAGCAACTGGGCTACTTTTGTTCTGTCCATATCTCACTTCCACTGGAAATTCCTGTAATGCTAACGTCCATGAAGTGATTCTTGACTAGCCCAAATTCCCTGATCTGATCCTTTTACTGTGCAAGAATTGTAGAGGCTGGTGATTTGTTTCAACAATCACCCGTTCCCCTTGAATTATCCACCGAAAATGTTGCAATGACCACACAGTGGTCAGTAGTGCATTTTCACATTCACCAAATTTGGTCTCTACCTGTGGCAATGCCTTGCTGGCATATGCATTGGTTTTGTTATTTGCATCATGTTTCTGGTACAGCATTGCTGGCATACATTAATCTGTGAATCCTATTTTTACAAAGAAATCTTATTTTTTTTATTGGATATGCCAAACCTGGTGCTTTTATCAAACAACGTTTTAACTTGGCCACTGCCTCACTCTGTTGCTTTTCCCATTTCCAGGGTTACCCTGTTTGAGTAATTTTGTCAAAGGCTTTGTAATCTCTGCATAATTTTCAATAAATGTCCTAATACGTCATCCCTAGTACACTCTTTAGACTTTTCAGATTGGTGGGATCTTTTGCTTCTGATTTGCTTCCACTTTTTTCTTTTGCAAGTTTAACCCATGTTCTGTCACTTCATGGCCTAGAAGATTTACACTTTTTCTACACCAATGTGCTTTCTGTAAAGATACTTTTGCCCCAGCCTTTTGTAATGGACCGAACACATGTCTAATTTCATTAAAGTGACTTTTCAAATCCTCATTCTTTATTAGCACATCATCCACATAAACTGTGGTTCCTCTCTCAGCTGCATCTGGGAGTGCATTGCATATTGTAATTTGTCAAAGGAAAATGCAAATACATTTTGTATATCTTCAGCTAGTGGCTGTGAGATCCAAAGTGGTAAACACCTTTGACCCTTGAACCTGTGCAAGGCCTTAATCAATAAATGGGAGAGCCATTGTGAAGCAGGTACCCTCTTTCTCAATTCTCTCAAGTCTGCACACAAGCGCCATTGGCCATTGGGCTTTATCTAATATGGGAGTATTTGAAGTACTATGACTAGGGCTAAGGATTCCTCTAAATTCCAAATATTTAATTATTTCAGCCAGTGACTCCAGGGGTAACCTATATTGTCGCACAAATACTGACTCTCTGACATTTCCTTCTGGTAGTGTAGCAACATGTAAATTAGTTATCCCACAATCATAGGCATCTTTATAAAAAAACAGTTTGAACTCCATAAATATTTTCCTCAATTGATGTGTCTCTTCTTCATTTGTGCAAGCATCTGTAGGTTGAACATACTCCTCTACCCTTTTAGAACATTCTGGGAACACCTCCAAATGAGGAAACTTTGTACTTTCCTCTAGTTGTGTGGCAGTGTCTTTTTGGAGAGCCACTACCCTCAAATATTTTGGAATATGGACTCCACCTCAATATGCTGTGTTTTACCTTGCTGTTTTTCTCTTTCAGACTCACCCAATTCAAATAGTACACAAATATCCTGATGACAGCATATCGCTTCCATTGGCTCATAAGGGTACACAGACTGTATTGTAAAAATTCCCTTTGGTTTACACTCCAGTGACTGTCAGTCTAGAAAAATGGATACCTCTACTGTGTGACCGCAAACATATTTTGTTGGCTGTGGGCCAACCGTCTCATGCACGTTATGACAGAATATAGGTTTTCAAGTTTGCCACTGAACGGCCATTTTGATGTAACAAGAATCGCCATTTTGTTTTCTAACCATTGCTCATTGCTTTCTGTTCCGATTGGTTCGCAGCATATTTTCCGCTTACACTGCTCGACTGTAAAACATTGTTGTCTGCACGTAAAAAGGACAAGGCCGCAGGGCCCTGAGGATGACAAGAGTTCGTTGAAACACAAACGTAGGCAGCGCCAGGAAGAATGCCCTGCTCCCTCCCGAATGTAGCCTTGAAGCAGAGCTACAGGGCATTTAATCATTCCGCAGCTGCCAGCCAGTCTCGTTATATGGCAGAATATGTTAGAATAATATAGCTAAAGGCTTGAATTATGCTTTTCTTACGGCCCCCCTTTTTCTGAGCCCGCTAGAGCGTCTCGGCTCCCAGGACACGAATAGCACCTAATAGATAGCAAGGTTTGGAATGCAACTCTTCCCCCCTGTATGTAGCTCGCTTCCAAGAACAGAAGCGCTGTGTTCTATTCAACAACTGAAAGATGCCTCTGCACTCACAAATTGCAAATTGTTACTAGAATAGATGTTTGAAGGTGTCGTAGTTGTCGGAGATGTCCATCATCACACCAAGGTCAAAGAAACCCAATAAAAGGGGGGTGTTAAACATGTCATAGCTGATTGTTTGATATGCATTTTGTATTTATGTAACTGATGTACTTAATTCACTCTCTTGCGTCCCTCGAGGTCTAGAGATACACGTCGTGGGGCGTGAGACCGAGTTGGCCAACTGAGACTTTTGCTTTGCAATAAACCCTAGCTTTGGGAATACAACCTCGTGTCTGGCGTATCTATCGAGTGTGGTGACTCGCTTGTTTCCATAGACGTTAGGGACCGCTAGGGGCCCCTTTCAACTTAGGTAATTCGCCCTGTGAAGTCATATAGCTTTCAGGGATATTCCCAATCACTGGGCTGCTGGAAGCAGCAGTGTAATAAGATCCATGCACTTCCATCCCTAATGCTGTATTTTCTTCCAAATGAACTTCCTGACCACAAGTATTCAAACGGGGTCATCCGCAATTTCTACCAATGGTGTACATTCACATTCTTATCCTTGCTGTCTCATGGATTCATTTAGGCACACAAATGCATCAGGACCTTTCATCTGTTGGCCTTTTCTGTACTTTAATGCTACTGTAAATTATCTGGTAAATGCAGGAATAGTAACAGTCTTTTTCACTTGAAGCTCAATCGCATATGGCATAATTTGGGTACAATGGTAAACTTGTCCTTTGTTTTCAAATTCAAGTACAGCTCCGGGCAATCTAGACCAAGCCTTTGTATTCAAAATGTCTAACAACATGCACACTCTGTGCATGATGTGATTTCCCATATAGAATTTATTTTGTGTTCCAGTTACAATCCAAACATTGTGATGAATGCTAATAGAGTCAATTGTGATCTTTAGCATGCATTTCCCCACAATTATTTGTCCCAATTTAGGGGCCGATTCATGGAACAAACGTGCGCCGAAAATCTACGCGCAAGCAGGCACAAGCAGGCGCAAGCAGGCGCAAGCGGAAAAAAAGAGGCGCACGCGCACGCGTGCGATTCATGGAAGTCCCTGCGCGTGTCTTCCTCGGGATGTGCGCCAAACCCGTGCATGGCGCACACGTCACTGCAACATCCCGAAAGACGTGCGCGACGCGCACAGTGAAAGCGCACAACCTCTGCGCATACACTAGAAAGTGGGCGGAACACGGGGCGTAACGCACGGAATGGGGAACAACTCGCGAAAACAAGGGCGTAACTGGGGATGTACTGCAGGGAAGCAGACGGAACGCCCACACGCACCCGAACCACACGTATTCATGGAATCGAATAGGGCAAAGCCACGCACAGCGAAAGACACGCACAAGCCCAAACACGTCCGCCACACGAAGGCAGGCGGTAGCGTCCCTGCGCATTACAAAAGTGGCAACATACAGCAATAGTGCCTGTGCGAGCGGGGCACGTGTATTTCGGGGTTGCGCGGGAAGTTACACACGCGATCGGGCCTGGGGGAGCGGGCAACGTGTATTTCAGGGGTTCGCGTGAAGTTTCTCACGCGATCGGGCCTGGGGGAGCGGGCAACGTGTATTTCAGGGGTACGCGTGAACTTTTTCACGCGATCGGGCCTGGAGGAGCGGGCTACGTGTATTTCAGGGGTTCGTGTGAAGTTTCTCACGCGATCGGTCCTGGGGGAGCGGGGTACCACTCACCGTCTGCCTTGCGTGTAGAAGAACGCGTAGCCAACACCCACTGTGAAGTAATAGCGTGTGAACCCCAACGGATGGAAAACACACGCACCGCACGAAAAGCACGTACAGAACATAAAGGCACGCGGGATCTCCAAGCCCTGCCAGGGCAACGCCCATGCGCAAAACATCACAGACACGCTTACGCTGTAAGGGCCTTTGGTCCAATGAAATCGCGTACGCGTGCTGACGCGCTTACGCGCTAAGGGCCTTTCCTCGATTTTCACGCTGACGTGCAGGATTTTCACGTGCCAAATCACTCCGTATCAAGCTGGCCACGCGAAAACACACGGAAGACCACGCTCCTGCCCAGAAGGCCGAATTACTGCCCCCCAGTGCCCCGAGCAGCCTCCCACGTGCCATCTGCTGCTGCCTGCCTGCCTGCCTGCTGCCACCGTGCCCTGCCATTTGGTGCCTGCACATCAGCCATCTGCAGGGGTCCAGTTGCTGTGTCCACCCCTGCTGGTACAGAAGACTCCCGACTCGAATAACATCGCTCCACAGCCCAGCCCCAGGACCCAGTTGCCCACCCACTCCTGCCCCTGGGGTTGCCATGTCGGGCACATCCACATCTGACCCCAGTGGCAACCCCCGGCCAGAGGGGCAGAGGGGCACCAGCTTCACTGCCACCGAAGTTGGTGTCCTGGTGGAGCAAGTCCTGGGGCAGTATGATGCCCTCTTCGGATCGTCCCGCGCCAACAGGGAAGGACGGGATAGGATCTGGGCCGACTGTGTGGTTGCCATCAACGCGGAGGGGGTGGCAACCCGCACCATCCAGAAGGTCAAGAAGCGCTGGGAGGACTTGAGGTCCAGGACGCTCATGAAGGCCCGGCGCCTCGTGGAGGGGGGCCGGGGCCACATGAGTTCCATCCAGTTGAGGGTCCTGGAACGCGCACACCCAGCGCTCCACGCCCAGGTCCTTGAGAGGGAGACCCGTCTGGAGTTGAGCGGTAAGTGGCCAAGCATTGCTGTGTGAGACAGGGCATGTTGCAGTGTGCTGGTTGTCTGATACTTGCCTGCATGTGTGACATAGGCCATGTACGCATGTATGTGTGCAGGGACATCATGGGAATGCATGTGCGACCTGTAATGTGTGAACCGCACGGTTGTTGCATGTGTTTGAATGCGACATGGGGAGCCCTGTGCAGATTGCACACATGAGAGCATGGCAGTCTCTGTTCCTGGACATGGGTGGGGGCGAGGGATGGGTGCTGATGCCAGATACATATGTGGTATCCATGTCTGTGTGCCTGACCTGCGTGTCTGTGACTTGTGAGTGCCATGGATGCATGACACATGTCTGTGACAATGTACAGATTCACTGATGCAGCCTAGTCATCCTTGTATGCACTGTGATTGGGGTGTACGGGGCCAGATGGATGTGACTGAGGTGAAGTGTGTGCATGTGATAGGCATGACCCATGATGCATGTGAGTCCCATTACATTGTATGATTCGAGAGTCCATTGGACATGCATTGAAATGTCCATGGCACGCACCATGACTGTCACTGTGTGTGTTTTGCCTGGACTGACACATGTGTTGTGGTGTGACATGATGGAAGTGTACTTTGACAGTGGCACTCATCTGCTATTGCTTCCTGTCTAGGGGACCATTGTACAGTACCCTGATGCTTGTGTTCTATGTCTCCCTCTACGCAGCGGCTAGTGAAGGAGAGGGCGGAGACGGCGCTGTGGAGCAAGGCGGCGGGGATGCCCCCACGGCTGCAGCAGAAGGGGTGGGTGAGCCCCCACAGGGGCCTGCTACGGCGGTAGACGGCGAGGAGCCATCCAGGTTGGTGGTTTCCACAGAGGAGGAGGAGGCCGCAACTGAGGCGCACATGGGGCCTGGTGGGGGCATCCCTGCTGGTGCAAGTGGTGCAGTCCAGGGGCAGGGGCAGGAGACAGCACAGGTCACCATGGAGGGGCCTGTGCATGTCGCTGTCCCTGAACCTGTGGGTGCACCAGCTTGCACCAGCAGGGATGCCCCGTCCCAGGCCCGTCCGCAGGTAGAGGGGATGTCCATGTCATCTGACTCCCCTCCACCTGCGGACGAGGGGACCCCTGGCTGTGTGGAGAAGGTCCTGATTGGGGTCGCGATGCGCACGGCTGTGATTCGTGATGCCCTGCATGCTTTCCAGGAGGAGCACGCACGTCATCACGAAGAGCACTGTGCCGACGTGGCCCAATTGGGATCGACCATGTTCGGGGGTTTCCTGCATGTGTCGGCCAATCTGGCGGCCCTCTCCTCCTCTGTGGAGACTATACGCCAGTCGTTCTCCTTGCCGTCTTCCGGCCCAGATGCCACCAGGGCCCCCTGTGGACCTGCCCTGACCAATGCAGCCAGCTCGGTGGGGATTCCATCCCTGCCACAGTCGGGAGTCAGAGGTCCAGCAGGGGTGGACAACACAGCAACTGGACCCCAGCAGATGGAGGATGTGACGGCATCATCGGGCAGGGCACGTGCACGACGGCGTCAGTGGTTTCCATCATCCTGGATGCCGTCGTGCTGGCAGAGGCAGTGGCGTCGGAGGCAGCAGCAGGCTCGACGTGGGAGGCATCATGGCTCGGGCCATCAAGATCAGAGGGGCAGGCATCGGCCGGAGGGCAGGAGAACACTGGGATGGTAGTGTCTTCCGTGTGGGAGCAGTTGGTCCAGCGGATAGGTGTGGAGCGGCAGCGGGCGGAAGAGGAGCGGCTCACCATGGTCAGGGCGGAGTTCTCCATGCGTCGGGCGTTGAGGCGGGCTGAGTGCCTCGAGGAAGCTCGCAGGGAGTTTGAGGTGAACATGGGGTTATCCCTGCGAGACCTCGGGGCCAGGACAGAGTCCCGCCTCCAGGACATCGACATGGAGTTCGATGATGCCCTGGCCGGCAACATCACAGAGTGAGCCGCAGGACTTGCCCGCTGCCATTGTATATAGTTATATAGTTAGTGGTAGGTTTCCTTTTAATTATTTTTTTTTATTTGGTTGCGATTGGACAATGCGCCACTTTTTTGTATATAGTTCAGTTTTTAGTTAGTTGACATAGTTAGGTTTCATTTGGTTGGGCTCATGGACCCGGGATTGTCTTGTAAATAGTTCTTCTATGGATTTTTTGATTTTTTGGATTTTTTTCATGGACATTCATCTTCTTTTTGTTGTTTTGCTTTGTGGTTTTTCTAATTTCATTTCCATTCTAGTTGATTTTCAATACATTTTTATTTTCATCCTTCAATGTGTCGTATCATCTCATTACTTTCATGCATGTCATGTTGGGTGTTTTAACATTCACTTGCAGCATTGTGTGTGACAGACATGTGTTCATTTGCATTATTTACATTCGGTGTGTAACATGTAATTGCCTTTGATATGTGGGTGGATGTGATAGTTGGTTGGGCCTTTTGGCAGGGGAGGATGGCCATTACGGAGATGATTGGGGATTGTTGGGACCCAGGTGCAGGGGGGCATGGATGGGACATGGGCGAGGGCCTGGTGGAGGGTGCCCCACAGTGCTGGGGGGTGGGGGTGGTGGGGGACATGAGTTGGACATGGGTGGGGGCCTGCTGGCAGGTGCCCCACAGTGCTGGGGGGTGGGGGTGGTGGGAGACATGAGTTGGACATGGGTGGGGGCCTGCTGGCAGGTGCCCCACAGTGCTGGGGGGTGGGGGTGGTGGGGGACATGAGTTGGACATGGGTGGGGGCCTGCTGGCAGGTGCCCCACAGTGCTGGGGGGTGGGGGTGGTGGGGGACATGAGTTGGACATGGGTGGGGGCCTGCTGGCAGGTGCCCCACAGTGCTGGGGGGTGGGGGTGGTGGGGGACATGAGTTGGTGTTCATTAGTTCAAGGACACATGTGCCTTTGCTGGGGGGCATGCCCATGTTGGGTGGGCTGCCTGCGGGACATGACCAGGGATGCAGGGTAGTCCCCTGTGGTGTGGGCTGCCTGCAGGGGCCGTGGAGGGTGTACAGGGAACACCTGGGAGGACCCACACTGTCAAATCACATGTAAGACTCCCCGGCACCCCTGAAATACACGTACCCTGCTGAAATCGCGTGTAAAACTTCCCACGCACCCCTGAAATACACGTACCCTGCTGAAATCACGTGTAAAACTTCCCGCGCACCCCTGAAATACACGCGCCCAGGCTATTCGCGTGTGGAACTTCCCGCGCACCCCTGAAATAAACGTACCCTGCTGAAAT
Source organism: Ambystoma mexicanum (assembly GCF_040938575.1). Lineage (NCBI taxonomy): Eukaryota > Metazoa > Chordata > Amphibia > Caudata > Ambystomatidae > Ambystoma > Ambystoma mexicanum. The sequence continues at coordinate 809,247,095 of NC_090931.1, read as the reverse complement.
CGCGTGTAAAACTTCCCGCGCACCCATGAAATACACGTACCCTGCTGAAATCGCGTGTAAAATTTCCCGCGCACCCCTGAAATACACGCGCCCAGGCTATTCGCGTGTGGAACTTCCCACGCACCCCTGAAATACACGTACCCTGCTGAAATCGCGTGTAAAACTTCCCGCGCACCCCTGAAATACACGTACCCTGCTGAAATTGCGTGTAAAACTTCCCGCGCACCCCTGAAATAAACGTACCCTGCTGAAATCGCGTGTAAAACTTCCCACGCACCCCTGAAATACACGTACCCTGCTGAAATCACGTGTAAAACTTCCCGCGCACCCCTGAAATACACGCGCCCAGGCTATTCGCGTGTGGAACTTCTCACGCACCCCTGGAATACACGTAGCCCGCTCCCCCAGGCCCGATCGCGTGAGAAACTTCACGCGAACCCCTGAAATACACGTAGCCCGCTCCCCCAGGCCCGATCGCGTGAGTAACTTCACGCGAACCCCTGAAATACACGTAGCCCGCTCCCCCAGGCCCGATCGCGTGAAAAAGTTCACGCGAACCCCTGAAATACACGTAGCCCGCTCCCCCAGGCCCGATCGCGTGAAAAAGTTCACGCGAACCCCTGAAATACACGTAGCCCGCTCCCCCAGGCCCGATCGCGTGAGAAACTTCACGCGAACCCCTGAAATACACGTAGCCCGCTCCCCCAGGCCCGATCGCGTGAGAAACTTCACGCGAACCCCTGAAATACACGTAGCCCGCTCCCCCAGGCCCGATCGCGTGAAAAAGTTCACGCGAGCCCCTGAAATACACGTAGCCCGCTTGCCGTGCTGGTACAGGGTTAACGCAGCCCTTTGCGCTGGATTGGGGATTTTGATGGCTTTTCCCTGCGCAGAGGGCGTTCTTGGGGGTGTAACTGGCGCTGCTGCAAGGTCGCTGCGCCACTGTGCGCCACGGCTGGTTTTGGTGGATGGAATCCATGAATACGCTGTGCGCGGAAATGGGTTTTGGCGCACGCGGCTGGCGCAGGGATTCGCACGCGCACACTGTGCGCCAGCCGCGTGCGCCACTTGTGCGCTGATTTCTATGAATTACCCCCTTAGGGTCATCCACCCCAAAAATGTATTGATTTTTTATTTTAAAATGTGAAATCTCTCTAGCACCAAAGTGGCTTCAATAATTTCAGGATGCCCATTTACATGTTTAGGCATCCATGGTTGCCCTTCTCCCATGTGTATTTCTGCAATTGTTGAAATGTATTTTTCCTGACCTGATTCTGCAGCGATATTTGATTTGCAGATTTCCTCATCTAGATAAAAGCGCAATGTGTTTTCATCTATTTCTGTTTGCCAATTCTTCTTCGAATTCAAATAAATCTCCAAAGATTGCTTCTCTTTTTCTCCTCGCATTCCATCCTGAAATACGAGAATGACGGTGACACTAGGCACACATCCATTCTGAATATATACTTCCACTGCACTTTCTGATTTAGCAATGCTGTGGCATTCTTTTACACTGTTGCTCTGAGTCATTATTTTCTTAGGTTCCAGTCTTTTTTTTGGCTAAGGACCACAACACTCCATTTACCCCATCAATGAGAGATGACAGCCTCCTCAGGCAATGTGTCCCTATGAGGAATGGTATTTCATAAATGGGTGTGACCAACACTTCCTGTCTCATCCTATGCTTCCCTATCTTTATGTCAACCTCAGTGGCACCTTCGAAGGGTATTTCTTCCCCATTGAAATTGTGCACTGGGCCTTCACTCTGCCTCACCTTAACACGGTTTGTGGGGATCTCCTCTCATTGATGCTTTGCATTAGTTCCAGAGAAATGAGTGCACCTGCTTCAACCATTGCAAATGCAACATATGTCTCTTCAACAGTGATATGAACATAATATCTGTCCTCAAATTCTTCTAGTATGCAAAGAAAGTGTGAATTGTTACTGATCACAAGACTTACTTTCCTCAGACCAGCCTTGCTTTTTGCTGGGCAAAGGGTCATATGAAATGACACTTCACCCTCCTTTTTACCCATTTCTTTTTTAATTTCTTTGTCTATTCTCCTGGGTTCAGAACCCATTTGAAGTGTAGCCACTAACTGCCCCTCTGATCTGGGACAACTAGTGTTCACTTCCCATTCCTTCATTGTTCTTTCCCCATTGTCTGCGTCCTTTCCAGTTACCTCCATTCTGGAACCTATTGAATGTGTATTTTCACAAGTGTCAGGTGGCAGAATGTCAGTTTTTGGTGTGTGACACCTGCATTTTGCACGGTACCTGTTATTTACTTGTCTCTTGTCATATGTGTGGTTCAGAATACTCCTCAGGTGACTGACCTGCATTAGCCTTTTGGGGCATTTTCATTTCTGTGAGGGTATAAACAGTATTTTAGTTATCAAGTCAGGATAAACTATCTGTTGATTCTGACTCTTCATTTTGTGTTTTATTTTTATATTGCATATTCATTTTAAATTGCCATCTAGGGTGCTATCTAGGGTGCTGCTCTTTTGGTGTTTCCTGCTCATTTCTTATTTCTTGCTCCTCATTTTCACACACCTGAATGGCCTGGTTGAAATCTAAATTAAACCACACTCCCTTTTTGTGTGTGTTTCTGTTCCCTGTCTCACTTGCATTCATTTGTTTTCTTGTTTTTAACTTGTTGGACAACTCAGTGTTTTTATTCAAAAGTGATTCATGGGCATTTGTGTTCTCATCCGGACAAAAATGACTAACTAGTCACTTGTCACTACATGCAAGGTCACTCCTATGACCTTGTGCAGCTTCATTTGTTTGTTGTTTTTGAACAGCACATAGTTTCCCTATTTGCTCAGACAACATTTTAACCTGGGCCTCTAAGCATTGGAACCTTTCCATGTCTCTGAATTCATTCCTTTGTGGTCTGGGCCGGTAATGGTTGGATTAATCCTGATTAGGCCTATTCTGGTACTTTTGAGGAGATTGATTTCTGTTTGTGTTTCCCCTGAATTCTCGTGACACAGTAGGTGGGGAACTTGGGGTGACCATCCTCTGACCATGGTCCACCTGTGGTGGGGGCTGACTATATTGGCAAGTTACATAATTCACACTTTGTCTTTCATGTGGACGTAATTTTTCCCAATGCTGATTACCTTTTTCAATGAATCTATCCACAAACCTTGGTCTTTCTTGATGGCCATACACCACTGTGTAAGGAGCAAACCTCTGTGGCCCCTTTAATATATGATATGGACCATTGTATATCTGATTCTGGTTGCAGTTTAGTTCTGGCATATCATGGCGATACTCCATTCTAGGAGCGTAACCAGGATACCTAACACTAGTTAAGTAAGAAGTAAGAACTTCTGTCACTGGGGTCTTTGGATTGGAATGCAAGAGCTTGGGGTGGTATTCTGCGTGGAGCCGCACCCCTTTGATTGTGTGTTGTGTCATTCCTTGCCTGAGTTTGGGCTGATTCTAGTGACATCTTTACAGACTTTATCTCTAGAATTGCTGGTGTGGATTCTTTATTATTTGATTTGGTTTCTTTACTTTTAGTTCCCTCTTATTTCTCATTAAATATTACCTCATATAGTTTTGATGGCTGTTCAATTATCCATTCTAATGTTTTTTCCCTGTCAAATTCACATATTGACTGAGAACCAATATATTTTTGGAGCCCATTGAAATACGCAGTTGTGAATTCTACTGAATTAGGGTTAAAGGTCACATCAAAACGTGAGAATGCCCCTTTTAAATGTTGAATGTATTTGCGAGGAAATTCATTTGGCTGTGCAGACATGCAATAAGCAGCCTTCTCTGGTTGCTGTATAGAAAGATAGAGTGATCCTATGGTTTCCTGTGCTGGCAGCCTGCTTTAATTATTCTCTGTCCACAGGCATCTATCAAAAGTCCTGTAAAAAAGCCATCACTCAACCTATCTTCAAAAAGGGTGATTCTGGAAGTCCTCTCACTTACATGCCAATTTCACTGCTGGACATCTCCTTCAAGGTTTTTGGCAGGGTCATTTTGCAACACGTTAAAGATTAGATCTCAACTAGTCAGGTTCTTACAGAGGTCCAATATAGCTGTAGACCTGGCTTGGGCACCCGGAACCAGCCTTGAAGCTATGTTTGGTAGGTGCCTCCTTTATCTATGGTAGGGGGAGCCGATTTATTCAGCCTTCATGGACCGGAGCTCTGCATTTGATAAGGTGGACATAGCTTCTCTCTAGCATGTGCGCGAGTCCATGGGCTGTCCACCTGAAATGCAATGGCTCCTTCGATTGCTTCATAAAGACACCAGGGCCTGTGTCCGCTTTGGGGAACAGGACGAATGCACTGATTATTTTGAGGTGGTTACTGGAGTTGTGTGCTTGCGCCAGTCCTGTTTACTCTCTACAAAAAATGGCCTGCCTACAGCACTAGTGAACACTAACTAAAGCAGACTTCCCATGGGTGGATAACAAAGTATTCCCTTTGCTTGCCTATGCCGACGACACAGTGCTCGTTGCCCGGATACCAATAGCCCTACAAAAACAGATTAATCCCTACACTGACTTTATGACTGATTAAAAATCACCATAAACACTAGCAAATCAGAGGGAAAACAGTCAAAATGTGCATGATGATGAGCAATGTGTCTGTTATCCCCAGGGTAACCAAGTTCGACTATCTAGGCATCTTTTTCTCAGGCAACTGTACGGGGATGGCACATGTTCAGAGAAAAAGTATAAAAATGAAATAAGCACTGGGGGCATCGCAAGATTTAGGAAAATGTGTCAGGGCCAACCATTAAGTCTTAATATGGAAGTGTTTTGTGCACAAACAAAGGCTGTGACCAACTATAGGGCTAAACTGTCGGGGACTGAAAAAGCAATGGCCATTGAAGTTATAGAGAATTATTTTCTGAAATAACTGTTGGGTTTCCCCAGTTCCAACCCCAATTACACCGCGCACAATGGGTATTACCCATATACGCGATGATTGGTACGAAGCACCCTTTTTGCACTGGTTGGGGATCTGGTCAGATCCGAGAGCAACTCTGACACATGACATTGTTAGATCTTTGTTGCAAGGCCCCCATTGGCAAAAAACACTGTGGCTGAAACGCATATCTGAATGTGTGTCGTTGGTTAAGACCCCGTCTTTACAATGCCCGGTCCATATTTTAACAATAGCAGAAAGGAGTGTGTGCAAGAGTGTCACTTGAATCCATTATCTTGCCCTGAACCCAATAGGCTCCATCTCTTTCAAAGTTGGACATTATGCAACCCTATTTTGCAAATAGCGAAAAACAGGTTGACCTTTGGGCACTCACTAGGGTGCACCTCAATCTGCTCCTGTTGAGGGATATTGCAGAGAAGTGGCAGGGGCAGGAGCAGAGCATTGCCTGTTTGATTTGTGGGGCTGTAAAGGAACACCTTTTACATTTTGGGCCTCATCACGAGTTGGCCGGTAACGCCGGTGGTATTACCGCCAGCGGTATTAGCCCTACCGCCAAACCCCCGGCGCTATTAGTGCCGGATCACTGGTTTGGCAGTAATGGAATTTCCCATTCCGCACTGAGCCCATTCGGGAATGCCCCATTCCCTATTGGGCTCAATGGGGAATTTTTGCACTCTTACCGCCGGCAGATTTCCCGCCGGCGGTAATAGCACGAATTTTCGGCAGATTTCCCCCCAGCTCAGAGCTGGGGAGAAATCTGCCGAAGCCCTGATTTGGCGGACCCTTAAATCCGGAGGTAATAGCGCAACCACCGGATTTAAGGGTTACCGCCAAACTCGTGATGAGGCCCTTTGTCTTGTTTTGTTCTCGGTATTATGATATCAGTATACAAACTATTATCTCAATCGTGAGAGAAGCACATTTCACTCAGTGCCACTGGCACTTTTATTTTTGTTGCATGCAGAACCTTTAGCTGTTGCCTGGGGCATGTCAGCATATTTGAGGAAGGCATGGAAGGCATGGAACAGAAAGAAGCGCATTGTAAACCTTTCAATATGAAAGGATTTCTCCCTAAAGCTAATGCTCTCTCTCTAATTTAGATGCCAGACGCCACATGGCTGCCTGTTTTTACTTGCCATGACATTGTGGATATCAGTATGGACTGTGTTTTTTTTTAAATGTGCGTATTGTAATATTAATTATGTACAAAGTGTTTTATATTGGACTGTGTATATTTGTATGTGTGTTTTGGTTTATGGACTTTGATCCGAATAAACTGTTAAACTGACTGATTTGGTTTCTTTACTTTCAGTTCCCTCTTCTTTCTCATTAAATATTACCTCATATAGCTAATGTTCTCCCTCTAATTTAGATGCCAGACACCACATGGCTGCCTACATTTCTGAGATTGCGACATCTCTACATAGACTGCCTAACACAGTTTTTAAGTGTATAACTTCTTGCTCACTTTCAGCAAATTTCTTCTGCTTCTGAGCCAACCGCGCACTGACCTACATTTGGCTTGCACCTGCGTGTCCAGCACGCCATGTTTTTCAATTTCTAGCGATCGTTCCCATTCTTCAACTAAACTACACTGTAACTTGCTAATTGCCTCAATATCTTTTCCTTGCAGCTTTACGAACTTATGTTGTGAAAACCACAGCTTGCCGCACAATCTGATAATATGATCTTTCTCCTCTTTCTGTTCCAAAGTTTGAAATAGTTTAAGAAGACACATATGTACAATGCTTCCTTCATCAAGAATCTTTTCAGGGGCCTCTTTTTAACAACTGCAGTACTAATCCTGTCTCTCCATGCTATCATTTTCAGATGACTAGGGTGCAAAAAAAAGGGTTTGCCTCCAAATAGTCAGATAAATCAGAAAACCCTGCTTCAGTTTTGGACATGGTGGCTTAGTGCCAATAACACAATAAAAAAGGTCAATGTGCACACAGCACAGTTGTTGCTCCTCCCCTCACAGCTCTAGATTAAAGAATAAGCACACAATATTGTTCTGCTATATTATGCAAGGCCACGCCTAGTAATGACTTAACTGTTTCCCAGCCAACGTACCATAAATCTGTTAGCAGTATTTTGCAGTATCTTTGGGGTGCTTGTTGGGGTATTCCATGGTATATTGGTGAGCCCTAAATACACAGAACTGCCTGATATTGTTCTCATACCGGGACTCTAAAAAGTAAGCCAAAACCAGACTTGGTACGCTCTAAATCATAATTTCATCACCCTGTGGTATTTTATCTACAATACCACTTTGGCTGTAAACCAGAAAACACTTTCCAGGCTGTCTGAATACTGTCATCTATGTGGCCAGCCCGTATGGATCCAATTAACAGCAACCAACTCTGTTATGCATTTTACCACAAGCAGTAATATGAGTTTACCATCTGTGGTAAAATGAGTTTACCACTTGCTTTACATCATTCTGAATACTAACGCGAGGAACTAGAACACATAATAATTAGACTCAGGCTAACTTTTTTCTTTCTTTTTACATTTTATGAGAAATTAAAATGTATAAAGATGTACAACATATGCAATGCCCCAAGTTATTTTGCGTAACATCCCTTGCGATTAAACATGATAAAAAAACGAAACAACACGTTCATTAGCAAAGTTCCCCCACCGTAACTGGCCCCTTTTTCTAAATAGGCTTCACACTCCCTTCTTTTAGTGTTGGAGTTTAAAAATGTGTTATCAACAGACCTTGGCTCACGGTATTTGCTTCTCGCAACTTAAAGAAAGCTCCAGCTATATTTGACACTTTTACATGAAATGAGTATACAAGAAAAATATATTTCTATTTTTATAAATGTAACCCTATCTGTCCTGGATGCAACTGGCTAGAGAATGCACTTTTAATGGAAATCAACACGCACCTCAATTTTACTAGAGCTCACCAAAAGCAATGCTTGATCTGTGTACCCTCAGAATGCAAAATGGTACTCCCACCCAGCTGCCCGGACAGGAGAAACTCTTTATCTGGTTTTCTTCCCTTGTCAAAGAAGTATCTCTGCCAAGTCTTCATGCCTGCCTTTGAGTGCAACACCCTTCTCTCCAGGGACAGAAAGTGCTCAAAACCAGCAAAAGAGAGAGAGCGAGAGAGCCCCAGCCTCCAACTGACAGCTCTTTGTAAACCCTCTGTCAGTGACCTCCCAAGAATGTATGTTTGTCTAAATAAAATGTAAAAATGACTGCTTTTCTCTGTGATGTAATGTGCCAATCAAAACTAACCCCCTCTGTTAAACCTCCAGAAGATTCCAAAGATCACATGTTTATCCTGTCACCTGCACAGAGATTCAAGCAGCAAGCGGATATCAACAAGTTACATATCTCTGCAGAGCGAACACGAACATTGGGGCTACTTTGAGCAATGTGGCTCTTCACATTTCACCTCTCCAACTTGTCACCTATTCCCCGCAAAACAAATCTAATTCTTCATGTTTCTTTTTATTGCATAGTCTGTGTTTGTCTTCACATTCAGTTTATCAAATTTGCACCAAATGTTTACACCCAATTGTCATAGACCGATCTGCCTTGAATATTAGTACAGGAATATGTTAATTGTTAGGGCTTAGTAATTGTTAATCTTTATCCTTCATTGCAACTCAGTCCACAACTGTGGTGTGGTGCAAAATGATAACAACATGTTATGCAGTATCAAATTCAATTTCCCATTTTTAGCTTGTATGTGTTGTGCGTGTTCACAATACTGACATATACCAGATTCAGTCCACAGCCTCACACCTAAATCTCACACTCTTGCTGGAAAGTGCGGCCAGTTTTCATCTTTGTTGAAATTTAGATCATTAGTTAACATTAAGAGCCTCTTCTCCTACACCCCTCACTGTTTCTAAAATAGGCCTCATTACGACCAAGGCGGTAAGTTACCGCCTGGGTCGTACCCTTACCACCATGGTGGAAACTACGTTTACACCATGGTGGATGGCGGATTTACCGCCCCATTCCAAGGTGAGTGGGGCGGTAAATCCCCATTTCCCATTTACCCTTCCTCATTCCCATTTTTGCCCCATAGGGCATAATGGGAGTGGGGAAGGCGCTAATTACGCCACCGTAAATTACGGTGGCGTAATTAGCACCATGGTCCCTTAGCGCCATGGATTTTAACGCCTGCAAAAAGCAGGCGTTAAACTCACCATGGCGCAAAGGGACCTCGGAATCAGGCGTTAAGGGTCGGCGCCGTTTACGGCGCCGTTAACCCCTTAACGCCTGACTCGTAATGAAGCATTGTTCTTTTAGTAATAAAGGCATCAGAAGGTAGTGTTTGTTGGGATGTTGTCCAATGGCAGTCACAATTGCTGCTCTAGCCATGAAAAATAATATGGAAATGAGGCGCTTAGGAATACATGTTTCATGAAAATCTGCAACTTGCTTTTTCTGTGAACCTTTTGTCAGGGGTTAATTTGTGACCTAATGAATGCCAAATTCATGGACAACCACACGGTCTCCTGCTTGTGTTTGGCATGTGCGAATCATGGAACAAATAACACTTTCCTGGATAAGCCCTTGCTTGTTGCTGGTGTAGTAGCCGTTTGCGATAAGGGGCCGGATTGCAGGAAATAGACTGGATGGAAGGTGCAAATTGACATTGTTGTGCTGAAAAGGATTTCTGTGTTGCATCGTTCCAGTGGCAATACACTGCACATTTGAAAATTGTACATGGTTGTGGTAAATTACTAGGTGGCATGTTCTAAATGTCATGTGCATTCATATTTGTTTCATTTTAATGTATATGGTGTGCGCTCATTTTTACTAAATATTTAATAAGAAAAAAACAACAATGCACTCTACCAAAGGAATGTGTAATATGCCCCTGAGAAATATAGTGCCACTTGAGAAAAATAACAAATAATTTCAATTCAGCACACCCTTCTTAATTTGCACCACCGTGTGGAGTATATTTATTGTATCTCCAAGGGCCAGTCTACATAAACTGCTTGATTACGAGTTCGGCTGTATGGTCGAAAAGTGGTAGTGATTCCATTATCAGCACTTTTTTTTGTCGATAACAGAAATACAGCCACTTTTACCACACCACTGAGTTTGGAGGTGAAGTGGAGGATTCACTGGCAGTGCTGCAGGTGAATACTCCACTTTAACTCTAAAAATCGACAGATTTACCACACAGTTTTACCATTCCTCGAAATATCCCCATGAATTAAAAAAATTGGGGTTTATCCAGCCATACCATCACTCACAATACCATCGTAATGTCTCGGGACCGACTTATGGTAACAGTGAATCAGTTTGGTGGCTAACTCGTGATGAAATACATAATGTACACGTAACTCTGCACCGAAGTGTAGTAACTTTGAACTGGTACAGAGTCGTTTTGCAACAACATTTTCTACAGCCGATCAGTAAAAGAACTAAATTTGCACTAACTGAACAGTGCAACGAAGACATGTTGCACCAGTCAATCTGCAAATATGAGTACCAAATTGCCCAGTACCACTGCACAATTGCCCACCACTGGAGCTATTTCTTTAATCTTGCTCATTGCTCTGCTATCTCCCTGGAATGGGAAGTCTGCAGAAAGCAAAGGCTGGATAGCTCGTTTCAACATTGCACACAAAGCGAGAAGTGGTTGTCAGTCATTAATTGTTCAAAGGAACACACTCACAGATGATGACATGCCATGGCATCTGACTCACACAACAAACGTGATGCTGTTCTTTCTAGTTCTTTGATTTCTCTAATGTTGGCAGCTGACCAACTCTTTCTTCACAGTAGCTTATCTGGGGCAGAGTCAATTGATAAAACTAGTGAATGTGAAAGCAATGTGCATGGGAACCAAAAAGGGAGAGAAGCAACAGAAAAAGAATGCTCCTACTGACCCAGTGAAAACAGTCTTAAAAATAAGGCATGGCTATTGTGAGCATTGGAATGAGTAAAGGAAAAATGAGAGGACAGAGCCAGCCAGGAAAGGCTTCCTATAAAGAACTCTTTCAGAACAGGGGAATGGCCTCAGTGGCAACATGCTGATCAGGTGCTGCGTTGAGAGTGTCCCACAGGGCCTGCAGTTATGTCCCTGCTAAACTCGCTCCTTTCTGAGGTTTGCCATGGAGGTCTTTCTGAGGAGAGTTCAAACCTAGTGCCTTAGATTCAGAGGATCCAATGGGTCCTCTGCTCCCCAACATCCAGGCAGGCTGTGAAATAATTCAGTCTGCTGGGCTTTAGCTCAGGTTCTTTCTTAGTGCCCCTTAGTTGAATTTGTGGGGATGTTGCCAAGTGCAGGTGAAGGATAAATGCTTATATCTATTGTGCACATTCCCAGTCATTTCAATGCATGGTGTTATCACTTAATAAATTGACTAGACTTATTCCGTTGGTGAGTTCCATTAGTGCAAGACTAAGTCTGTATTCATTCTATGAATGAAAAAGTAGGGGTACATGACAGCCCCGAGAAGCATAGTAAGCAACAGCAGGCGGAGGACTCTTAGCATAAAGCCCGGGCCTGCAACCTGTTGCTCACCAGATGTTTTGGAAGGAGACTCCCGCGATCATTCGCAGAACTATGCTGGCTTGCGCCAGTGGGATTTGTAGTCCAAAACATCCGGATATTCAAAGGCTTCAGAGCCATTATATGAAGTAATGCTGTGATGCCGTTACTCATCGGCACCAGCACGCCACCTTCTTATGTTATCTACTGAAACACAGGTGAATTGCATAGGTAAATCCCTCACCCTGTCTACCTGTAGGTTGGGCTCATTAAGTCTCTTTATAAGTTGGGGTTCCTGAGGTTAACAGAGGGCCAACTCTATGGAAAAAGGGGCTTACCCCTGTTCAGCCCGGCTTGGAGTATAAACATCTCTATCTAGAGATCATTTGATATTTTAGGCAGGATTTGTCCAGCTTTAGCACTTCTACACTCCAGAAATTGTGATAATGTCCTTTTGAAACTTACTAGTCTAGTTAAGAATAATATGTTGTTGTCCCGATGTCCAAATAACAAATCTGTTTCATATACGTGAACAACTTACACATGGACCTCCCTAAAAATGTTATCTATGTACATGTTGCTGCAGTCAAGTGATTGCTCTTCTCCCCGCAACTCACCAGTGCGGTTTAATGCCATCCCTATCAGCCAACTGTGAACTTGGTTGCTTTCGGTAAAGCATCCAAGAAGGATTAACTGTTTTTGTATGGCTGGGTTTTAGGTCTACATGAAGGACAAGCAGGGGTTCTCCTGGTGAATAAGATTTCTGCTGAAAACCTTTAGATAGAGTGATGCCATCAGCAAACTGATGACCTTCGATGTTGAGTTGGTCAAGGAGTTCCGCAGTGCCTTTAAATAGAGGGTTACGATGCCTGGTAGATGATGGACCCCTTTGGCAATCGCTTACTGGGTGCTTTTAGGATCTCTGGGAGCGCATCTGGACAAACTGATGTGAATATGACAGATATGAGTCGAACTGGGGAAGGACTGATGCATCAAATCCTATGCAGTTGGAAAGGGTCCTGATTTGTGCTTTGAGCCTGACATTGTTGAATTCAACAGAGAAGTCAAGCAGGATCAGAAACCAGAGCTCCCCCTTTATCCACGATGAGGAGTGTGCTCTAAGGCAGTGTCAGCATTGCATCTGTGTCAGATCCCAGACTGTATATCTTAGAGGAGATTTTATTGGGTGATCTTGTCATGCAGTTGTAGGGTGATGGTCTTCTAGCCTGTCAGGGTCATATGTGTACTTCTTTAATAGGAGGTAGAGCTAGCCAGTGTTCAGCACTTCTGGGGAGATGCTTTGCATGAGTGAGTGATAATGGCACAGGTCTGCCATTAAGGGTTATTTCTTGAATGTGATTGCAGGGATACATTCTTCTGTACTGACTCTTAATTTTGATTCTAGAATTTATTTCACATAGAGTGGCAATGCCACCATTGCTTGGGGACCCTCATACACTTTCTCATACCTGGCTCATACAGACCCTCCAAATGACGCTCTCTGTATCATAACTCAGCTTTTTAATTTCCAGTTATTTCAGATAAAAGTAATGACAATGTGACAACACAAGAGGACAGCCAGAAGAAGTGTGTGTCATTGGTTAGAGCTTTTCGTGATAGTGTGAAGCAGTTGACGTTTTTTTAATATCTCAATTGATGAAATTCCTCTGTTAGAAAGTGTTTAGACTTCTGTTCTGTCCAACAAGAGCAATTCACATAAGGGTGTCAACATTCGGAAGGATGTGGTGCATAAGATGTGTGAATAAAAACGTCTGTGAACACAACAATCAATGTTAGATGGAGGCTAGTGGCTTCTGAAAATGTACCTACAGCAGTCATACATCCACAGGCACTGTTCTCAGTGGTGGCTGGGCCATACTTTGGAACACGCCACCTTTAATGTTGTTGCAATCCTCTATGGTCCATCGTGAAAAAAAGGTCTGCTCTGAGTGGGTAGTCTACCAGAACTCTACATACAATGCATGCAACCAAAGGTTAGCGAAATAGAGCAGTGAATTTGAATACTACCTCCATCAGGAAAAGCAAACACTTGGGCATATGTTTGGCCAAACAGTAGGCCTCTGGCATCATGGAGGTGGCTCTGAAAAATGGTTGCTTCTGGTGCGTAGGAGCAGATCCAAGAAAATGTCTTAGGTGTACCCCTTGATTGGGTCGTCTTCTTTCATCCTTCTACAAATGACAAAATGACAAAAAAGAAAACATCTACGCAGGCAGATAATTTGTAGGAAGCTATGACAAAGCAAGATCCTAAGTGTTGTTCAACATCAAAGATTAGAATGTTCTTGCTCATTTTCTGTATGCTGTAGTTTCTAATAAAGGAAGCACAGAAGCAAGATCGATGTCTCGATGTCCCAGCCAACTCAGGTGCAAACATCAAAGGACAGCCCTTGCAGGTTTCTTTTATCAAACCTATACCTCCACACTGAAGTCTGAACAATGAGTTGTGCTGACATAAAGGAGCACTTGGATGCACTGAATCTCCAAGAACCCTTGGTTCCACCCTGTGGGTGGCAGGGCTTTTCTTCTTGCTCTTCCTCCTTCTCACCCTTTTCCTCTTCTCGTTGGTCAAGTGTCAAGTGATTTTGTGTTTCTAGTCAAGAAAGTGGTCTGAATCCAAAAAGAACAAGAAGTCCCGGCATACGGCACAGGATTGCACTTCTTTAGATTCTTCACAATGTAGACAAACCAAGGGGGCTGGTCTGCAATCCATTCCAATTTTGTACCATCTCAATTGATTTCCTTATTTAAGGACAATTCAAAATGTCTCTAGCACAGGTTGGATCGACTCTGCTATCAGAGGATTGTATCTGTGCTGTGGATTTGAAAGGTGATTATCATCATGTCCCTGTAGAGGGCCCGATTCATGGAATAATTTGCATGAAAAAAAGGGTACTTGCACGCCAAACTACAGGCAAATCCCCTTCTGTCGATTCATGGAATCAAATGCGCAGTACTTTTCCTGGACATGTGTGGAGTTTGCACAGGGTCATCAGGTCTCTGTGAGCCATCATGGGCCTTACGCAAGACTCCACAAAGAGTGTGGGCATAGCTTGCGCTGAGGGCTTAAAGGGGGTGGAAGCTCAGAAATCGGGAAGAATTTGCGAAAAAGTGGACGTTCTGAGGGACGGCCTGCAGACAGTCCATGGCACACCCAAAATTATGTGGCACAAGACATATTCATGGATTGGATTGGGCAAGCTCTCGGCCGGGAAATGTCAATGCAAGTGCTTCATACTATCCACCACCCGAAGTCAGGCATAAGTACGCTTGCTCATAGGAATGGCAGCGCAGAGGTGGGTTTGCATGTTGGATTTCGGGGTGCATGTATGCAACCAGGGTTCTGATTCAATTTAGGGGTGTGCGTACGTAGTGTAGCAGGGTGCAGGGACATTTTATCGAGGTTTGCACGCAGATTTCCAGAGTAAGCACTGAATTATGATTTTTCATACGCATGTTGTCAGCGTTCCGGATACAGTTATGGGGGACCCCACGCAGGGTCCTCAAGATGCAGGCCTGCTTGTGGGGGACCCCAGGCACTATTGGAAGGGTGCCTGTATTCGTGCCCGGGAGAGCGCGCAAAGGCAGCTGTTCTGGCTGTTTATGCTTTGAGTGTGGGCGTGTCAGGGGCATTCCGGCCGCAACGTGCGATTATGGTTACTTTACGCAGAAAATTCCATAAATACGCGGGTGCACATTTTTCATTCTGCACACAAGCTCGTGGATGGTTATTCTCAGCATGCGGACCCTGTGGGATATCTGCGTACATTTTCATTAATTGGGCCAATAGTCTCAGAACCCTCTGAATCCCTATAGTGCAGTCTAAATGCAAGGTCGTTTATTTTGACCTCAACTCTGTGCCATGAGTGCTTAGCAAACTGGCAGTGTCCGTTTCACACATTAGATGAAATGGAAATAAAGTGAATGCTTACTTGGATTTCTCTACCGTCAATGCACCAGTCCATCAGAAGCGTTAGCACCTCCTCAGGCACTGCTCGATCCTGCTTTACGGTTGCGCCTTTCGACTATCATAAAGAAATCATGCATGATACAGAAATAAAGGCTGACTTAAATAGTCTAGGTCTGGGATACGAGCAAAAAAAAAGCATCTCTTCCCGATTCCCCAGAGGATCCAGGGTATTTACACAATATTTATTTTTCTCTCAAAGCTTGGCTTGATAGTTCAAGTATTTGCTGGGTCTCATGTCATGTAGGGCCTGATTTACAATGGGTTTTTTAATGGGATTTTCCCATTCTACATCGTTTTTGTAAATCAAGCCCTTAGTGTTCTGGAAATCCTTCTTCTCAGGTTGAAGATAAACCAAGTGCAGTTGCAACTCACCACTGTATTAAGCCAAGCTACCCATCCACACACTGTGTACTTTTCATTTCCCGAATAAAAAAAAGCAGTAACTCCATATAGCCAAAAAGATGGCTCAGGAGTGTGGGGTGAAATATAGCCCCTGAAGGCAAGAAATCAAGAGGCCCGAGTGATTTGTAAATCATTGAAATCTAATGAAAGCACAGAAATGGTAATGCCAGACCTGAGGCAATGCATTTCAGCAAGTAATAGAAAGACATGTGGCTGATAATGCCATGTTACACAATCCATGGAGAGCTGCACTTTTACATAAAGAAACAGCAGTGCGTACATTATCTTCAATGGAATACCAGATTGTGCTCCAAGCAGTTAAAGTGAAACCGAGCTCATTGCATTTTCAATAAATAAAATAATGTCCTTGTTGTTTTCCCTCATCCAAATGACTTTATGCTAAGAGAAATGCTCACTAGACTTTCAAAGTTTGAACATGGTGTTCTCATGTAACTGCCCTATACATATGGACAATCCAGAAGTGCTACTCATGTATTTTGAAATGGTGAAATTAAAAAGTAACTTGGTACATATGGATAATGCCCAGGTGCCTTATAAAATGTCATGCATAATGCATTTATGTGTGAGTTTAAAAGGCAATTTCTTCAGAGATTAAAGTTAACCTCCAGGACCTTTCCTCTATTGCCCTGAAGAGAGGGGCCTGGTTGTCAAACTATCAATCAAAGCCATTATTTCAATATAAGAAAGAAATACACTATTTAGATGTAAACCACAGCAAGGACTGATAATCCCATGTCTGTTCTTTCAGCAGAAGTGACCTTGAGGTCACAATTCCCATAAAATGTCCATTAGAGTTGCTATTAGGCCTTGAATGGGAAGGCGGGGGCTTGTCACATGCTAAAGGAGAAACGAAACTGAGAGGAACAAGGGTGGGGGGCAGAGTGAAAGAGGCCTGTGAAACTGCAGTTTTATTAATGGAAAAATACATTTTATCGCTTAAAAGGGCAGTGTAGATGCCACAATGGTCATTCCAGACTCTTATTAAAGGTGATAGTAACCCCCTTGTAACCATGCTAATCAGTAGAAACGATGAGGAGTTGTGTGAATTGGGAAACAACCAATGTCCGACTACGAAGAGGAGGAGCGCGAGGCAAATGCAAGAGGGAGACGGTGTGAAAACCCGACACCCAAGGGAAAGAGGGGTTTGATGGTTAGGCTCTAGCGAGTCTGCACCGAGGACATCAGAGCCTGACCGGCATGAAGGAACACCCCATGGTCAGAGGGGGGTGTCGTCACCAGCCTATGTAGACAGATTAAGGACATTGCCAGGTAGACGGCGATGCAGGAATATTGCCCCTGCGATAGACAGGAGAGCTATGAGGGAAGAAAAAGAGGACTGTGCATTCCAATTTCCGCTACTAGAGAAAGGGGGAGCAAGACCACAATATATTCCATGGCCGCACATAGATCGAGAAAACCTAAAGAACACGCTCCCAATTCTGACATCGAGAGCTGGAAAATGGATACATGACATGAGGAAACACGCTAGCTATAGGGGACATTAAGGGTCTCCTGATCGCCATACTTGGTGAGAAAGCAGTCGATGTGTGGACACGGGCAGGCTACCCTGGTGTGACCACAATTAATACAGCGCATGACACAGCGCCATTTAACAACTGCAGAGTGGCAGTATGGAAAGCGCTATGAGTGCTTTACCCAGACACCTCCGATATGGGAGCTATAATGACTCGAAAAAAAAAGGAGTCAGAAGATCCATTAATTTATATCCAGAATTTCCAAGACGCGTAGGTGCTCAAAACGCATGAATCTTGGACAAAATCTATACCTTTGTTTTACCATATATTGTGGCAAGGGTTGCCAAAGCCAATGCAGAAACAGCTCAAGAAATTGGTAGGAGTTGAGGCTAATCCGTGGGCAGAAATACAGTTGACCATCGCACTTTACTGTAGACTGTTGCAAGAAAAGAATCGGAAAAAAGGGCGACGCGAAAGGGCGAGGAAGCGAAGCTGGTGCAAAAGTAATTATCAAAGTATGCTCTTGAAGGAGCCATGTTAACTAACACAGCCGAACAGAATATGCAGCAGGTATTTGTATTTGTTTTATTTGTAGTGCGCACCTTGCCCCGGGGCATCTAAGTGCATGTTTAAGAAGCAGTTACAAGTTACAGCAAAATAGATACAATATACATTTTACACATATTTACATAATGTTCTGAATAACAAGTAAAGAGGAATGCAGCAAATCTAGGTATACGGTCTACACAGTCTATAAGCAGTGCACAGTTGGTAAGGGGATTAACAGCTGTAGGATGATAGAGCAGAGGCTAAGGCATCCTGTTCATGTAGCCACAGTTTGGTTATAGCTTTGAAGGATTGGCAGTATGGAATGTTTCCTAGAGCATTGGGAAGTGTGCTCCAGAGCAGCAAGGACTGGGAAGCTCGAACTCCTGGCTGTCCGTAGCTTGAAACTGGGAATAACCAGTGTGTGTGCCTGAGCAGATCACAGTGGTCTGGATGCTGTGTGGTGTGTGAACCGCCTGGATAAGTAGGCAGGGGCTGCGTTGTTCTGGGCTTTGTGGGTTAAAACGAGTGCTTTGAGAGATATGCGATGAGAGATGGGTAGGCAATGCAAGTTATGTATGGTGTTGGAAATGTGAGAGCGCCTGGGTACGTTGAGAGCTGCCCTTATGGCATTGTTCTGCATGACCTGGAGTTTATCAAGGTTTCTTTGAGTAGTCCCTAAGTAGAGGGCGTTGCAATAGTCGATTTTGGACATGATGAGGGATCTGGTGAGAATCATACAGTTGCCCGTTGTCAGAAAGGGGCGACATGCTGTAATCAGTTTACAAGTATAGGATGACGCTGAGACAATTGCATTGGTTTGTCGATTGAGGGATAAAGTAGAGTCTAAATATATCCCAAGAGTTTTTTTTAACGTTAGAGACATTGATATTGTTCCCGTCAATAATGAAGGAATTGTATTTGGGGTCAAGTTTAGTGAGTTTAGATTGAGAGCATAGGATGATTAGCTCAGTTTTTTCATCATTAAGGCAGAGCCCATGTTGAGCCATCCTGGCCTGGATGACAGTGTAGACTGTATTGAGAGCTTTGGCATCGGTTACATAGTCACCAGTGATAGGGATGAGTATCTGGGTATCATCCGCATAATTAGTGTTGGAGACACCCAGATAGTCAAGTATATCAAAAAGTGGTTTAGTAAACACATTATAAAGTGTGGGAGATACACAGGATCCTTGTGGGACTCCGCACGGGACGTGAGCTGGGTCAGCTTCAGCTAGGGAAGAGAAGACCCTCATGGTTCTGTTTGCTAGGAAGGAGATAATCCATGATGTGATTGCGTCAGAGAAGTGGGCAGCAATCTTGAGCTGGTGGCAAAGGATTTTATGATCGACCAGATCAAAGGCTGCTAAAAGATCAAGGAGGAGCAAAAGCGCCTGTTTGCCCTTGTCTTTCAGATCCTCAATTTGGGTTTTCAAATCTATTAAGGATGTCTCCGTGCCGTGTCTGGGACGGAAACCGGATTGTCTAAGCCCTAATAGATTGTTGGTTTCAGGGTGATCCTGGATTTGGAGATAGGCCGTTTGATCGAGAATTCTGAGAAGGTATGGCACTGTGGTGATGGACCTGTAGTTTGAGGGATTACTGGGATCGAGATTAGGTTTTTTGATTAAAGGGATGACCCAAGCATCCTTGAGGTTGTCAGGTACAGTTTCCGATTTAAAAGAGGCATTAATGAATGAGGTAATGAATGGGGCGAGATCATGTGCGGCTTCCTCTATGACTGGTGCTGGGCAAGCGTCACCTTGGCAATTGGAAGGTTTGAGCTTCGTTATGATATTTTCTACTTCCTTGATGGTAAGGGGTGAGAAGCTGAAAGGTTTGAAGGAGTGTTTAGGTGAGGGGTTTTGTAAGACGGGGGGTTGCCAGTTGAGTCAGAGAGGTAACTTTTTTTGCATTAATTTTGGCTTGGAGCAAGGCAATTTTGTCAAGCAGTGCTTTTTGAATATTAGAGCACCACTCAGTGTCAGGGGTGCACGTGTCAAGCGGGGCAACTGGAGACTCAAGTTCCTTGAGGATCTTGAAAAGTTCCTTGGTGCTTGATTGGGCTTGAATGATCCTTTTATTGTACACTGCCTTTTTTGCAGCTAGGATGGCTTCTTTGTAGGTAAGGATGGCTGAAGTGAGGTTATTTTTGTTGACTAGAGAAGGTGAGGTTTTCCAGTGAGCCTCAGCTTTTCTTTTTTCTTTACGCGGGTCGCGTAAGTGCGGGGTGAACCAGGAGTTGAGGTGGAGCCGTGGTTTTTGTTTGCGCAGTTTGATTGGGGCGATGGTATTGAGGGCTTTTAGCATGGTGCGGTTATAGGTGTCTATTAATGCTGTGGGGTCCGAGCAAGTGGAGGACGCCGAGTTCAGTAGAGGGATGATGAGCGGGAGTAGTTTCTCAAACGTAATATCCTTTTTGTTGCGTGTGTAAGAGGGAGGGGCTAGATAAGGTGTATCTATTTGTGGACTGGAATTAATGGAGAATTATATTTTGTGGTGATCAGACAATGCGCATGGAGACACAGAGGTGACATTGAGTGCACCGTTCATGTCCGAAACCCAGTCAAGAGTGCGACCCTTGATATGGGTGGCCTCACTGACCTGTTGGGTGAGGCCGAAGTCAGCCAGGACATTTTCTAAGTCAGTGACTTTGGCGTCATTCTTATCCAGGTAACCTAGATGGAGGTCTCCCAAAATAATCATTTGAGAGTTGGGCTTAGGGTTAGTAGCTAGAATAGATGAAATGTCTTCTACAAACAAAGAGGTAGGGCCAGGGGACCTGTAGATGAGATGCACTGTGGCCGTGTGATTAGGTGAGATCAGTAATTTAATAGACAGTAGTTCCGCTGATTAACCCGCAACAGAATAACCAGGGTAACGTAGGATTTTACCTAGGGGAAGAGGTTTTAGAGGAAGAGGATGGCAGAGCAATCAGGGAGGTTTCCAAAATAATCAAGGAGGTTTTCAAAATGTGCAGAATGGTAGTCCAGATATGTCAAATAGACAGATAATCCGACCACCAACAATATGTTGGTTGTGTGGAATGACTGGGCATTTGGCGCGCACATGCAGAAGTATAGGCATGTTGCAGAATGGCCAAGGAATGGGGGCAGGCAGGCAAATCCACCTGCAACCCCACAACAGGGCATTGCACAGAATCACACGGTGCAACAGCAAGCGCCAGGAGTGCAGCAAGGTGCACAAGGGGTGCAACCACAGAACATGGGGAATTTTTCACAAGGACAATCCCAACAGATACCGTTGCACGTGTCACACACAATGAGCACAGGGCAGGTCCAGAATTTTGGATGGGGAAGCAACATTGGAAATGGGAAAAATCTGCAAGTGCACAGTGGGCCAAACGTATATATAAATTAGGACAGCTCGCTGGGAACCCTGATGTGCTCTATCCTATCAATGACACCAGACCCTCATAGGGAACCTAGGGTGGATGTTGTTATAGGGGGAAAGAATATTCCTTCCTAGTGGACACGGGTGCAACACGCTCGTGCATACGTGAAGGCAAGTTTTCCTTGTCCGGCGAGACCATAGATACTCAGAGTTTTGCAGGAGCTCACAGTTGAGTTCCCTTTACAGACGCTCTCCCAGTCTCCATAGGAGAGTGCGAAATGAATGAACCCTTATTGTATTCACGTCAGACCCCAGTAAACATTTTGGGTCGAGACTTAATGACAAAATTGAACATGATAATTTCGTTCACAGAGGAAGGCATAGTATGCTCCATTCCAGGAATGCATTATTCTAATGTATGCTAAATGATTAGAGCATACTCAGAACACATATTCATGAGAGCTATACCGCTGGAGCCAGAGGTTTCCGCATATAGCATGCATGTGCTTATGGCAGGTTTGCCAGGCCTTGCAGATAGGATTATGAGAACCCCTGATGAGTTTTTAGTCAGACCAAGAATACCTATGCATGAGGAGGAGGGACAAGTGTTTCCCTTGATGATATACGCAGCTGCAGTGCTAGGGAAAGTAGCATTGGTTGAAGGATACGATGATGAAGGCAGACAATGGTGCTCGATTATCGCCATCGAAGAAGGGTGTTGAGTGACTGACGTCACTGATGACGATCTGTTTGAAGAACAATCAGACACGAAATAGACAAGGGTGGAAGTGAGCCTCGTATTTTGGCTAAAAATTATCAAAAGAGAAGTGCCTCAGAGAATGATGTTGGCACTGAAACGCCCGGAATATTTTGGTAAGGATATAGCTTGGGTACCTGTCTCAGTGTGGACTACAGGACCCTATGATGTAGGCCTCTTGAAGGGGGTGGGAGAAGTGAAAATTAAACTAAAGCCAGGAGCAATTCTGCCAAGAGTCCGACAATATCCCATATCCAGAGAGGCAGACGAAGTGATTTGTAAGACATTCTCTGCGATGATGGACCAGGGCATCTTAGTGATGTCAGAATCGCCATGTCAAGGGGAGGCTTGGCATTTAATCCAAGATTTAAGGCCATTAAACAATATTGTTGAAGCCGAGTTCCTTTTAGTCCCTAATCCATCTACAATTCTATGTAATATACCCGTCGAGGCAAAATATTTCACGGTGATTGACTTGAAAAATGCCTTTTTCTCAATCCTGTT
Source organism: Ambystoma mexicanum (assembly GCF_040938575.1). Classification (NCBI taxonomy): domain Eukaryota; kingdom Metazoa; phylum Chordata; class Amphibia; order Caudata; family Ambystomatidae; genus Ambystoma; species Ambystoma mexicanum. The sequence goes on along the minus strand of NC_090931.1, from coordinate 809,224,644 downwards.
GCACCAGGAATCACAAGATCTGACGTCATTCACATTCAGACAAATGCGTCTAAAAAGTATGAGGCTGCCACAGGGATACTGTGAGTCCCCATCCATTTTTAACAGACTCCTGCAGATGGGCCTAAGCAATATTGCATTAGAGAGTGTCGTCTTGCAGTACGTGGATGACATCCTAATCTGTAGTACCACAGAAGAACAATGCAGGCACGATTCTGTTCAGCTACTGACTATACTGGCTGAAAAAGGTTATAAGGTTGACAAGGAAAAAAGCTACAATATTGTCAACAGGAAGTGATGTACATAGGCCAGTTAATCTCTCATGAAGGGAAGAAGGTAACCCCAGAAAAGGCTGAAGCCATATTGAACCCGGCCAAGCCACACACGATAAAGCAAATGCAGAGTTTTTAGGCCTGTGCAACTATGTTATGGCATAGGCGTTCGATTACAGCTCGTATACTAAGCCTTTACTTGAGGCCCTAAAGAAGGCCCAAGTGACAAAGGAAAAAATTGAATGGTCTGAAGTGATGGAGAAAGGGTTTTCTGAACTCAAGGGATCGATTTGGACAGCTCCATTTCTCGGGATTCCTAACTTTGCAGAGGAATTTCACCTATTCTCACACACAGATGGCAGCGTCATGACAGCAGTGCTCGCTCAAAAAACTTTGTTGGGGTACAAGCCCCTAGCATATTACAGTGGGAATTTGGACCCCATAATGAACGGACACTTCCCATGTGAACAAAGCCTAGCTGCCACAGCGTTCGCCATAGAGAAGGCGACAACCATTGTAATGGGATGCTCCATGACTTTGTATGCTGAGCACTAATTATTTGCCATTCTAGAGAAACCTAAGGGCCCATTAACATCTCAGAGAGCTTCTGCTTATGAAGTGATCATATCCAACCCATTGATTAAAATAGTCTGATGTAAAATAGTGAACCCAGCTACTTTCATAGCTGAGCCAGTCACTGAAGGAGAGCCTAAACATGACTGTGCAAATTATGAAGAATTCTATGATGAAATCCCCAGGGTGAAAGAAAATGCCCTGGCGGGAGGGGAGATTGTCTTTATTGATGGGTCTTCAAGAATCAATTAAGATGACGGACAAAGATACACAGGCGTCACTGTAATGAAACACATAGCGAATGGAGAATTTCGAGGACTCGTCAGTGCACGAACACCATCTCATTATTCAGCACAGGCTGCAGAATTATTGGCGTTCATACTCGCCATTGAGAATCACACAGACGAGGAAGTAACGGTGTACAGTGACTCCGCCTATGTGACGTCAACAGTGCATGCGGGCTTAGCGCGCTGGAAAAGGAGGGACTACCTCCAGGCAGACGGCACACCAGTGCAGCATGCAGCCCTATTGGACAGGCTAATAAAGGCACTACAGTTCCCAGTGGGCATAGCGGTCGTGAAATGTGCCATCCACACAAAAGGAACAGATTTTGTGTCACGCAGAAACCACGCAGCAGACATGGAAGCCAAGCTTATGGCATCCAAAACCGAGACGGTTATGGAAGTGGAAGTAGCGTACACCCATGAAAGGATGATGGTGGCACGAACCACACCTGGAGCCTATAGCAATTTGGGGCAAACACAAATAATGGAAATTCAAGGGGAGGCGCCGCAGGAAGAGAAAAACCTGTGGAAACGTCGAGGGTGTTCTTTAAACCCCTCTGACAACTTGTGGAGGCAAGACAGCACTGGAAAACCAGTAATGCCTGTAGCCCTACTAAAAATAGTGCTGGAGCAGTTACATTACCGAGCGCATATCACAAAGGAGAATCTAGCAGCAGCGCTCACAGAAGACTGGTTAATACCCAATTTAGCTGAGCATGTTGCATTCTTTATGGTGAGCTGCATAATCTGCCAGCAATTCACCGCTGGGCACTCATTAAAAGTAATGAGAGGAGTCATCCCCAGGCCAAATGGACCCTTTCAGCACTTGCATGTCGATTACGTTGACATGATTCAAGTATGCAACGAGTACAGATACTTAATTGTCGTGGTGTGTCCATTCTCTAGATGAATAGAAGCAGGTCCATGTAAACCCCCAAACTCTACCTGTGCGGCCAAATTCCTAGTCAGGGAAGTGTTCCCTAGGTGGGGGGTGTGCGAAGTGATGAGGTCAGATAATGGGGCTCATTTTGTAAATGCAGTCTTTGAGCAGATCAGCTTGCTGCTTGGTATAAAGCAGAAGTTCTCGTCGGTGTATCATCCAGAAGGTAATGGGATCTGTGAGAGGCTCAACGGCTTATTAAAGGAAAGGATAGCCAAGTTGAAGCTTACTCTAAAGAGGGGATGGTTGCACTGCTTTCCTTTGGCATTTTATGCTCTTTGGAACCAACCAGGCTCTGACCATCATCTTACGCCACACGAGATAGTCACAGAAAGGAGAATGAAAACTCCACTAACTCCTCGAGACAGAGCTAGATGTGATGCTCAGTCAACCCGAGAGGTCCTTGGATCGAAATGCAAAATTATCTGAACTGCATGACATCCAGCCTTTCTGTAATTTAAGACCAGCTGCAACAACGACGAAAAGGGTGCAGCGCAGCACAAAGCACAGAAGGAGACACTACAACAGACCCAGTTCAAGGTCTACGTGCTCCATTCATCTTCCCTGGAGATACTGTGTTAGTAAGGAATCACACAAGGAAAAGGTGGGACGAGCCAAGATTCAATGGTCCTTTCATCTTGGAGGACTGCACTCCATCAGCTGTGAAGTTGCAGGGCAGGAGAGCATGGATTTTTCTCAATGACATTAAGCCCTATATTGGAGAAAGCCCCCTAGCTGCACCCCACTGCAAAGAGACTACAGACGACAGGGAAGAACCACAGCACGTGCAGACGAGATCCATGACGAGGAAGAAGGACGCATGAGCAGCGAAGAAAAGACAAAGAACTTTTGCAAGTTGTGACTTCACTTGGGCACTTCCTCTAGACAAAAGGGGATAAGGACATAAAAAACAGACACTCTGTGCATCATAGTTGCAGGGTCAAGAAGAAATTGCGCACATAAGTCACAACACGTTTTGTTGACACAAACTCATGAGCTGAATCACACGTGAGCCGTGATGAGGGAAAGACTATGACAAACTTTGATCAAGGACCTTTTCATTGAAAGCAAATACAGTATCTGGATTCACACAGTACTGAGACTTTGTTTTGCAGCACTTATGGTGTCCCACAGCAGAGACATCACAAAGGACATGGTTACTTACTTCCACTTAGTGTTAGTGTCATATCCGTCGCTGGTGGGAAGGCTCACCAGTGTCACAGACTTTCTACAAGATCCTGACAACGAGAAGGTAATCAGACACCTGCTTACTGTCATTGCAGAAGAGTTCATCGTACTCCCGGAGTACAGTGAGAAGGACATAAATGCTTCCACCACAAATGATTCTAGATGAACCCATCACTACACTCGTCTTTCGAATAATTGAGGATTGTCCATCTATTGTCGGGAGAACAACAGACACACAGACATTCATCCGAGATCCAGCAAACGCTGAGCATTTGAGCCAGCTGTTAAACAAAATTAGTTATTTAGTCTCACTCCACGCAACCGGACAGTGCAAACATTGTTCACGTCAAGGAAAGAACACATAATCCTGAATCTCAACAAAGACTGGACGAATGTCCCTATCACTAGAAGACAGCAGATTTGTGCACAGTGTCTTTTTTTGCATGGTTACTGACTTTCCTGAATTAGTGGGGAGACCTATCGAAGTTGACGTCCTCACATTAATCCGAAATCCAGCTAATATCGCACAATTGGGAATGCTCCTGCATGAAAAAATCCTCCAAGTGGAACTTTAAAATCATCAGAGAGTTTATCTGGGGAGATTCTACGAAATCTTCCGCCGAGGGACAGATCGAGGAAGCAGAGTCAAGAATTGATTTGTTATTTTGTTGTCATTTATTCCCTATTTCGTCATACTGTCCAGTGTCCAATGTGTCCTCTAGACTGAAGCAGATTAGAGGAGTGGACTGGGAACTCACGTATTTTGAACATGCACAGTAAAAGTGACTCATTGAAGTGTTAGTCTAATCTATTTTCTCCAAAGTTTAGCAAAGAAACTGTATCCTGTACTAAAAGACAATTACCTCCCGCAAGAGAGGGGACTCTTGTGAAACACTTGACACTTTCGACATAAAACTGTTCAAAGAACGATATTGGGTGAGGGAATAATAACATTGACATTTGGTAAATGATCAAGATGGGAGCCCAGAACAGTAACCTGGTCCTCCCACAAACAGAGAGGCACCCTCGCTTCTCTGGAAGAAAATAATGTACTTATGTATTATAATTGTCATAATTTTCCTGTCATTAACGATCAGAACTGCATTGTTTATTGGTGCACGAAGCGTTCCAAATTCAGCACACCCACCTGATGATGTACGTATGAAATCCACAAGAGCACCCAGACCTTATATAGTCATTCCAGTCCCTAGAAAATCTGATGATAGAGTAAATGAACGTGAAATGAACATGATTAGTAGTGATACACACACATCTATGGTAACAAATCAACAGGAAGGCCGGAGACAGGGTCGGCACAAAAAGAATGAAGTCAAAGCACTGACACATACACGCACACACACACAGAATGCACACAAGATGGGCCTAGTATCAATAACTGCAGAACTGCAAACAAAAGCAGCAGACAAGATGAGATTGCCTGCTGAAAAACCAGTCCCAGGAAATAATGAGAGGAATCGAGAAGAATCAAGAGAAAGGCCAACAAAAGTATTCATATCATAAGCCCCCAAGAGGACTGAAGCGGCCTCATAAAAACTCACTGCAAAGACACAAATGTTAGTAGATCTTCTACTACCGCACATAACCAGAGTAAGAAAGCTACAAGAGGAACTGAAGAACAAACCAACAGAGATTGAATCTACAAGTACACATGGTCCAACACAAGGGACAAGCACCAGGTCTACAATACAGACATATACCAGACCGGTGTTAGGCTGGGTGGCATGGGCACTTGCACGCAGCAGAGAAAAAATACATGAGGACCAGGAAGAAGCCGACAGACACTTGTCCACTCAAATGGCGCAGGTGAAGAGACCTATACCATGGACCAAAATACCTAAGAGTCCTCGATCAAGAAAAAGCCATACAGATGCATTTAGGGATGTAGCTATAGCAAACTACATGAAGACACTAAGAATCAAAAGAAGCATACATGAAGATAATAATGAACTAAACGACTACCTGGATAGCACAGCACATCTGGGAAACAACATTTGGCACCAACACATGAAGGACGTTGGAAGACGAAATTCTGAAGGAGAATTCTTCGTCTGTGCACTCCTACCGTACAGCATGGGGAAGTCCAAGATTTCATAGCTGTAGAAATTGATGTCCCGACAGCACACTGTCTCTCACATTAGAAATGTGCAAGACCAGAGGACAGTACATGGGAAGTGACGCCTCATTGATATGGGCAACTGAAGCAGCTTATCCCAATGAAGATGATTATGTCCAGGACATCAAGACAAGAAATAGAGCCCACACTAGGAATCATGTGATCAGGTACGAGAAACCTGAAGCCAAAGGAGCAGAAATGAGATGGGAAATAGACCCAAGGCTGAATGTCCATGCGAAAATTCCAGAAGAGGCTCAGATCTGGAAAAACAGAGGCCAAATGCAGATTTGGGGAACAGTTCTTTCTCCAAACGGATGGGAAGAAGGAGTAGTAATCTTCCGAGCCTGATTGGTTTTTGGAGCCTGCAACAAACCAATAGAAAACTCACAGAGGTTGTGCAAATTCTTAAACCCTAACAATGTCACCCAAATGACCCTGAAAGCAATTAGGGATCCTCCCCCAAACAGGTTCAGGCAACAGTCTCCAGGAAAAGGGGCGCAGCAAAGTATCAGAAGAAAAAGGGGATTTCACAATCCCAAAGATTTCGAGGTGCAAAAGCTTCTTTACAGATTCCCAGACACAGAAAACGTCCAAGATCACAGAGTGTCGGAGTTCAATATAAAAAATGAATTGCCATGCTGGCACAAAATGTACATTTTCTTTGTCCCCTTGAGGGAAGAAAGATGTTATGCCTTCGGTCAAGGTACAGGGTCAATGTGCATTATCAGCGCTGGATGGATACTGGATCCCAAGCCACCCGCCTGTCCAAAAATGCCTTTGACCAAATGAATTCAGGAATGGGGGAGAGTCACCAAATTCCCCTCACACCTCTTCCTGGACAACTCCAGGGACTGCGGATCTGGAGATCAAAATTGGGCGACATAGGGTGAAACACCCAGTGATAGTCACCACTCCAGAGGGCACACCTTGTCTACTGGGGAGTGACCTCCTTCAGAGGTTATCACCCCAGACTGACTGCGTGAACAAGGTCCTCTGGATTCAGGCTAACTAGCCAATCAAATTAAAGAAAGTACAATTTATGTGAGTTTAAATGGCACATACCACATGACTGAAAAACATTCCGACAAAATACAATTCCACTATAGGAACAATCAAGTACCAGACATCACTGTCATCTCTGTAGGAGAACAAACTGGTGATGGGAACCCTTCTCCATTTTTGAAAATTAACCTTTTTCCCAGTTTTAAGTGGCACTCCACACCGGAAGGAATATTCTGAAATTTTATACCAATCCATCATCAGAAGAAAACACAAATGCCATTATACAAGATGATGAAAAACCAGCTCAAAGTTTGACCGACCTCCAGAGAAAGGGTGAACAGCTGTTTTTCCTCATTCAGGTAAATGAGGGGGGAGCCTGTTCTCGCCAGAGTATGCCTGAATAACGGAAGAAGCTTAATCAGCGAAGCATTATTCAAGAAACTCGCAAAGGATCAGACCATTCCCACATTTAATTTGATTGATAAGTGGGAAATGGGCCTGGAAACTCCAAATTCCAAACATCAACTGCCTAGCAGGTGCATGTTAAAAATGTCCATTGGCAACAAAAGCATAGAACATAATTGCTGGGTCATGAGAGATGTTCCCTCCCCTTTTTACTTAGGCAGTGACATTCTCAATCGATTCACGATTAATTTGGACCTAATTAAAATGAATTACAAAGCATGGTCCCAACTGGGGGGTAACCCCATGGGCTTTGACAACCCTGAGAAAGCATTTTGGCCAGCTCAATTGCCTCTGTATGCGATTGAAGTTGTAACGGGAGAAGAGGTCACCGTTCCAGGACAGATACGACAAATTACAATTCCCCTAAAAATTAAGCGAGGAGAGAACCTCAAGAACAAGGATGCTTATATAAATTTGAATTATCACCTCCAACAGCAAGGTTTGTATTTACATCCGACATCCCTACTTGACCTAGAAGATGACACCATTTGAATATTGGTGGATAACAGCTACCCTAGAAGTATCACTTTGGGCGCAGACACCTTTATTGGAATAGCAATTGATGCCCACCATTATTCTATTTACTTAGGTAATGAAATCATGGGACCAATTCCAAATGACTGTTACAATTTTGACAACGATATCCCTCCAGAAAAGATTTTAACCTGGCAAGGGGGGAATTTGTTTGTGTACTCCTCCTGCCCCTATGTTAGGGAAGAGCTAACCTGTGACATCAGCAAGGATGAGGTGGTATTTCAAGTCAACAATGACTGCCCACCATCTTTGAAACCTCATGTCCAGGCCAACACCATAACAAGAGATCTCTCCACCCAACTGGAGGATACTGCTGAGATTGCAAAACCTGAGGTATTTCCAGGCTTTAAGCAGATAGTTGAAGAACAAATCAATCCTTCTGATGCCTGTAAAACCAAGGAGCAAAAGCAGAAGCTGAAACAGGTGTTTTTGGATTTTCAGGACATCTTTACCATGGATTTGTACGACTGTGGTCACACAGAGATACATTCAACATTAATACCTACGAACCCTGAGATAGCTCCCGTATTTGTGAAGCAATACCAGTTGCCTCTCATGTCTATGGAGTCACACATAGAGATTATTAAATCTCTTAGAATCCTGTGGGATAATTCGTCCCGTCAACAGTACCTTTAATAACCTGGTACTGGGGATACCCAAACCCATACGGCAATGGAGACTATTGTACAGACCTTAGGGAATCAAATAAATGGGTTCACATGTCAAGCTGGGCCCTTCCCTACATCGTACCTGTACCGTCCTATTTGGAATGTCTTCTGTGTTTTTGTGACAGCGCCAATGCCTGCAGGCTTTCGGCGCTATAGAAATTCATGAACAAATAAATCGATCAGGGACTGGCCCAGATCCAAGGGTCAATGGTGTATAATGCCATTGACCTGACCAACAGTTACTGGACAGTACCTGTGAGTAGGGAAGACCCGTACAAGCTTGCCTTTACCTTCAGGGACAGCAATACATGTGGACCCAAACCCTTGGATACATAAACTCTGGCAACAAATGTAACATCTTCCTGCATAAGACCATGCCCGACTTGGGCGAAAGGGGAAACCTAGCCTACTAGATGATGTTTTAATCAAGAGCTCAACTGTGTAGGCACATATAGCTGAAATACGTTATGTTCTGACCCAGTTGCAGAAAGCCGCAGCAAAGCTGTCCTTTCAGAAGGCCCAATGGTGTAAGACCTGTGTGAACTTCTTAGGGCATGAAATCACCCCTGACGGTCTCAGTCCCCAGGCAAAAAAGGTGGATGCAGTATTGAAATTGAAAGACCCTACTAGTCTGAGAGAACTATGAAGCCTCCTTGGACTCACTAATTATAGTAGAAAGTTCTTAGAGGACTACCGAGAGGTCCTGCGACCCTTGGTCCTTTAATAAAAGGCCGGGGTCAAGTGGGAGTGGGGTCCAGAGCAATCCGAGGCAGTAAAACAACTAAAGAGAAGGCTTTCCCAAGCTCCTTGTTTGGCTTAACCCATAAAGAACAAGGAGTTCTTCTTGGAGACAGGGTTCTCAAATACTTGCTTAACCTCAGTATTATACCAAAAGCATGACAAGGTCAACAAAGTGATCTTATACACAAGCAAGTCTTTGTCCTCTGTGGAGGAAAAATTCAACAATTGTGAAAAGGCACTCATGGCAACGGTGTGGGTGTTGAAGAATTACCACCCGTTCATCCAAGGGGAGCACATCATTGTCGCAACTCCTCACCAGCCCTTGCAATATCTCCAAAGTGACTGAATCTGAACACAAGTGACCAGAATTACTTCCTGGGTTCTGTCCATGCAAGGCCTTCCTGTGGAGGTCAGGTATGGCCAAAACAAGAAGAGTCCTCTAGCGCAAGGTTTGGCTAACTTGCATGACTGTGCTAAAAAAAACTGTCTTGAGGATGAAAGTCTAAACACCAAAGACAATATGGAGATGTACCTTACTTCCCTGCACAAAGTCTATGAGGAAAACACGTGCCAGGGGATACCCACAGTTTATGTGGATGGGTGCTCCTACCATGTTGATAATCACAGGGAAAAATAACTAGTGGCTGGTGTTGGGAATTCTTGGGTGAATGATGCACCTGAGCCCTCTGGTGGGTACAAAATAGGTCCCCAAAGTAGTCACATGGCATAGTTAATGGTGGTACATCAAGCCATCCTCACTGCCGTGCAACACCAACTCAAAGAAGTGGTCATAATCACTGATTCAGATTAGGCCAGGAATGGGTTTGTGGAGTACCTGATTAATTGGAAAAATGGAGGCATGTTGTGTGCGAATAACAAACCGCTCAAGCATGGGAAATTAATCCAAGCAATTGATGATCTGATCACCTCGAATGAGATGACCATCTATTGGAAAAAGATTAGAGCTCACTCCAGAATAGAAGGAACAGACAAAACTGGAAATGACTTGGCTGACCAGTTGACCAAAACCTGAGCCATCCATGGTGATCTCATAGAAACCAAATCCTTGTAGGGGAAAATCCAGGTCGCTGTTGTCACCAGGTCCCAAACGCATGCTCAAAATGAACTCTCTACTGCCCAGTGGAGTAAAGAAACCCCAGATGCTCATTTGATTATGGCACAAAAAGGGACCCAATTATTGGGAAATGTTATCAACATATTGAAGACCCTGTGAATTTTCCTCTGACCAAATCCGATTATATTGACAAAGAGGATCTCCAGGTGTTAATGAATTTTTCCAAAATGTTTTGAATCCAAGGCGGTTTATTGGTACGGAGATCCATATCTGGATGTGACCAGTGGGTGGTACCTACCTCTTTCCGAAGCCTGATGAGTAGTCATACCCATGACGCGGCCACTGCCAGTCATAGGAGGTTCATACAACTTTAGAAATCTTGCGAGAGGTTGCATATGGCCAGACATCGGTCAGGACCGCAACCTATATTTAAAGGAGTGTCTTGTGTGTGCTCGGTTTCAGCCAAGTTCTCTCACACACAGAGCTCCCCTACAGAAAAGGGGAATGACACTGCCTTGGTCAGATCTGCAGGTCAATTTCATCGGGCCAGTGATTCACTCCTCTAGAGAAAACAAGTACATGTTGACTGTGACATGCTTTTTTACCAAGTGGGTGGAATGTCTTCTGGGCCCAAATTGCAAGGTGGAAACAGCTTCCATTCTAATGATGAATCACATCTTCTCTTGTTTTGGCCTTCCCCAAAGGATTGAGTCACACCGATGGAGTTATTTTACCAGTGAGGTGATGACAAAAATGTGGGAGACATTAGGGGTAAAGAGAAAACTCCACATTGCCTACCGCCAAGTCTCGAGTGGGGGAGTTGAGAGGTACAATAAAACAATTGTGGGCATCTTGAAGAAGTTCATGGTGGACTCTGGGCCTAGTTAGGACAAAGCCGATTACTGCTTGTCCTGATGGCCATCAATCTACACCATATTCTGCCACAAAAATGTCAAGCTCATGACTGGATAAAAAATGGTGCTACCTCAGCATCTGTTCTACAGAACTCAAGTGCAGACCCTGATCAACATGTCCACAACCCATGAGTACATTGAGAATTTACGAAAACACCTTCAGCACGCTTTTGCTTACACTTTGCGAAATTTAGAAAAGTCGGCAGAGGGGATGAGAACACACTACGACTTAAAGACCACCAAGAAAGAGTACAAAGTAGGAGACAGGGTCTACCTGTACAATTTCCAAAGGAACCAGACCAAAGAGTGCAAGTTCCTCCCCTCATGGCACGGTGCTTTTGAAATTGTCAATAAATTCTCACATGTAGCCTATAAGACCTGCATCCCTGAAGGAGAACAGACGGAAGAGAAATGGGTTAATTTCAATCCGTTTATAACCTGTGATCCAAGACAGAACTTGCGACTGATTGAAGAACCCAGTGAGGGTAGATCCAAGGAACTATCTGAAGAATAAAGGGGAAGAATGAGAACCTGATGGAGAAGACCATGTGGTTACAGGGAGTAGAACCACTTATACTTATTAGGAAGTTACCAAGAGTAATTGTCATTGTCCGAGATTGTGATGTCATACAATGTAATGTATAACTTGTTGTTTTGTTCTCAATTTGCACGTCAAGCATACTGGAGAAATTCGTACTGCATGAAAGGCTTAACTTCTCTTTTATTCTTGGAAGATTAAATAACTCCTTGCCTCTAGAGGCCGGAGGTGGAGCTACCGGAAAGGGGTGGGGGTCCAGGACCAAAACCCAAAATCCGGAAAGAGTGGAGTGCAGACCAGAGCAACACTCCCTCATGACAAGGAAAAGAGTGGATGTGATCCAACGGAGATTCTTGGAATGAACCCAGCTGACAAGGAAATGGAAACCCCACTCTCTCCTTGCTCTTCTCTATGTCTCACTGGAATCAAAGATCCAGGAGGGGGGATCTTTGGGGTGAAATATAGCCCCTGAAGGCCAGAAATCAAGAGGCTCTAATGATTTGTAAATGCCCATTGAAATCTAAGGACAGCAGAGAAATTGTGATGCCAGACCTGAGGCCTTTGGAACCAAAACGGGCCCACAATCTAAGGAAAGAAAGTGGGCTTGACTCTAAAAAGTGCAAAGATAACCGCAATGCATTTCAGCAAGGAAAGGAAAGACGTGTGATTGATAATGCATTTGTACATAATCAATGGGGAGCTGCACTTATACACAAAGAAACAGCAGTGCGTACATTATCTTCAATGGAATACCAGATTGTGCTCCAAGCAGTTAAAGTGAAACCAAGCTCATTGCATTTACAATAAATAAAAGAATTTCCTTGTTGTTTTCCCTCATCCAAGTGACATTATGCTAAAAGAAAAGCTCACTAGACTTTCAAAGTTTGAACATGGTGTTCTCATGTAACTGCCCTATACATATGGACAATCCAGAAGTGCTACTCATGTATTTTGAAATGGTGAAATTAAAAAGAAACTTGCTACATTTGGATAAGGACAAGGTGCCTTATAAGATATCATGCATAATGCATTTAAATGGCCATTTCTTCAGAGGTGAAACTTAACCTTGAGGACCTTCCCTCTATTGCCCTGAAGAGAGGGGCCTGGTTGACAAACTATCAATAAAGTAAATTACTTCACTATAAGAAAGAAATACACTACATAGATGTAAACCATGGTAAGGACTGAAAAGCCCATGTCTGTTCTTTCTTCCCATAGTCCTTGAAGGGGGACGCAGAGATAAATATGAGCCAGGCTCTGCCTGTCACATGCTAAAGGAGAAATTAAACTGAGGGAAACAAGGGTGGGGGCCAGAGTGAAAGAGGCCTGTGAAACTGCAGTTTGATTAATGGAAAAACACATTTTATTGCATGAAAAGGGCCACGTAGATGCCACAATGGTCATTCCAGACTTTTAGTAAAAGTGATAGAAACCCCCTTGTAACCATGCTAAAATGATTTTTTTTATTAAACATAACAAAAGTTATTAATGAAAATGTGATTTGAGCCTTCCCTTGATTCCGAGAGATTTCAAAGTTGGTATGAGCATGATGGAAATAATTAACAGGAGAACTATAAAGTGGCATATTTTTCACTGATAGATGTCTGTATCTCTGCATAGTAAGGGTGTGACGACTTCAGACTAGCATCATCGGATTCGCCTTAAAATGTAGTTCTTAAAAATATATTCATACGTTTAAAGATTTGAAAATGTAGGGTACTTGCCATGTTGAGAGATTATTTAGTTTAAAACATGCCGAGCCCACCTGTCAAAGTGGGATGATGAAGCTTTCTCCTCCCACAGCTGTCATAACTTACTCCCCCCATCTCATTGTCCTATTAGCACACAGGTGGGAAGTGGGCAGAGAAAATAAGCCAATCCCTTTCACAGGAATCATGACAGGTTTGTGATTTCATCTTTCCTATAAGTAGACCAGTTTGCGTTAGAACTGAGGCTTTTCCCACTTATTCCAGGAGGCAACCTGCTGCTGAGATCTGGAGATAAACATCCTAGCAGAGAGGCCTTAACCTTGCATTGGAGACAGGAACCAACAGACATAGAAGCTGACTGGGACCCCTTGGAGGATTCAGAGGAGATCCTTGATTGACCACCTTCCTACCCCAGCGGTGCCCTGCTGTTCCCTGATGCCCATTACAAGGCCTCTCCTATAAGTAACACTATCCCCCAAAGGCATAGATTGCATATGTTCTGCATTTTTCAAGTATTGTTCTAGTTATTTCCCTATAGAAAAATATCCTGTTTGTCTGTGTAGATCCTCAGCATATTTAATGAAAGTAAATCAGTTAATTCTCTTATAGTGATCACAGGATGTGTTTTGTTGGCGTTCGAAAACAACAAGCTTTTCCCAGTGTGTTTTGAGCTGCTATAGACATAAAGATTTGCCAAAAGAATTAATCCCAAAACCGTGTTTCCACATGAGTGCTCAGGGTGCAAAATGAAATTCCCCATTGATCCCATTCATTTTAAATCAAAAGTGTGAAGCCTGGTAGTGTAATTGCATGTGCAGGGTGCAAAATGAAATTGCCCCACTTGTTCCCATTGTGCTCTGACCAAAACCACAAAGCCAGGTCTGTTCTGTTTAGGTGTGGTAAAATGCATTTCTCATTGCTTTTCTTTCCCGCCAATTACATCTGTGGTTAGAATCCAAAACCCGATTTTCCGATTGTGTTCCCACTCTCTGCCAATGACCTTCAATTCAGAGAGGTCAAGTCTCATTGATGTTTGGACGGTGGGTGTTGCTGGGAAAAAAGTATAACCAAATCAGCCATTACTGTGTGCCGAGAATTGTTCTTTTTCTGTATTGGGCGGTGATTTAAAAAGAAATAATTGTGACTGCATATCTCTGTGTTGGTGCCTTTACTGATGTCATTTTGGTTTGTGTGTTGCCACTTTACTGGTGGCTATTAGTCTATTTGTCAAATTTGGTTTAAATAAATTAATAAATATATCTATTCTGATTACACACCGGCCTTGTTCTTAGTCCTTTGTGGCACTGGGTACTTGTTGGAGTTGGGTGCGAGACGGGTTGGAGGGCTCACCAAATTGAACCGCATTAAAATCATAATTCTTCATTGTATGCCACATTCATTGGGAGGAAAGGAACTCTCTGAGTTGAGTGCGACCTCATAATAAACCATGACAGTAGGTTAAATGCTCGTTGCTGTGATCTGTTTTTGATATGCAGGTTGCAGGTTCAAATCCCGGCAAGGCCAACTCAGCCTCTGATCCTTCTGAAGTAGATAAAGTGAGTAAAAATTTCGATTGGGTAATAATAACGTATGTAAAGTGCTTTGGATCAGAGGGCTATAAAAATATCGAATTGTTATTATATTGATGTCAGGAGAAAAACCTGAGTATGCATTGCCCCTTTCAGCAGGCTATGCCATTCATTACCATTACAATGGACTCCTCCAAGATTGGGGGGGTGGGTGGTGTCCCCCTCTGAGGAACCAAAAACTTTGGCCAGCACAAAATTGCAAACAACACATTAGTGTGATAGAGATCAGAGCGATTTTCTTGCTGCTGATGGCTATCCGTCCTCTAGCACAATGTATGAATGTTATGTGCTGTGCTTCACATATTCACTTATGCAACATTTGCATTGTGCTCCAGCAGTGTGCGCTACTTGTATCAGAAGTCGACACACGCAAGTAGGAAAATACTTTCGTGAACCTGTCCTGTTCACTGTTGTTGATTATATAAAACGACTGTGTTCCGGTAGAGCAATTTAACCCGGTTCTTCTCTTCACACAATATTTATTCAGCAATAATCATTAGCGATGTTGTTTTCTCAGTTTAGTCAGACTGGTGCCTTTTTTTCTTTACTAATTCTCTCTAATAGTTTGAATACAAAAAAAGCACATTTTATTTCTTTTCGTCTCCGTCTGATTTCTCTGTGAAACTGCACTGGTTCACAATAATTTTATGGCTTTATTAATTAAACGTTTTCCAACAAGCTAGCTGTGGCATTTCTTATCATCAAGGGTTCCATTAGTTTTTAATGGTGTGAGACAAAATTACCATTTACCCACATGCAATTTAAGAAGCATCATTAACGCTGAGAAAGCACCAGGTGGGATTTCTAATAGATACCGTTTCTCATTTTTGTTTTTACTTAAAAGGAATGACTTTTTTCCGCTGTTTTTCTTTTCTGCCTTTTTACTGGTAAAATCCTCAATTTATTTATTTTATGTGTTTGTTTGTGGATGCGCTCGGTACTATGAAGTAATAAGACCGGTAATCTCGGATCTATATTAGCATGCAGACGGGCTATGCAGTAGGCTTGTCATGGTTTGTTTGTTTGATGACTGGCTGATCATTGCTTGCCTTGGTCCTTATCGGAAGGGGACTAGGGACATCATTGCAGTGCATTCGTCTTCCAGTGTGACTGGCTTTGCTTGGCTCATACAGTAAGGGAGTGCATTCGCCCTCCAGTGTGACTGGTTTTGCTGGGTGCATGCAGTAAGGGAGTGAATTCGCCCTCCAGTGTTACTGATTTTGCAGGGCGCATGCAGTAAGGGAGTGCATTCGCCCTCCAATGTGACTGGTTTTGCTGGGTGCATGCAGTAAGGGAGTGCATTTGCCCTCCAGTGTTACTGATTTTGCAGGGCGCATGCAGTAAGGGAGTGCATTCACCCTCCAGTGTGACTGGTGGTGCTGGGTGCATGCAGTAATGTAGTGCATTCGCCCTCCAATGTGACTGGTGTTGCTGGGTGCATGCAGTAAGGGCGTACATTCGCCCTCCAATGTGACTGGTTTTGCTTCGATCAAACTGTATGGGAGTGCATTCGTCCTCCAGTGTGACTGGTTTTGCTTGGCTCATACAGTAAGGGAGTGTATTCGCCCTCCAGTGTGACTGGTTTTGCTGGGTGCATGCACTAAGGGAGTGCTTTTGCCCTCCAGTGTGACTGATTTAGCTGGGTGCATGCAATAAGGGAGTGGAGTTGCCCTCCAGTGTGACTAGTTTTGCTGGGTGCATGCAGTAAGGGAGTGCATTCGCCATCCAGTGTTACTGAGTTTGTTTGGCTCATACAGTAAGGGAGTGCATTCGCCCTCCGGTGTGGCTGGTTTTGCTGGATGCATGTAGTAAGGGAGTGCATTTGCCTTCCAGTGTGACAGATTTTGCTGGGTGCATGCAGTAAGGTAGTGCCATCGCCCTCCAGTGTGACTGGTATCGCAGATTGCATGCAGTAAGGGAGTGCATTCCCCCTCCAGTGTGACTGGTTTTGCTGGATGCATGCAGTAAGGGAGTGCATTCGCCTTCCAGTGTGACAGACTTTGCTGGGTGCATGCAGTAAGGGAGTGCAGTCGCCCTCCAGTGTGACTGGTTTTGCTGGGTGCATGCAGTAAGGGAGTGCATTGGCCCTACAGTGTGACTGGTTTTGGTGGATGCATGCAGCAAGGGAGTGCATTGGCCTTCCAGTGTGACTGGTGTTGCTGGGTTCATGCAGTAAGCGACGCAGAAAGAGTTCTGATCTGGTAGCGACGCAGCAGAGGAGGTCAGCCCCAGTGTTTTGAGGAGTGAGTGAATTAGTGAATGTGTGAATATGCGAGTGAAGGAGAAAAGAGGAGCTGGATGGAGTAAAGGCATTCAAATGGCAGTGACTGTAAAGGGAACAAACTTGTGGTGCTATGCAGCTTCCGACCCTTGCCCACATAGCAGAGAGATTGCAAATCCTTATCTAATCCAAAAGGTGAGTTCTGAGTTTCTTTGGCATCACTTATTCTTAAGTGTAATTTGGTATGCTATTCCATTTTGTTGGACACCCCCTGGACACCATAAAGAAAAGCGTGACTCGTTAGAAGCTTAACTCCTCTAGGGTGACAAAACATGCACTATTTCTAATGTGGGGCCTGCAGTTAGATATTATTGCAAGCAGTGTTTTTGAGACGCCAGCAGTGAAGCTGTTGAGCATTATGTTGTGAATTGCACTCTTTTCTTTCCACAGATGTACAAAACCACCCGGCCACTGAATTCAATGGGAAAACCACAACTGCATTGTTTCCTATCGGTGGAGGGATCCAATTTGTGAGGAGGCAGAGTACCATTAGACCGATGTAGGGGCTTCTTTGTGCCCTGGGCGTGCATGCAGAGGGACTTCGGGGAAGAAGTGGCATGGAAGTTAGTGTCTGCACACTATTTCATTAGGCAGCCATAGTAAAAAGACTTTGGCCCTCATTACAAGTTTGGAGGTAAGACTGGCAGTAATTCTGCCACATGGAATTACCGTTACTGCCGAGCATCCCGGCAGATTGTCCGCCAAATCATGAGTAGGCGGGAACACGCACCACAAATCAGCGTTAAGGGTAATTCCACTAGCAGAATTATCACCGAAAACCAAAACACCAATGGTAATTCTGTTAATATTCGGCAGAATTACTATTACCGCCGTATGTTATCGGAATTATCCAACAGTAATCCAACTGTAATTCCACTTGCAGAATTACAGCCGAATGGGAAGTCATCATGACGCGAAAAAGGAAGTTTGCCAGTGGCCATCTTTAAAGACTCAATTCATTTAAATTCACCATTAAAGAAGTGCCATCTACTACCCCAGAAGATGACGAACTACCAGGTGAATGACTCCCTTCACCTGGTATCTTGATTTCACAGTCACTTCTCACTCAGTGGTACCAAGAAGGAATGGCTCCCTTCACCTGGTGATCTGTGTTTCACTGATTTCCTTCTTTCTGAACAGTTCATGTACTAGTATGATCCCTAACCCAGGATTCCCCAGTATAGCCCACTTGGTCTTCTAGCCTGCCAAGTACAGCCATGAGGGAAAGCTTCACTCTCTCTTGCCTCTTCCGATTGTGGGTCCCAGATGCGTATTTCTATACTCAGGTTGCTGGACAGACCTGGTTCACTATATTGCCAAGTACTGTTATGAAGAGGATGATTTACCAAGTTCTCTTCATTTACTCTTAGTTCATTGGACAGATTTGGTTTACTAACCTGCCAAGTACTGTCACGAAGAAGATGGTTTGTAGTGCTCTTCTTTTGTGGGTGTGGGTCTCAGACCTGCGTCTCTGTTCTGCTCTGCTTTGGCAGACCTAGTTTATTCTCCTTCCAGATACTGCCACAAAGAAGATGATTTGTACTTCTCTCTCGTGAGTGCAGGTCCGAGACCCGTCTTTCTCTCTCAGGTTTCACTTCTCGCCCAAGGGTTACCTTCTTTCCCCATCTCTGCTTGTGTCTGCTCTCTTCTTCTGAGCCTTCTTCAACTTACTTAGGCCCCCAAAAACTGTCCTGGCAACCCAAATACTTTTGGGGTTCTCACTGGCATCCTCTGGTCGGTCTCGGGTGTTCTCTGCTTCTGATTTGCTTTTTGGCAAGCCCCCTCAGCTCTGCAGCCTGTGGGTTCTCGCGGGATGTGCATCTCCATTAGACCAGTACGGTCCAGCTTCCTCGTATACCTGGACCTCCACTTCGCCAGCTTTCCAGTCGGTTTGTCCACAGTAGACCGGATAGGGGCGCCTCTAACTTCTCACCAGCACCCCGGCCACCAGCGTCTTCAGCCTTCCGCTCCAAACAGCTCATCGCCCCCGCCTCCTCCAGGAATGGCTTGCCTCATATAACAGTCCTCCTTTGATTTTTATTTCACAATAAGGCCCATTCCCCTGCTGAATGCTACAGCGTGGCTCTTGGTTCCATAGAGCCTTCTCAATGTTTCCACACCTCTTCTTTGTCCCAGTACTTTGACAATTAGTGATCTTTAATCTTCCTGTGCTTATCTTCGGCTCAGTGGATTCTATGTCACTGGCGCTACACAGGTACATGGGTTGGTTCGGTATCATAATGGTGTGTACCACTGGTGTAGGGTTACGAGCGATGGTCAGAGAAAGTCATACCACATTTTCCCTAGATGGTTGTCCCTGTCCCCAGTGGGGGAGACTCTCCCCATGAGATCCTCCCAATGTGTAACACCGCAGTGGGGGCTTTAAGGTAGCGGCCTCACCTCAGTGGCCTCATAGGGATGGGCTCCTTGGAGAAAGGTGACGACATCTAGGGATTCGTCACATACCCTCCCCCTAATGCTGCTGACTTCCTCATCTTCTAAAGGAAAACAAGACAGGAAATCAACGTTTCCTTGTTCTTTCCCGTTCTGTGTTCAACACTAAAACTGAAGGGTTGAAGATCAAGCAGCCAGTGCAATGCTCTTGGGTTGGTGTCTTTTCTAAGACTGACCCATGTATGGGGGGAATGGCCCGTAATTAGTTTAAACTTCCTACCCGTGAGATCATATTTGAGGTATCCTATGGCCCATTTTATCTCCAAAGCTTCCAACTCAATGGTGGCATAATTTCTCTCCCATGGAAATAGTTTTCAGCTGATGTAAAGCACAGGATGTTGCACCCCATCATATTATTGCAATAAAACTGCTTCGATCCCCACTTTGGAAGCATCTGTTTGAAGCAGAAACTCCTTGTTAAAGTTGGGGACTTTTAACAAAGGCTTGCTGCATAGAGTTGACTTTAGGGTATCAAAACAGGCTTGATCTTGTTTTTGCCATTGTAATTTCTGAGGTTCAGCTCAGCATTCTTTAACTTATCAGTCAAACAAGAGGTGATGGTGGAATAATTAGGGATGAACCACCCACAGTAACTGGTAAATCCTAGAAAAGCTGTCAAATATGTATGTTTCTTGAATAGCCTAGACCTTTACTAACTACATTTGAACCAACCCATTTCCCATAAAGAAACCCAAGTAGTTTACTGTTGATCGGGCTATGTGGCATTTCTTGAGTTGGCAGCTAGCCCGGCTCATCTCAGGGCTCTAGTAACTTCATACAGATGGAGCAAATGTTCTTCCCAGGTTTTGCTATGAATGACAATATTGTCCAGATTAGTGCCACAATAGCTGGAATTGGGCTGCAAAATCTGCTCCATCAATCTTTGAAAAGTGGCGGGAGCGCCATGGAGCCCAAATGAAAGGACTTTAAAATGAAATAGTCCCTTAGGAGTGGAGAATGCCATTTCTGTCCATGTCCTCTGGGTTTAATGGCACCTGCCAATGGCCCTTGGTAAGATAAATTGTGAAGCGATATAAGGCCGGATTTAGCTGATCAATAAGGTCGTCAATCCATGGCAGCGGGTAGTTGTCAATCTGGGACACAGCATTGAGTTGTCTAAAGTCTATGCAAAACCTCCATGATTGATGTCCACAGACTTTTTGATGGTTCAGTAGTATTCGTGGCCAGCATTTTCTCCACCTCTCGGAGAACTATTTCCTTTCGGACTACAGGATCCGATACGACTTCCGTGCGTATATGATGGTAAATCCCTTCACTCTCCCAGGCTCACAGCTAAAGACATCTGTGAATTGATCTAAAAGATCTCGGATGTCTTGTTGTTGGGACAGTGGAAGGTCTAGTGGTACTAATTTGGACACGTCTATCTCTTCTGACAAGAGACTAGCCACTACCACAGAGGAAGATTCCACTGGGTCCTCTTTCCACTCCTTTAAGAGATTATGGGCCTCATTCCGAGTATGGCGGTAAGGGATAGCGGCCAACGGTAACGAGACCGGTGGCGGTAATCCCTTACCGCCATACTCCGAGTTCCCTTTGCGCCCTCGCCCTTAATGCCTGCTTTGAGCAGGTGTTAAAGTCGAGGGCGCAAAGGGGCCTCCAAGCCAATAACGGTGACCGTAATGAACGGTCACCGTTATTTGCATCTTCCCCATTCCCATTGAGCCCTATGGGGGCTCATTTGGGAATGGGGAAGAGCCTTGGTGAATGGGGAATTACCGCCCCGCCAACCTTGGAATGGGGCGGTAATTCCGCCATCCACCAAGGCGCTGCCGGTCCGGGTACGGCGTCAACCAAGGCGTTAATAGCGCCATTGGTTAGCGCCGTACTCGGAATGAGGCCCAATGTCTTCTATCGGGTTTGGAGATGCCATAGTTACAGGGACCACTGTGTTCTAATTATTCATAAGGTCTGTGCCAGTGAGACAGCATTTTGTGTTCAGAAGTAGGGAGTGGTACTAGGACCTTCTGTCCAATGGAAAAAGATTGGGTGATCGCCTTTTTTGTCATACTGGGCTTTTTGGTGTTCTTGGGCCTTAGCTAGTTGAGTATGGACTATGGGCCTCATCATGAGTTGGGCGGTAGCCCTTAAATGCGGCAGTAATGGGATTACCACTGCATTTACCGCTCTGCCCAATCTCAAGTCCGGTGTGTTTACCCCCAGCTCAGAGCCGTGGGTAAACACACCGGTAAAATGCCAATTTTCTGCACAATTACCACACAGTAATTGCACCGAAAATTCCCCATTAATGGACCCAATGGGGAATGGGGAGTAATATTTAGCACCCAACCCGTGATCCAGCAGTAATACCGCCTTTTCAGATCGTTGGTTCTGGACAGACCTGGGTCACTATGCTGTAAAGTACTGTTACGAAGAAGATGATTTATAAAGTTCTCTTGATTCACTCTTAGTTCATTGAGCTTAGTCGCAGATCAAGGGCCTCATTAGGACTCTGGCGCTAAACCATGGTGCTATTAGCACCATGGTCCATGCCAGAGTCCGCCATGGTGGAATGGGGAATTACCACCCCATTCCGAGGTTGGTGGGGTGGTAATTCCCCATGCCGCCATGGCCCTTCCCCATTCCCGTTTTTGCCCCATAGGGCTCAATGGGAATGGGGAAGGCGCTAATTACGGTACCGTAAATTGCGGTACCGTAATTAGCACCAAGGTCCCTTTGCGGGTCCGAACTTTAACGGCTGGTAAAAAAAAGGGACCTCGTAATTAGGCGCTAGGTGTTTAACGGCGCCGCAGCCTTTTACGGCGCCATTAAACACTTAGCGCCTGGGTCCTAATGAGGCCCCAAGAGTACAGGGGTAAGGCCATGTTGGATGACTCACGGGTGAGATTTATCATGTGTAGGATTTATCAGATAGGTTTAAGTTCACTCGCTGATCCATAAATATTGGAGGGAAATATGATGGCGCTTGTAGACAAAACCTGATGGAAAGGATAATAATTTTCTCAGTACACATACAGAGAGGGAAAAAAAGCAGAGGTTTACCAAGCCCATTATTGCCACATGTATGGCCGATTGCTGCGACACAGATGATCAAGAAATATAAACCAAGATTCCCTAGCATTCTATCAAACACTGGAAACCCTAGATCAGGAGAAAAATCTCGAGCAAAAGTATGACTTCAGTTTGGAGGCAGGAATGTTAATACTGTAGCAGGGGGGGGGGGCGTGGCTAGGCGGCCATGCGGTGAGACGTGAGACGCACAACAGGGAAGCTCCCGTAAGATCCTGTGGATAATCCGATCAAAATTGACTTAAGTGACTCCAAACTTGACAGGCAAGCGTCGGAAGATCCATCAACCACTCGATCCGAATCCGGCGCAGAATCGGACCGTGGAACGTGATAAAAAGTGCAGCAAACTCACAGAGCACTGAAGGCAAGATGGCGGCCCGCTGAGGAAAACCCAGCAGTGCGGCGACCCAAGACTGGAGACAGCGAGAAGCCGCTGGACGGAGCCGTGGGCCCGCAGAGGGGAGGAGAGCATTAGCGGTAGGCGTACGAAGGAAGAAGAGTGGCTGCGACAGTGAAAGTGGAGCGGCTGTGGAGGAACGGCGCAGAGGGAGCTAAATAAGCCCCGTACGCCAGCGAGGACCCAGCACGCAAGGAGCGGGCACCAGGGTTCCGTGGAACATCAGCAGTAGGCGTACGGAGAAGGGAGAGTGGCCGCGAAAGCGGAGCGGCTGCGGAGGAGGCAGCGCTGGGGGAGCTGAATAAGCCCTGAACGCCAGCGTGGATCCAGCACTCAAGGAGCGGGTGCCAGGGTTCCGTGTGGAGGACTGCACCCTCTCTGGCCCCCACCGAGCCCCATAGACACGGCAGGAAGACCCAGAAGGTGACGGAGGGCTGGCACACAGCGAGGACCCATAAAGGAGTAGGGGGGCATGGAGAAGGAGACACAGGGGGAGGCTGCTGCCTCGGGATCGCTCCAAGGGCATTAACACGGCCCAGCAGTAAGAAGGAGAGGAGAGAGCTGGGAGGCCCACATGATACCCCGAGGGCGCACAGGAGCACCTGAGAACAAAGGGAAATCCCCAAGAGAGCATAACGGTCTGATGGAGGGGATTGCTAATGCATAAGGATTGTTCAAAACATAGCAGCCCAGGCCCCCCGGAGAGGAAGGACAATAACCATAACCCACTGGTTAAGGAGGTGAGGAGGAGCTGGGAAGAGCCCATTCCATCCAAAGGCATACAGACACATTTAAGTACCGAAAGAACCCTAAGAGAGTGCTGAGGATCGGAGAAGTAGGGCAGACATAAAAGCAAGATGGCGGCCCGCTAACACACAGCCAACGGCCCAGAGACCCAGAGCGGGAGACTGCGAGAGGCTGCCGGCCAGCGCTGCGAACCCGGGAAGAAAGGAAGAGAGGCCGCGGCGGGGCTGCTGAGGAGAGCGGGATAAGCCCCCAGGCAGCGGGTGCCGGGGCTCCGTGGAACGGCAACAGCGAGCGCCTGGGGAGAGGAGGGCGGCGGCGACGGGACGCGGTCGTAAGAAGGCGGCACTGAGGGAGCGTAACAAGCTCCGCAAGCTCCGCAAGCTCCGCAAGCCGAGGAGGACCCGTGCCGAGGACAACGTCGCCTCCGGCCCCCGCCGGCCTCACTAACAAGAGAGCTGGGGACCCAGGAGAGAGCAGAGGGGCGAGACGCCGCTGGACCACCCCGGGGCACCGGAGAGACCCAACAGCTGGCAGGTGAGAGCGCCAGTAAGTCCGCAGGGCACCCGGGGAGGCGCGTGGAAGCACCCGACAACACAGGGAATCCCTGGCAGAGACACAAAGGGTGCATATAGACCAGGAAGAAGGAAGAACGGTGATAGTGCATGGAACGCTGGAGAATAGGGAAGTGTGTCTAGTTAACACCTACGCTCCAAATCACGACACGAGAGAGTACTTCAGAAAACTAACACCTAAACTAGCCCAGTACAGAGACACAATGTTCATCTGGGCCGGGGACTTCAACTGCACCCTGAACCCGCTTCTGGACCGATCGGACGACAAACTTAAGAGGCCAGCACCACCTGCCACGGAACTACAGAGAGCACTAGATCACCTGAAGCTGGCGGACGTCTGGAGACAGGTACACGGGGCGAGAAGAGGGTACACACACTACAGCACACCCCACGGAACATTTACACGGATAGATTACATAATCACGGGCACTGAATCACTACACAAATTCACAGGAATTAGCATTAAAGCCCGAACGCTTTCAGACCACGCGCCAATACTGACATCGTGGGCACACACACAGGGGAGAGCTCCAATACCAACGTGGCGACTCCGGGCAGAAGCTCTGGACGAGGGAGAATTCCAAGAACACCTGCAGGGGGCAATAAACGATTACTTTGAACACAACACAGGGAGTGTGGAGAGCAATGCCACGCTCTGGGATGCGTTCAAGGTGGTATTAAGGGGGGCAGCGATCGGCAAAATGGGCGGTTTAAAGGGAGCGGCCATAGCAGAACTCAATGACCTAGAAAAGCAGATAGAAATAGAAGAACAGAGGGCGCAGGCAGCGGGAGAGGAGCCGGAGGAACTGATGGAGCTGAGAACGGGGTGCATAGAACTCTGGGAGAAGTTGGGACGGTTGAATTATGGGAGGTATTTACAAAGGTTACACGCGGAAGGGGACAAACCCAGTAGGCTCCTGGCCTGGCTCACTAGGCAAGAAAATAAGAGGGAACCCATTACAGTGTTAGAGGACGAGACAGGGGAGGAGGTTAGGGGCCAAGAGCACATTAATCATTTATTTGCGGAGTTCTACGAGGAACTATACGCCCCCAACCCAGAGGTAGGCTCTGAGGACATAACTGACGCATTAGCAGGAATAAGTTTGCCAAAGTTAACAGAGGAGCAGGCCCAAATGCTTGATGCCCCACTCACAGAGGTAGAGATAGCGGGTATAATAG
Organism: Ambystoma mexicanum; assembly: GCF_040938575.1. Taxonomy (NCBI): domain Eukaryota; kingdom Metazoa; phylum Chordata; class Amphibia; order Caudata; family Ambystomatidae; genus Ambystoma; species Ambystoma mexicanum. The sequence continues at coordinate 809,199,343 of NC_090931.1, read as the reverse complement.
CAGAGCTCCCTACAGGCAAGTCCCCGGGCCCGGACGGACTCCCAGGAGAGTTCTACAAAAAGTTCAAAGACACTATCACCCCAAGGTTATTGGAGACATATCAAGATGCATATGAAAGTGCACGATTACCGGCTAGCATGTCGGAGTCCATCATCGTCCCGATCCTTAAGCCAGGGAAACTGCCCACAAGGTGCACGGCATACAGGCCTATTTCCCTTATAAACCAGGACGTTAAGATACTAACGGCGGCTTTAGCTGACCGTCTGAAGCAGGTGATCCCCACATTGATACATCCTGATCAAACAGGTTACGTTCCTGGGCGAAACACATCATGGAACCTCCGTAGACTACACCACGTGATTGACAGAATGAACCACGGACGGGGACAATGTGCGATAGTGTCTCTTGACGCAGTCAAAGCATTCGATTCAGTGAATTGGGGGTGGATGGTGAGGGTCCTCGCCCACTTCGGCATTGGCGAAGGGTTCCTCAGATGGATCAGGCTACTGTATGGTGAGCCCAGAGCCAGGGTAAAGACAGGGAGACATATCTCAAAGGAATGGAGGATATATAGAGGAACGAAACAAGGGTGCCCACTATCACCAATGTTATATATCTTGGCCCTGGAACCACTGGCGGTCTTCCTTAGAGCAGAATACGGAGACACGGGGATTGAAGTGGACGGGGTGCTCCATCAAATCTCGCTGTATGCGGACGATATGTTATTGTTCGTAGAAAACCCCCGCACTAACCTGCCCTGCCTCTTGGAAGCAATAGGAGCATACACCAGACTCTCAGGTATAGCAATAAACAAAGAGAAGTCCCTGATCTTCCCCCTGGCGAATCTGAGACGGCCCCCCCCGGAGGGACTCCCAGACGTGGGCCTAGTGTGGGCGCCACAATCCTTCAAATATTTGGGGATAGAGGTCCACCATGACTTCGCAGACACTCACCGACATAATACGCAAGCAGCCCTGGACACAACACGAAAATGCATGGCCTTCTGGAGAACACTCCCATTGGGGATGATAGGCAGGGCCGCTCTCTTGAAAATGGTAGTACTTCCACGCCTGTTATACTTTTTCACCAACATCCCATACAGCATCCCTAGGACATTCTTCACGAACCTAAACACAATAACAAGGAACTACCTATGGGCAGGGGGGAGAAACAGGATTGCAATGAGGACTCTACAGAGAGACTATGAGGGAGGAGGCATTCGACTTCCGGACTTCGAAAGGTATTATCTAGCAGGGCATGTACAATTTGTGGTCAAATGGCTAGGGGAGGATGAAACAATGGACAAAACTAACTTCCAGCCCGCACTGAAAACACACTACCTGAGGGAAATACCGTGGCTGGACAAACCCCTGCTCAGGACTTTACCGTACATGCTCAATCTCGCAGTGAGATTGTGGTGGAGAGCATGGAAACTGCAGGGGACGAAGGACCCCTACTCAGCACAAATACCCCTGGCGGGCCTGGTGGGCACGGACATGAGTTTGCTGGCAGCGTTCCGTGCACAATGGGAAGCCAAGGGGGTAGCGCAAATCGGAGATATGAGAAGAGAGGGGAGATGGGCAGACTTCCAAGAAATGATGGAAGAATACGATATACACGAGGGCCAATTCATCCTGTATAACAGACTAATCCTCAGAACTAAAGATAGATGGCCAGAATGGGAAGACCAAGAAGAACCAGCAGGTGCATTGGATATGTGGTATTACATTTCAGAGGGGACACACACGACCTCCAGACTATACGAGCAAATGCTGAGACCCCACACAGAACAAGAGCTGCATATAAAACAAAGTTGGGAGGAAGAACTCCACAGACCACTCAGTGACCATGAATGGAACAGGGTGCTGAGATACCCCAAAAAAGTGTCCAGGAACGCAAGGTTCAAACAGGCCCAGTTGTACGTGACGCACAGGGCGTACCTCACACCTAAGAGGATGAAAGTGATAAGCGGAGGCGACCCCAGCGGGTGCCCACGGTGCTCGACCGAGGAGGCAGACATGGTGCACATGTTTTGGACATGTCCGGTGATACAGACGTTTTGGGAAGGCATCAGGACTAAAATAGCGAAGAACGGCCTTCAGATACAGACGGAGCACCCCGAATGGTACCTGCTGGGCCTCTTCCCACAAGGAGGTAGGGACAGAGTGCATCTAGCAAAAATGAAAGACTTGATATGCATATTAGCCAAAAAAAGGATAGCCATGTCCTGGAAATCTAGAGAAGGCCCGACTATAGAAGCATGGTGGGCAGACCTCCGAAAGTGGACACTAGCAGAAACTGCGGTGTGGATCAGAGCAGTGCAGAGAGGGGAGGGGGAAACGGCTGGGAAAATAGCTGCATGGAACTCCCTAGTGCAGAATCTATTTGGACGAGAAGAAGAGGAAACTGACGAGGAGGATCCGGAGGAAGCTGGGGGATACCAGAGCGCCCAGGACAGGGACACACAAGGGACGGAAGAATAGACAACATTGTATGGACATCGAGGCAGCCAGCGGAAGCAGCCACAGGCAGGGAAGACAAGCTGTTGGACACTTCAGGATGATGACCCCACGGCAGAATCCGCCGAAAAGCCAAAATGCCAGCTGAATGTTTGAATGTTTGTATGTTGTATGTATATGTTGTTAATTGGAAAATAAAAGAAATTTAAAAAAAAAAAATACTGTAGCAGGGTCGGACTGGGACATAAAATTATCTCGGGTACCAATGAAAAAGTGACCGACAGTTGGAAATGGCTGATCATTCTTTTTGTGACACTGTTTGAATAGTGGGGAGTTGTTTTGATAAAGTGTGATGCAAATAGTGCGTTTTAAAGAATATTTATTCAGCAACACTCATCAAAGCTACTAGCCGCAGAGCGAATTAATTAATCAAAGTGGCCCAAATTGGTCACAAAAGTGGCCCACTTTGACCAGAAAACTGGCCCACACCAGCATTTTGTGTTTATGATTCGGCCATGGGCCTATTGCCCTATAGGCCAGTCCGAGCCTGTACTTTAGTACGGAGATGCCACTATGATGGAGGAGCCGCTGACAGAGTTTAAAACAAAAGTGACTGTGCCGTCCTTAAATAGTGGGAAAGTGCTGGGTACTGATGATATCCCTTATGAATAGTTTTATAGGTTATTTGGAGATCTATTGATGTCAATACTGCTATGTTTATATAATGAGGAGTGAGAACAAAACGTGCTGAGAGTATGGGGCAAGGAATCATTGTGGTCCTTCCGAAAGAAGGGAAAGATGACAGAGAGGTGAAGTCTTATTGACCACTCTCACTCACCAATGCTGACACTAACATGGAGTCTGTAATCATACTCGAGAGACTCCAAGAAATCATACAAAAGATGAATGACCCAGTTGAATGTGGGTTTGTTCCAGGACATAATACAATCATGAACTTAACCAAACTAGTGGTAGTACTGGAGGAGTCAAATGCCAAACTGGAGGGTATGGTTACAGCCAGTATGGATGCTGAGAAGGCATTCAACTCTTGTTAGATGGAGTGTATGTGGGGCGGACTGAAAGATTAGGCCCCTTTGTAAAGACCCAATTGCACTGGAAAAAACTTGCAAGCTGTTTTTGGATTCTTGGAGGCAGGTCTGTCCATTGTCCTTGCTATTCTTCATCACAGTAGTCGAGCAGTTACTAGCCCCACTATGAAAGGAGTTCTGGGATAAGAGAATGGTGTTGGCTGAGGGGTGTCAGAGAGTGCTCAAGAATCACTCCCAGTCTCCAAGATGGTTCAAGGTTTTTATTGAAGATTTATGTGGGGCAGTTCCTTTTTTTACTCTTACTATTCCTCCACTACACATAGCTCCTCCCACTGCTCTTTTATACCTCCCTTGTTCTACTCACCTCCACCCTTTGATGTCACCTCTTCTTCCTCCCCATTACTACTTCCTCCTCCACACTACTCCTCTTCCATGCTACTACTTTTTCTGCCACACTTCTCCCTCGTCCACAATACTACTCCATTCTCTGCATACTACTCCCTTCTTCACACTAGTACTCTCTTCTCCACATACTACCCCCTTCTTCACATTGCTACGCCCTCCTCCACACTACTACTCCCATTTTTACATTACTCCTCCACATTACTACTCCCTCTTTCACACTACTACCCCCTCCTCCACACAACTCTACACAGTCACCCTCCTTTCACCCAGCGGCCATTTGCTTCACAATCACCCCTTACACCACCTTGTCTAAACACAGATCATAAACAGGCACACCCACACTGCAGTACAACTTCCACTCTCTAGCAAATACCTCACCTGCTCCAAAAATCACTTTCATGGCCCACCACTCCTTCCCCCCTCCAGTTGGTCTCCTGGTTGTCCTCCACCTTCACCTCTGACCTCACTGGAATAACCCACGCTTCCTGTTCCTTGTTCCCTGCTTTTATCCTCCTCTTCTTGCCAGGACTGAATCTCTTTCGCTAGTCATTCTGTCCCTGTCTTCTCCACCTGGTTATTTGTGGGTAAGCTTAAGTAGCGTACTAAGCTCTGCCCACTTATTCAATGTGGGTTTGCCACATACCAGAGATGGCACCCCGGGAAGACCAGTATCCATGTTCTGGGATCTGCTCCATGATGTCCCCCAGTAAGTGAATCAGGTGAGGGTTGGTCCTTCTTCCCTTCTGCTCCTCGGTGGTCCAGGCAGTCTTTGGGCTGTTGCGCGGGCTTGCCTGCTCTGTTCAACAGCTCTGGGATATTGATAGTGCTGCCATGTAGGGACAGGGCTTCGCACTCTGTGTTACGCAACACGTTAGCGTTTCCAGTGTACTTTACCAGAGGCATATCTGCTTCTTTTCTGTCCTGAGGCTCTCTCTCTTCACAGCAGATGGCATCTTTTATCTCTCTTCTGTTTGCATTGTTTTCCTTACTGATGGGAGAGCTCTGAAATCAACAGAAAGACACTAGTATCTGGAAAGAGATAACAGTGGTCTGCATAAAAACATGCTGGCATAAGGGGGTGGGGTCTGGCACAAGGGGGTGGGGGGCATCTCAACGGATTTTCCTTTAAGGAGAGCTGGCTTTGGACTTCTCGCTGGACCTCCCACTGCCCATGGAGAGGGGCTCCCAACCCCCTTTGAGAAGGCCAAGGGCTTTGCCTTGTCACAGTGGCCTGAAGCAGTTTTGATGTTTTCTTAAGATCTCTTCCTATACATGAGAGAACCAAACATACCTTTTGGCAAATGCTGGAGGCAATAGAACATTACGGTTTGCGGTCTGGATTACAAATTAAATGGGGAAAAACTTGCCTGTGCCCGGTGTGCATGGATTGCAGATTGTAACACGGTAGGTACGCATGTCCTTCATATGAGTAGGTATAAATGTTGCTTGCATAGATAAGGATATGTAGTATAATAATGCACTCGATAAAACCAAGAGTTTGGTAGGATTTTGAACTCGCTACTTCTGGCAATCATGGTCCCCATAGTCATCAGTAAGATGACAGTTCATCCCCGACAACCATCCTCGCTCATGGTAATGTCAATGCTTATACTCAGAAAGATTTTTAAAGAGCTGGGTGGTCTATTGAATTCCCTTGTTTGGGGGAAAAACACCCCACAAATAGCACTGTAGATACTTCATTGACCATATAAATGAAAGGGGGCTGGAGCTTCCCAGCTGTTAAAATGTGTTATTTTGGAAAGAAATGAAGGGCTAGTTCACACAAGGAAAACAGAGTTAACAAGTAGGATGAATATGGGTAATCCAGTTGGAAGATTGTTACAGGGGCAATGAGAAGCGTAGATAGATATCCCAGAACAATTTCAACAATATCCAGGGTTTACCATAATCTGCACTGGGAACCTTAAGGCCAGTGAGATGATATACTGCCATTGGTAGCTGCTCTAAAAGTACTGAACGGTTAGAAGAGGTAAGAATGGGGGAGGGATAGGTATGTTAAATGCAACATAACTGCATAAGTGGCAGGATCTTAGACATTGAGGTGTTGTGTAGCAATAAAAAAGTGTAAACAGGACAGTACATGGTGTATCGGAAAGTGAGGTAGCTCTATGTGTGGAAAGTAGTGGCTGGAGATAGCCAATGAGACCCTGGTCTTGCTGATTCTGTGGTTGATAGCAGAACTGTGGGATGTAAGAGGAAGAATATTCCTCTTATACAGAGGGTTGGCATTGTTGGTGCTGTAAGATAAGCTGACAGGGAAAGAGAGATTGGAAGCAAATCTGGGATATGGGTTAACTAATGCTGAATTGGGGAGAGTCTGCAGTCACATGATAACATCCTCCTGTAATTCAAGACGTGAGCTAATACGCTTCCAAATACTTTGTAGGAGCTATCACACAGCCAGACAGATTACCCATTGTTCTCCTGATTGGCCATTGACCTGCCTGATATGTGGTGTGATGATGGTGTTTTTTTCCCTGTGGTATGGTCCTGTCAAATGGTTCAAGGACAATGGAGGGAAGCAGTGAATTACCTGGAGGGTGAAACTGGATAGTCCCCGCTGTATCGCACCAAAATCTGCATGTTAGAGTTCCTAACGATAAAGAAGAAATCAAACAAAATAGTGATTAAGTTAGTTCTATTAAGCCTGTGACAGTACAAGAGGCAGCTGGCCAGGTGTTGGCTCGGTGCTGAGTTATTGTAGCTGGAGGCATGGAGATGTGAATTTTTGAAATGGGAAAAAGAAGAGAAATGGTTACTGGAAGAAGAAATGATGATGGGTAGCAGAATATGATGAGTGGGCAGATTTCATGGTACATTAGAAGATATGGAAGGGAATGAGAATGAGAAGGAATAGACTGTGGGAAGAGGAGACAATGGGATGTATATGTGTGTAATCTGGAGTATCCCCCAAGGGGAATTTATTAGACTGCATAGGAACTGCTCGACGATTGAAGTCTTCGATAAGGAGAGTAAGATTACAGCTTGGGTCTTACAACAACAAGCATACACCAAAATGGTTATTAAACATATCAAGGCCTGTACTTGTGACAAGAATATTTTACCATCAGAGAATCGGGATTCTAAGATCAGGAAATCAGAGAGAGATGTTACTCAACTCACTTAACCTTTGGCACTCATGCGCTGCCCATTAGAAATCTCTTGAACACATATTGGAAGATTCTAAAAGTTGATGAAAATCTGAATTCCATATTGAGCGGTTTACGATGAGATACTTTTCAAAAGTCTTCCGCCTTTTAGGACACATTGGTTAGCAGTTTCATAGAGAGGGTTGAGGGCAGTGGAGCAGCCATGTGGTTGAGAAAATCCAGCCTTTTTTCAAATGTACTAGATGTAAAATCTACAAGTTTGCCATCAACTGTATGACTTTTGGACATCTTATACTGGGTCACCAAATAAAGATTACCAGAAAAATCACATGTGATTGTGATTATGTAGTTCATGTACTCAAGTGTCTATGCAACAAGTGGTATATTGGCAGCACTAAATATACATTGAAGATTCGTATTTTACAATATCTGAGAGCCATAAAAAATCATGATCCAGCTTACGCCATGGCAGAACATTTTGATGAAGCACATGGAAGGAATCTTGATGGATATGGAGGTGACAAAGAATGTATGTTACATCAACAAGAGACCTGGTACATTCTTGATTTCGAAACAAAATATCCAGTTGGACATAACGTGGATGAAGAGTTGTATACCTCTTTGGGCACATGATTAAGGGACTGTTCCACTTCATATAATATCATTTCGGGCACATGATATATTGACAGTTCCTCTTCATACAATATCTCGGTTCATTGCAAACACATGTAGAACATTTTGAATACAATATATTTCATTATTTTACATGTTTGATTATACGTGATGCGCCACATTTGCTAGAATTAATGTTAGCTTTCTTTCTTTCCTCTTCTTTTCTTCTCTTTTTTCTTGTTATTTCTTCTTTTCTTTGATTGGGAGGCAAGTAAGAGACACTTTTAAAGTAATTTTCTTCTGTTTTCATTAGTATAATCAGCTATATTTCTTTATATTGAATTTCACAGGTGTCACAAACTATTGGCAGGAGTCTGACTGCAACATTTTATTAGTTTGGGTATTGGTTTTATTATAGTCTTATTTCTCACTCTGCCCCCTCTTCTTCCCCCTTTCTTCATTTTTGGATGTTTAGTAATAGCATATCTAGTGGACTTTTGTGCATGTCCGATGTATATAGGATAAGGTATGTAGCTGGTCGCTGTCAAAATGTATATGATATGATAGTCCATTTAGTAGAAACTATAACTTAATGAGGTGTATGATTTTGGACAGGAAAATGTATAAATGGCAGACGAGGTTCTTGACGCATGTTAAGGGCGTATGATGCCATGAATAGTATGGTTTAAGAAGACATTGATTTTAGTAGGTGTTACATCATGGCTACTAATATGCACAGCACATTGCACTTTAAACTGTCTGTGCATCCTAAAATAACATGCTTGCCTCATTAGGCCGTAGCACTTCACATCTGCCAGTGATAATACATGCGTTATTTGCACAACATATTGGGCCTCATTACGACCCAGGCGGTAAGTTACCGCCTGGGTCGTACCTTTACCACCATGGCGTAAACTACGTTTACGCCATGGTGGTTGGCGGACTTACCGCCCCATTCCGAGGTGAGTGGGGCGGTAAGTCCCCATTAACCCATTTACCCTTCCCCATTCCCATTTATGCCCCATAGGGCATAATGGGAGTGGGGAAGGCGTTAATTACGCCACCGTACATTACGGTGGCGTAATTAACAACAAGCTCCCTTAGCGCCATGGATTTTAACACCTTAAAACCTCCATGGCGCTAAGGGACCTCGGAATCAGGCGGTAAGTGTCGGCGCTGTTTACGCCGCCGTAAACACCTTACCGCCTGGGTCCTAATGAGGCCCATTGCACTTTAACAGTTTCTTTGTTCACATCAACTGCTTTTCTGTGCTTATAAAATGTGCTTGCTATTATAAGGCCATACATTTTAGGATACATTTCTGCACGGTACAAAGTACTGCAGATCCGCAAGTGTCAATTATTTTAAGGTTTTACATCATGGCTATTCAGTTGCACAGCACATAGCAATTTAAACTGTATTTGCATCTTAAAATAACGTGCTTGCCTATTCAGGTTGTGAATATTAGTATTCAATTTGTACGATAATAATGTGACATCATTTGTATAGATGCCTTGTTCCTTAAAACATGTATCTGCCTGTTAATGTTTGAGCACTATGCACTTATTGTGGCAGTACAAAGAACATTGGTACAAAATATGATATGTCCTCCAACATATAAATGGTTGTGAAAGAAAATATTGCATTAAGCTGTCAAATGGTGAGTCGCAGGAATACATTCTCCAGCATTCTCAGCTTCTGAGCCTGTGCCACACAGTTTTATACAAGTATGACGTCACAAAATCGGGTCTACCCCAAAAACCTATGGGGTGTCCCCATTTGTCAGTTTAGGCTAACTACATATACAAAAACTATACATTAGTATATTCACTGGTTCCCAGTATCAGGTGGCTCTGCCTGAGACTACCCCTAAATGTTACAAATTACACTTTTTTCAGGGTCGCAGGAAGACCATTGGCCCGTCCAACATTTTATACCATCTCACAAATGAAGCTTCTGGTTTGGCTAAAGCAGGGTCCCCCCAGGACTGGCACACTGTCTGGTTGCAGAGGTGAGTGTACCTTTTCAAGGTGATGGTAAAGAACAAGGCTGTGTGTTCCATATGGTCTCCACTGGTCTGATCACCTAAGCCTGAGACAGTGGCTGCAGTTGCAGTTTTGGTGGGCAACAGTTGCATAATTGAATAGTGGGGAGTTGTTTTGATAAAGTGTGATGCAAATAGTGCGTTTTAAAGAATATTTATTCAGCAACACTCTCTTCCCACCATGGGTACATGAGCATTGTCCTGTTCTGCTGGGGCAGGGGTGAGAGGATTGCAAAACAAAGCTCTTCTATTTGTAACTATGAGGACTTTCTTCTGAATTCTTGCAGGTGGCTTTTGCTGCCTCGGGAACCAGGAACTTTCCACCCGCCCTGTCCTTGGCTGTGAACACCAGCTCTGTGCCTCGTGCTGCAGAGATCAGCTCTCCCCTTCCATGTATCTGAGGTCTGTCCTTTCTACCTGATTCCCTTCAGTCACCCTATAAGATGTGTCTTCATGGCTTCTTATGGTTAGTTGAAGTAAAGCATATGCAAGCTTGGTCCACATATATTCTGCATCTTGCGGTTTTGCTTTGGCAAAAGAAATGAAAGGTTCTTAGCATTATGTAAATGTATCCATCCTCTACCTACAGGAATTATAAACATGTTTTTCATGCCTACAAGCAATAAACTAGTGTATGTGTTTGTAGCTTCATGAACGGATGTCTATTTGCTTCATGGCTAACGTGGCTATGTTGTGATTTCCCTAATGACGTCATCGATACCTGGCTTTATTGTCAGTCAACCTGGTCCATTGATGAGACCTCAGTCTGAGAGAATATCTCTTCTCATATCTGTGATACATTGGTGCAGTCAGTGACTGGCCAAAGAGCGAATTACATATATCTCACAACGGTACTCCCACTGTGAACTCAATGCCTTCCAACTGAGTGAGCAACACTAAGGATTCTACAACCAAAGGAAGGTGTATCAATGTGTGTCCAATGTCATAACATCCACGAAACACAGGGAAACAGGAGAGTCTTGAACAAATAACAGACCCTCAATTTGCTAACTCTGCATATATATATATATACATATATATATATACCTCAAGTGGTCATACAAAAATATAAAATTTACAACACAGACCATGGGCCTCATTACACGGATGGTGGTGAACCATGGTGCTATTAGCGCCATGGTTCATGCCGGTAAAATACCGGCACTGCCTTGGCGGAAAGGAGAATTACCGCCCCATTCCAAGGTTGGCGGGGCGGTAATTCCCCCTTCCACCATTGCCCTTCCCCATTTTTGCCCCATAGGGCATAATGGGAATGGGGAAGGCGCTAATTACGGTACGGCAAATTGCGGTACCGTAATTAGCTCCCTGGGTCCCTTTGCGGGTTGGTTTTTAACGCCTGCAAAAAGCAGGCGTTAAATCCCCCAACCCGCAAAGGGACCTCGTAGTAAGGCGGTAAGGATTTACCGGTACCGGTATTTTACCGGTACCGGTAAATCCTTACCGCCATCCGTGTAATGAGGCCCCATGAATGTACACATATATAAAAAAACATAAAAGCATGAAGCAAATGTCACAACACTGCATATTGTTCCTATGAGTGATCTCCTAAGTTTAGATGATACACTTATACTAGTAGCCCATCTTATACAAGTTTCTGTCCTATTGGCTCAATTGCCGGACATTCATCAGGGATACTTGCAACATCATTGGCGTAAGATATGGGACATTTCTTTTCCTTGTTTAATTCTCTCTTCCTGGTTTCTTGGAGGGATTCCTTTGGCAGGACTCTTAAGTTACCTTGCTGATGTCACCAACCAACTATCTTTGCTGTACTTTGCTGTCCTCATTAGTACTGAGGTAACAGTCAAATATTCTCTTGTTTCCCTCATAACAACACTGTCATATCCTTTTCTCATACCATATTTCTGGGTCAGGACTCTCTTTCTTTACTGGTGCCGGATCTCAATTCAGGATTACCAATAGCCTCACTCCTAAAGGGAAGTTTTCTGTTGCTCAGGAGGATTCTGCTTCTACAGTTGGAATCCTTTGTGGGTTGGAGTAAAATTCCAACAGCCGCCATTCAAAAAGAGCAAGTTACACCATTCATTCTTTATTCTTTATTCTGTTGACAGTCGCATAGAAGTCATAAGGGCCATTCCTGGGACCCTCTCTTCAATCCCCCCTCTGGTCAACAGATCTCCAGCCTTATTCAGCTTCAGCTTTGGGAGGCAGCTATTTGTCACTCCCCCTAGGTGTCTATAGTATATCACATGATCATCCAAACTCAATGTCACGTAACTGCCGTCTCCTCCAGGGTTGCACTAAACCCATTTTCCCCAATAGTCTTTGGTGTCATAGGGATACTCTGACAATACTCCAGCCGGAAACAGAGGACAATCTGTTATCTGGACCCTCAGCATGTCTTGAGTCCTTATTATCTTGTCCTCATCTGCTTCCAAGTCTACTAATACTTTCATCCCTATAGCCTTTTCAGTGGTCTTTCGCCATTGTGGGATGCATATTCTGATAACACAGAAAGGCAGTAATACTAATACTAGTGCTGCTACTAACACCTTCAGTTAGCTGGCCATCCACGACAACCAACCTTCATCTTTTCTGACAGCATTTGTTTCTGCCTCCATTTTGGCATGCATCTCTGATAACATGGTAACCGCCTCTGTGAGTGTTCCATTGTCTTCATCGTTTGCTGGAATTAATGTACAGCTAGAAGACCCAATTTTGGCACAAATGCCTCCTCCATGGCTGTTATTAGATCTAAAACATGTCTATTCTGTAGCACCATTAACCTCACTGCTCGGGGCTCTTCTTTGATTGCATTGAACCCCTTGAAGGTCAAATGTATTGCCAGCATCAGTACCCACCTTGATATCTGGAGACATTTTGCATTGGTGCTGGTCTGGACTGCTGGAACGATGGATGCAAAGAATATTTCTGTCCTGCTGAACAGTCTTTCCTGTTGTGGTATTGCATCCAGGGACTCTTCCATTTTTGATGATTCATAGTTTGCCCTCTTTTTTCTCTTGCTAGAGTCTATCTTGGGGAAATTGTCTACCATGTCTTTCTGGGGTACTACTAGCGTGTCATGGAGTGGCAGGGTGGGGCCGGTAAGCCAAGGCTAATGGATGTGGCCAGAGCTAGGCTGTATAAGTCCACCCAGCCTTCATGCAAGCGCTTCGAGTTATTCTACACTGATTGCAGTGTAACGCTCACAGCCAGCTGAGCGCACCTTACCTTTTATTCCAGCTACCAGCCTCAGTACTTACCTTGGGACCTGTTCTCGTCGGCACTCATCACCGCTGACTCTGGCATTCATCATCCATCTGCAGACCTCGGAAAGCAGCACTTCAACCCTGACATTGCGGCACAGCAAGCAGTTCATCCGAAGATGGCACCTGCAAGAGAAAAAGATAAAGACAAGGTTAGAAATTACAAAGACATTGGGCCTCATTCCGAGTACGGCGCTAACCAATGGCGCTATTAACGCCTTGGTTGACGCCGTACCCGGACCGGCAGCGCCTTGGTGGTTGGCGGAATTACCGCCCCATTCCAAGGTTGGCGGGGCGGTAATTCCCCAATCCCCATTTACCCTTCCCCATTCCCATTCTTGCCCCATAGGGCATAATGGGAGTGGGGAAGGCGTCAATTACGCCACCGTAAATTACGGTGGCGTAATTAACATCAAGGTCCCTTAGCGCCATGGTATTTAACGCCTGCTAAAAGCAGGTGTTAAAAGCACCATGGCGCTAAGGGAACTCGGAGTATGGCGGTAAGGGATTACCGCCACCGCTCTCGTTAGCGGTGGCCGCTATCCCTTACCGCCATACTCGGAATGAGGCCCACTATGTTTAAGGTCACACTTTTGACAAATCTTCGCACACAACCTTAAACCAACACCCACCTGCTGTCGGAGCATCGTGGGCTCCTTTCTCTTCCATTTTAGCGTCGCTCCATGCACCGCAACTACCTCAGGACCGCAATTTCACCTGTTGGAAGAAAGCAGAAGAGAGACATAATTAAAAGACACAGACATAATCAGGAACGAACAAACAATATTTTAATGCCATAAGACACTTACCATCAGGAGTGGCTAAGCCACAGCTGGTCTGGGCTGCCACATACAATGGGCCAGTGAAGGAACTCAGTCCATCAAGAAGTGCCCCTGCAGTGAGAAGAAGCACGGAGAGCTCATCATCATTAATCAACAGGAGCAGTGTCACCAATTGTCGCAGCCCACAGCATATGTGCAGGGGAAGAAGCCTGACAGGGGTGATCCACTTCCAGGGAGGGCTGCACCCGTGCCCCAACATCCCCGGAGAGACCAGGTGAGCATAACATAGCGCTAGTGTGTTCAGATGAACTATTGATCACGTCCCTCTCCAGTTGGGTGGTAGTTTCACATATGCTTTTGATCCACAGGCCCAATAGTGGTTCATTAACAATGCTGTTCCGACCTTCATACCTAGAATTTTTACTGTCTGCCTACATTCCTCGTTTTCACAAACCTTTACTGGTCCATCATTCTGGAAGCATAATACTGCTCCTTTGATTGCTACTATGGGCATTGGCCCAGCTTCGTTATCTACCTATGTTAATCATTTTGTACTGGCTTCCCACTCTTTCAGGCATTTGTCATTTTCCGCTTATACTACTCAAACTGGAACCGGTAGGAACGCATGTGCCCTGCTCCGCACCACTCCTTCTTTCCATCCATCAGCTGTGTATACTTGTCCATACACTAGCATCTGCGGTCTTTCCCAGCATCCCGGTTCTCCTCCTATCTCTTCTGGTCCTCTTTTGGTACATTGCAACTCCCTGTGTGTCAGTAACTTTTTTTCTCCCTTTTGTGGACCTTTCGGTTACGAAATGTATCTCCTGATCTTTCTTCCAGTAATCCCCAATCATTTCTTGAGTCTTTATATAGTTATCTTCATATGGAAACCCTTTTTTGGATATCCATCGTAAGGTAGCTCTGTTCCCTAGAAATCTTCTCTTTGTGGTGCACAAGGAATTGTGCTCTTGCTGCTGGGATTTCTGTTGCCGCAAATGTTCTGGAGGCACTTATGGCATAGGGTATGAGAGATCAAACATAAGAGCTTTCTCCAGTGCTTTGTTTACCTACTTTGGAAATGTGGTTATACCATATGTTGTTAGATACCCGGGTCGAATAAGTTAGATATGAATCAACCTTACTTTAAATAAGTTTGCACTTTGCCTACTTTACTGGTTTGGCAGTGCTTATCGCCTGACCTGATATGGCGACCATGCCTGCCTGGACTAGGGCTACGTTAGTAGGGGTCACAGCTTGTGCATCTACAATAAATATTCTTTGTACGATGATGAGGGTAAATAAGTAGAGAAAACAGAAGGCACAAAATACCACAATTGCATTTCGAATAATGTTACCTATTAATTACTCCGCTTCGCTCTCTTGTGTTGCTCTGAATGTGATGAAAAATCCACCAGAAATTCCTAAAAAATATGTGATTATGTTGTTAATATATATTAGAGAAAGCTCTATGGGTGTAGTATTGTTCAAGTACGATGAAGAACAGTCATTCTCACACAATACAGATTCTGGTGTCACTGAGCATTTATATGACAGATGGGTTAAGTGTGGGCCAAATAGAGCAAAAAAGCATGAAAGAATAGACCCAGAGCCACCCTTCTCTCTGATTTAGACTGTACAACGAATTGCACAAAGTCGTTCTGTAATGTCAGGGGCCTCTGGGAAATCATGGAACACAGAAATAACAGTTGCTATTTTCACAGCGGATAGCTATTTGTAAAAAAAAGACAGTGTGCTGAATCTAGGTGTACATAATGTCCTTGCCCTAACTCTCTTGCTATAAAGTGTGTGATTCTTGACTGCAACTCTACTTCATGTCTTTGTCTTGACCTGGTGTTTGGTTCTTCCCCTTGCTTCAAATTGCCCTCTTCTTCTTCGTGTCTGGGAGAGGTCTTTGCCCAACAGGGTTTCACGTCTCCAATGTAATTCCAAGCCCTTTTCCCCTGTATTTTCACTGCTCAATTGGTTGCTTTCTCCATGGTATACGGGCCACTAAACCTAGGCTTGTACCAAGTCCATAAGCAGTACTGAGTCCCCTGGGTAAAGTAATGGTGGTGCTAAGCGATTTTTGAGGGCATCTGGGATGGTGTCCTCCTCGCTCTTCTTTGATCTCTCCTGCCGTGCCTGCAGTTGCCGAGAAATAAAAGAAACACTTGCCATCAAAGAAGCCACATATTCATACATCTCATTACCAAAAACATTTGAAACAAAATTTGCATCTGTTAAAGCCCTAGTTGGAGGGGCAAGGGGGAGCTGCATGTGCTGTCTGGTCACCACCTTATGTGGCATTAAATGGTGGTCGGATGCAGGCTGGATGCGCAATGCGACCAGGGCTACGGCAGACAATGGAGCCAACTCTTATTTAGAGTGGCTTTTATTCGAGCTATTCTTTCTTCCAATAGGCCATTTAGGCATTCATACGCCACATTTGCTTGTGGGTGATAAGCACAGGAAATCGTATGCTGTATCCCCAGCAAAGTTGTGATGTGCTGGAATGCTTTGTTGGCAAAGTGAGGACCATTGTCAGACCGCAGGACCTTACACACCCCCAATGTGGGAATATCTCTCTTACTAGGAACCTTGCAGCTCTAAGAGCATCAGGCTGTTAACAGGGACCAACCTCAATCCATCAGGAAAATGGACACACAACCACCATTATATAGTGGTAGCCCTGACTTACTTGGATCATATCAATGTAATCTACATGGAGCTGTTGGAAACGACCTAGTGGACGAGGTATGGCTCCTCTCACTACACTTAAGGTTTGCCACGCAATAAAACTTTTACAGGTGATACAATTCTCTACAAAGGTGGTCCCAAATTCTGCTAAATTGGGACAAAACCACTCTTCCCCATTCTGAGCAGCAAGTATAACCTTCCCCCACTGCAATCACTGTCCACCAGGATCATCCTGTGTCATCTGTTCCATGTAATGTTATCCTGTCTTCCCCCACTATTACAGCCTCAAGTTCAATTGGGACCACTTTCCCTACAGGCTCATCTAATGGAACTTCTGGCCTGAATGTAGCCTCATTAGGTAATCACCATAGCTTTCCCTGAATCCCTGGAAGCCATGCTATGAATACCTCTGCCCCGTATTGGAACAGTTCAATGTCTGCTGGCACCCTCCTCTGTACCGTGTTCCCACAATATGCCTGGATAATCTCCCTCACATTCATGTAATTCATTCCTGGTGTTGAGCACACTATTCTCAGGTCTGTAAATGAGATGGTCATATTGAGCTTACTCATTATGTCTCTTCCCATTATGTTCATTGGTATCTGTCAGGAATACAATAGTGTCATGCTCCCCTATAGAGAGTGAAAGTTTGTCTGTAAAAGGAACCAAGTCCTCCGCCCCAGAAATTCCCTGCGCATTCATGGCGTTGCCTGACATTGGGTTTCTCCCTTCCATGATGCAGGATGTAGTTGCCCCCGTGTCCACAAGAAAGGAAATAGTCTTGTTACATGTTGTCACCGCTATGCTTGGTTACTCTGCCAGGTTGGGTGTAACCGATAGGATTGAACAAATCAGTCGGTCTGTGCACTGTCCTATTGTGAATATAATGACATCCCTGTCCCCATTTGCCCCCCACAACAGTCGCCCCCTAACATACGAATGGGAGTCGATCCATGGAGTCTGCGAATGTCAGTGTCCCAGCATCCTGCTGTGCTGCTTGTGGTGACTGCATGTGTCTCTGCATCTGCGGTGCAGGTGGTGCATGTGTGTATGGCTGCATGTGTCCCTGCATTTGTTGTGCCTGTGCCATACGCTGATATGTTTGCATGTGTGCATCTTGGACCTGTGCCTGTCGTTGTATTTGGTCCAAGGCATAATAGTCAGTCTGTTCTGCCTGGTATGTGAGTTGGTGCAGTATTCCCCCATTCTGTTGTGTCCCACCTCTGCTTCTACACACTTGAGAAATGAACCCTATCTGTCCGCAAACCCAACACTGTAGTGGTCCCCCATTGGTCTCTGATAGCCCCCTGGAATCCCTTTGGTCCTTGCTGTATTTGATGTCCATACCCTATTACCCTGGGTACTCCTCCTCTAACTCTAAACCCTTGGTGGATGTCCCCTTGCACTGCAAAACCTCCCCCCGCTGGTGGCAGTCTATACTGTGCATGCCACATACCTGCTCCTTCCCCACTGGTTAACATAGCTCCTTCCATTGTATACTTTGATAATTTTTTCTGCACTCATTTTGATTCCTCTTGTTTTCTGTCCTCATGCTTCCTTCTTGCATTAGCTGGCAATAGTTTACTAAAGTCAGCTGAATTTCTGACCAAGGTTTTGCCTCCATAGCCACTAGTTTCTTAAGCTGCTTTTGCACCTGTTCAGGTAACCCCTGACACAATATATGATCAAATAATCCCACTGTTTTGTCCCACGGTTCACACATTTCCAATCTCCATTTCTCTTGAATAGCCTGAATATATTGAAGTGGGTCCTCGTCTTCCCTCATCACGCTAATGTCTGAGGTATCTGGGTACTGCACTCCTAGAGCATGCTACATGGCTGATCATCAATTAACAGTAACATTGTGGCCCGTGTTCTGTACCATCTCTTTTCCATATATCATCTGCTACCTCCCCGAGAATTGCTGAAAACAAACTCTTCATGTCACCCAACGCCAATGTTGTCCCTGCTGTCAGTCTCTCTTGCTCATAGATCAATTTCCCAGCCCCAGCAGTCAACAACGAAAATGTACATCTCAAATTGTCTATGTCCATCTGCTGCCACAGTATATATTGATGTTGCCCTCTTCCCTTCTCTAATAGCGGACACTGTGTCAGTCCTATCCCTACACTTTGTCTCCCGATGTCTTTGGTGGCGGTAAACGCCCTTTTCATTCCTCCTCTCCTCTGCACTCGTAGATCCCTAAGCCTCTGTGCATTTGAGGTAATGTTGCCTGTGCTGCGTGATATGCCCTTAGGACCTGCAGCCGTTCCCCCCATCTTCCCTTAGTCTGTCAATGTCGTTGTCAACTTCCCACACTGTGTGTCTATCTGGGCTTGTCCCACGGGAGCGGTGAGACGGTCTCTCCTCTTCATTGCCTTCAATCCCCAATAAATCGTCGTCTGACCCTGTTTCCCCATCGGTACTGTCACTGTCCTCATCAAAGCTAAGCCTCTTCAATACTGCGTCTCTCTGCTGCTTTCCTTCTGATTCGCCTGTACTTCTGCGTTCCCCCTTACTGAGGAATCAACCTTGTTTCTGTCTATTCGTGGGGTAGTCCTGCTGCTTTTCCCGCTTCTGTCTCATTCTTTATTCCTCAGTGTCTCCTCTTCCTCGTTATCCCTTAAACATGCTGAATCCCCCTTAATTTATGCTACACTTAGAGAGTGTCCCTCTTCTTCTCTGTCCCGTCACTCCCTAAGGAGTCGTTCAACTTCTAACTTCCTTTGTACTTCTTTATTTGCACCTGCCTTTCCCTCCCTTCTTCTGTCTTCCTTTTGGCTATATCCTCAAGCCATTTCTGTCTTCTCATTTCCCTTTCCTCTCGCTCTTATGCTTCTACTTTCTGGTTCTCCCTGAGCACCCTTTCATTCTCTTCCCTTTCCGGCCTTTCCACTTCCTCCATTATTTCTGCCCATTCTCTCTCCTCTTCTGTGTCCTTGTTACTTGCTACTTCCCTGTTCACGCATCCTGCCTCTCCTACAACCTTCCCATCCAGTTTAAGCAATATCTGTCCACCTACCCATTCATTCAGGACTATTGGCTAATGCCCCTCAATGCTTCCCTCTTTCCCCAGGTGATTTTCCTTCAAGCTGACCTGGATCTCGCTGCACTCCTTGCATTCGCCACCTGTGTTCTGCGCTCCCTTAGTTGCCTGTTCAGCCTTGCTTTGCCCCTCCTTCTTATATATGCTGGAGGTGCAAATGTGGTATTAGTGTATCCTGCAGCTGCTTTTAGCTCCCTTGCGGTATACAATCCCTGGGTTCCTGCTGCTGCTGCTGTGTCCTCTATTGGAGGAGGAGGAGCCAAGGGTGGTTCCCGGTCTGCCTCAGCATCCATTGCTGCCATGCAACATCCACTTCCTCGTCCTGAAACATTTTACACAACTCTAATATGGCCCTTCATTTGCTTAACTTTTCCCCTTTGTAAGCTTTGTGTATGTAGATGTGTAATAGTTGGTGCACACATTTGGAAATGCTCCCCTCCTTAGGCAAAGGCTTTGCCAATTTGCCATCTGTACCGCTAGTCCATTCCGTGACATACATATTTTTTTTCAACAATTATTATTGATTTTCAACATACAACCGTACATCTTTTCAAACCATCAATGACCATAGAATTACACATACAGTTGTATGCTTCTTTTTTCCCCTCCCCCTGGCCTACATTGCACTGTGCACTGCGCCCTACTTCGAAACCACCAGGCCATATCCGCAATTACACCCCACCTTCTAGACTAACTTCTTCTGGACTGGCTTGATTCCAGTATAACCAGTGCAGCCACCAGTTGTCTCCAAGTGTCTAGTCCCAAATCCTCTTGGTTCTCATTTCTTCCCCTTGCTTCTTGCCACATTACTGTTTCTACATTGGCCCACTCCGTTAGATCCCGCCACCATACATGCACGGGGTCTTGTTTGCGCTTTCCAGCCTATTCTGATTTTAGCCAGTATGTGCGCTAAATCCGTTAGCTTACTGACATGTTTGCTCTCCTAGGCCTTCGGAACCCGCCCTCAACAGACATGCCCAGGGGGTACTTACATCCAGATGAATCCCCAGGTTAGCCATAATTTGGGCCACTTCTTCCCAAAACCTGCCTATTTCCACACAGGACCAGAACATATGCACCATCCCCGCGTCTACCGTCCCACACTTCGTGCATGTCTGTACTCCTGCTTGATTGAATTTAGCAATTTTTCCAGGGGGTTAAGTATGCTCTGTGGGTACCATATAACTGAATCTGTTGCAACCGCACATTTCTCGATACCTTCTTGTGGTAACCTTGTACTCTGTCCCACAGCCCATCCGACATTGGTTCTCCAACCTCCTCCTCCCAGTTTAGTCTCGTCTGGACTGCCTCCTTTCCTATACTAGTGATCAATAACTCATATATACGGGAGACCTCATGTCCCCCTTCGGACACATCATAAAATGTTTCTATTACTGGTTGTAGGACCAGTTCAACTTCTTGCCACATGCTCTTTATAATGTTCAGGAGTCAAACGTAAGAAAAGTGCTGACCTCAATGTAATCCTGTGTCTTCCACCAACCATTCAAAGACCCTGGGTTTCCCGTCTACCCATAGATCTCCCACCATTGCAATCCCCACCAGTTCCCACATTAGTAGCCTAGATTCTGGTGTATGTTCCTCCGATAGCCAGTTTGACACATATTGGAGATTACTTGCCAGATAGTATACTTCAAAATTAGGTAGTTTAATGTCTCCTTGTTCGTATGAGTTCTGTAGCTTCCACAATGCTACGCTATTCTGTGATTTGTGCTAGATAAAGCTCCTGCACATACTCTGCACTTTTGTAAAAACTTTTTGGGTATTGCGTGTGGGATATTTGCAAAATAATGTAGTAGTCTGAACAGCACCACCATCTTCAGTAATGCTGCGTGACCCATCATGGACAATGGTAATTTAGTCCAAAAAGCCATACTTTTCTCAATTTTAGACAAGCCTTGTCTGTGTTTTTTCTATGTTCCATCTTGGGGTCGTGATATATGTCTATAACTAGGTATCTAAACGTCTCAATTTCCCAGTCTATCAGTAACACCGGCAGTCTGTGTATGGGCTTCCCTATGTTCGCTCCCAGGGGGTATAAACATGATTTCTGCAGGTTAACAGTTATCCCCAACAATGTTGCATATCATGTCATTACCTCTAGGATATATGCAGGTTTTCTTCTGGATATTGCAGGTATAAGAGCATATCGTCCACATACATTGATATCAAGTGTTGTCCTCCATTAGTACTGATACCCACTTCCCTATATTCCTTCCTCAAATATGCCGCTAAGCGCTCCAACGCTAAGATGAAAAGCATCAGGGACCACGGGCAACCTTCCCTGGTGTCCTTGCTCAGTTGCAATTCTTCAGAAATAGTGAAACTTGTCTTGACTCTTGACACCTGCTCACTGTACAATAGCCGCACCCATTTCAGATATGTTGGCCCGATCCCGTATCCTTCAAGGACCGCTAACAGACAGGTCCATTTGACGAAATCGAACACTTTTACTGCATCAAGTGACATATTGCTGCTTCCTGGTAGCCCCCCTGGGTGTAATCAATAATATGATGTAATCTCCTCAGATTGATAGTTATGTTCCAGTGGGGAACATAGCTGGTCTGATCTGAGTGTATAAATTTACCTATGACTGGTCTTAACCTGTTTGCCATTACTGCCGTAAGGATCTTCCCATCCTGGTTTAGCAGTATGAGGGGTTTGTAGGATCTGTACATAGGTCTGTGGGTCTGTGTCCGGCTTATTGGATTTGAGGAGCGGGTTAATAATCACCTCCCACAAAGTTTCAGGCAGTTTACCTGTGCTGAGCACCTCTTTTAATATCGCTAGCCCTGGGGGAAGTATTTCTGACTTGTATACTTTATAAAATTTGCTTGGGAGTCCGCCTATTCCTGGGGCCTTGCTGGTGGGCAGTTTCTCTATCATATTCTCTAGCTCTTCTATCGTTATAGGGATTTCAAGGCTCTCCCTCTCTGCTTCATCCAATTTGGGAAGTGTGATCTCTGTGACTGTTTCCCGTACATCTAACGCTTCCGCCTTCTCTGAGTCTTCATATAGCTGCTTGTAATATTCATAGAAGTTTTTGTTCACTCCATCTTGGGTCTCCTGCACCCGTCCATCCTTCCCCCATACCAGCCTGAGAGTTTGCTTGGAGGTCTCACTCTTATATAACGAGGCTAACAATCTGCCTGGTTTGTCTCCCTCTGCATGCTGCCTGTCAGTGTATTTCCTATAGCTCAGGTTGCCCATTCTCTCCCAGTGGTCTCTGCATTCCTGTTACAGTCAGGATACCATTGTAGCCTCCTCTGGGGATCTTGTGCCCTCTCGCATAATCGTTTCGAACTCCTTTTCTGCATTCTGTAGCTCTTGCGTTATGACATCTTGCAACACCTCCACCATCAATCCCTCCCAGAACCATGGGTCCTTCAATACCTCTGCCCTAAGCCTCCATGATGGGATCCTAGCTCGGGGGGGTGTCATCTGCCAAGTCACGACGAGAGTGGCATGATCTGACAGGACCCTCTCTTTGTATTCTGCATGTGTCACCTCTTTTAGCAATTCCGTTCCAGTTAACACATAGTCTAGTATAGTGTGTAAGTTCTGAGGGGCAGAATAATGTGAGTGCACACAGTCCTGTGGGTGTCGCACCCTCCACACATCCTCTAACCGAAAGGTCTGCAACAGTGTACTCAAAATTTGCTGCCGGGGTCGATGGGTTAGTTTCCCGTCCGACCTGTCCATCGTCGGGAGGTCCAAGGTACACCCTTTCTATATAAGGACTAATCTTTGTATATAGCGATCTAAAATAGGCTGCAGCGTCCCGATTCAGGGCATACATATTTATGATACAAATTTATTTCTTTTCCACCAACCCCCATATCATTACCATCCTGCCATCCTTGTCTATGTTGGACTGCAGTAACTTAAATGGGACATGGGGTGCTATCCATGTTATGACTCCTCTAGCATACGCTCAGTAGGTTGCTCATAAGGTCATCCCCCTCCATTTCCTCGTGATCATGTCCTGTTTCTCTTTGGTCAGGTGGGTTTCTTGCATTAGCGCTATGTCTATTTTCTGCCGCTTCAGGTATGTCATTACCCAGTTCCGTTTGATATAACTATTTAGCCCCCTCACATTCCAATTTGCTATCTTGACTTAAGTCACCATTCCTAGTGTTCTTTCCCCCTCCCCCATTCCAGTTATTCTTCCCTTGTTCCGTAGTGCATATCTGTAAACCACCCCGCCCCATAACTCCCCCAACTCCCCTCACCCTCCCCTAAACAACCCCAACAATTGCCCCGCTCCAAAAGTGACCTCATGCATCCTCGCTTCTCCCTCCATTCCCAGCCCATTTGCGGTACTCGGAGCGCAGCAGGCTGACACTGTGCTACCAGTATCCCTACTAACTTACCTATTGATGGGTAAGAGAGATTCTTGCAATGGCCCTTCCTGTGCAGTTTGTGCGTTACTCCTGCATTTCGCTAATATTAATAGGACTCAAAACTTAGTTACATAATCGTACAAGTGTCTCCGTCGCCACAGCCTATAACATCTCCTCCTCCCCACTGAATGTGCTTTAAATTCGCCATTGCCATGTCACTTATCACTTTCCCCTCTGGTCTGGTCACGCTGCTCCGATGGCATATTTTGCAAGTCCATCCAATTGTTCAGGTCCTCCGGGGTTTTGAAGAACAATGCACGGTCTTTGTGCAGCACTTTCATCTTTGCCAGATACAGTAACATAAACTGGAGGTTGGCTGCACGTAATCTTCTTTTCACCGTCCCATAGCTCATCCTGTTTCTGTACCAAAAAAGTGTAATCTGGATATGCTGTGATAGAAGCCGACACCTGACTGATTGTTCCCCCTTTACGGAAATGTTCCAGGATCTTCTCTCTGTCTTTATAATTCAGTATCTTGGCGATTATCTGCCTTGGTGGGGTGCCGGGTTGCGGTCTTCTTGTTAGGGCTCTGTGCGCCCTCTCCACTGTGAACCCCTGGGTCAGTGAACCAGCCCCTATTTCTTGCAGGAGCATATCTTCGATATAATTAGTCGTGTTCTGGCCTTCCTCTCCTTCCAGCAGTCCAATGATTTGCACGTTATTTCGCGCGGCTCTGCTTTCTGCCTCCTCGACTCTATTTTCCAGGTTCTGCATTGCTGTTTCGAGACCTCCAGAAAGTTGTCTTTGCAGCTGCCAGTGTTGGCCTTCACCTCTTTTTCCAGTGCCCCAGTGCACTCCGACAGTGCTCTGACGTCTTATCTCATGTCTATCTGCTTTGCATCTATTTTGTCTTCCAAAGATACTTTCGGTTTGGCTATGGCGACCAATATTTGCTTATCCATTCTTCCCTGTGTGTCATCTTCCCTCCTTCCATGATCTGGGTAGGTCTGACAAACGTGTCTAAGGATGACTGCTTCACCTTACTGGTACTTGCTTTAGCTGTCATTGCTATTGCTTTTTCCCCGGAGCTCTTTTTTCTTCCTGGCATCTGTGCTGATGCCCACTGCCGGCACTGTGCCTAGCGGGGGGGGTGTGCTTGGTTGTTCGTACCCTGGTACTTATAGAGTGCGTCCCTCACAATGTCTCACCCCTATCGCCTAGGCCGTCCGTCACACCCTTTAACTTTTTTCCATTGTCTATGCAGCCAGGTGCATCTTTATGTGTATCCAGCATGTATCTCACACTCCTCCGTGCCGTCCTTTTCCTCCTTGTACTCTGTCCAGTATCTGTGGTAGGTGTGCTACAGCTCCTTACAATAATTGTACCTCGTATACCATGCTCCACCATCCACTCTTCTTTTTCAGTGCCTGTTTTGGTTTGCGTCGGGAGGTATGTCTTGAGCGGTATGCAGGGACCAGTATGGCTTCCCTCACACCTTTTACCTGTCCCAGGTGTGTGCAGCTCTTCAACTCTACAGGATGTTGCTAGCCTCTGTGCCTTTTGCTCACAGTGTTGCTGATCTTAGCCCCCTTCACATTGGGGGGATGCCCAAGGCTCAGTAACTCCTACATCTGTTTGCTGTTAGCAGATATATGCACCGTCGTGTAGCCTCTGCGCGTTGTATTGTGTTGGAAGCCACTTCTGGTTTTTTAATCCAAATCTGATATGCTCCTCCCTGCTTTTGCCTTTGTCCTCCAGTGCCGGTCCTTTGGCCAGCCTCTATCCTCCTTCCTCATGGTCGCGTCCTGTTTATACTTGCACAGTGGAGGCTTAGAGCCACACTTCCCTGCTTCTCTCTTTCCTGTGCTGCGGTCCCCAGAGTGCTCTCAATCTTCATCCAAACACTTGGGTCCACTGTGTTCCACTTCAGAGCTCATTGCGCTTCTAGTCTTCCACGTTCATTGTCTGTCTGCTGACTCCATTCCCAATTTTGGCGGACGTCATACACTTGTGGTGCTTTCCCCACCTCACTGCTTCAGTTTCTGTGAGATTCCTACACCTCTAATTTTCTGTGGTCTTGGTGAGCGCTCATTCGTATGCTTGCAATCCGCGTTCCTTTGTGTCTCGGCGAGCAGTGCCAGGACTCTTTTGTATCCAGCTTGTAATAATTGCTACGCCAGTCCACGCTAGCCCCGATTCGTACCCTCCCGGGGTCATAAGTTACGGCCCGTAGGCCTCCTGCTTCTTTCTGCCACACTGTAGTCTACTGAAAAAATGTATTCACTTCACTATTGTCTGTTTTCGCAATTGCCTTCGTCGGTGCCACAATGTATCTACAACTCGATTCAGTTTCCCGCTTCTGCAGACTGCCTCCTGCACGGCTGTATATCTTGTAGCGCCGTGGTTGCCACTTGCTTACGACCATTCTCACGCACCGGTACTGCCTTCCACGCCAATCAGGGCCCGTTTCTTTGTACCAGGGCAACTGGGATCAGTTGAACTTTACACTGCTGCATGCTCGTAATATTCATGATGCTGTAGCTTCGGATACACGTCTCACTGTAAGCTTAAAGCGCCTATTTACAGCCAGATCATTGTCGGATCAGCAGGAGCCCCTTGAATGCACTTCTTAGTCCATGGCCATGTAGCCATGCCCCCCGTCCATTCCGTGATATATTTACAGATTGTATCCTTATATCGCAGGAGGGACTTGCACATATGCTCTAGGGGTGTGTACACCTCATGTTTTTACCTGAATACATCATGTATCAATAATAACTTGACCTGAAATCGGGGATTCCGATACATCCACCTTTTAAGATATGAAAGTTGTGAGGAACTTATTTGGGGAAATCAACTTTTTGACCTCTGCGCCCTATTTTTACTGTAATTCCATCAGCGGTGTTGCATGAGTGTGAAGAGAAATCAGAGACAAAGAGTTCCTCTACTCTGGCTAACAGGTTCAAAGTAGATTTTTCTTCACACATTGACATGCGCCACAAAAAAGCTCTCTACAACTGAGATTTGGTAGAACCTTGATCGAGGTTTATTTTCTGTTTCATTTGGCCCTTTATGATAACAGGTGTTTCGGCATTAACTCTGCCTTTTTCAAGTCAGGGCAATAGCTTTGAAAAATCAATCCTTATTTATCATGAACATCTTCCAGTATGAAATGCATGTCATGGGTTAAATCCCGCCTGCAAATTCCTTCATCTCTCGCGTCCCGCGTCTGTTCTACATTTGTCGAGAATGGACACGGGACACGAGAGACACGAGAGACAAAGGAATTTGCAGGCGGGATTTAACAGTGTCACTGAGAACTGAATGAGACTTTCGAGGGAGAAGATTCAAAAGTCTACTGGTTGAGGAACTTTGTTTTATGCTGTAGGAGAATCTTCATGTCGTCTGGTAACAGGCCAATTCGTGGCTTTCACTGGGAACTTTTGTTCATCATCGTGTAAGCAAGCTGTAGCTGAACGAGGAATGCATAGAGCTGATTCAGCAGCTTCCAGAAGTAGTGCATGAGGTTGCCTGATTAAAGATTAGTTTTTTCTTCCTTAAAAGTAAAATGGGCAGCATCAGACCACGAAAGACATCCAAGATGTGCAAAAAGCTATTGCTGCAAATGGTCCTATCTGTGTATAATTTACTCTTGTATCCTGTTCATAGTAATACTGCTCTCACTTACAGTACACACTGCTTACTTTATAGACGTGAATGGAGCAAAGACTCCTGTGTATCCTCCTATATAAGAGAAGGGTACAGATGTGGTAATTACTAGGCAGCCGAGACCTTATGTGATTGTTCCTACTCGAGACATACACACAAGGGCACCTGATCCTGTGATAGATAAGCCTGGGTTACCTTTTAGAGGGAAATCACATATGGAGATTATTCAAGACATTTTTATGCCTAAATATTATGTTGATATGATGGAACTTCTGGAACATTCTCCTGCATAGGTAGTACATGTAAAATCACCCAGTCCACTGACAAATGTTTCTATGATTGGTCCGGTAAGAAGGGGTTATGTTGACATACTTCATGAGATGATTATAGAGGCTCATAAGAAAAGAATAAGATCTAAGAGAAGTGCTAGGGAGGATGATCATGAGCTGAATGATTACCTGGACAGTACAGCACACTTGGGGAATAACATATGGTATCAGCATATGAAAGAAGTGGAAAGGCGAAGCTCAAAGGAGGAATGCTTTGTATGTGCACTCCTGCCTTATATCATGGGGAAGTCTAAGATCTTCATAGCCATTGAAGTAGACGTCCAGACAGCACATTGTCTTTCACACATAGCATTCATCGAACAAGAGGCCAGTTCATGGGCCGAGATGCCTATCTCAAATGGGCAACTGAATGGACAGATCCATATGAAGATGATGATGTCCAAATCATACGAAGAATCATGTGATCAGATACAAACAGCCTGGAGTGAAAGGAGCTGGAATCAGATGAGAGGTAAACAAAAGACTTGAGAGTTCAGGAAAATCTGCAGAAGAAATTCAAATTTGGAAGAACAAAAGCCAGATTCAGATTTGGGGATCAGTGTTATCACCAGATGGCTGGGAAGAAGGAGTGATTATCTGCAGAGCATGGATGGTAGTTGATCGTCCTGAAAGTAGTTGATCGTCCTGAATCAACTATTTGGAATGCACAATTGCTCTGCAAGCATTATGGCTGAAATTTGCTGAACTACTGACCTGGGTCGCAGACAGAGGAGGGCCCTTCCAGATAGTGCCTTTGGAAAGTGCAAACCTGTGCTTCAGAATCAATGGCACAAGAAAAGTTGGAGAGAATCAGAATTGTGGTTGTATCTTTGAAACATCAGGAATGAACATTGGGACAGCAGTGATCATGGATCACTATTGGGCATGCGGATTTAGAGCATATATGAGGCTACCCAAGGATTGGGGAGGAATATGCACCCTGGTGAATGTTCATGTTCCAGCATTGGTCATTCCGAAAAGTGATTTGAACCTTGAGAGTTTTACGAAAGCAGAAGCGCACCTCAGTAAGAAGAGATCTGTGGAGTTGATTAATCAAATGAAGAGGGAGAACTATGTCTCTGCCAAGTCAATAGAAGCCTTTGACTCCATCCCTTATTAGCACAGACTGTTCAGCCAGACTTCGTCAGTATTCACGTTGATTGTCATGCTGATAATCAAGGTTGAGGCAAATAGCAAATGGCTGCAGATTACCAGATGGGAATTGCTGCAGACGATCAACAAAACCATAAAGGGATTCAATTCTATCAGAGAAGCGATGAGAGCCACATGACTGATGACTCTCCAGAATAAATAAGTCCTGGACATGATCACAGCTATAGATGGAGGTTTGTGCAAAAATCGGAGTATCATGTTGCATGTTCATACCGTCTCATGATGACTAGAATGGCACCTTAACAGAGGCCATAGAGATGCTAACGAAGCTACATGTCCAGATGATAGACAAAGTGGAAGACATTGCTGATGACAGCTGGTTTGGATCACTCTTTTCCTGGGTTCCACAATGGATGGCAGACATGTTCAAGCTCCTTGGAGCCCTGATTGTGTTGGTGTTGCTTGGATTTTGTGTGATCAAGATAATAATCATACAATGCAAGAAGACAGCAAAGAAAGTCATAGGGATGAAAATCATGATCGATGTTGAATCAGGATGGAAAGCCAGAGATTTGACAGGCGAAGAAATAAGAGTCTTTGTGAAGGCCAGCATTCATGCACCTCAGGGAATGAAATTCCTGTATCCAGAGAACCATAAGAAGGATGTGGGAAGATAGATATATTGCAGTCCAAGTGGACAGTGCATGCTCATGACTTGGAACAAGGATGAGCATGTGAAATCAGCTGGATGCCTGAAGGGAGTAATAAAGATATGGATCCCAAATAAGCAAGGATGTGTAGATGTGAAGGATGATGGGAGATTGGTTGATGAATCACCCAGAGTGTGGAGTGTAGAGAAGGGGCTAAGTACCACCACCTCAACCACTTCACCCATATTGCCTATATGTTGGGAACCAGAGTGTGAGACACGTGCGGTACCAGTCAAAATACTGATACCAAGGAGAATTCTGGAGGCAAGGTTCCCATTGAGAAAACCATACTTGCATACGAGACAGTATTATGGCCATTTTAATGAAATCCCGGAAGCAGCAGGACCAATGAATGGCCAAGACAAATGGTGACATCATGCACAGCCGAGCTGACGTACATGGAAGAGATGCAGAGACTAGAGAATGCAGATATTCTATAAGGCATCAAGAAAATATCGAAAATGAGTGACATCTTGGGATCAAGAAACGTATGCTACAGAACTGATGAAGATGTCAAGTCAGTTTACACGTGTACAGATGCAAAGAAACACAAGCAGACAAAGTATTCTTGAGGCTAGCTAAGAGGTGAATAGATTGCAGCAGGTGCCAATATATACATATATATAAGTGAGTAAAGAATGGATGTTTCCACTACGTGTTATAGCAGAACTGGGCTAAAGAAGGAAGGCCTCTTTCCAGTGTGTCACGGTTAGAATACAAGTGAATTACAAAGTGAATCTTAGAAAGGTGGGACTGGACGAGCCAAGAAGCCAAGGTCTTATCAGGCTGGAGTGAGCAGATATAGGATACAAAACGTGTGAAAGAACAGAGGTCCTGTTCAGAAGGCATGAACAAAAACATGGAAGACATTAGGGGTCTATTTGAAAATAGTATTTTAAATACACTATGGCTCGATTTTGTGGTCTTCATTTACGTGGAAGGATGAAGTTGGACGAACATGATGGACACACCTACGCATGAGGACAGAGCATGCCTTCACTCCCCTGAATTCTCCAGAGCTAAGAACACCCCCAAGGACAAGTTCAAAGCCCTAATTGACAGCAGACCACTGAGGTGATGATGAATGAATTTGCTAATTGGGGGGAAGCTATGGTTGGGCACTAGCTCACCAGCACCTGGAAGCCCAGTCTGCGTGCTGCTAACGTAGGTGGAAAAGTACTGATGGAGGTTAGAGTGCCAAACAATGATAGGGGCCCGCATGATTAAGGGGCCTATAGTTTGTGTAGCCAATGGGACGTTGTGTATTTAGTGACATTCATAGTGACCTGTTTTAGAGGAGGGCTTAGTTGCTCCACCTGATGTTAAGAAACAAATCACTTTCTTTCACTCCTGTAAATGAGTATGGATCATATACTTAGATATTCCCTTAGACCCTATCACACTTGCCACGTGGTTTTTGTAGTTTGCTACATAGGATGACGTTAGTAATAAGTAGGTTGATGTCATCTATGACAATTTTTTGCTATAAAAGAATGCTTTTTTTAAGATGCATTGAGAGATCTTACGCTGAGACGTCCGTTGATGTCCGTTGTACCTGTTTTAGATAATTGATATTAAAACAGTTATCCTTTTGCTAACTACCTGAGTCGTTTCGATTATTGATGATTGAGTAACTTCTGCATCCCATCCATCTCAAGGGTATTGCGACCTCATCTTAAAGGGCTGGAAGACTCCAGTTCACTCGGTCGGAGGGGACCCTCTGCAGTTTCAATTTGAAGAGATCACAGAAACAGAAGTCCAAGCCATCCTTAACAGTTCCAAACCATCCAGGTGCAAAGGAGATATCTTCCCAGCCTTTTTTATTAAGGAATGTTCAGAAGCCTTGATGCCGTTCATTACCTCCTTTATAAATGCCTCTTTCACCACAGGCCTAGTGCCATCTTGCCTTAAGGAAGCGTGGGTGCTCTCTCTCCATAAAAAACCTACATTAGACAATACAAACCCCAATAACTACAGGCTTATCACCACAGCTCCCTAACTATTGAAAATACTTGATAGAGTGGCTTACCTACAAGGCCAACACTTGCTAGAAACCAACCACCTAATGGGAATGAGGCAATCAGGATTTCACCCTTGCCATGGCACTGAATCTGGGTTGCTGGATCTAAACAGAAGCTGGATGTGATCAGGGACCTTGGAAATCCTGCCCTCCTCCTCCTTTTAGACTTATCAGCGGCCTTTGACCTGGTGGATCCCAAAATCCTCTGCCACCATCTTAGGTACTCGACCAGCTTCTCCTCTGAAGCCACAGGCTGGATTGCCTCCTTCTTACAAAGAAATGTCATGAGAGTGTTTGCGGATAATGCTGGTGCTGCTCCCACCCCTATCTGTTGTGCTCGTGCATATCACCTACATTGTATAGCATCTTCACCAGACCCCACTTTGACATTCTTTATTCCATCGTCATAGCCTACACCAACAATGCTGATGACCCGCAAATTCTCCTCCTGCTTACTGGCAACTATGCGGATGACTTGTGCACTCTCAATGCAACATACTCCACCATCCTGGCCTGGATGGTGGCAAACCACTTTTGCTTAAATGGGAATAAGATTCTCAAATCGGTGGTAAAAAATCTCAACAACCAAAACTCAGCCTTCCTCATCGATGACATTGAGACCCCATTCTCGGCATCAATCAAGACACTAGAGGTCTACCTCAACTCTATGATATATGATATGATATGGCATTTATCACATGCTTATACACAAGTGCTTCAAGGCGCGACGAGCCAAGGGAGGGGGAACAGAGGGAGTTTGATGTAGATGAGCGAAGAGCTTCAGAAGGAAGGCATTTGGGGAGAGTTGAAGGTATTAAGGCCCCAGGCCCCAGAAGGCCTTGTGGATGATGCAGAGGGGTTTGAACTTAATCCTTGCAGCCACTAGGAGCCAGTGCAGAGATTTCAGTCATGGAGAGAAATGATCCCTGGGATTGAGTGCAAGGACAAGTCTTGCGGCCTTGTTCTGGATAAGTTGCAGGGGGCAGAGAGTAGAAGCAGGCAGATTTAGAAAGAGGCTATTGCAATAGCCCAGCCTAGAGAGAACCAGAGCTCTGGAGACCGTGAGCTTCTGGGGGAAGGAGAGGAAAGGAAGAATACCTCTGAGGAGGTGCAGCTGGTAGTGTGACTTCTTAGAGATGTGAGGAGAGAAGGAAAGTGTAGAGTTGAAGATGACCCTGAGGTTTTTAGCCTTACAGGTGGGAACAGGAAGAGGGCCAAGTGAGGCTGGCCAGAGAGCTACAGGAAAGGAGGGAGCGGGTGTGCCGATGAGGAAAATCTCAGTCTTACTGACATTAAGGCAGAGGTCATTGGCGGCACACCACTCCTGGATAGCAGACAGACAGTCAGAGATGAGAGAAGTGGAGGAAGAGGCCAAAGGTAGCCTGAAGATGAGCTGGATGTCATCCGCATAGCACTGAAAGTTGGGGCAGAGAGCAGCGATGCGGTGGGACAGGAGTGCCAGGTATTGGTTGAACAGCCAGGGAGAGAGGTTAGACCACTGGGGGACACCACAAGTACAGAAAAAGATAGCAGAGAGGAAGGACCCAAGTTGGACCTGGAAGGGTCGGCCGGAGAGGAAAATACTCTACACTCTCTCTATCCCATCAAGTAAACGTTATCGCCTCCTCTGCAGCCTATGCAACAAAAGCAGCCCTCAGCATCCCCAATAGAGAACACATTACTACTGCTAGGAAATTGGTACACTGGCTATCCATTAGGAAACAAATTGTCTTCAAAACTGTGTCCATTAACCACAAATGTCTTTCCAACACTGCCCTCCCCTACCTTTCCCAGAAAAAGGCTAGAGTCCACTCTCCCAGACCAACTAGAATGCTATTTACCCACCGTATCATCCAACCTAAATTCAGATGCGCCAAAGCTGGGGGCTCGAGCTTCCCATACATCACAGCCAACAGTGGAATGCCTTGCTACCCACCCTAAGAGCCGAACCCTCCTACTGGATATTCTGCAAAGCCCTGATAAACTTGTTATTTGAATAGACTGTGTGCTAATACTGTACTGATGGCTAACCTGATCCTGTTGAATGCGAGTAACTGGTTTGTAGCAGCGCCTCAATGCCTCTGGGCTGTTTGTGTGCTTTATAAGTGAAATAATTAAATAAATGTCCGTTGTGTTAAGATTGCTTTTTTATTTTTGTTCATGGGAAACTAGCTTTGTACGTCTCACATGTATTTATTTCCCATTTAAAAAACTACAAACAAAAATGACAGCCCTATAAACAGGAATGTGATCTTGTCTGTTTTCTATTTCCATGGTGGCCGGCCAGCGGACTGGACGAGGAGCCTGAGCAGGAGGTAGCAGCAGGCAGCTAAGAGGTGTAATATCCATGGTGGATGGGGGGAATAGGAGGTGGGGATGGTTTTCAGCAGGCGATAAGGATGTGGTCAATGGCAGAAAAGGAGACCAGTGGCAGAAAAGAGCATGATGACTGGGGAGCAGCAATGGAGACTGGCAAAGATTGCAGGCTTATACCAATAGAAATAGCCTGCATTCCGCTTCAAGATTGGTTCAACCACTCCCCCGGGTGCTAATGGATACTAGCACAGGTACAAGTCACTTAATATATCTCAACGTTGATAAAGAATAAGCAAGGTGGGCAATGATATCGAATTGGGATTCACTACTGTTACACGTAGGATATATCACCTGCATCTAGCCACTTTATGGCTCGAAAAACTATAACTATGTTGGCATACACTGAACAGTTCTATTTTCAAAATTGTACATGGCTATGGGACTCGCAGGTCCAAACGTGTGACTCCATCAAAGAGTGGCGCTTTTAGCCAGGACCGATATCTGATATATGTGAATGTTGTTGGGTACATTTTGAGGTAAAAGTTGGGAACCTGATGTTTTAACATAATAAGGATAAGCTGAATTCGATTAATCCATTTCCTAAGTTGAATTTCAAGTGTTTGACCTTTTAATCAGCATAAACAAAATGGCAGTGAAATTGCATTATTATGGTAATATATTAAAAGATAATGTTCATGTAATCTATCTATCTGCATTATAGTGCAGTCCACACTTAAATTGGATTAACCTTTTTGTAATACATTGCTGTATTGTAATTATGGCTGTTTTATGTTTCTTCTCACCAGTTATATTAAACTTTGTCTATTATATAGTTTCTTCTCAACAGGTGATGATGGATCCAGTGGTTCCCTTGAAGAGGGATTCACCTGCGGATTATAGCTTGTGCATATTCTGCCAACCTATAAAGCCAAAGTTCCTATAGGTACAGCAAGTGATCATGGACTTAGTACGGTAAAGGCTGCTGCATGTACCAGATGGAAGCTAAGGGACTCAAAGAATATAGATATAATTGATTGTCTTGAAAATGGGTTAGATTCTGCTGCACCCATAACACTTGTGCGGCACAAGTTGTGTTATGCTCACTTCACCGGCAAGAGTAACATGAAACACTTACAGATAATTCAGGCACAGTACTTGAAGGAGAAAGCAGGTTGCAGCAGCATTTCTGTTCCAATTGGTGACAGGCCTTTAACAAGAAAAGGGGTGCACCTGTCAACTGAGAAGCATGCCTTTTCTGCCAAATCAGTGATAGGCAGCAACGCCGGCACTCAATTATGACAAAAGAAATGAGTCATCGTATTCATCTGGCTTCCCATCTTAACTACAATGTCGGCATTCACATGGCTGGAATGATAGACCTCACACCACCTCAGCTGTCTAAGAACATTCAACAGACCGACCTAAAAAACAAAGCAAGAATCATCCGATACAGACGTTGCTATGATATGGATATGTAAGGAGTTACATCGAGCAGCTGACAAAGGTCACGTACTTCTTCTTGCAAATGTCTGGGAAAGGTATAGGAGCTGGCTGAGAAATCATCTACCATGGTGCAGCAGTCCTAATACAGTAGAACCACATCATTCAAGGAAAAGTTGTGATGTGCCTTTTCCAAAGAACTGGATTAATGATCTGTCATTGGCTGACAATAAAGCTAATCTTGTCAAATGTATTGTGTTCACAAGCACTAGAGGACAAAGACATTGTAGTTGCTTGGGGGTTCAGGGAGAAACTTGAGGTTAGGCCATCAGAAGGGACACCTGATTTAAATGCGCTCAAATCAACACACAAAGAAACTGACACAAGGCTAGTGTTGCATGCTGTGCAGAGGCAGTTTAGGACAGTGGGTGTGTCATACCGGGATACCGATGTTCTGCTGCATTTTGTTTCCTTCTTCGACAGTGCATAATGCGAACATCTTTGGATGATGTCAGGTGGATCAAAGAGGCACTGTTATATACCAATCAATGCTGTTTTCAACAATCTACCAAGAGGTTTGTTCAGAACACTGCTACCATTTCACGCTTTAACTGGTTGCGATACCACCTACTATTTAGCCAATCACAACGAAAGCTCATCATGGAAGGTTTTCAAAGAGCACCATGAACTGCTGAAGAATCTGAACACTGGTGAACTCAAAGAGGAGACTATTAAATCTGCAGAAGTGTTCATTTGCAGACTATATAATGTGCACAGAACAGACTCTGTTCATTCAGCGCATCATATCCTGTTCTCCAAGATTTCTACACCAGAACCAATGTCACCGACAAGTGATATTCTTAATTTGCATTTAGACTATCAGGCCGTGGTGTGGAGAAATACCCATTGTGCCATACCTAACCATCCTGTGCCTGTGGATACGGGATGGAAATGTGGTGTTTTGGGACTAGAGCCTATTATGATGTCACTGAGTGCAATCCCAGATGGTTGCCTCGAGATGATTTCATGTACATGCCAGAAACAGTGCACAAGTCGATACTGCAAATGTCGCAAAACATCAATGTGTGCCTGGAAGCAGCAGAGCCATGATAATGATCAGACCCCTTGCATGAATGTTATGTAGGTTGGCAAAACAGGTTGACATTTTTTGTCATGTAACATTTAGGACTGTTTGTGATTCGTTATTATTCTTAAACTTTATCTTACTAACGCCAGTTGGCATCATTTTAGTGCCCGTTATTAATTGGTCTATCAGATTGAATGTCTGTCTCAATATGTCCCTAGTTATTAATCAGACCATATGGATATATGATCAAAGCCATGTACATTAATTCTGGGACGTTGTATGGTAAATGTATAATAGCTGTATGCATTTCCATCATGTAGAATGACAATGACATTGACCAAACTTGTCAGTTAGTCTGCCATTTTGATTATGCTTATTAAAAGGTAAAACACTCAAAATTCTGTTTGGGAACTAGGTTAATCAAATTCAGCATACCCTAATTATGTTAAAGAAACATGAGGTTACCAACCTTTACCTCAAAATGCACCTAGAAGCTTATACATGGCCTTATCGTAAATCTGTCTAGACTATTTCTACTAATCTCTGCATACAGTTTTTCAACATGTTTCTTATTTGTTCCCAACAATCCCTTAAACTCTGAACTTCACATATTAAGCCAGGTTATTCTATCAGCACCTAACATGCCTGTACTTGATGTCATCACAGAAAACTCCTCCTGGGTCATTCATCCAGATTTTGAACCATTAGAGCAAAGGAGAAAAAACAGCCAATTCTGTAGTGCCAATGATTCCTAAATCCCCTCCAATGTTAATTAAAGGTGTGTAATTTGAAAGTCTTCTGAGTATTTTAAGGAAGTGCATTTTGACTGGCTCCAGAATCAAAGTATCCTATATCTATGCTCCTTTAAGGGCAGCTTTAAGGTCGTTGTGCAGTCCACTTCCAAAGGACATGCTAATGAGCCAGTGCCAGATATAACTATAGATTAATAATCATTTACTTACCCAAGTTGGGGAGAAGCATTTTGTGGAAGACGGGAACATGGGCTTATCTGCAAAAATATCCACCATAAACAGAATTATTGATAAAGGGGACAATGTGCATGTTTTTACTTGTGCTATGTATCTGTAACGGCAATCCATAAGAAGTGGTATCAGTGTGCAATTTCGACAAGGGTTACACATTTGAGTGGCTTTTTTTTTTAGAATGGGCTATTTGACCCTTGATTTCATTTTTCTCTCTCTCAAACTTTATTTCGGTTTTGAATAACCATAAAAGTATAACACAGATAAACGATTATT
Organism: Ambystoma mexicanum; assembly: GCF_040938575.1. Lineage (NCBI taxonomy): Eukaryota > Metazoa > Chordata > Amphibia > Caudata > Ambystomatidae > Ambystoma > Ambystoma mexicanum. The sequence goes on along the minus strand of NC_090931.1, from coordinate 809,161,566 downwards.
ATTTTTAGAGTATACAGATTGATGAATTTCTGATCAACAATACCAAAGTAGAACACACAAGTGGATGAGTTTTTGATCAACAATGCCGGGAGGATGGCTCAGCAGCAATGTGCACGCCTTGGAAACAAGACCGCACGAAGCAACACAGGTTCGATCACCGGGTCCGCGCTTGTTTTTTTATTCATTTATAATGCGCACCAGACCCGAAGGTATCAGGGCGCAACAGTTACAGGATATGCAAAGCTTAGGTTATGGATACACAATATAAACAGCAGTGTTACAGGTACATGTCACAAAACCCGGTGTTAATCTAGCTCGTCGGGTCTTATAGGTCGGTAGACTTGAGCCAGTTGATGTATCTAAGTCTAAAGTTTGGAAAGGGTTGATCTTCTCTGATTGGGGGAGGCAGGGAGTTCCACAGTTGGGCCCCTTTAACAGGGAAGCTACAGCCCCCGGCCTTTGTGAGCCTAAATCGAGGGATAGCAAGGCAATTGTAATTGATTTGTCTCACAGGTCTAGATGACGTTCTCCAGTGGAATCTGTCCATGAGATAGCTAGGGGCAGCGTTGTTCAGTGCTTTGTGTGTGAGAGATGCAGTTTTTAGTTGAATTTTATTGTGAGTTGAGAGCCAATTGTTTTGCCGTCTGATCTCAGATATGTGTGCACTTCTGGCCATACCGAGAGCTGCTCTTACGGCATTATTCTGGAGGATTTGTATCCTCTGGATGATCGATTTGTTGGCACCAATGTAGAGGGCGTTACAATAATCTAGCCTGGAAAGTATGAGGGCTCTGGCCAGAATGGTACAGTTACTCGGCGGAGATGAAGGGTTTGCTGGTTCTAATGAGCTTACAGGTATAAACAGTGGTGGAGGCCATGAAGTTCACTTGTTTAGTGAAAGAGAGAGTGGAATTGAGGTAAAAACCAAGGGTGTTTACCTCCTTGGCCACTTTAATGAGGTTACCATCGATTAGGAAGGATGAGTAACCTTGGCCTAGTTTCTTGAAGTTTGTGCGCGTACCCAGGATGATGAGCTCGGTTTTGTCATCATTCAGGCACAGACCGTGGGTCACAATCCATGCCTGGATGATGAGATACACTCTATTCACCAAGGCCAAATCCTCAGTGTAATCCCCCGAAAGTGGGAGGAGAATATGAGTATCATCCGCGTAATTAGTGTAGGTGATACCCAGATTGTCCAGATCGTCGAAGAGGGTCTTGGGGAATATATTGTACAGTGTAGGGGAGACACAAGAGCCCTGGGGCTCTTCACACATTATGGGGATAGGGTCAGCTGCTGCTCAGGGGGAGAAGACCCTCATAGTCCTGTCACTCAAGAATGACTCGATCCAGGTTATAGTCTCTTTGGAGAAGTGGGCGGCTGAGTCTAGGTGGATGCATAGGTCCTTGTGGTCCATACGGTCGAATGCACCCGAGAGGTCAAGCAGTAGAACGAGGGCTGTTTTCCCTTTATCTCTTAACTCATCGACTTGTGTCTTTAGGTCGATAAGTGCAGTCTCTGTTCTGTGTTGGGGATGGAAGCCTGATTTTCGGGCACCTAGGAGTTTGTGAAGTTCCAAGTATTGTTGGATTTGCAGGTAAGCAACTGTGTCCAATATTTTTAACAGAAAGGGTACTGTTGTAATAGGGCGGTAGTTGGTAGGTATGAGTGGGTCAAGATTTTGCTTTTTCAATAGTGGGAGTACCCAAGATTGTTTAAGGTTGTTGGGAATAGTGCCGGATGCAAATGAGGCATTGATGAGTTTGGAGATGAAGGGGGCGAGATCTCTAGCAGCATCCTTTATGAGTTGGGCTGAACAGAGGTCTCCCAGGGCTTGAGTGAAAGGATAACTTTTTCTACCTTGAGGATGGAAATTTTAGTAAAGTGGAAACGGCCCCAGGAGTCAGTTAGTGTTTCCTGAATAGGGAGGTCAGGAATTGCTCGGGTGAGATGGCTGATTAAGGGAGGCTTTTTTTAATGCTATTTTATTTTGGAGAGTGGTAACTTTTGTTGGAGAGTGCTTGTTGGATATCTGAACACCAGGTTTTATCTTTAGTGAAGATATCACTGGTAGGCATAGGAGACTTTAATTCCTTTAAGATAGTGAATAATTCCTTCATACTGGAGTTAGCGTTAGTGATCCGTTCGTTGTAGGAATTACGTTTGGCAAGGCAGATTTCCTTTTTATACTGTGATGAGATTTCAGTTAATTGTGTTCTGTTGGCTTCTGAGGGAATTGCTCTGCAGGAGGCTTCACAGTTCCTCGTTAGTTGCCGTCATGGGCGTAGGGCATGGGGAGGGCAGGGGGGACAAATCCCCCCCCACAATTTTAAGTGGGGCAATAGAATGGCATTGGCATGGCATTCCGGGCCCCCAGAATAAAAGTGTATGTTGGCTTCTCTCTGAAGCCATACTGAATACACAGGATAATCTTTTTAAGAATCTATTTGAGATATACATTGGAAGAGGACACACAGGGAAAGCGAGCTCCTAAGTAGGGACTACCCATCCTCCTCCCTCGACAAAATGCCCACTTTTCAGGGAGAGTGTTATTGCTGAGGCATTCCAACTGACCTGCGTGGTATCCCTCACCTCACCTTCGGCAGCATGGATGAAAGGCAAGGCATACTCAAGAGGGACATGATACAAACACCGAAAAAGAAAAGACAACACAAGATAATGGGGAAGATTAGATGGAAAAGCTGCACAATTGCAGCCCATGAAAAAGAGCCCCAACCATTCCAGTGACAGCAAAGCGACTGCAGTTTACCTGGGTTACTATGAGGACTAAGGTCAAGTCCACAGGCTGGGTTCACTCAGGGCCACACAAGGAGCGCCTTCCTTGATGAAAGACCCACATGGACCCCATCCGTTGGCATCTGGTCCATGCTCTATATTAGTGGCCAGGCACTGGGACAGTGTTCTTCATTAGTGGGCAGGCATTGGGGCAGTGTTCTTCATTAGTGGGCAGGCATTGGGGCAGTGTTCTTCATTAGTGGGCAGGCACTGGGGCAGTGTTCTTCATTTATTCCGCCCAGAATAAAAGTGTTTGTTGGGTCGGGTTGGGCACAAACCTAGTGCAGTGCACTGCACTGTCTGACTGCAGTTGCAAACGTCTGCAGGCTGCTGCAGCCATCACTGCGTGCAAAAGTAAAAGTTCTTTTGCAGACTGTCTGCAGGTTAAAGGTACATTTATTTGCTCGCAGCTTGCTCATGCGTGCCACGTGCCTGCGCTTTTGGAACGTGCCCGGGACACCGGGGAACAATTGCACGTGCCCCTGCACAGTGCACTGCTGTGCAGCCTCAGCCTGCATTTTCTTCCAGAACGAAGAGAGCATCCTGAGCCAGGCAGTGACACATGCTCTCGTCGTGCTGATTGAGAACCTGGAGGCTGGGCCGGCCTCTGCTGACAGTGTTGTCATGGAGGGAGAGAGAGACAGAGATTTGACTCAACAGCTACGAACTACCTAAGGTAAGTCAAGATCCCCCTTTGCCCATTGCTCCCCCAGTGCCCCTTGTGCCCTCAAGCACTCTTGCTTCTCCTATTCCACTCCTGTGCTCTTTGCTTCACAGTGTTTCTTGTATACCCAGTGCCCTTGTACCCCAGTATCGTTTGCACCTCCAGTACCTGGTGCATTGTTATGGGAGCGCCATGTGCCCTCCCGTGCCCCATCAGCTTTGCCAGTGCTCTAGGTAGCCCTCCCATTGCCCATGTTCCCCAGGGTTCTTTGTTCCCCCAGTGCTCCTTCCACGCTCTTTGGTTCCCCAGTGGTCTGTATTCTCCCCAGTGCGTCTTGCTCCAACTGACTCCTTCCATTCAAAAGTGCTCCTTTAGCTCACTACCACGGTTTCTTCTGTTGGGAAGTGCGCAGCACCCATAACCCCTGTGCCCCTTCCATGCCTTCATATCACCGTGAATCCCCAACATACACATTCAGAAAGTCAGACCAACTGGCTTTGCTAAAGCTTGTTTCATCACTCACTTGCTCCTCTGCATCTTCAAAGAGAATGTCCAATGAAAGTAAGCAGCTCTTCACTTGTGGCATGTCTTGGCTGCTGGAGCTGTCAGAGAGCACTGTGGCAGGTGCTGGCTACTGTTGCTGTCACGGGGCACTGTGGCAGCTCTTGCCTGCTGGATCGGCCGGTGGCTCTGTGACAGGTCTTGGCTACTGTTGCTGCCACAGGGCACTGTTGCAGGTCTTGGCTGCTTAGCTAACAGGGGGCACTGTGGCAGGTGATGGATGCTGTTGCTGCCACGGGGCAATGTGGCAGGTGGCTGCTGTTGCTGCCATGGGGCACTGTGGCAGGTCTTGGCAGCTGAAGCTGCTGGGGGCACTGTGGCAGGCCTTGGGTGCTGAGCTGCCAGGGGGCACTGTGGCAGGTTTTGGCTGCTGGAGCTGCAAGGCTAACTGTGTCAGGTGCTGACTTCTGTTGCTGCCAGGGAGCACTGTGGAAGGTGTTGGCTCCTGGGGAATACTAGGGGGCACTGTGACAGGTACTGGCTGCCTGAGCTGCCATAGAACACTGTGGCAGTTGCTTGCAGATGGAGCTGCCAGGGGCACTGTGACAGGTGCTGGCTGCTGGACCTGCCATGGCACTGTGGTGGCAGGTGCTGGCTGCTGTTGCTGACAGGGGGATTTGTGGAAGATGCTCGCTTCCAGAGCTGCCAGGGGCACTGTGGCAGGTCTTGGCTGCTGTTGCTGACAGGGGGCACTGTGGTCTTGTGTTCACTCCAGGAGCTGCCAGTGTGCACTGTGGCAGGTCTTGGCTGCAGTTGCTGCCAGGGGGCACTGTGTCAGGCAATGGATGCTGGACATGCAAGGGGCGCTGTGGCAGGTGCTGGTTGATGAAGGTGGCAGCGGGTACTGCCAGGCGCTGGCTGCTGGAGCTGCCAGAGAGCGCTGTGGCAATTTCTGGACGATGGAGCTTCCAGGGGCACTGTGATGGGTGATGGCTGCTGAAGCTGAAGGGGGCACTCTGGCAGGTGCTATTGCTACTGTTGCTGCCAGGGGCACTGTGATGGGTGCTGGTTGCTGGGGCTAGCAGGGGGTACTGTGAGAGGTGCTTGGTGCTGGGGATTGCAGGGGGCACTGTTGCAGGTCTTGGCTGCTGTTGCGTCCAAGGGCACTATAGCAGGTGCTTGCTCCAGGAGCTGCCAGAGGGAATTTTGCCATTTGTGCCCATCTACCGTCCTCATCAAATGTTTTGTTAAAACATTTGTGGTAAATGTCATGTTAACCCACACACAGCACTAAACCGCCTGTGGAACCAATGTGCATACAGGGCACAGACCGGTTACATTCCTATCCATGACTGATCTGGGGATCTCCAAGGCCTGTATAGCAAAGTAGACACAAATCTCCTAATTTAGATATTGACATCACTGAAAAGGCTACTTCAACAAGTGTCTCCAGTCTTTCATACTTAGGAGTACCACGGGAAGTGACATAACAAGTAGTTGCCACGAGGAAGCATAGAAACAATGTTTGTGGTGTGAGGTATAAAAATGGGCACTATTATTACTTGTGGTGCTACTTCATGGTTAAGTAAACCATGATTGGGGCTTTATGAAAAGATAAACAATAGCATAAGTTTTGAACTGAATCCATTCCAGGAATTGTAGATAAGGCAAATATTAGGTAATTTACCTGAGATCCCACACCTTGATTAAGTGGTGAAAACTTGCCCACGATCACACACGTTGGTTAAGTGGTGAAACTGATTTGTTGGTGCTTTAAGCAATTGCCCCTTAATATTTTCAAAGCTGCAAATATTTGTTTAGGTTTTATGTGTTTAAATAATATTTTTTATTGTCATGCTTTGAAAAGTACACAAATTGCATAGTACAGCATTAAAAATAAGTATGCTTTAACTTTATTTTCCCCATCCCAATAGACAGTCACAGTGGATATGCCTAAATAAATCTCCCTTGGGTTTTACAATTGGTTTGATTATTTCACACAGAATGCAGCATTATACACCCGTCCCATTTCTTATCACCCTCCATTCGCACCTCCAAAGGTACAAGAGTCCTTACCAATAGCCTCTTTGCTGCTTTGTTAGCTTCAGGTCGCCTCCAATTGTGCTAAGAGAAGATTCACATATCGTTGAGCCGCTCTGCTGCCCTGGACTTCAAATGTCACAAGAAAGTGTGAGTGAGCGGGAAGGCTTTGATCCTGATGGCGCAAGCCGGGACATTTGCGGGATGTCGGACACAACATATTAAATCGGGGCAGTCATGCAAAATACGGGATGGTTGGCCACCCTAGTTATCAAGGCAAAAGTGCTAACCACAACACCATTGCCGCCACATGAAAAAAGTTGATTTATGTGACCACCACAAAATGCAGATCATGCCCCGCAACCCTCCTTTGCTAGGGGATTTGTCATGACCCTTAAACCTGCCCTCACTGGCAAGTCAGCCTTCCAGTGAGGGCCAGGTCAAAGGCCTTAAAATCTTATCCAAGACTCTCTTGGAGTCAGTCCTGGCGCCTTTCGGCGTCAGGCTCATAACCATCATGAAGACCAGCATTACAATGGGACTATTTACTTGGGACTACTTAACTTGGGGGGTTCAGCCAACATGGAGGCACACACATAGCTCAGTTACAAGAAACTGAGCTATGCGGTCTAGAGTCTTGGGTGTGGCAGTCCTGGGACTACTTTACCTGGACTACTTTGGGTGTGGCAGGCCTGGGACTATTTTACCTGGACTACTTTACCTGAGACTATTTAAACCACACCCAAACAGCAGAACACGCTTTGTGTTATTTTTCTGTGGACAGTGTAACGCTCACCGTGTCCAGTTCTTTGATGCCAGCTTACCTGAAACCAAAGACCTGCAGAGAGAGAAAGAACACTACAAAACTTACCTGGAATAGTATCCTGTCTTCAATCCATCGCCGACTTCAGTTCCACTCACCTGAAGGTACGAACTCCAACATCTGTCACGCATGCATCCTGAAATACCATAACCTGGAAAGAGTAGGAAGAAAGACAGCATTAATAAGTGTTTACTCACGTTTCCTCCCGAACGAAGAAAGCCACACAATTCTTACCTGGGTAGTCATCTCCTGGTCGGTATCATTGCTGGAACATCACAGTGCTCGGCGAGGAACATCGTGACCTGCAAGGAGAGAAAAGACACAGGTTAGCAATATAAAAGGCGAAACAGCGCTGCGCATCGCACATTGCTCACCGGACAGCATCGTGCACACCCCGCTTTCGCCTACCGGCCCATGCTCATCTTCAAACTGCATGACAACACCAAAATACCTTTCCATACCTAAAAGGAAAGACGCAAGACATTATTATTCGAACTAAGAGGAACATAAGAACTGCATATAAAGACTGTGAAGCAGCAAACCTAAGGAGTCGCAGCAGGCCTGGATTCCCACAGGGGGCTTGCACCAGTGAAGTAACTTGGTCGCTGCTGGCCCCCCACATCTACACGCCCCTGCCAGGAGGAGCAGGACGGAGAAGCCACCTTTTACAATATTAAGGTGAGGAGAAGGCCCAAGGGGGAGGAAGGAGTTGAGGCCAAGGGAGGTGGGAAAACATAAAGACAATCTGGTATTGAATCCAGCTCTCCTATATTGCAGACCTATCTTTAACCAGAGGCCTTACCAAGGGACCGGGAGAGGGTTCGAGAGTGCAAATCATCCAACCAGGGCTGGGTGGCATCCCCGTGGATACCAGGTGAGCATAACAGAACACGAAGCCTCAATAATATTATCCACCTGGGCATCATGGAGACTTCAGAGATTGACCAGTTAGCTCAGTTGTTGGGACAATTACGCGCTGAAGTACATTCAGTCAGGCAAGAAACCAACGCTCTTAGGAGGGATTTGATTGTTACTAAGGATCGTATCGACGACATAAGTAGACAATTGCTCCAATCACAGGCAGGACAGACCCCATTGCCTGGTAACATTCCGCCAGCACCTGTACCAACTTCTTCCACCAATCCAGTACAAATAACCCTTCCTGGGCATTTTCTTTAGCTCCACCTAAACGATTTACAGAGGACCCCAAGAAGTACGCAACGTTTATGAACCAGTGTCGTCTTAATTTCCTTTGCAGACCTGGGGCTTTTCCTAACGACCAAGCGTGGGTTGCTTTTGTCTTGTCATATCTGAGTGGCAGTGCTGCGGATTGGTCGGTACCATTGGTAAGTCAGGATAACCTGTTGTTACATGACTTTGGGGGTTTACAGATGGAAATGGAAAAACTCTTTGCTCATCATACCCAAGGCCAAGCATTAGACAATTAACTTTTATCACTCCATCAAGGAAATCAAGACTTGCTTACATATATAGCAACATTTAACAGACTAGTCGTTGAAGCTGGGTGGCCTGAGGAAAAAAGGACCACAATATTTCATCGGGGTCTACGAGGGGAACTAAAGGATGTCCTTGCTCAAGTGGTTAACCCACCTAAAGACTGTGCAGAATTCATCAACCTTGTGGTGCAATTAGATCACAGATTACAAGACCGAAAAGCGGACTGGATAAGGTTAGACACTCGAGCTGTGTATGTCCAGTCAAAGGATAATGTTCCACATATATTGGAAAACACGATAGAACCCATGCAAATCAAAGGTGTATGGCCCCCTTTAACTAAAACTGAAAGAGACAAGAGAAGGCAATAGCAATTATGCTTATTTTGCGGAAAATCAGGCCACTTCCTCAAAGAATGTCCAGTGAAACCACCAAGGAGAACTGTTGGAGCCACAGAGAAGGAAGATAATAACAAGAAGTCGGGAAACTACGAAGCCCGGCAAGCGTAGAGGTCCACTTGTCGAGCGAGAAGGATGAGCCACAGACCTCACACTTTGCATTACTGGTAATTTTGATCAATGAACAAAAACCATCTCAGATGCATGCTGTTGAAGCATACATAGACAGCGGAGCATTTGGGAAGTATGTAGACCAAGATCTGGCAGCAGAGATGGGGCTTCCCTTATGCTCTAAGTCGACTACTGAAAAAGTTACTACTGTTGATGGGACAGAAATAGCTTCCGGACCAGTAACCCAATGTACAGCAGCACTAACCCTACTGTGCCAGGAAGGACACAGAGAATCTATTGCATTCAATCTCATCAAAGCTCCTCAGTTTCGACTAATCTTAGGAATGCCATGGTTGGTAGCTCACAACCCTCTAATAGATTGGGGTGCCAAGAAGTTGACCTTTTCTGATGATTGTGCTCGCACCTGTTATTACCAAGAAAAGGGGAAAACAGACTTATGTACATCTGCTAGTCCCAGTACGAAGGTGATTGTACTAGGTGTGACTAGTACTCTACCAAATGAATACCAAGATTTTCAAGACGTGTTCCAGAAAGAACAAGCCAATACTCTACCACCGCACAGGCCCTACGATTGTCAGATCGACCTCATACCTGGTGCGCAAATTCCTTGTGGCGGAATCTATGCACTTACTGAACCAGAAAACCTCCATTTGAAATCTTATCTTGATCAGTACCTGGCAAACGGATTTATCCGCTCAGCTAAATCACCAGCAGCCAGACCCTTATTCTTCTTACCAAAGAAGGAAGGAGATTTGAGGACTTGCATCGACTATCGCGCATTAAACCAGATCACAGTAAAAAAATGTTATCCACTGCCCCTTATTCCCGAATTATTGGATCAAGTCAAAGACGCCCAAATATATACCAAACTGGACCTTAGGGGGGTGTACCATTTTTTTCGAGTGAAGAAAGGAGAAAAATGGAAAACCACCTTTTGTACCAAATATGGCTTGTCTGAATACCAGGTAATACCTTTTGGATTTGCAATGCTCCCGCTGCATTCCAGTACTTTATGAATGATGTTTTGCAGGAGTTAATCAACGTTTGCACCCTGGTTTACATTGATGACATCTTAGTGTATTCCTCTACAAAAGAAGACCATGTCAGGCATGTCCGCTCCGTCCTTACTAAACTCTGCCAACATAAACTGTAAGCTAAACTCAAAAAATGCTCTTTTCATGTCACCGAAGTGGAGTTCCTCGGTTTTATCCTCACACCAAAAGGTATCAGAATGGATAGGCACAAGATAGATGTCATTCTTAACTGCCCATCACCAACTTCATTTAAAGGAATCCAGAGTATGTTGGGCTTTGCAAACTTATACCGCCGATTCATCCCAGATTTTTCCCAAATAGTGCATCCAATTACATCACTATTGCGAAAAAACAATAAAAAGTTCCATTGGACTGAAGAAGCAGAGAAGGCCTTTCAAGAACTTAAGAAGGAATTCACTTCTGCTCCAGTTCTACGGCATCCTCGCCCAGACCTCCCTTATATAGTTGAAAGAGATGCCTCTAGCATGGCTGTGGGAGCTGTTCTCTCACAAGGGGACCCAGGAACTGGCCAGTCACACCCTGTGGCCTTCTGGTCATGAAAATTCTCACCTCCCGTTCTCAACTATGCTATCACAGACAAAGAACTCTTCGCTATAAAATCAGATTTCAAGGCATGCCGACACTATCTCCTTGGTGCTAGACATACTGGCCCTCATTACAACTGAGGTGCTAAGTGCACCAACTTTACCACCATGGTGTAAACTATGTTTACACCATGGTGGATGGCGGATTTACCGCCCCATTACAAGGTGAGTGGGGCGGTAAATCCCCATTTCCCATTTTCCCTTCCCCATTCCCATTTTTGCCCCATAGGGCATAATGGGAGTGGGGAAGGCGCTAATTACGGCACCGTAAATTACGGTGCCGTAATTAGCACCAAGGTGCCTTAGCACCATGGAACTTAACGCCTGCAAAAAGCAGGCGTTAAGGTGGGAATCAGGCGTTAAGGGTTAACGGTGGCGTTAACCCTTAACGCCTGAGTTGTAATGAGGGCCCATGTCACGGTCATAACTGATCATCGAAACCTGCAATACCTAAAAACAGCAAAGTCTCAATCATCCCGTCAACTGTGGTGGGCTCTTTTTTTCGCTGAATATGACTATGTGATCACCTACGGGCCAGGAGTCTGAAACAGAAAGGCAGACACCTTGTCCCGCATGTGTGTTGATGAAAAGGTATACATAACTCCAGATTCAGTAGCCATCATTCCAGAAGACAAACTCCTGGGTCTTACGACAACATTGACACAGGGTGAACTCCAAAACAAGATCCAACTCTTAATGGATCCCACTATCTCACAAGAGTGGTGTACTCAAGGAGAACATTACACCATTAAAGACCAGTTACCATTTTTAGGAACCGTCTATACCTGCCAAGTAAAGATTTACAAGAGCAGGTTATTTCGGGTTATCACGACTCCCTGATTGAAGGTCATTTTGGAATTGCCAAAGCTCTAGCTAAAGTAAAATGAAACTATTGATGGCCCACATGGCATAAAGACATCATCCAATTTATCCAATCTTGCGGTGTGTGTGCACAAAAAAAGTCCCAAAAGCAGAAACCAGCTGGTCTTCTGCAACCATTGGAAATTCCTCCGGCACCATGGCACACACTGTCCCTTGATTTCATTACAGATTTACCACCCAGTCAAGGATTCAACACCATCTTAGTAAGTGTAGACTTGTTCACTAAAATGGCACACTTTATTCCTTTTAAGGGTCTTCCAAATGCATCCAGTTTAGCAAAAGTATTGTTGGTGGAAATCATATGGCTACATGGCTTTCCATCGGTCTTGATCTCAGATCGAGGTAGTCAGTTTGTATCCAACTTCTGGAGGAAATGCTGTTCAATGGCCCAAATTGACATTGGACTATCCACAAGTCACCATTCTCAAACAGATGGCCAAACAGAAAGAATAAACCAAACCCTCAAGCAATACTTGCGTTGCATGTTACATCAAGTGGAAAGAAATTGGAAGGACTTGCTATGGATAGCTGAATATGCCTATAATAATTAATTACACACCAGCACTGGACAAACCCCTTTCTACACTATATATGGTAGACATCCACGTGCTTCAGAATTGGATCTCCCAACCCCTTTGGAAATGCCAGCGGTTAAAACCCTACATGCGACTATTTCCCAGGCCTTCAAAGAAGCAGCAGAAAATTTACTCCAAGCGAAGAACAGACAAAAGAGATTTGCTGATCAACATCGTAGTAAAGCCCCCGACTATCAAATTGGAGACAAGGTCTGGTTAGCATCAAAATATGTGCCCATAAAAGGGACTCAGACCTTTCGTCCCCGATATCTGGGACCTTATTCTATTAAATCCATAATAAATCCAGTGGCAGTTAAATTAGCCCTACCACCCACTATGCAGATTCATCCTGTGTTTCACGTATAACTCCTGAAACCGGTACAACCTGGTACTCGGGTTACAACACCACCAAAACCAGTATTAGTTGACGGAGAACCAGAGTTTGAAGTAAAGGATATCCTAGACTCAAAATACACCAGATCCAAACTATACTACTTAGTTGATTGGAAGGGATTCAGCCCTCAAGACAGATCATGGGAACCTAGTGAATACATCCATGCACCTCGCTTAATTAAAAGGTTCCATCAGAATTACCCAGCCAAACCAGGACCAGGCAGAAGTGCCACCGTGAGAGGGGCCTTGTGGGGGAGTGCTGTCATGAACCTTAACCCTGGCCCTCACTGGAAAGTCAGCCTTCCAGTTAGGGCCAGGTCAAAGGCCTTAAAACCTTATCCAAGACCCTCTTGGAGTCAGTGCTAGCGCCCTTGGCGCCAGGCTCATAACCATCCTGAAGACCAACATTAGAATGGGACTATTTACTTGGGACTATTTAACTTGGGGGGGGGTTCAGCCAACATGGAGGCACACACATAGCTCAGTTACAAGGAACTGAGCTATGCGGTATAGTCTTTAGGGTGTGGCAGGCCTGGGACTACTTTACCTGGACTACTTTGGGTGTGGCAGTACTGGGACTATTTTACCTGGACTACTTTACCTGAGACTATTTAAACCGCACCAAACATCAAAACACGCTTCGTGTTATTCTGCTGTTGGCAGCGTAACGCTCACTGTGTCCAGTTCTTTGATGCCAACTTACCTGAAACCAAGGACCTGCAGAGAGAGAAAGAACACTACGAAACTTACCTGGAATAGTATCCTGTCTTCAATCCATTGCTGACTTCAGTTCCAGTCAACTGAAGGTACAAACTCCATCATCCGGCACCGCATGCATCCTGGAATACCATAACCTGGAAAGAGGGGGAAGAAAGACAGCATTAATATGCGGTTACTCGCCTTTCCTCTCGAACGAAGTAAGCCACACAATTCTTACCTGGGTAGTCATCTCCTGGTCAGTGTCACTGCTGGAACATCACAGCGCTTGGCAAGGAACATCGCGACCTGCAAGGAGAGAAAAGACACAGGTTAGCAATATAAAAGGTGAAAAAGCACCGCGCATTGCGCATTACTCACTGGACAGCATCGCGCACACCGTGCTTTCGCCTACCGGCCCATGCTCATCTTCAAACTGCTTGACAACACCAAAATACCTTTCCATACCTAAAAGGAAAGAAGCAAGACATTATTATACAAACTAAGAGGAACATAAAACTGCATATAAAGACTGTAAAGCAGCAAACCTACTGAGTCGCAGCAGGCCTGGATTCCCACTGGGGGCTTGCACCAGTGAAGTAACTTGGTCGCTGCTTGCCCCCCACATCTACGCGTCCCTGCCACGAAGAGCAGGACGGGGAATCCACCTTTTACAATATTAAGGTGAGGAGAAGGCCCAAGGGGGAGGAGGGAGTTGAGGCCAAGGGAGGTGGGAAAACATAAAGACAATCTGGTATTGAATCCAGCTCTCCTATATTGCAGACCCATCTTTAACCAGAGGCCTTACCAAGGGAGCGGGAGAGGGTTCGAGAGTGCAAATCATCCAACCAGGGCTGGGTGGCGTCCCTGTGGATACCAGGTGAGTGTAACAGGTTTTCATTGTTAGCGTTCAATGTTCAAGGTTAAACTAATTTCCATTTGCATTACCCTGCATTTCGGAGCCTGTTACTCTTTTACTCCTGGGCAAATAAATTATAATTATCCCATCCATTTTCTGTATGGTTGTGTTGTTGACTAATCCCTCCCTATGTCACACCCGATATAACGTTAAAGAAAAAGTGAGCCGGTGAAGGGTGTCTCGTTCATTGCATCTGGGCACAAGGGTTGTCGTTGATGCTTGGAATATTACCTTTCATGATCACCTAGCAAGCATTAAATGATATTCGTGTTACTTATTTGCCCTTACCCTTAAAATGCAGCTTGTTACATACAATTTTTTTAGTTGGGGGGGGGGCGAAAAGCTGACCAAAACATGCAAGTGGTTTTTGTCTGCAGCAAAGTCCCCGTTAAGAGGGTTGAAAGGTTTGTGAGATTTGTGGACAAGGAATGGTGGGTGGACACCCAATCTTTTTGGGACCAGCTATGCTCAAGCCATGAAAGCCTTTTGACCTGGGAAGTGGTAACATTTTTTACGTGAACTGAGCCTTCTGAAGTGAGATGCCAAATTAAAGGATTTTATACTCTGAACTGCTTTTATTTTTCTTAATTTACTTCTGTTTTCTTTTCTTCTTTTCTCTTGCTTTATACAGTGATGATATATGTAATTTAATACATACTTCTATTTTAATTTTGTGCAAAGTCGAGTTTTTTTTACTAGAACACAATAAAAAAATAAAAAAACAAAGTCCCCAAGGTGTCCCCTGTCCCCCCCAGATTGTATGCATCTCCTACGCCCCTGGTTGTCATATGTTTTTTAGCTATGGGGTGAACCACTTGTTCAGGTGGTGTTTAGGCTTACTCTGTCTGAGTTTGATTGTGGCAATAGAGTCAAGTGAAGTTAGCATCATTTTGTTGTATTCATTAACAAGCGTTTCCGGATCCAGATTGTCAGCAAGCGAGTTGAGGACAGGGAGAATGGCTGGGATCCCTTTGTCCACTGTGATGTTCTTTTTGTTCCTTGTCAGGCAAGGTGGGGCAATAGGAATAGCTAAAGGGGTAGGTCTAGTCATTGTAAGTGTAAAGGGCAGGATGAAGTGGTCCGTCCAGACTTGTGGGAAGATGGCGCTGATGTTAGCGGTGCAGTTATAATCAGCAACCCAGTCCAGGGTTCTCCCTTTAATGTGAGTAGGTTCATACATTTTTTGGGTTATGACAAGTTCGGATAAGATGTTGGTAATGGCAGTCGCGTGTTTGTCTAATGGGTCGTTGAAGGCCAGATTGAAGACCCCTAAAAGTAGTAATTGAGAGGTCGTTTTTACATTATTGGATATTAGGGTGTAAATATCCTCCTCAAAAGTCCCAATAGGGCCAGGAGGTCTATAGATTAGGTGAATGGTGAGTTTTTGGGAATTCAGTAGTGGGAGTTTAACTGAGAGGGCTTCTAAATAATAAATAAATGCCAATCCTATAAAACATGATCCCATGTAAAGTTGCATGATCATTTGAATTAATTGCTAACATTAAAAATTAAATAAACGTCTAAATAACATCAGAATGCATAATTTATTACTTAGTTACATGACTAGATAAATAGTGAAAAACAACGGTGGTGGCTAATATCCTGTGCACAAAACGTGGCCCCATATTTAATACATAATCAATCACACCAATTGAAATGATTTATGACATAAAGGACTATAAAGTGACACCAAATAAAACAGTTTCAGTATCTTTAAATAAAATAGATCATTTGGTTAAAACTGCACTACAGTGTATTTTCTGCTTAGCCATAAAACTGGCTACTAACTGGTCATAGCGCAGAACTAAAATTCACTCTGTATTTTATTATTTAATTCAAGTGTGATGTAGTTAAAATATAACTTTACACACAATTATAAATACACCATATTAAATCAACAAATACAGTTTTCCATTTTTACAAAATAAAATAATACATTTCTATTTTTCAATTACACTTTTCCATTTCATTCAATGTATCCACAATTTTGGCCCAAAGCTTCATCACAGCAATAATTAATAATAGTTGATTAGCAGCAAAGCAGCAAACCCAAAATCGTGTCATATTTATATACAAACGTATCAAACGCAGTACATCGCATTATGACAAATGTCTTGCAACACATTATAAGATGCCTTGCTGTTTCCAATATTCCATCTTTTTTGCATATAAGACAAGTACGTTGCTCCAAGGCCAGGCCCAATGTGGGCCCAACACTGTCAGGCATGGTAATTGGTTTAGTCTTAATAGCATGTATATTTTCCTAATACATGCAGAGGGGAATTTCTTAATATAAGGCTGGAGAGTGCCTGGTAGATATGTCCATATAATCATATCTTGGATACTTTTTCTTTTTAATTGTATTATCCAGATTCTGAATGTGATGGCAAATAAGGGGCCCTGACCAATAACTTATTTCTTATGGTTGTAATATCCAATTCCCAAACTATGTGGTACTCTCTGCCAGGAAATCATTGACAAGTCTACTAAATTAATTTAATACCTTTTTCCACGTATTACTCATTATTTCATAAATCAATCTGTAAATCGGATTTTCTTGTCTTTTACATATTTTGACATACATCATGCATGTACTAATTAATCCATGTGTACTAAGTACCACAATCCAATGCTCCAATCTCATTAACTCTACCAGGACATGATTGGATACACCCAGCCAATATCTGCATACTTTGGCTTCAAGCCAGCGTTGATTGTTACCAGGACAGGCCTCATGCCCATATATTATAGTAGGAACTATACGCTGCCCATACACCAGTAAAAGTCCACTATATGCCCCTTGTTGGGTAACACAGTTCCTAATAGAGGCCTCTTTAGACATTACCTGTGTGCATAGGGTTTCCTTAAACACAGCCTTGATGACTGATTTCGTAAATAATACTCCCAGGAAGTTGTAGGAGTCCACTCATTGTAGCTGCTGCTGTTCTAAATACCATTTATTCACTAGTCCTGTTTACCTTTTTTCAAAGTATGTGACCTTGGTTTTACCAACATTTATATCCAGACCAATGCCCCTAGCGTACTGTCCTACTGCCTTCAGAGATCTTCTCAGGCCAATAGAGACATGGTCAAGGAGCAGCAAATCGTCCGCATAGCTCTTCCCGCATATATGCTGGTCACCAATTTTGGGGGGAAAGTTGTTAATAGTGTTTAAGGCAGCTACCATATCCACCATATAAAGGTTAAATAATATGCGAGTTAGCACGCACACCTGGTTAAAGCCTTTGTTAGTACTAATTGCGCAGATGAGGCTGCCCTCATTATCCAACTTGCTAGAGACAATAGTGTTGTTGTACAATTGCATCACTTTAATCACTTATTCAATATACCAACCGGTTATCCCCACTCCCTCAGTTTTACCCACAGTTGCATCCTATTGACAATGCTGCACTGTAGTCAACACAATCTGCATACGAGGGCGCCACGTTGGTGTTATTAGTGCCTGCAGTAAGAGTTTTCAGGATTAAGACAAGGGCCTCATCACGAGTTGGGCTGTATTTCCGGCTGTAATACCGCCGACTGTAATAGCCCTAGCACCAACCAGCCTGGTGGTATTACCACCAGATCACAGGTTGGGCCTTAACGGTAAATCCCCATTCCTGATTGGGTCCATTGGATCCAATGAGGAATTTTTGGTGCTAGTACTGCGGGCTGATACAGCCGGCTGTAATACCACCGAAAACAGGATTTTCACCTGCAGAAAAAAGCTGGAGGTAAAACAGCCGATTTAGCGCCCAACTCGTGATAGGGTCAGCCCTTAAATGCGGCGGTAATAGCGTTACCACGCATTTAAGGGCTACAGCCCAACTCGTGATGAGGCAATTTGTGTGGTGCTGTATCCTTGCCTAAAACCGGTTTGTAAAGGTGAGAAAAATATTAATAGTTCTGCCCATTTAATGACCACTTTTAGTAATATGCTTGCAAAGAGCTTGCTAGTGACATCCAATAAGAGTCGAAGCCAATACATGAATGTGCTTAATCTGCAACATCGGTATAACAAAGCTTTCTATGACCTTCATAAACAAGTATAACACCCTTAGCCCAGAATCTAGGATTCTTTTTTTAACACAAATGGGCCTCATTACGAGGTCGGCGGTGTGACCAAAAACAGTGGTAATGCAGTGGTGACAGAGTTACCACTGCATTAACACCACATTACTGCACCGCCGAACTATGGGTTTGGAGGTAAGGTGGAGGAAAACCCTCTGCGAGAATGCTGTAGGTAATTCCTCTCCCTTACCTCCAAAAAATGGCCAAGTCGTGCAGAATTACCACCAGCGGAATTGCCACTGGTTGTAATTCCCCTAAAATCCCCTTGCAGTCCTATGGAATCCAATAAATGGGGACTAACACTACCTACCATCACTTGGAATCCAGCAGTAATTCCGCCAGTCTAAGTGGCAGCAATGGAAAATCTGTTTGGTAGTATTTCAGCAGATTTAGTGCCAAAATACCACCAGACTTGTAATGAGGCATTGGGTAACCCATCTGGGCCAGGGGCTCTTGGGTTTTTAAATTTCCATTTAAAATTATATCTGTCATCTTCATCATGGTCATCAGATTTGAATCTCAGTTTTTCCTCCACCTCTGGTACATGGCAGATGTAGTATTCCTTATGAAATATGTTAGTAATATTTTTACATCAATTACGTTAACCAGAGTATTATTACGGGAAGACATAATTTGATTTATTATTTGCCAATATTTCTTTGAGTCATTCATGGCCAAAAGTACGTATCATGATTTGGCATCTGACTCTACAAAGTGGCACATTATGATGTTTAAGCCACTTCTGATATGTACCTCTGGCTTGTCGCATTCTATGCATTATTTCTGTGCCCCTTTGCATAAATCTTTCTTGGGTGATCTAATCTCGCTTCATACCTGCCTTTTACGCCTGGCAAATGGTGCATCGTGTAAAATGCCTTATTTATAAAGTATGTGTTTGCTGCCAGTGCAACCTACCACTAACACATTTACCCCCTGAATCCATGCAGATATATCTTCAGCACTTCTATCCGATCATTCCTGAGTTATGTTCCAGATAGATTCGGCAGGATTGTTAATCTTAGCAGTGTTCCTTGCCGATACCAGATAATTCAGTTACCTTGACTATAAGTAACAAGGGCAACACATTTCTTCCCTTTTCGACTAACCTTACTATTTTGTAATTTAAGCGCTAATGCTGCATGGTCACTGTTTGTACTATAAATGGTGTTCATATCTGCCACTATGCCAAAATCTTTCAATGCAATGAAAAAGTAATCTATAATTGCCTTGTTGGCGCCAAATTCCAAGGAAGGTTTTCCAGGAATGTGACCAGCAACCTTCCATTTAACATGCACATGAGGTTGCTGGCCACACATTTTAACCATCTCGTCCCTTGTTTATTATTTTGGTTATTTACCCCTTCCACTGGGGGAATGACATGCGGTATGAGTCAATATCGGGTCATCTTGTATCTACGTGCAGTGAGCATTGAGGTCGCCTCTGACTAATATAATCAGCTCGCCATATCTTTCGGTGGTTAATGAGATGACCTCATCTATGTAACACATGATCTCATTGGTAAAATCCCCACCTGCTTGGTCATAAACATTGATCAATAATGGCATCTCATTCGAAGCAAGTTTCACAGAAATGGCCATAACATGACTATTTTTTGGATAGATGTCAATTTCGTCACTTTCAATTACACAGTATACACCAATAAACAGTCGCCAAAAGGGCAGCCAAATGTTGCTTTAGCCGCACAGTATAATTTATAGCCATCTATGCATAAATCACTAGTGAGCCAACAGAGGGCAATTATCTGGACATTTATCCAGTAAATGTTTGGAATCTCTTGTATTCTAGGTGAGGATTTGTAATGCATCTGTCTGTGTGCTAAGGACGTTTAGAGAGCAGCAGCTACAAGGCCCCTGGTATCCAGTCCCAGTCATCAATGTTATGTTTCTAGGTTATATTGGGCTTACTTATGTCATCACATAACACGTTTCGTCCCTGCTGTACACATGCGATCAATGTGTTACTGATATGTTGTTAGCATTAGTGCAGGTAGCGTGTCATATTAAAGCCCATAGTTAACAATTCTGCTGCAAGAGACTCAATAAGCTTTGAAATATGTAACGATTTGCAGTGAATGATAGAAGGTTTTAGGGCATATGTCTCTATTAACTCCACCCAGTCTATATCCTGCGATTTCACAACTCGCAACGCAAGGACCATCGCAGGTAAGGATGATATACAAGTTCTATTGAGCGCAGTGCTGGCTTAATAAGCTATCGGTTTAGGTTTGTTTTGTGCTTCTTAGGCGTTTTAGACTTACTTTTATTTGTACCCTTAAATTGAGCTTTTGTTTTACATTATTCTTGTCTTTGCTGTCGTTATCATCACACAGTATAAAACCGCCATCGACTTCGACCACTTTGTCCACTTGGTATCAGGTGATATTATCCCCACCAATAATATCGCCATATATATTGTCGTGGGGTAAGGTCATAGGCGATATTATTACTGCGGATAATTTATGGTGTTATTGGGACTGGGGATTGCAGGGGTGTCCACCGCTCCATCCAAAAAATTATGGGGGCTGCAGGTGTGTCCCCCGCAGGTTCCATGGCTTAACATCACCATAAAAATATGGCAATATTTGTGATGATATTTTTGCGGAGATATTAACACTTGGAACCGTCCACTTATGTGTAACCAGTGCACCTTTCATTGCATTATCAGTTCCCTTCTTTTTTTACCTTTGGGTTTTGCTTACGTTTTTTTTAGTTTTTCTACTGAGGGGTCTTAGCAAAGTTTCTATATTATCCGAGCTCTGCATAGACATGGAACTGTGTATGTGGTAACTACCACTACCACCCAGTAAAGGGTTCAGTCCCCGACCTACTCCCCGCTACCGTTTCCACTGCCAGATGTAGATTGTAATTTCCAATTGCAGCCTCCTGTGTATTCTCAACATTGTCAATCTTATTAGTGCTGTGCACATATGACGCTTTATTATCTTAATTGTCATTTGCATGCTGTATTTTTCCCAATATCGCATGAAGAAGTTTCTCAGTTCTTAATATTATTTAATATTGTTTAAAAAAAAATCTGGGTACCCATTCTGACTAAAAAATTTAATGATCTGAGTATAACTAATAGGATTCCCAGAAGATGGCAGGGTCCAATTATCATCCCCATATATTAAAAAAAGGGGATCGAAGTGACCCCAGCAATTATAGACCAATATGTCTTCTGGATTCCCTTTCAAAGTTATATGCAAAAGTATTAGTTTCAAGGTTTGAATGGTGGTGTGAGGATAATTGTATTCTGTCTCCAGCAGAGGTTGGGTTTAGAAAAATAATTTCGACAATTGATCAGTCATTTAGGCTAACCTTGTGACTAGATAAATATGTGAACCATAGGAGACTACCTCTATACGCTGCTTTCATTGATCTCCAGACAGCTTTCTATACAGTACCAAGGCTCCAATTGTGGTCAATATTAGAATCTTTTGAAGTCCCACTTCCACTCATTCGAGCAATGTCTCAGATCATTTTGGAGATGTTCGCTGGGGCACTGTAGGGGATTATACCTCCCCATTTAATATTAATAAAGGAGTTAGACTAGGGTGTCTGATGGCTCGCCTCTTGCTTTCGCTATTTATAAATGGCATTGCAGTTGGTATGAACAACTTAGATGCAGATGCTCTGTTATTGGGTGGGATAAAATGGGGCATCCTCCTTTATGCCGATGATGCAGTTTTGGTGTCAAAGACACCCAATGGCCTCCAAAAACAATTAACTGCATTTTTATCTAGATGGGAAGAAAAAGAATTTAAAATAAATATCTCCACAATCTAAAACAATGATTTTTACTCCGATTAAATACTTGGAAGGACAAACTTGTACCTTTTTTATACGAGATGTTGAATTGTAACAGGTGAATGGTTATGGTTACTTAGGCCCACATATATGGTATTCAACCAGATGGGGCAATCAGTTAGCAAAAAGTGTGTTAGATAGGCGAGGAACGGCAGTGATAAGCTTCTCTAATCATTATGGTGGGCAGTGTATATTGCACGCTATGGAGATTTACTGAATGCAGGATATTCTAACTGCTGTTTTTTGGAGCTGAAAGTTAGGGCTACATAGACTCCAGAAGCTTGGTAATTGGGGAAAATAGGATACTTAAACGGCTCCTTAATTTGCCAAACAGTGCCCCCAATCATCCAGTCAAAATGGAATTGGGTTGGTATGGTATTGAGTACTAGATAAAAAAGGAACCTTTGCTTTATTGGTAAAAACTGTGGTACACATTCGGTTTATCGTGAGGGAATGTGTGACGTATTATCGCAGCAAGGAGTTACCAGTCTCCCATGGTTTTCCTTAGATAAGGAATGTCAAGAACATTGAATGCACCTCTTCTGTGGAGTAATCCTGCTAAATTTGGGTGTCATTAAAAATCTGTGGTGAGAAATGCTTATGACCAGTGGTACTCTAGAGAGTTAACTAAGCACTTTACGGATAAAAATGTGGTAGTACAATTTTTAGAGTTTAAAGTTTTTTTTCTCCCTGGATCTGCAATTGGATATCCCCTGTAAGAAATATTTCAAGACTCTGATGGTTACATTTAGATTAGGAATACCTCCATTCAAACGATTTACTGCTTGGTGGAATATAGGCCACATATGTGCAAATATTGTATTACGAGGGTGGAGGATATGCAGCACTTTCTGTGTTCCTGCCCTCTGTTTATTAAGCAAAGGAGGCGTTACTTAAGGCCACTTTGTATTGCGAAAACAATAAGAACTATTGATGAAGCTTTTAGGTTGATGAACACATCTATGGATAACATTTTATTGGAATTATGAAATATTTAGGGGCTGCATGGTTGGCATGAATGACATTTTTAAATTCAATTGAATTCATATTTTCTTATGACGGTTTAAAATCTATTTTATTTTATTTATTTTTTAGCTCTGTATCCATGGAATGTAATGTTTGTTTTTACTGTTGTATGTGTCTTTTATGGCATATGCTGAAATACAATTGATTGATGAAAGATGTTGTTTCATGCTGGGCCTTCGGTACTACACACACTTGAAGGCATATTTCAGTTTGGCAGTTGGCAGAGATGTGTTGGTTAAAGGTTACAAACTCTGCATCACCATTTACACGTACAGGAGTTGATGCTTTCACTGCCATCAACAGTACTATTATGATAGAATGTAGACGTGGCACTTAAGGCTTCCTGTCAATCATTCCCAGCTGCCCTACACTCGTTCTGCTCCCGGTAGGTTATGCAGCTGATTCTACCAATTAAATTGGCATCCTTTTGCATACTATAGCAGGGAAGATTCAAAAGTGAATTATTGTCCACCTCAGAAGAGTTAACCATGTTTACAGCTGGACTTCATGTATTTTCTGTTTATTTTTACAGCCGTATCGGTTATTTTAGCTTTTGTTTTATCAGGAAGTCCTTCGCTGTTTAGATTCATTACCGCCGAGGATGAAGCTCCAACTGTGGATGCGGTTACACCTATGTGGGCTACTAGTCCAGACTCTGGCTTTCTTCAGAGTTTGTATGCCATCAATATAGGATGTCACACTTTGAAAATAACGTGCATTAGTACCCGGGACGCGCGGCTGAACAGGAATACTGTGTGGTGATTGGCTCATTTGCGAGCCATACCACACGGTATTCCCCTCCACGCCATGTGTGCCCGCTACTCTGTTCCCGGCGAGGGGCGTCGCAGCCCCTCAGCCAATGAGGAGGCTCGAAACGGGGCAACCCACACTCTGAGCCTCCCCATGGCTGGAGGCTTCCCTCGTCCACCGCCGGGGACTCAGGTAAGACATTTTTTTTTTTTCCCCTTTCGTCCTCCCTCCTCCCACCCCACCCCACTTACCTTCTACCTTCTATCTCGCAGTCTCCGGCGAGGGACGATGGAAACCTCCAGCCGTGTGGAGACTCGGAGCGGGGCCATCCCCGCTCCAAGTCTCCACACGGCTGGAGGCATCCATCGTCCCCCGGCGGAGACCACGATACGTTTTTTTTTTCTTCCCCTCCCCACTTACCTTCTTTTTTCTTCTTATCTCGGGAGCGGACGCGATGGGAACAGAGTGTTCCCAGCGCGCCCACTCCCGATGGCCGCCATGGAAAGGGAAAATGGACTATGTTTTCCCTTTCCTGGCGGCCATTTTTTTTGGTTTTTTTTTTCTGTTCCGAAACGTGTTTCGGAACAGAAAAAAAAGGAATTAGTACCCCAGTCTAACGGGCCGGGGTACTAATGGCAATAAGCCCCTCGACTGCAGGCCTATACCGCCCCAGGTAATGCCCCCGGGGGCTTCGTTAAGGCCCTTGCGTAACTACGGCCCCGGGGCATTACCTGGGGCGGTATTGGCCCGCAGTCTTGTGGCTTATTGCCACAATATGGCAACTGGCTTCACAGTTGGAAAATAACACATCTACCTCCATACTCACGTAATACCAGCACCCTTGCTCAGCAGCCCAGCAGACGCTACGCTCGGGCCTGTAACTACGGCCCCGGGGGCATTACCTGGGGCGGTATTGGCCCGCAGTCTCGTGTCTTCTTGCCACAATATGGCAACTGGCTTCACAGTTGGAAAATAACACATCTACCTTGATACTCACGTAATACCAGCACCCTTGCTCAGCAGCCCAGCAGACGGCTGACTGCACTTAGTCACTGCACTTGTCCGTGAGCGCTCTGCGCGCAGCAGCCCTTTAAGAGCAAAACACAGGTAAGCAGTGTTTCCAGCAGCCTCAAGCCCAATCAGAAGTCCTGACTCATCATAAATAGATATCCAACGCCAAACTCACCACGCTGCCAACTGCACATATTCACTGCACTTGTCCATGCATGCTCTCTGCGTGCCGCAGGCCCTTAAAAGCAAAACAGAAATGGGTGGTGTTTCCAGCAACTGCAAGCCCAATCAGAAGTGCTACCTGCTCAGAAACAGGTATCAGTATACAGCAAAGTCAACAAGCTGCCGACTGCACTTAGTCACCACACTTGTCCGCGCATTCCTCTATTATTTAAACAGGGGGTTAGATTAGGTTTATGCGCCCCTTAGTACTGGGGCACCGCTAAAGAAAATGTTGTAGGCTTTCAACTGCTTTAGGACAAAAGGGACATCGGTCTGACTCATCAAAGAGATTAACCACATCTCCTCCAGGTGTAAAAGGTATAAAGGATCCTTTATGTATTTAAACCATGGAAGAAAACATGTATTTTGATATACCATCAGCTCTAGCAGGGCTTCCCTATATTTAATCAACAATGGATTGGCCGGCCAAATTCACACCCAATACAGAATGGGTTTCAGTTTAATCTGGCCCACGAGAGGTGTGAGCCTGAGTTCAAAATGCAATGCGTACTGGGGGAACTGCCACCAGCTTTTATAAAAAAGTGTTTTCTGTTACTATCAGATTAGAAATCGGCCAATAACGCCATAGTTCTGCTGCATACAATGTAGATGGTAAGGCCTGAGCTTGAAAAATCTTCATTGCCTGGGGGAGAATGTTATTACCAAAGGATCAGTAGGCCAGGATTGCACTGATCCTCTTCTTTAAACTCAGTTTGGCTTTATAAATATGATTGTGCCAATTCATATCCCAACTCAACCTAATTCCATGATAATCGAAGTGGCAACATCCTCAATTCTAGTTTCCCTGGGTTTTTCACACAGCTCATTAGTTTCGTCTTATCGGTATTCATAGCTGGCAAAATGATATTTTAATTTAATTAGGTCACATGGGGTATATGAGACATGAGAACAACATCCCCCACAAACATTAACAATGGGATCTTTTCTCACCCCAGAATAGGAGCGTCAGATTTATGCAATGAAATATCATCCAAGAACCCATCAAAGAACACATTAAACAAAATAGGGGCTAGGATGCACCCTTGTCTGAGTCCCTTACCAACACAGAATGATTTAGTGCGCCCCACCCACCCCCGGACCCTATCTGACAGAAGCAATGCTGCCCTCATATAATTCCATGATGGCTTTCAACAATGACGGTGGAACACCCTTGTTTATCATGGCTTTGCAGAGCTCAGTTCTTGGAATGCCATCAAAGGTAGCCTTAAGGTCTATGAACAACAAACACAGGGCACCTCTTTAGGTAAGATGTATTCAGTTATAATTAGAGTAACCCTGAATACTTGATGCAAGGTCCTCAACCCTCTTCTACAGCCTGCTTGGAGATGACTGACAGATAAAGAATCATTAACCTAGTCTTATAGTTTGAGAAAAAAAGATTTCCTATACATTTTACTGCTGGCATCCAATAATTAAATTGGCCTATAATTACCAGGAAGGTCACAACCCACATTCTTGTAGATTGGAATGATCTCAGCATGTTTCCTAGACCGCGGTCTTCCCTTGGTAGGTGGTAGCATTGAAAGGCAGTAAGAAATAAAGTCCCCATACAATTATTTCTTCTTTATAAAGATTGACTGGAATACGATCTGGTCCTGGAGCTTTACGCTATGTTTGAGAATTGTGAGATGGATCTTGGGGAGCATAAATACTAAGGTTGTCCAATTTTCTGTGTGGCTAAGAGCATCCTCATAATAAGGGCTAAAGGAAGCTGTTATATTTCAATGTCCTGCGTGCCAAGGATGACCAGGGGACGGTAGTGGAAGGCAAGTGTCCTTTATTGGTAAGACCAGGATCTTCAGAAGGCAGGCAGAGGTGGGTAAGATTGGTACAGAGATACTGGGCATCCACACTCAACTGACACATAAGGAACTCTCAGGGGAGAACACTCAAGGAACATTCTAATAGGCCATAGAATAGGTAGACACCCAAGATTTCATCCAGACAGGGAAGACACAGGATACCGCAGAAGCTCTGTCTGCTCTGTAAGAGCTGGGAGTTAGTTGTACCAAGAGTTTTCAATTATTGACGAGGACAAAATATGATCCTTGGGTCGGTTATCTTGATGGATTCATTCACAAAAGGCATGTGAATCCATAGAATAAGACCCTGAAAGTAACGCTTCCCACTTTCCTTCGGAGTGTGTTAGCTTTTTATCCTTATTCAGGCACTCACATGCTACCTTCATATTTCTGACTATATCATCATCTGTGTCAGTTTGTGATTTGAGAGCTGCAACTAACTTCTTTTCTCCTCCTACAGTCATTATCAAACCAGAATTTCCTCTTCAGTTTGACAGAAGCCACTGCATAAGGAATTTTGGTAAGGAAAGTGAAAAGGATAGAAATAATCCTTCCATGTGAGGCCCATATGTTGTTAGCGTCAAGTTGTTGGGAGTTATCGATGTCTTCCAAACTGAGATAAATTTTTGATAGCTCAACGGAATGGTATTCATAAGTTCACAGTGTTTCCATCTCAGGCACCTATTTTAGCTAGAGGGGTACAATACCTGGGCCGTCTCATATGCAGTCATAAATTCTAATGGCTCTTTTTTGAGAATGCGCTATATTGACCCTTTATTACCTTTTTTGAGGCTTCATTGTATGCCCTTTTATAAAAAAAATGTTTTTTTCAACATAGACTCTTCTCTGAAACTATTGCACTTCTCTACCCTTCTCTTCTTCGCCCTTCGCCCTCGTCTAGCTTCTAGCTCCTGTTTTATGCCCCTTTTTACCGTACGCATCTATTCCCGTTCCCAGCTTTCTTTTTGTCAATATTGGGTGGACATGGTGAGGTCTCAATGAGTTTTTCGACCTGGTGACTTTACAGGTGTAACTCTATTAAGGTACTTTTGAGGGTTATATTTATTCCCCATCCAAGGAAGGACAATGGGCCTCATTACACGGTAGGCGCTAAGGGATGACGGACACCGGTAAAGTCACCGGTGCCGGTAATCCCTTAGCACCCTACTACGAGGTCCCTCAGCGGGTCCCGTCCTTAACGCCTGGTCTGACCAGGCGTTAAGGACGGGACCCACTGAGGGACTTCAGAGCTGATAACGGTACTGCAAATTGCAGGGTCGGAATGACCCGGTAAGTCTCCATACTGCCTACCCGGACCCGGTATGCGGTAAGGGAGTAGCCATGCCGCTAATAGCGGCATGGTTACCTCCTACCGTGTAATGAGGCCCAATATGTCCACTGGGGATATTGTCTCAGTGGTGGCTTTTCCTATGACAAAACGTATGAGGGTTCTTTTAACCTGATGTGAAGTATGAAGGGTCTCCACTTCCCAGAATTCACAGGAACTGCTAAGAGATGACAGGCTAGGTCAAAATGTCAAAGTACTGCAGCTATGCTGTCATTTACAGTGCCCTTCACAAGTCTCACCACACAGTTACTGCTTGATACTGAGAATACTATAGGGCCTCATTATAAGTTGGGTGGTGCGGTTAAAATTTGGTCCTAGTACTGTTGCCGCTGCATTTCCACACAGCTGAACTATGAGTTTGGCAGAGAGGTGGAGGATTACCTTCAGTTAAGAGCTGGAGGTAAATCTGCCAAATTTCCACCAAAAAACAGCAACTCCTTCAGAATCACCGCCAGCGGTAATACCACTGAAATCCTCCTTGGAGTTCTAAAGACTCCAATTAATGGGGACTAACACTGCCTACCAACACGGACCAAGAGGCAGTAACAGTGATTATGTTTGGTGGTATCTCAGTGGATTTACCGCTGAGATACCACCAAACTTGTAATGAGGCCCCATGTTTCCTCTTTTCCATTCTACATTCCTTCTCCTTTTCTATGTTTATGTATTTATTTATTTACTGGGTTTTTGTAATGCGCAAAGTGCTGGACTGTTTCAGAGTTCAATTTTGTGTGAAATTCAGAGTTTTGTGTGCGTAGAAGAATGTGTCACGCCCTTATTTGTTTTTATTGTGGCTGAGAGGACGTCGGCGTCCATTAAAGATAATTAAAATGAGGATATTATTACTTGAAGAGCATGTTTGTCTTGCGATGCGCCACTCAGGGCTGCTCTGACAGGATATTGCAGGCAGTAAACATGTCACATCTTGTTCCATTCACGGTGATTCAGAAAATGAGGCACAAGCTTTTAGTCTCCCCTCTCGGAAGAAGGAAAGAGTTGGGTGGAGCAAAGCGGCCGCAACCTACTGTAGGAAAGGAAACCTCCTGACTGAAACGGTGAGATGATTGCTTCATGCACCCGAGTGGCAAGAAGAGGAACCATCATTCAAATCTGTGGCAATACAGTTATGCACAGATGCTGGCCATTGAGTACACTGAACTGTATTACTGCTAGTGTAAGCAACCTACTAAATCTGAACTCTCTTCTGCCATGGCAGGTCACTTCCAGTGTCAGTATTTGGGAGAGAGCATATGGTGGAAGAAAAAAGGGGAGAGGAAGTGGAAGCTGAACTTGCTCTCCCCGAGTTCCCACAATATTACAGTAAAGCTCGCATCCTTACAGTCAACTGCAATGACATGCTATTTACAATGAGCTTAATACCCAGAGGTTTCTTAGTGCAGACCCAGGGATCGAACCTGTGTTGCTCAGTGTTGTTTTGCTGCCAAGGCGAGCACATCGGCCCTAAGCTATCCTCCTGAGACAATACTACCTTACAGCAGTGAAGTCGTTGCTATGCCTTCAGCTAATGTTATCATATCAGTGGGTCCTGAGCCACGGCAAGATAGCCAAGTCTTTAATAAAGAGCGATACTGTTCTCAGGTGATGATGTCCAGAATTTAAATGGTATTACAGCAGGAGTCCATTGTGATTTGGAGGACGAGGAAAATCCCAGAGGCCATTTTGCAGTGCAGATTAGTGTGCTGAGGAGGACCTGTGGAGTACGTTTTTTACCTCCTTTTCTGTTTCTCCTCCTCCCCACCTCACCCTGTGAGTCATAGGTGAGCTGTCAGCCTGCTTGATCAGATGAAGACCTGCTGTCGTAACACACTCTGTAGGAGATTGTTTTGGCATGGCTTTTTTGAAAGTAGGGTTATCTTGGTTGCAAGTTACAAACGACTGAAACGGAAGACCTATCTGTTCCTTCTTGATGCATTTGGCAGCTACAAGACTTCGTCATGGGGACTTTTGGGGCATTTTCTCTAGTAATCCTCTTTCAAAGGCAAGTAAATAAAGGCAGAAGCAATTCCAAAGTGGACCAACATTTACAAACTGGAATTAAGAGTAAGAAAGAGATATGTTCTACAAAGGAAACTGATATAGACTGCAAAAGAATTCAGCTGAAAGCCTACCAAATGGGCATAGGGCAAAACACAATTCATTCAGATGCTGGGTCTTATACTCTTATTGTATTGTATTATATTGTACTGTAATCATCATTTGTATAGCGCCTATTCCCATTGGTATGGTCTCAAAGCGCTGTAGGTGAATGCCCTCAGGGGACCGAAGTACAAGGTATGGGAAAATTGTCAGAGGACTTTAGAATGTGTGCGTGCATTTGGCCGATATGAAGGAGGTTTAGGGTAGCCAAGTCCCTATTAGCTACCCATATCAAACTAGCATGTGGAGTATTCGTCTGGAGGGTGTGCAAGTGCAGGAGGGTTATTACGTGTCCAGTTTGACCGAAATCTTGGCATGGGGGATAGCTGCATTCTAATGGCAATGGTGTTGTGTGAAGTGTTATAATATGCTGTATGATAGCAGATGTGTGCGGGTGTGCGGACTTGCCTTCGGCTGACTTCCATAAGCATGGAGTTTGATACGTACCCGAGAGTTATGGCTGGTTTCTTGATTTCATAGATGTTCCATTGTCATGGTACTGCAACTCTGGTCCCTTTGGAGAAGGCGGCACCTGAACACCCGGTGCACTGCTGCAGTACCGTAGCCATTCCAATATGGCAGCGAACATGACCGCTGCAGGTTGCATTACGTGCACATGGGTCCTCCCAGAGCAAGATGCTCCCCAACAGTGAAGAGACAACAGAATGTATCACCCTCCGTATATATAGGGGTAAGAAACATTGCGGTTTTGCATCACTAATTCTTGCATTCGGTCACTCCTTGTTCCCTATTCCCCTCCTTACTCTTGCTCTCTTTTTGTTCCTCATTCCTGCCTCCTTCTATTCTTGACTACTGTTTGTTCCTGCTTCTATTTATGACCTGTGCTTCCTGGATTATCTGCCATCCACCTACAAGCGCTCTACCAAGTACCTAGAGCAAGTGCCATACCATCTCCAAAGTTTTCCAACCCCAAGAGGGTTTTCCTTGGCAATTGCTGGGGAGTCCACTATTACCCTGTGTTCTGTTTCACAGGTTCATAGCGGCTTCCGGTCGCTATATGCCACATTTCACTGATATATTGTGACGCCAGAGACTGGGTACTAAAATGGACCAGATGCAGCAGTTGATGGCTGTGATCCAGGCTCTCACTGCAGAAGAGCAGAATCTGAAGGTGGAGAATGAGCCCTGAAACAGATTGTAGCTGCTAGAGACCTAGCTCATTTGGACCTTCCCTTAGCCATGATAGCATCTGGCTAGTTTAATAGAAAGCCTAGAAAACTCAGTGAGTTTCTGGACCAAAGCACTTTACAGTTTACCTTTCCATCCCATTATTTTGCCTCTGACAAGGTGAAGGTCGACTACATCATTTCTAATTTAACTGGCAGTGCCCTAGCCTGGGCCACCCCTTTGGTCACCGCTAATAGCCCTGTGTTGTCAGACTACGCTGGATTCTCAGCCAATCTCAGAGCCATGATCGGCAGAGCAAATTACATTCGACTTGATCAAGAAAACTCAATACCCTATCATATTGGGTATGCCTTGGTTTCTGCTCCATAACCCGTACATTAACTGACTGCTGGTACTTTGTTTCCGGGTTCAGAACATTGTATTGCACACTGCATTCCTGTCCATAACAATCCTTCTTTACAGACTTCACTGGTAGATGCAGCGTCTTCTCACAAGACAGCTATTTGTAATGTTGGCCTCATTCCTCATCCGTATCAGCCATTCCGTGATGTTTGCTTGGATCTGCAGGAAAGGGCACTACCCCAGCACCATAACATTGACTGTGCAATCGATCTCATTCCGGGTTCTAAAGTACCCTTTGGAAGGATGCACTCCTTATCTTTACCTGAAAAGGAAACACTTTACTGCTACCTTCAAACTACCCTAAAGAATGGTTTAATCACGGAATCAATGTCATCCGCCAGAGCATCTTTATTTTTTGCGGTTTATAGTGACTTTTTCAACAGTCAAAGTTTTGAAATACAATACAATATTTTTTTTAATGGGGGGTCCCCCAAACCCCTGTTTTTTTTTTTAAACACTTATTTTACTATACGAAACTAAACTAAACCCTTTAACATTAAAAAAATGCATTCTAAATGTTTTTTTCAAAACTTTGTATTCAAAGGTTTTGTGTTCAGAAACTTTTTTTTCGAAATTATAACTGGATACGGGTCACAGTAAAAGACAGTTATCCACTGACCGTTATCTCTGACATCTTGGAGGCCGTTCAAGGGCTACACTGTTCACCAAGTTGGATTTACAGGTCACCTACCACCTTAGATAGACAGGCGCAGGAAACAAATGGAAGACCGCCTTCAGGATGCTCTTTGAGCAGTTTAAATATTGTGTATTGCCCTTTATCCGCTCCAGTGCTCTGTCTATTTTCCACTATTTTATGGATAGAGTGTTTTCGGATCTCCTTTTGCAGTCTGTAATAGTATACCTTGACGATATTTTGATATTTTCAAGGTCTTTGGGGGAACATCGTCAGCATGTTATTCAGGTACTCCAAAGGTTGCTTGATCACCATCTCTTGGCGAAACCAGAAAAATGCTCCTTTGAACAGTTCTCTTTACCGTATCTAGGTTATATCCTTTTAGCATCAGGAATCACAATGGACCCTCGGAAAGTGGACACAATCCTGCAGTAATTTGCTCTGTGTACTGTGGAGGTCCAATGCTTCCTTAGATTCTCCAATGTTTACAGTAAGTCCATTCCTGGGTTTTCTGACACCATTCTGCCCATCACTCAGTCACTGAAGAAAGGAATCTGTTTTTCATGGGATGCAGTGGCTACTGACGCTTTGCAGACCATAAATCTACTCTTTACATATGCACACGTTTTGGCCCAACCAGACACCTCAAGACCCTTTAGTGTGGAATCAGATGCTTCTGAGGCAGCTATAGGGGCAGTGCTTAAGCATGTACAGTTGGATGGTCTGGAACATCCCATCACCTTTTTTTCGAGGTCTTTGACTCCCAATTAAATCAACTATTCTGTCCTAGAAAAGGAGCTGTTGGCCATGAAGCACGTGTTTATGGACTGGAGGCACCTTCTTTTGGGAGCTACATTTCCTGTGGATATCCACACCAACCATTGGAACCTTCAAATAATGCAGCAAGTTGAGTGTAGTAACAATCACCAGGCCAGATGGCCCTATTTCTTTGTTCAACATACCAGGCATTTAACCTATCTGCCTGGACCTAAGCATGTTTTAGCTGACTTTCTGTCATGCAAGACTGATGTTTCCAAGGCAGTCATGCATCCTGAACCACTTTTCCATCAGGCCATCTTCGCCTTGACAACTACAACCTTTTTTGACAGGCATCGGCAAGTTTTCCCCATGTTGAAGTCTGAACAATCTGAACTCCTATCCTAAGATCCGGCCATGTACAAACAGGACGGGTTGCTTTTTAAGTGTCAAAAACTGTTTATACCTACAGCTGATCTGCAGTTGGACGTCCTTGCAATGTGTCATGATACCCTACCAGCCAGACATCGAGGCTCTAAAGGCACCTTTGTTGTCAAGACATTTCTGGTGTTGCCTCATATCTCACTTGAGTCCAAGCTAAAAGGAACCCTACTAGGGTAGCGGAGTGTGAGGGAGTGTGTTTCCTGTTACTGGCAAGTCTGTTTGCCATTGCTATTGCTGTGACTGGAGGCGGAGCAAACATACAAAAACTCCCACTGCTACGGAGCGTAGCGTAGCGGAGTGTGAGGGAGTGTGTTTCCTGTTTCTGGCAAGTCTGTTTGCCATTGCTATTGCTGTCACTGGAGGGGGAGCAAACATACAAAAACTCTCACTGCTACGGAGCGGAACGTAGCGGAGTGTGAGAGAGTGTGTTTCCTGTGTTCCCTCGTGGTCCCATGGGATCCGCGGGAAAAAGCGTCGGAGCCAACACCAACAGAAGGAACACGGTAAGAGCTTGCGCAAGCACGCGTGAACAGGTGTTGTCCGCCGTGCTAATAATGTCAACAACAATGAGGGCTGTTACGACCAAGGCAAACACACGTGCGCAAGCCAAGCGAGGGCTGAACGCGGTGTGCACCACAAAAGTAAACATCAACGTAAAAACAAGAACTTTAAAACATACCTCTGATGCCGCCGCCATGGTCGTTGAGAGCTCGGCTCCTTGGGATGGTGGATCTGGGACGGTGTCCGCTGCCTCCTCCTCGCGGACGCAATTCCTCGACGAGCCGCCCGAGTGGCCCGAGGCAGTGGTCTCCCAGGGAGGCACGGCTTGGCTGTGGAGAGAAAAGGATGTAATGATACGATAGAAACTCTAGACTTAAGGAGTGACACTGAGAGTGAATGCGATGAGGATCAGGATGAGGACGAAGAGAGGGAAATGAGGCGTAACCCAGAAAAAGAAAATGAGGGGTCAATTGAGAGGGGGAGGAAGAACAACGGGGACAAACAAATGGGAACCCCGGAGACACACAAAACAAAACCCATCTTGACGCCGGAAAAGGGAGCGGGGGGACAGGCAGGCGGCGCTCACGGAGAGAGCAGTGAGTTGGAAGACAAGCGGACTGGAGAGAAGAGCGCAGAAGTATGCGCTGTAATGATTCACCAGGTCCAGAGTGCTCGGTCCTCCCTGACATCCCCCCTCCTTAG
Organism: Ambystoma mexicanum; assembly: GCF_040938575.1. Lineage (NCBI taxonomy): Eukaryota > Metazoa > Chordata > Amphibia > Caudata > Ambystomatidae > Ambystoma > Ambystoma mexicanum. The sequence goes on along the minus strand of NC_090931.1, from coordinate 809,126,829 downwards.
GCCGAGGCATGAAGACCAGATACAAGACTTGGGCAAATGACACAAAGCAAGAATGGAGGCACAAATAACAACCAGAAGGCTCCAAATATGGATGAACAAATAAGCCGAGCTCTTCTTTAAGATTATTGGCATGGGCAAAGGTGGCCGAGATGCACAAACCAGAGGCAAACAAAAAGGAAACCCTGATTACGTCGAGAAAACGAGATGATCAAATTACCGAGACAACGCAAGACATGAGGGGATGCTTTGTCAACCCAATAACAAAAGAAAGCCTCAGTGCCCCTAATAGAATGGAAGAAATGGCAGAGTCGTGGTCACCCCATGATGAATGGATGAAAAGATCTGCATTGCCAAATATCGCACCGCAAAACAATACTAAACCAGGAGGTAGAAGAAACTCATTAGAGATAGCAGACCAAGTGCTAAAAGATCTAGCAAGGATGAATGCCAGCCTAATGCAACCTCGAAGAGCCTCTCAACTAAGCTCCAATGGTGGAAGTCCACGACAAGTGGAGATACAATAAGCATAAGAGCATTCATGAAGTAATGAATCTTCAAACTTCCCAGCATTTGAATCTAGAAATGAAGAGATCACAGTGTCTCAAAAGAGGAGTCGAAGAAGAGAAAGCTCAGTGAGCGAAGAGGGAAGCTTGAACAAACGACTCAAAGGCAGAACATCAAGGAGAAAAATCGGCAGTAATAAAACAGATGAGATGCTATCACCCAAAAGGACAAAAAGGTGTCCCTCCAAAAACATAGCTTCAGAGTCCGAGGAAGAGGACGGCGGAATAATTTGGGGAAAAGGAAGTCCGCAGAAGCCTAATGAAATACCTTCGAAGGAAAGAAACAACCTAGAAGGCATCCTGCCTGGTCTCGAGACCATAATCTCAAAGCTAAGCCCTATTCTGATGTCAGCTACAACGATAGCTGTAGCCCCTCTGATGAAGCTGTATGAGAACTTAAATGAGAATTGCAGAGACCAAACGACCCTGATTGCCTTATTAAACTCTAAAATGATCAAATTAGAGACAGACCTAAAGGAAATGACATCTGAGGTCTTGCTGACTAAAAGAGGGAACGATATTTCGTTAACAGCGTTGAAGGAATCGCTAAGAAATAACTCTGAAGACAAGAAACTTCTAGCAGAAGTGACGAGACAAGCTCTCACGCTGCTACAAAATAAATGAGAAGGAAAGAGGGACCTAAACAAAAATCGAGTCTCTAAGAACGTTCAAACGAGCACGATTACAGTGAGCACCTCGGAACTACTAGAAACGTCAGAGAAATCTGGACTAAACAAACACCCTTAGGAGAAAAAGAGAGAGGAGGAGAAAAAGATCTCCCAACAGAACTGCTGTTATTACAAGGTTCTATTAATTAGTAACGAAGATAGTGACTATGGAGAGAAAGATCCCCAGGTTGTTGAGACAGTAAAGAAAACAAGGTCACACACATTGATGGTACCAATGAAAACACCAGAAAAAGAGGAGGAACTGAGTAAAACTCAAAATGAACTAGAAGCTGTCAATGAACAAGCCCCCCCTTGCCCAGACCTACCCGCAGCGCAAAAAAACAATGATGCTAATATAAAGGCCACAAGAAGCAGTTCTGCTTCTATAACATCAAAAAAGAGTGATGGAGAGTGGTTCGATATATTTGAGCACCCGAAAGCTCAATTGAGAATGTGCAAAGGGATGAAGACAAAGAGGGACAATTCAAAACAAAACGATTGTAAAAAAAAAATGAAGAATCAACAAGTCCAAAAGAGTAAGAACCCTCGGAGTTCAGGAATATTAAAACATTGAATATAACAGTGAATAACTCTGAGCAATCGGCATCGAAGGGAAGAAAAAAGAACAAAGATCCCGTAAATGTGGGCGAAAAGGCTCAATCAGAAATTCAGAACGAGGACAATAAGCTGCAGATGGAGAGCATAGTTGAGCTGGACTCTGAGGACGTAGAAGGTGACGATGAGGAGCTGTTGAATATGTCAATCTACAGCACATCTGAGGCTGACGAACACAAGGAAGATAACAGGAAGGGGAAAACGAAAGACACCGTCAATTGTAATGGGCAAGGTGTCCTCGAGCCAGAGGTAATTACTCCAAAACTATCCACACAAGAATGTGAGAAAGAGAGAGAGGAGGAAATGCCAAGCAAAAGAGTGATTTATTGGCCAGAAACACCTAAAAAAGCCCTGCCTATATCAAAGAAAGCTGCGAAAAAGGTTGAAGACCCTCTAATCTTCCTCACCTTGGAAGAGAAAAGGTTAAAGAGTACACTGAAGTCGAGAACTAACCTTAAGAACAGGGAAGAAATACAAGGCTCTTCAACAGATGAGCGGGAGAACAATCAGTCGGAAGTCAAACTTCAGAAAGAGAATCGGAAGAAACCAACAAGAGAAGAAGGGGCGACAAGGGAAAACGCAGATGAGCCTGTCAAGGCACGAAAAACCACTATGAATGCCGTCAGTAAAGCGGCAGTAATGAATCACCAGTACAGAATTCTAGTCGAAAATATAGACAGTAAAAAAAGCGACACTCCTCTGAATCGATACGCTATTCTACAGATATTCCAATAAATACCAGTGATAAGAGCGATAAAGAGTCCACGGATTAATCGCATGGAAATTATCGCTGACATGAACCAGAAATTTGTGCTGTTGCACATCGATGAAAAGAAAGATGCAGAATTGATCATGATGTGCGAGAGGCAGCTTCTGGAAGTTGGATATCAAGTGTACGAAGTAGATAATACATTAAGGGACAAGGACTGTGAAAAAACAAAATATTCAAAAGAATCAAAAACAAAGGAGAAAGAGCCACTGTCAAATAAAATAATTGAAAAAAGCTCAAAACAGGAGCGCGAGACTAATGGCAAGTCAAAAGGCGATGACAGTGATGCAGAAACACCATGCTCACCTGATGAGATAAGAAAGAAGAAAATCAAAATAACAGTGGAAAACCGTGGAAAGGCAGGTGCTGCGAGACCCAAAGACATAGAATTGAATGCAGGAGAAGAAGAGATGAAAAAGTGGACCTTGTTAGCAAAGTCACTAAACACTTCAAGGAAGAGCTAATGTCATAACGAGATAGCGAATTTGGTGATAGCCTCGTGGAACTTTAGAGGATTTTCACATCTTCTGAGAGCCCCTCCAGAAATATTAAAAAAGGCTGACTTGATATGTTTGCAAGAGACATTGGTTACTAACATGCTATGTGTGGACGGATTCGAAGTAACAATAAATCCAGCCATAAAACAAAAAAAAGGGCGGCCAATGTCGGGCCAACTGATTCTAATCAAAAGAACATGCGATCTAAGAATCAAATCAGCCCAATATTTGTCATCCTTTCTTCAGGAGGTCTGTTTAGAACAAGTGGAGCAATCAGAGAAGTATCCCCACCTATTGCACATACTAAATATATACTGGAACACAACACCAAAATCCAACCAGAAGCTTGAGGATGACATTATTGAAGCCATAGACTCCATTCTAATAGACGACCCAAAGGCTTCAATTATGTTGTGTGGAGACTTTAATATGAAATTAATCGAACTGGAGCAACAGAATACAATGAAGACCAGTAGTGAGAGATACAAAAACGAATGTTGGCTAGAAGAAATGTCACTCAGAAAGCTCTCAATGCTTAATGGAGCAATAAGAGGAGACATTCCGGCTAAGCCGACATGGGAAAGAGGAAACCAGCGGTCTGTATTAGACTACATCTTTGTTTCTGAGAACCTAACTCAAGAAATAGTCTCCTTTAGAGTCATTAAAAATAACCAAAGTGACCACAATATTATATCGACGGAATGGAAATGGAACAAAGTTGTGAAAAGAGAGCAGTGGAGTTGTGATATCTGAGTGGAACCAGGGAGAAATAGATTAAGGCTATAGAAAACTGATATCAAGGTGGTATCAGAACAACTGCAACGAGCCCAGGAAAAAGGTCTAACTGAGGCAATGGAATACAAGCAGTTGCTAGAAATTCATAAAACCAAAAAGAAGATCTCTTCAAGGAACCAAAATTATCTAAAACACAAGTACGACCCGCAGGTTGCGCAAAAGAAGAGAGAACTAAGGAAAACCTTAAGAGAAATTCTTGCGACTAAAGGTGCAATGATTCAAGGCTTGTTAAAAAAGCGAAACACCCACATGATAATTGGTGTAAACAACACAGAGCAAAGATGGAGCAAAGAGATGCCGAAATAATTCTGAAGGCGCTGAATCAAAGGAACTCCAGAGGCTTCTGGGCCATAATAAATGAAACAACTAACTCAGAAAAGGCCATAATAACCAACATGGTAACAGAAAACGACTGGGAATGCCACTACAAAAATCTATTTAAAAGAAGGGAAAGCACATGTACAATTAAGTTCGAACCAAAAGTACCATGGGAAATTGAAATAGATAGAGTGGACATTCGATCTTCAATTCTAAAGAGTAGTGCGTCTAGAGCCGCAGGACCCGACGGCCTGTCCAATGCCGATTTAAAAGAAAATATCGAAGAATGGTCGGAAATTTTGTGATATTCTATTCCAGGCAATAATAAAAGAAGGAAGGATCCCCGCAACCTGGGAATCAGGGATCATTGTTCCGATATTCAAGAAAGGAATGCGATCTGACCCGGCTAACTATTGGCCCATAGCCCTCCTCGACGTAGTATGAAAAGTGTTTGCAACCCAGCTCCTCAAACAACTAACAACAGGGATTAGCCAAGAAAAGATCTATGATGAGCACCAGTCCGGGTTTGTTAAAGGAGTGGGTTGTAGCACGAACCTCCTAATACTAAATCTATTGAAAATCGATGCCATCCGAGCAGGCCAGAAAATCTACCTGGCATTTATTGATATGGCAAACGCGTTTGATGGAGTAAACAGAGAAATTCTGTGGTGTAAATTAAAGGAGAGGGGTTGCCATGAAGGTCTAATTGCTGCCATCAAAGAACTCTATTCCGACACCTACATTCAAGTACGGTTAGACAGCGAAGGAAATTTGTCAAAACCAATACCCACAGAGAGAGGTGTAAAACAGGGGTGCCCACTAGGGGCTACCCTGTTCAACTTCTATATCTCAGAAGTGGGAAACGCCCTGGCAAACGTGACTTCATTCCTGCCGTGCATTAATGGATTCCAGTTACATCACATTCTATACGCTGATGATATGGTGATCTTACATCGTACACCAATCGGTTTACAGCGAAAGCTGACAGCATTAAAGATCTATACAGAAGATCTCGGACTGGAGATTAATGCTGCTAAATTAGAAATCCTAGTCCTGGAGAATAAAAGAGGAAGGAAGTCACATAAGTACATAACAAGTTGGTTCGTGGGGAAGAAGAAACTGGAAAAAGTGCAATATACAAGATATCTGGGCACAATGATCAACTCCAGCTTAAACGACGAACCGATGGTGAAATAAATCTTAAACAGCTGCAGACAACTAACCTCACAAGGAATCATAATGCAAAATAAATTTGGGAAATTCACGTGTGAGCCAGTGAGAACATTTTATCAAAATAAAATTACACCAATTCTAACCTATGGGGCAGAGAACATGTTTGGCTGCGACCACAAGATATGGTCCAGATGCGAAGGATTTATTTGGAAGAAAATCCTTCAGATACCCCAAAGTACGCCGACTGCTTGTGTCCTTTATGAAGAAGGGATTTCCACCCTGAATGCAAGGCTCACATGGAATAAATTACTGCTATTCAGAAAAACTCATGAAGAAGCGAATTTGCCAACGTTTAAAATCCTGTTGGGAAATGAGATAGAAAAAAATCAGCATTAAGAGACTGGAAAAACCAATGTAGAGAGATCCTTAATCAACTGGGGACGGATGAGACAACACTATGGTACAATCCAGAGTTCGTGAAAAAGAAATTGTTAGACCTCGACTGGATTGAAATCGGTGAGAAAAGAGCAGCACAAAAATGCATGCTAAACCAACCAAAAGAAGCAAAAAAACGGAATACACTCCAGAAACATCTGGCTCTATCGCCTTGCAAACGCCTAAGAAGACACTACTTGAAATTTCGCCTGAATATTATAGAAACAAAAGAAATTCTGAGGAAGAGGCGTGTGATTCCATCAGGAAATGTATTATGCAGATTCTGTGCAAAGGAAGAAGAACATTTAAAACATCTAGTCCTAAACTGCACCGAACTAAATGTCCAATGTGAAAATTGCCTAGGGAAGGTGATGACAAGCTATCAGACGCTGAAAGGGGAGGAATGGTGGAAGCAATTACACCTGACTGAAAGCAACTCAGTGTTGATTGCGCTGATGAGATTCCTGGAGTTACTACAGAATCAACTAGAAATGAGACCAGCCGGTGCCAAAAGAGAGTCAGACACAGCTGCAAGTCAGGAGAGCAAATGCTCAGAACAGGATCACAAGCAATAGTAAATGTAGAGACTAAGCAATACAGAATTTAATGCAATGACAATGTGTAAGGAATTAGATCAAATCAAAGTTAAAGAGACACAATAAGTAAAGATGATACATTTTTTGTTTTTTCTAATGTATGTTTTTTCAAAAGTTTGTATAAACTAAATGAAAATTAAAAAATTAAAACATTTTAAAAAAAGGAACCCTAACGATTCTTACAGCAAGCTCCAGCAATATCCATTACCAGCTAGACTTTGGCGACATATTTCCACGCATTTTATTGTGGTGTTATCACCCTCCGAGGGATGCACTACTATTATGGTGACAGTTGATACGTTTTCCAAACTGGCTAAATTCTCCCCTTTGAAGAAACTACCTACGGCTCTTCAGAACACCGGGGTTCTACTTGACAATATTTTTTGTCTGCATGGATTGCCTGACACCATTATATCTGACTGACGCTCACAGTATGTTTCAAGATTCTGGTACCTACTGTGAAAAACTCTGGGAATACGTAGGACCCTGTCTTTGGGTTACCACCCACAATCTAATGGGCAGACTGAGAGATTGAACCAAACCTTTTTCCTCTGCATGTGGGAATAAGTTGGTGTACCTGCAGCATTCACTTATAACAATTATTTTCATTCAGCTATCAAGGACAGTCCTTTTCACTGTAGCTCAGGGTTTCACCTGCATGTTTTTCCCATGCACTCCTTGACGGATCTTCATCTGCCATCCTTGGATTTCCATCTTTTGGACCTTCAGCAGGGCATCACAGAGAACTGCAGTCCTGTATTAATTCCTCTTCTGCCTAAAAGGAAGTTGCTGATAAATGCTGAAGGGACTTCCCTGCCATTTAGGTGGGTGATTCTGTTTGGTTGTCCTCTCGATACCTACATTAATGTTTGTCTCCTTCTAAGCTGGCTCTTACATTTTTTTATGTTCTCAAGTGCCTGAGCCATGTGGCCTTCGTCCTGCATCTTCCTCGCTCCTGGGCCAGGATCGACCCAGTGTTCCATGTCTCTCAACCAAATCCTAACATTGTGAACTCTTTCTCTTTGCCTTCTTCTGCTCCACCACCTGTTCTGTTTGGGGATATTTCTGAGTATGAAGTCGCACAGATTTGTGATTCTCAATATTACCGGGGTCAGGTACAGTACCTGATTGACTGGAAAGGTTGCGGGTCGTGCGAACGGTCTTGGGAGGCTTCCTCTCATGTCCATGACCTGCGTTTGCTCTGTCGTTTTCATGTGTTACATCTGAGCAAATGGGTCCGTGCCTCCTGTGAAGGGGGCATGCTGTCATGGTTCTGCAATGCTCGTCCCTTTGAAGAAGGTGGGGCCTGAACACCCAGCGCTGCTGCATCACCTTGCTCATTACAAAATGGTGGCCACCATGACTGTCACATGTTGCATCACGTGCACATGGGTTCACCCAGAGAAAGATGGCTCACGACAGTGCAGATATGCCGGAATAGATCACCCTTCATATATATAGGGTTTTAAACATTGGGGCTTTGCAACGCAACTTCTAACATTCAGACGCTCCTTGTTCCCCTCCTTACTCTTGCTCTCTTCATGTTCCTTGTTTCTGCCTCCTTCTCCTATTCTTGACTACTGTTCGTTCCTGCTTCTGCTTATGGCCTTTGCCTCCTGGAGTATCTGCCATCCATCTACAAGCCCTCTACCATCTACGAAGTGCCATACAATTTCCAAGGTTTTTCTACCCCTTGAGCATTTTCCTTGGCAATTGCTGGGTAGTCCACGTTTACCCTGTATTCTGTTTCATGGGTTCATAGTGGCTTCCGTTAGTGATAGGCCACATTTCTCCAAGATCCGACATCTGGTGAAAAAGGTACGTCCAATCACTGATAGCTGTGGAGTATGTCCAGTGAACGGATGGGATTTTATACCCTCCCTCTTTGTGAATCTCATAGTAGGTTTCTTTGCTTACCTGGAGGATGCTGGCCTACCTGATGAGGGTTCAAATTTCGTCAGGAGGCAGGGGGTATGAATCAGGTCTTGAGGGCCGTCTGGATGGCAAGCTGTTCCTTGATGCATCAGATGCTAGGGGGAATTGACTATATATGATCTGGTCTATACAAAAAGGACCCTCCATCCCCAACAAAACTGTCCCTGTCCCACCTACTTTCATTCCATGGAAAAAACAAAGTGCATAATGAATAACCTGCACAAACATTCAATGCCACAATATACTTGACCTTCCATTCCATTAGAATGATACAATGTGCACCAAACTCTTGATATATTAGACGCTAAATAAAGCAAATGTAAGAAATTGATGAGTAGAGAGCATCGAAAGTAGGTCAATGCTGAATGAGATAGGAAAGCCAAATCATGAATATTCCCCTCAAAATGCAAGAAAATATAGGTAAACACCAATCTTTATTGATAAATACATTGACTAAATCCAAAATGTGACCACCTCTCAAGATGCTGTGTTAGATATCTTGACAATTTCTATTGAAACTTTGGAAGGGTAATGAGAATGAGCTTCAGTCCCACTCAATCAAACGGACAACTCATGGAAGGAGCATCGCAATTTTCGGACACATTGTAGGATATGATCAAAATGTCTCCCATGAAACAAAGCCTGTAGTGCTCTAAACAGCACAGAGGCGTGTCCGTTGGTGTCATACTGTGCTCCATTATCCAGACCTTAGTCTATGGAGGAAAGCAAAAGAGCTCTTTGAGCAGTACTGAAAGTCAGAAAATGGTTGCATTATAGACTTAAGTGTGCTCAAGCGAACCCTTGCGTTGTGGAGTCTTTTATGTCTTTTGGTCATACAAGAACCTGCCAACCCAAGATGGAAAATTCAGGGCATGTGCAGTCAGTCGCAGTTGATAGAGCCTTTAATGGACTGTGTGGAAGGGGAATGCAGTGAACACAAACAAGAAGAGGGCCAAGGAGTATGGACCTTAACGGGATTACCCCAAAATTTAGAGAAAAAAAGTTCAATGCACGTTTACTGTGCATTCGACCTGGTATAAAAAAACGAAGCCCATAATGTCTAACAAGGGGTGTGAGGGATGCCGCGGTGTCCCCCGCTCACCTATTTCGGCATTATGAGCTGCAGGTGTTGCGGTGGTGTCCCCTGCATACATTAAATGGCCAGCGGAAGGTGAAAAAAAACAAAATCCCCAAAACTCAAATTACAAAATGCGAACAAGTGGGCTTTGGAATTTTGTAATTCAAGTTTTTGGGATTCGGTCTTATAACATAGATTCACCTGACCACTGAGCGCCGTAACTGCAAGGCCACTTTTTTGAGTTCTAGTGATATTGGGGTAGAGTGGTGGCATGTACTATGAAATAAAAGTTTAGATCAAATGGTCGAAACTCTCATTGTTTCATGACATCCCACCCTAAACTTCAGACAAAAACAAATATGAAGAAATTTACATATTTAGAGTAATGGCCTACAAGCATGAACAGGGGAAATGTCTCTTCTTATCTGAGAATTAATGATGTAAAAATACAGGGCCGCTAGCTCTATCAAGTAAATATCCCTTAAGGCAATACTCTATTGGGCTTAACCATCTTTATGGCAAACTGAGAACTGTGGCCTCTGGTATGTAAAGTAGAAGACCTGCTTTTCGATCTCATTGCAGAGGGATATCCTATAGGGAGAAAATGCCACTGACGTGTCACTCACTATATGAAGTCAGACACTGGATATGGAGCTCCCTTTTCATGCTTGTGTTCAGAGGCAGAGGAGAAGATCTCCTCACCTTCATCACACCGTGGGACACCAACAGTGTGTCGACAGCCACCTCAAGAGATGTAGATATGTGTGCCCTACTTAAATTATCTTACCAAAACTATAAAGTCGTCGTTCTTACTGTGTCACACTTCTGAAAAAGCTATGCTGGCATAGCTCAAGTGGTAGAAGTGGGAAGGAGCTGATGGAAGCGATGCTCTGCTACTTTTTTAAAAAAAGTTGTACTTGTCCTATACTTTTATTTCAAAATGAAACCGTTCCAGAATGGTTTCCTTTTAAAATAAAAGTATAGGAAGAAGTTGAAACTTGCACTTGAGTGCACTGCACTGAACATTTCCTTAAACAGCAGGGGTGCTTGTATGTGGGGTTTGTTTTGCACATGGAAGGGGTCGTGGCGATGGGTTTTGGGGGAATCCTGGGCAGGCCATCAAGGAACAAAGTTCCACAACTTCTTTTCATACGCTCTGACCACTGCATAGGTCATATCATTATAACACATGTGGAACAATGGCTAAGTATATTTCAACAATTAGATATATAATTGTAGCTTTATTTATAGTCTTCATCAGAAACCGAGGTATAAATGAACCGTGAGGAAAACACCTGTGGGCACCACGTAAACACAAGAACTACCATGGAAGACAATTGATCTCCAGAGACATGGCGAACACCAAATAAGTCCATGGTTCACCCACAAGAATAAAAGGCACTCAAGATATAAGGATGAGCCATAGTATAGACAAAAGGTCCTTATGAAAGGATTCAAAGAAATGAAGAGCTCTGATGGTCCAGCTCATACAAAGGGTCATGTATGTAGAAGACCATCGAAAGGCCACATGACAGTTCCCAAATATACACAGCTACAGTGCTACAGCTCACTTTGAGTATCGCCACTGTAAAACAGCACACAAGGTACAGCTCACAGCGTGGATCGTAGATTTAAAACACCACTAACCGTCTAGAAACAAAGTGAAGACTAGCAAGACGGCTAAAGGATGGCTTATCTGGACTGACACTGATAGGTTTTAGAACTAGAAGGGTGTCTGGGTGCATGGTAAGTAGCCAGAAGGAAATTGAAGAGAGGTACGTAGGTTATGGGAAGAAGAAAGGGAGGAAAGGAAAAGAGCATGGGGTAAAGCAAATGCTAGAGGGTGGTCATGGTATAATGTGCTAATTTGAAGATGGTAAAAGGGTAGAGGCTAGGAGGGAGGGAAAGACGTCAGGGATGTGACTATTTGCAAAATGAAATAGGCCTGTGCTTGCTGAGAATCTAATGTGCTAATGTGAGAAGGAACAGCAGGGTGAGGGTGGGCTGAAGGAAGATGCTCTAGAGTGGTGGCTATCGACCAGAGTAATACAAGAACATTTAGAGGAATGAGAGATTGTGGTGCAACGACAAGGAACAGTTAGTGGGTTAGTGCAAAGATGGCCAAAGGTTTACAGTGCTGCAGATCCACATGCAAAATCAAAGATGGGAAGAGTCAAGATAGCAACAGGTTGGGCACTGAGGTGTAATATTCTAGACCACAGCGAGGAAGAGTCACTAAGAAATGTAATAGAGGCTGAGAAGTAAAAAATTGAATTTAGGGGCTGTTCGATAATCACATTTCTGGACTATGCTGAGTTAAACGAGCTAATAAGGGTCAGAGCACTACCCAGAATTCAAAACACTGTAAATTTAGCCAAAAGCAGGAAACAACTTCAAGTGCAGAAGAAAAACATAAATAGGAATAGGTGAAAAATGGTCTTACCTGAAAGTTTGGCACCTCCCCATATCTCTCCTTGCCCAGCTTCTAAGTCTGAAGGTAGGTAGAGCAGACGAAGAAAGGCCAGGGACACCAGTCCAGGTCATTCCAGGTCTAAATCATTGTGTCCTCACTCTGTTCTCATAGTTTACTGGAGGTTAGCTCTAGGCGACTTGAAGGTCCAGGCGAATGTCCCCATCCATCAATCCCATCGATGGAAACCACCTGTTTATGCTTGAGTCAAAAGCTGCCCCTGACTGAGCATCCAGTACAAAGGGCCAGAATCTCTCTGATCCAAGAGTTCCCCACCAGGCATTCCGCATAGCTGACCCCACCCTCCAAATTGCCCTCAACTTCCTCCAACAACCCCACCAAAAAGAGACAGAAATACAGGAAACAAACCCATGCACATACCCTAGAAATCCCCTGAACCCAGGAGTTCTGCAATGGACCCCAGATGCCACTCATCACCATGAATATTGTCAATAATGTCTCTCAAAGCTGCTGCGCATTAAGCAAAGAACATTGAAAGAGCACATTACACTCCTCGGAGGAGCACTAAACTTCTGAAAGTACTGATGCCACGTGAAAACGATAAATGAGAGAGGCCAGCGTACCTGTCAGTCAAAGACATAAGGATGACAAAGTACTGGATAAACTCTATGGACCAATGGGGGCACCTTCTGCTCCTATCGTTCGGCAGCATCACAGGAGCACAGCTTGGCCACAGGAGCAGCAGTTATGCAGGGCAGAATCAATTGTATGACCATGCACGTGCCCCTCTACTCCATGCCTCTCCCCCACAGCTTCTGTGCTACTCAGCCACTTTGTCCAGCCAAGGCATAAAGGACCAGTGTGTGTCCCTTCACGTCCCACCTGCACCCTCAGAGGTCAGATACAGCACCATAGTTTGCATAGCAGGTTCACTCAGAGCATGTCCCTGATTCTGTGGGCCAATATCTAAGGTTACACCAACCATTATCTTCTTATGCTCGTGGCTCCACAGACCCTAGCAGGCAGCCGTGCATCGCTCATTGTCCTAAATCAATGAACTGTGCCAATACAAGAAAAGGAATTAAACAAATAAAAGTCTTCAGCTCCTTCATTAGATGACAAAGGGAAGAGGTGGCAAGATCCTAGATATATCCTTACAAAAGAAGTAGGGAAGGCGGTGTGATGAATCCTACAGACTCCCCACTTATTCCCTGCCTATAGTCTTCTCCAGGTGGCCAGGGAAAGGCAGACGCTTTCTGATCCTGACCTTAGGGGTGGTGTTCTGCAGGAGGATCACCTGGGAGGAGAAAAGGCCCAGGGGAATGAGAGGAATCTGTGGGATGAGAAACAGTATTTGTCTTCCTCTATGGAGGATAACTCCACAATGCCAAAGTATGTAATGGCTTGTTGTAACAACCAACTTTTCCGTTCCACAAGATACACATGTAAATAGGGGTAAAAACCATGACAAACCCCTAGGCCTGGGGGAAAATCAAAACCCTTCTAAAATGCGCGAGACTTATATAGCTAAAGACCTCTCGGACAAACAAAGGTACATTGAATGAAACCCTATGAATAATAACAGCTTAAATGAACTGCCTATCCCTTTTCAATCAAGTTTGGGGATTCATTCTTATGAAATTCCTTTAAAGAATATTGTGAAGAACAGACTTGTGTTTAAAAGTGAAAATCAAGCTCAGAAACCTAACTTTGTAATTAGGGACTTCAAGTCCCATAATTCCCTAGATACTGGAACGAGGAAGAGGGCTGAAGAGGTGCAATGTTGCAGGAGTAGTCAAATCATTGACACAAATGACCCACACCTGAGGTAGACTGAGAGGCCTAAAAGGCCCCCACAGGTGAAGGCCAAGCAAAAACAGGAGAAGAACAGTAGCAATAAAAAGCAGTAGCAGCGTGAATTGTGCAGGCAGCCCAGACTGAAGCTGGAGGAGAGAGAAGACACCTGGACCTCTGTGTGGCGGTTTGCAGTTGCCGGTCCTTAGAGAGTCTATGCCTCCCGGAGTCTGAAGGGCAGAGGGCACGCAGCGAGTAGAATGCAGGAGAGAAGCTTGCCTTTTGAAGACCCGTTTTGCAGAGGCTGCACAGCCAGAAGCAAAGGCAAGGCAAGCTTTCCTTCCCAGGCTGGCGTGCACCTGAGGACCTCAAGGAGGTTTCTGGTGGGTGGGGGGCATGCATCAGAAGACCTCCGGAGCAAGAGAAGCTCCAAATGCAGATGACGCTGGCAAAGGCGGACAAAAGGAAGCAGTTTGCCGAGAAGTGAGGAGCCACAAAATCAGAAGTCCTGCGAGAGGCGAGGGGAATCGAGGGTCATGCCTTACCCAGTGAGTTCACAGGTTTGTAGAGACATCGGTGCGCTCCATCCCTGCTCACGTGGCTCAGGCAGGGGTTCAGCAAGTGAGCATCGCTCGCAGAGGAGTGAAAGTAGTTCATAGCGCAAATTTTAATACCAAGCAATAGCTCAATAGAACAGCAGCAGACGCGACACTCGTGTAGGAGAGAAAGTGATTTCCAAGGTGATTTTGAATATATAATTAGTGATAGGCAACATATTGCAACCAAGGCGGATGGCTGTAATGTTAAAAGTGTGAATCTGTGGAAAGCCAAGCAAACCAAGGAGGTGATATTGGTAAAAGCTAAGACTTACAAGCATTGCCCAAGCCAAGATGCAGCATTAGTCGGAATTGTCAAATTGTCGGAAGTGGCCCTTCCCTGATTGCGGCTTGAAAGTTGATGACTGGATGCCATAGTGGAGCATATCCCTTAGGTCCTTTCCTCTAATCATGAGAATGCTGAATGTTGGAACTGTGTGAGGAGTGCATTTTCAAGCTCCTCAACACTGTGGATCTTTGGAACTGCTTCCATCGAGGAGATCGCAGTAACCATAGTAGGTGAACTGCCCATTTGTCATTCTTGCCATGGCCACCACTAGAAATAGGGCTAAGAATATGCCCCCCCCCAAAAAAACAACCGTCTAACAGAAGTACTTGCCCTGAGTGCCCAAAAAAGATTGAGACTGCAAGTTGCAAAATCTCGCCTTCCATGTGATGTTATTAACTTGGTCTGTGTATTACCTACATCTCCGATCAACACAAAACTATTTGACAAACCAGTTGCCCCCGTTGGAGAGCTGGGATGCCCAGTCACGATTAGTGCGTCGAAAATGTGTGACCAGGGGTTGGGCGTTTTAACACCACTTGTACACACAGGAAAAGCCCATCAGCTTAAGAATGAAAAGCTAATTCCCGGACATTTAACACCGATCAGTGTTGAGCCAGCCATCATGTAGGCCCACCCACATCCCCTCTCAGAGACGATAGAACGAAGTAATGAGCTTTTCTATGAGCTGGTCCACATTAGCCCTGTACAATGATTGCAAATGAAGAGCAATATTTTGGGGGAACTTAACCTATCTAACAACTTGTCAGACTTTTTCGCATGGTTGGATGGGATTGATGATATCGAGGCACACTTCTGACCAGAAGAGCTAGATAAATTATGTCAGGGGATTTGGCTTCTGACACAGATAAAGACCCACACCAATATGTAAAAGCCCAGAGCTTCCAAATATTGCAAGATCTGAGCGCTTTGATACTCCAAAGTTTTGATCAACTTTTGGGAGAAGGGGGGGCATTATTTTGTGTGGAAATGGTGAAGTCCTTCATCAGTCGAATTTAGGGTTTATAAGTGGGACACTCCCTGTCTCGGAATACCGGAAAGTTCCACCTAACCTGTAATCTTAACTCCCAAGCTAGTTATTTTAAGGGGGCAATCAGCGCAAGTATCCGAGTCTAGTGCCCAGGCAGACGTGGGAATTGCAGTTCAGGCCTCTAAACACTATGAACTGCAGCACAATACCAAATCTCATCGCTCCAGATATCTGTGTGGTAGTAAAACCTCCATATCCGCCCCCGATTGAAGATTCAATGAGGAGGACTGTATTTGCTCATAGGAATTTTATCATTTCGAATGTTGAGCCCTCATCGGGGTACGACGCCTTAAGGAATAAGATGTTGGCATGGTTGCGCCTGAAGACTAACCTGGGTGCTGTATGTATGTCTGACCCTCTGGTTATCTGGTTATCAGAAGGATCAAAATGGACGAATGATGCACTCAGAACAATAAGGACTGCATTTTGGTGGGATGTGGCAGAAGCTATTTAACGTCCTACCTGGCCCTCTGTGTTGACCTTTACAAGATCCCATCAGACCTGAAACTGATAATAGACTTTGTTTATTAGTAGGGAATGTCCTCTGTAGTTGTATTTCTAGTTTTATGTTCTGTATGTCATTGTTTGTTGGGCCCTGATGCCTGCAGGCGCAATATAAATGTATAAATAACAAAATGTGTGCTCTGAGGCCCATGGGCGTGCAGCTGTTTATAAGTCTTAAAAGTAAATAAACAAGAGAGACTATTGATAAAAGTCAAGACCTACAGGCATTGCCCAAGGCAAGCGAGAATACAATCTAGGCAAGCACCATTTAGTCAATATTGTCAACAATAATAATAACAGGTCCACAAGATGGGAAACTTATTGGCCATACTTTACCAACATATGGTTTTCACCATATGTTGGACAAAGTGTGGGCAATAAGTCTCCCAGATGGCATAAACTCACATTGCCAAAGCCAACGGATAAGTAGAAAGAAACCCTATCCTTGGCAGTCAATAGTTACTGGTGAAGTGGGGAAACAAGAGTGGCAAAAACGCTGCCCTTCTCGGGAATGGATATCCAGAAGGAGAGGAACATCATTTGTAGAAGAATATTAAAGAGCACCAATGTGAATCTTGTTATCCCTAAAGAGTTGCTGCAAGTGCTGAAGCTGCAATTTTTTGAACACTGTGAAGTTATTGTGAATCTCTTGTCAGTTGATCTAAACCACAAAAGTACTGTTAATGTGAAACGATGTTCAGGCAAGGAAGTATAGCAGGATGACAAACCTTTGGAGAAGTAGGCCTGGCATGGGAGTAAACCGGATAGATCTTTGAAGAAGTGCTACCAAGAGGTTCTGGCAGGACGCTTTATGTTGTTTGTGGTGTTAAAAGAAAAGCTGAGTAAAGCTTTTGCTAAGGAATTGTATTTCTTTGGAACTTATTTGTTGTGGCAAATCATCCTGACATAGGCAATTAGTGTTTCTATTGATGAACTGAGAACGTGTTCAAGGAGGGAGAGAAGCCTTATATGTTCTGTGTTGGAACTTTCTGCTGACAAATTGAAGCGGCATAAGAAGGTGTTGTAACTTTTGTTGAAAATCAGGATTTCCCTGTCTTCTTTTATTGAACTGTGAAGCAGAAACACATATAAACCTGGGAAGGGGAATTCACACAGGTTATGAAGAGAGGCTCTGGTTACATTGGGAATTCAATTATTGTTGTGTTAAACTGCCATATATTTCCTTATTTATGTGTTATATGTATAAGTGTGAAGGACAGATGTACTTTGTTAGATTAGTACCCGGCGAGGGCGCAATCAGAATGAAAGGACCATTCTAATTGGCCCACGCCGGTTCATTACCCGGCCGGTAATCCCTCGGATTCCATGCCTTTGTCCCTGGAGGGGGGCGCGGGAGCCCTGCAGCGAATGAGGAGGCTCAAAGCGGGGCCATCCCCGCTCCGAGCCTCCACTCGGCTGAAGGCCACCTTCGTCCCCTGCCGGGGATTTAGGTATGTTTTTTTTTTTGTCCTCCCTCCTCCTTTCCCTCCCTCCCTTCAACCCTCCCAACCCGACTTACCTTCTTCTCTGTCATCTTTCGAGAACGGACGCGCTGGGAACTGTTTTTTGTTTGTTGTCCCGAAACACTGCAGTGTTTTCAGGACAGAAAAAAATGCTTTTAGTGCCCCAGTCATGCAGATCTTGTGGGCCAGGTTACTAATATCTATATGCCCATCGCGGTGGGGGCATTACCGACTCTGAAACAAGGACCAGTGCTAGACTGAAGTAAACAGAGGCTTTTAAACCTGAATAACGATCACATTCCTCAGGAATAATGCTTGCTCGCATCTGTTAGCCAATGTGTTGCTGATCCTCCACCCAACCTTATTCTGCTACAATGGAAATGAAGCAGTGAGCACACCATTCTGGGAAGTATTTTGAATAAAGAACCATTACCCTCACCCATTACTCTTATATTAAAGTTCAATTTTTCTGCAAAAGAAAGTTTTGGGAATCATTGCATGTAAAGCTACTGATCATTTTCAATGGAGCTTGAGCATGAGCTATTATAAAAAGAGATTTACCGGCATTTGAACCTTTTCCGAGATACTGGTAACCCCGCTCTGGGGAACAAAGTGAGAGCAACTGGGTTATAGTGTGGTCGCCACACGGTTTCTTTTTCACATTTTGTAAACATTTAATGTCATGTTAGTTGATGAAGTGATGCATTGGTGTACATACTATACAATACAGTAAACGTAACCAAATGAGTGATTATCATGTTTTTAAGAAGATTAATATGATTTTCATGAAATAAAGATGTAACAAATATCTTAAATTTGTATATTTATGTATTCTTTTTAAAAGTGGTCTCTCAGCCTTCCAACTAAGCAGGTGCCTCTGGGCCTGGACAAAGCCAATCCACACATGTACTCAAAAACCAACACCAACCTGATACTGCTGCCTTTATGCAAGTACCATCAAGGTGAGAAAAGAGACACAGGCACTCGGTCCATAAAGTGCTTTGTGCATTAATTTATTTTGTTAAAATCAATGTGCAAATCATTCTGCAAAGGCGAGAACAGAGTTTAAGTTCCTGAAAATTCATATTGCCAAGCACTCTGTCCCGCACAGGACTTCATCGGGCAAGATACAAATACTGCAACAGACGGCTCCCTTTCCTCATGAGTAGTGTGTCTCCTTATACTTTCCATAGTGCTTGTGCCATAGTGATCTATATTATTTCAGAGACATTTGGATTGTAACAGTGGCAATGTGGCTGAGGAGTTTGAAAGCAAAAGAAGAGAAGCAGTGCACATTTTGTTTAAAGGCACTAATAGTGCCATAGAAACACAACAATGATGTATAGCAACTGCCGGATTGACAGTCTAACAAAGAATGGATACCCTAGAGAAATTGGAGCAAAGAGAGTTCAGTAAATGGTGCGAGGTGATGACTTTACAGCTGTAGCTGGAAGAAAAATGCATTCCTAGAGGACTTAGAATATTGACGATTCCCCCAAATTGGAACATTGGTTTGTTGTTGATTGGGGAATGGACTGATCAAACCAATGTCTTTTCTTTCAAGATGATGGAAAACTTGATCAAATTTGTAAATTTAGATTGTGCCAAAATAATGACTGCAATTGAGTCATTAGAGAAACAACTCTTTACTTCAATGGATGGTGATGACTGCAAAAGACATACTTCAAGAATGGAAGAAAACTTAGATAGCTACGAAGAAGAAAGGAAACAACTGAAATTCAAAAGAGATAAAATTGAATGTGACCAAGGCCGGATTTATAAGTTTGCCAAATGCTTTGACCAACCAATTAAAGAGCAATTGAATAAAAGTCAATCTAGAAATAAGATTGAATCTTCTGATCCGGAAGTGAGATCTACACATATGAATGTTTTGGAAGAATTCAAACTGTTGCCCATTGAAAGCAAATTGGAATGCAAAACGAAAGGAAGACCGCCAGGAAGGGGAAGCGGAGAAAAAATAAACATACCAGGTGAGAGAGAAGATCTCAGAGATGGGATTGGATCCAATTGGATCAATCGCTATGGTAGAGGTCAGAAGATGAGAAGAAGAGGCCGCTAACCAGAGAGCATCAACTGACTATTTACAATCCTTCAGATTGAGTTATCTCTCCGGAATGAGAAGTCTGCATTCAAGTTAGGACTATCTATCTCCCACACTTATAATTACAACTTTATGACCACATGTATTGGTCTGTTTAAATGCATTCTTGAAATTAAATTGAAGATTTTTTTTTTTTGACCAAGCACACATCGACATTATCTACTCCAGAAGCAGACATAAAAGGGATTAATATATATTTATATGTGACCAAGGTGGGTGCGAAATGCGTTACTGTGTATTTCCTCCTTGTTGGTGCTAATGGAATAAAACATTGTGAATCTATTCAAATATTATGACTTTGTAGCATACATTTTACAGGAGTAGTGGAGTGCGACCCTGAAGAATGTTATGGTGAGTTTAAAAATGTTTGATTGTGTGACTTGGTTCAAATTAATTTTCTTACTCTCACAATTCAGGTGAAATGTTTTTTTTCAAACCTTTTTAAACCCACCATAACTTTCTTGGTGCTGTGAAAACATTGACAAATGCTCCAACCACAAGGCTGTCAGGACATCACTGCATTGATGATGAAGGGTGAAAACAGGTATGTAGTTGTCCTGGCAGCCTTACAATATATCTGCCTTTTGTTGATTAAGCTATGTATAAAATAGCACTGTTCTCTTAGGGAGAGACCATTTCCTGGAGAAAAGGTTTGCATTTCGGCTAATTTGCATAGCCACAAGGCCTTGCTGTTGTGGCTCAGAACTGGAGGTGTACTTCCAGAGATGGCTACTGGCAGCACTGTGGAATGTGTCTCTGGATCAAATGAATATTCCTACTGTCACATATATCTAAATATATAATATATAGTACATGGCCTGCGGTAGCAGCTATGTAGTTATGGTTAAGTTGCTAAACCCATAGAAAGAGCACTTTTTGGGCGGCTTATAACTTCGCTCCCCCTGGACGAATGCTTACTAAACTTTGCAAATAAAGTATATGGCCCACTCTGAATTTGGTGAGGTTTGGTCAAGGGAGGAGCAAAGTTATAGGGGGGTTCCCAAAATGTCTTTTTTCCCATAGACATAACGGGAAAAAACTTTGCTCACGCCTACAACCCACACCGCTGGACGGATTTCCACCAAATTTGGGGCAGGAGCGGCGGCTTGATCCCGAAAGCGTGCTTTTTAAAAATTTGGTCTAAATCCGTTCAATAGTGTTTTTTAAAACGACCAAAACGTAAGTAAAAAAAATGTGTGATGTCTATGTCCGCTCCACGGACACACTTCCCTGTTCACTCCGCGGACAGGACACCGATTGGATAATATGCTTGCATCATGTCTGTGGACACACAACATGTTCGCTGATTGGCTGGGGTGAGGCGTGAGGTGCATCAGATTGTTTCGATGTGCACACCATCTTGGATCTGCGGACCGCGCAGCAGCGAACAGAGGCAAAATGCAATTTCGAGGAGTGTGTTGGTGTGTAGGAGTGCTTCGGGAGGGTGGGGGAGTAAGAGATGGTTCAAATGCTGTATTTGTTTAGGTGGCAGGCGACCCTGATGTGTTCGCGATGTCTGCGGTCACCGCGGCTGTCCGCGGACATACTAAATGCTGGGCGCACTACTAGCTATTTTACTTTTGTATGATGTTGGTTGTGGGTTGTTAGTAGAGCATTGATTGTAATTAATATCCCTTATAAGCAGCCCACATACCAAAGTCAAAATGTTTGGTAACATGAGTGTGTTATGCTGCGGTGGTTGTGGCCAGGGTCACGAGTCTAGGGTGCATGGCCGAAGACCGGCTTTTGGCCATGCACCCTAGACTCTACGACCTGGCCACAACCACTGCAGCATAACACACCCATAGAATCAAACACTCATCAAATATCCACAACCCAAAAAATATGTGTACTGTTTCAAGTTTGTATGTGAAGTTTTGGCTAGGCTATGCAGTTAAGATTGTAGAGTTTGTAACAAGCACTGCAGCATAAGATACCCATGGAAGTAAACATCTTGGATTGGGTGTATAGTTAAATGTTTGCTTGAATGGGTGGGTTATGCAGCAGTGTTTGTGAGTCCATTTATTATATACTTACTGGTTGACTTTTTGTGGTTGTATGCAGTTTTTTCATGACATGGGTAATTGGATCAGACATTCTTTTTTGATCTCTGTGATAAAAGAAAAGATCATATGTTAGTGTAGGTAGTCCATAATGAGTTATTGCATTGCATAATAGACATTTCTGTATTTTTTCGACCCTCATATTTAGTACTTTAGAAATACAATAGTTCAGTACTGCACAATTTGCTCAGTTTCTGTGTTTGTTTTTTAAATCATTGGGTCAGTGGGAAAAAAAATCCATGCTGGATAAAAGAAAAACCTTCTACGTTGTGGTACAATACATTTCTTTCATTGTTTTAGTGTTTATTTCTTGTTTCTTGCTAATCTGTTGGCTTGTTGCAGATTTTTGGGGCAGTTATGCAGTATGTTGGCATATTCTAATTGTTTATTTCTACTTTTATGCTATTCATCTATCTGTTGGGTTGTTGCAGATTATTTGGGGCAGTTAGATACCCGTTGGCGTATTCTAACTGTACATTTCTTGTTTGATTTTAGAGGAATTTATTCATTTGTTTGCTTGTTGCAGAATCTTGGGGCAGTTAGATACCTGTCGGTGTATTCTATTTGTTTATTTCTTGTTACATTTTAGTGGTATTTATTTATCTGTTTGCTTGTTGCAGAATCTTGGGGCAGTTAGATACATGTTGGCGTATTCTAACTGTGCGTAGTTTTGAAGTTGAAGTTTTGCTTATGTTCATACACAGATTACGTATAAAATGTTGGTTTCAAGAATATTAAGTAAGCGTTCACAAGATTTGCTGGTAATCTCTGTTTTACAGTAATGGTAGCATCATTATATTCAAACCATCCACAATTCTTTTTTATATATGCAGTGTAGTGACCTGCATTGGTTGTGGCTCCTACGTGGTAGATTACACCTATTGTTGTGAAGGTTTTCTTACCAAGTGGTACTTGACCATGTGTGAATCCAGTCAGCTTAAAGTTGTTTTTGGTACCATCTGCATTGGAACGTAAAAGCATTACTATTACGTATTTACTACGTGTCTGTATTTTTAAGGTGGAGTGATTATCTGAATTGCAGGTAGTACCTAATCTGCCATGGTTTGCATTTTGTACAAGTTGCTGAAATGGAATGGATTCACAGTTAGGTATGGATACATGCACAAAGCGTTCATTAGGGATTTGTTCCTGTGCTACATGGCTGCAGAGACTGCATGTATGTTTCCACATGTATAAAATCTGGAACATTTCATTTATAGGTATGTTTTTGTTTTCCAGTACTTGTAGTAAGTACATTAGAAATTCTTGTGGATCTTCTTGTGAGTTTATAGTGAATTTGACCATTCCAGCACAGTAGTCCAATTATTGTCTTATTCCATGAATACTGTAAGTGTTGTCCGGATTGTTGGTTGCATTTCTATGATGGACTACCATTTGCAAACACAATTGGTCTGTACTATGTAAGTAAATGTTGTCAATAATTGGTGGCAATTGGAATAGAATATGCACTGCTACATTTGCGTACCAATTTACACCAGTTGTATTTGAAAATGTGAATGGACCTGACAGTTCTGTGTTGAAGTCATTTGAGTGTTGCTTCTTTGAAGAAGTAGTTGAGCCACTTTGAGCAGTAGATTCTTCTTTGGTTGTGGTACTTGATGAAGTATTAGCTTCTTTTACTTTCTTTGGAGGAATTGCAGTGAGATCTTGTATCGTTTCAGTTTGAAGTAGTTTTCTTTTACAACGTTTTGCTTTTTGCGGAACAGGTTTGGTTTTTAGATGGGGTGTAGAGTGAAAGCAGTCTATTGTATTCTAGAATGCAAGGAATATCAGCATTTACTTTACTTGCATTAAAGTTGATTAGAAATAGTCTGTCAAGTGTACGTAAGCGTGATAGTGTTACATAGCTCATGCCTTCTTTAAAGACTATGCTACCAATATCTATCAATGCTTTATCTAGGGTAAGACCTTGTGATTTGTGAATGGTAACTGCGTATGCTAGAGTTAATGAAAATTGTTCTCTGCATAGATACATGTCTTTGAAAAGAAGGAAGCGGGCTGTTGAGCGTCCTATCCTTTTAACTTCTGATAGTTTGTAAAAGAGAATATTGACAAACTGAATGTTGATGTCACGTGGATATGTTTGAAAGCCAACAACTGTACCAAGTGCTCCATTAACTAGTCCTTGCTCCACGTCAAGGTTACGTTTAAGCAATACTCTATAGTTTAAAGATAATTTTAATATTTTCTCCAAACCAGCTGTGTTGGAGATAGAGTTTTCCAAGGTATTTAGTCTTGGGGCTTGTTGACACATGGCTAGTGTCATACCATGTATGTCCAGTTTATCTGTGGAGCAAATTTCAATTATTGGTTGCATTTCTTTTTTGAACATTGTTTCATTGAATTTTGCACAGCTTGCAAGAGTTTGCATCAAGGACATAGAATTGACATTTGTGTGTGCTAATTGTTCCATGACATCAGTAGCACATGAGTTATGGCCGTAGAGTGCATGGACGTGCCTGGTTTTTCATATAGATTGTGCTTCTTGAGAGAGTACACCAACTCTAATACTTTTTAAAATGTTGGCGTATGTGAGGTCTGCAGACTGGCACATGTTTTCCGTTAATTCTCTATATTGGAAATGTTGGCAAAGGTTGACATTTCCTATGCTAACAAGAGTTTTACGGCACAGTTGGTGCCCTAAGGTTTTAAAAATAGGTTAATCTTTCACTGGTGTCAATTGAAGAAGATCTCTGAAAACAATAATGTGTTTTCCCCCAAATAGCTCTTCGTAGTATATTTTGAGTACCTCTTGTAATCTGAGGTGAATCAAAGCCAACATTAGATTGGAGACCATGCTCACCTCATCTATTAGTAGCATTTCCATTTGTTTCAAAACTCTGCGTAGTTCCATTGCAGCTTCTGTAGAACGTTTGTAATAGTCTAATTTGTTTTGGTGTTCTACTGGAAGGAGTAGTAATCGGTGTAAAGTGACACCGCCTATGTTGTAGGCAGCTAAACCTGTGGGGGCAGTTACAACAGCTGACAGTTTGTTGTTTGTCAATTGTTGGAGGAACTTGCTGATGATTTTGATTAATAATGTTTTGCCTGAACAAGGCTGACCACTGACGTATAGCAGTATAGGTTTGTAGTCTTGGCAGGTACTGTTTTTATTTTCAAGTTGCACACCATGTTTAATTTTTTTGTTACTTCTTGGAAAATGCCACGCTGCTCATTGGTCAGTTGTGATTTCAGTACAGCGAAGTCTTCTGTAGCTTGTTCATACCGACACATGGGGCCTCATTACGACCCTGGCGGAACAGGTTAAATGGCGCCGTAAAAGGTGACGGCGCCGTTCAACCCGTTCCACCACATTACGAGGGCGCCTCACGGGACACGTAATGCACACCTGGGAAAACCAGGCGTGCTTACCGGGTCCCGCCAGGGGAAGAGGGAGCAAACAACGGGCCATCTCGTTATGGCCCGTTGTTTGCTCCCTCTCCCATTCCCATTCAGCCCTATGGGGGCAGAAATGGGAATGGGGAAGGACCGTGTGGCCCAGTAAGTCCTCATTTCGAGGACCCGGATACTGATGCGATTTCGGCGGAAGCCATGCCGCCAATAGCGGCATGGCTACCAGCCGAACTCGTAATGAGGGCCATGGTGTTTTCTACTTCTGTCATGGCTAATTCTGCCTAATTCTCTATTAGTGGCTGTCCAAGTGGTTCTTGGCCTCCGATTACAGAAGGTTGACTACTGTCGGGAGTATCCACTTCTAGTTGGGCCTGGAGTTCTTCTTCGTGTTGCTGTTCACTGTGCAACATTGTTTGGTACTGTGTAAAGTTTACGTCTGTTATAGATATTTGCTTTGAAAGCGTTTTCATAGGAGTCATACGTATCCAGTAACTCTTCTTCTTTTCTCCATGGTTTAAAAGGTTGTAGAAGGGACATGTAATACAGTTATTTATGTTGAGGAGTTTTTAATGACAATTTCATATGAGTAATTAAGCTGTGTTTAGTAAGTTTCACTAAGCTGGTTTCACAATTTGCTACTCTGTATTTACCTTTCTATTCATCTGGTTTAATATTATTATTGTATGTGAAGTTTTGGGCTACGTGGTAGAGACACATGGTTTCCAAAGTGGTACTCCTGTTTGGGTAGTATGTGTCTAGTGAATTGTTTTTCAAAATGTCTTTGCTGTTGGGATCATTTTTGGCTATTGTTTTTATGTCCTCATATGATTTGAGAACTATTTTTCTAGATTTAGCAGGACCAAGACTTAGCCATACTATATTGTCCATACAAGGCAGTTCTGGTTAAACGGTCTGCAGCTTCATAGCAGCCACATTCTCTATGAGAGCGCATTTTTATGCCTAAGCTGTACAATTTCTGTGATAGTGTTTTGTCAGATGATATGTCATCTCAGAGGTCCTGAAGCTCTGTTTTCTCTGCTTTGGTTAAGTAGGCTGTGACATATCATGCAACTGCAGTGGAATTGTCTGCAATGTACTGCACATCTATGTTTGCATTCCATAGGAGGACAATGATTGCATTGTAATCATTGATGTATTTTGATTCTTCTGTTCTTTTTATGTAATATGTGTTCTTAGGTGATTTACCGTTGACACTATGTCTAACTGAAGACATGAAGTGGTTTACTTGACCTGTTGGTGAAACTGGTCTAGGGAAACCAAAGCGGTATTTGGTGTAGTATTTCCCTTTGTTTTTTATCTGCGATGACAATATTTCCCACATTTGTGTCTTTGAAATTGTAAAATTTGTGCATGAAGGTCACTATGTGTTGTTTGTGAAGGGATTTCACAAGTGACACATTTTCGGATGAACTGCAAAACAGTGACATCACTATCCTGACCAAATTTAGAAGCATTGTTAATCCATAATAGCATGTGGATGTGTGATGCTCCTCTGGCTTGGTATTCTTTTCTCCAAAAGAAGTGTTGCACTTCTCCAAGGGGAGGAACAGTCTTATTACAAATAAAGTGTAGCATAGCAATGTAGCGATGATGAAAATATCTTGATACATTTAGAGGATCTAGAGAGCAGAGTTCTTCTGGTGTTTTTATATCTATGTTTGTTTTGTTTTTGTTTGCTATGCATAGGAAATCGTGTAAATCTTCACATGCATATTCGGCACAACTTAATGTAACAAACCAAGTGGGTGGGCCAAGGTTTCTTATCATACAGTGTACATCTCCATGACGTCGGAACCAGTATTCTTTTGTACCATGCATGGTTGCTAAAATATTTGTAATACTTGACTGTAAAACCTCATCCTTTTCTTGCATTTTCTGTAATAATTGCATAGCTGACATATTTTGAAAATGGGTACCTGATTTTATTGTGTGTGCAACTCCCTAGCATAGAGTTGCTAGTTCACTTTCAAAGAGAAGGTGGAATATGTATCCCACATTTTGTCTCAATCTGGGATCGTCAGAATACATTCGTAAAGAGCGATATCTGTGTGGGTCTATCATTGTACCTTCCTCCTTTTCCAGTAGGAAAGAGTAGAGGAAAGGCCCGTGCTTCTATACTTTTTTCCCATATGCTGATTGGAGATCCTTTGGCTTGTCGCATTTGGTACGTTTCCAGTGCATCATCTATATTGTCTTTAGAGTGTAGGTCTAAAATATTGGATTCTGTAGCAGGATTTAGAAGTTGAAATTGACCAGTTTCTGGTGACTCTTGAATTATTTCAATGGTTTCTTTCAGGTTTTCTTCAATATTAATTCCTTTGTAGTATTCATTGTTTTCTTTTAGATATTGCAGGGCTTGTCTAACTTTATGTAAGTCCACGAGTTGTTGCCAATTTTTTTGTCTTTTGTAGGTACGCCATTTACTAAGACTATTAAAGATTGATCTATTGGACGTTGCACTCCCAGAGTGTGTACATTTTCTTTAAGATCTAATGGTAATTAAACTACTTTGCCACAAATGCGTTTCACAAAATCAGAGGGAGGTAATTTTGCTGTTTTTGGTTGAAGGCGTATTATTGCTTGAAATGGGTGCACTGTTTGAATTATGATGTTTTCATATAAATTGGGTTGTTGCAAGGGTTTTGGTAGTGGGAATAATTGTAAGTTATTTGTGATAGCATGTGAAGGAGTTTGGTTGTTGTCAAGTTTTGCAGTGCAGTAACTGCAAAGTATTAAGGGATCAGTAATTTCGTATTTGTTTTCTGCTATAAGGTAGAGAGTAATTGGAACCATTTGGAATCTTCATTGTCTTCTATTTTGTACGTTATGTCTACAGTTTTTGTGCTACTTTTATAGAAAGTCCTGCGGCAAAACACACACATAGTTTGGTACTTCAGCAGATGTAGTTTTAAACTTTAGTATTTCTTTTTTGTATGTATGTAATAGAAGATTGCTATTTGTACAGTAATTGCTAGTTTGTTGTAAAGCTATTGCATTTTGTAAGTTGCTTTCACTTCCAAAATATTTTCTCTGGATATGCTCTATTTCTTCGAGTAGTTGTTTGGCTGCACCATGTAGAATATTGTTATTTAAATTGGCTAGTGCTAAAGCAGGACTTTTTAGCATAGTAGAGTTTGTGGAACAGATTTCTTATAGTTGAATGATGTGTTGATATCAATTTGATATGATGGAAGGTGCTTTTGCAAATAGGTCCTGAAATGCAGGCTAATGAATGTCCTTGTAGTCCTAGGTATTTGCGTACTGGACAGCCATCCATATTTTGTAATAGTTTCATTTTGAATTTGTCTTTGCTTTTTACATACTGATTGAGGAACTGGCGTAAATATTTGAAAGATGTTTTGGCAATGTTACACATTGATGTGCACAGCCATTTCTAGACTGGATGTTTTGGTTCAGTGGAATGGAGAGGTGATACTGAGTTTTCTGGGGATATTTTTGTGAGCAGTTTCTTGTTCCATAATGGTGTTATTAAGATTTTCATACCCTTGTCTACTACTATGTATGGCAATTGGGTTTGTTTGCTTTTGTTTATATGCTTCTTCATTAAAATATGGTTCTGTGCACGTGGTGTGACTCCATTCACCTCCACAGATGTTTAAGAAGCTATTTTCGTTGATTTTCCATTTATTGAGAAGTCTTTTTTGTAGTTTAGTAGTTAGTTTTGTTAGTGGTTTCATTGTGTTTAAAACTAAAATAAACAACTTCCTTTTGAGAAGGATTGCACTGTCTATGAGAGCTTCTAGGATTCATTTTCTACGGTAGGTTTTAAGGGTTGTGCATGATTTCTCTCCTGTTTTTATAAGGTTCTGAAGGACTCTGTGGCATAACATTTTTTGTAAAATATTTTTTTTTGGTATGGTTACTTGCCACTACATCAAGATTTATAGGTGCACTGTTAGCAGTAGTGGTAGCTGAAGTCTTGTTAATCACTTTCTGTTTCGTTTTACATTTTGATAGAAGAGGCAAGGTTTCTGTACTGGAAGCTTGTTTTGTTTTGCTTAATGACTGTATTAGCTGTTTTGTTTGAACTTTTTGTACAAAATCTGCTACAGGTGGATGCTTATTTTGGACACTTTTATTTTGATTTGCTCTACTTCTGCGTTGCTTTCTATGGAGTTGGTTTTTGGTAGGCATTCTTTGGGGTCTGTTGGAGAATAAAAGAAAGTGTGGGTTGGGCTGTTGTGCAGTTATTGCGTGCTTTGTGCATGAGTGTCTGAGTATGATGGTAAGGATGTTTTGTGGAGGTGTGTGAGTGTGCAATGGGCAGCTACATCAAGTTGGGAAGGCTATTCTTGTATTTGTGTGTTACTATACTGGGCTTCAGATTACAACATAAAGTATGCAGCTGGTGAGGGGAAGCACTAATACTAAATCTAATGGTAGAGGGTTAATACAGATGTTTGTTCTACAGTACTAAAATGCTAGTGTGTTTGAGTAACAGTTAGAACATTATGGTAGTATTGTACTTACTTTTTTGTATGGTAAGAGAAGGTTTCTTCTAAGTTCTTGTTCGTACTTCAGACGCTGCTGCTTTTCAGGAGAGTGGTCTTCACTGCAATTGTAAAAGAAAGCAGTTAGTGAATATGTGTGCTTATAGCACTTTCGTTAATGTAGACATTGATCTTTTGGTTTTTGTAGTAGTAGTGTTTTCTAATAACTGAGCATAGTATGCACATGCACATTTCTTTGCCTATGTAAATTCTGTATATTTTACTTAGAATCTGTTAGTTGAATATGTTTTACAAATTAGTATAATAGTAAACGTATAGAGCACACTTGTTTTTTTAAGGCTATGTTATCGGATGTTAGGAGATAGAAGAAATAATCCTATGCATTTTTTGCTATTTTTACAGGGTAAATGGGAGAGATTGTACAGAAAAGCATGCAATGTATGCATTTGTGAAGGTGTGGGAAATAAAGCAGGAGGATTTGATTTACAGGCAGTGGTGTTGTTTTAGCTGGGAGCCTTTCTAATGATATTGTCTGTCTGTGTGCATGAATGAAGATGCATGTACTCACCCTGGCTGTGTGTAATTTTATAATACACTAGAAAGGCTTTTTCCATAATTATACTGTTATTTCTCCCATCTTTTAATATGAAATTACTTTTTTTAGATAGCTGTGTGTGTAAACAAAAATTTGGAGAGCAGACAGGTTTGCAAGTGACACTTGATCATAGCAGATAGGAGAAATTATAGTAAGTTCATTTTACAGTTTATACAGTGTAAGTGGCAGTTACTGTGTTTATATGTATTCCAAGAAGAGATGTACATGTACTGTGCAGAAAATATTCATACCTGTAGTCTGTGTTCATGCATGTGGATGTGCATGAATCTGTAAGTAGAAATCTTGGGGAGTTTTATAGTAGTTGTTGCTGTAAGTCCTTTGAAGTCACTGCCCAATTGTACTGAGAGTGATCAATAGTACATCTAAAGTGCTGATCTGTGATGATGGAGTTAGATGTAGAGTTCTTGTATGTGATTGGTGGATGGTTGCGTGACTGCTTAACAGTAGCCAATGAGGGAATGGTGCAGAGAGTTAAGTGGAAAGGGTAGAAGGGCTGCCCCAGTGTTACGCGCTCTGCAGACACCATGGCTGTCCGCGGTCAGGGTGTGCCACATACGGGACTTCTCAACATATCTGGCATGGAAATAGGACTGAAGGGATCAGCCAATCAGGTGTTGAGGTTGTGGTTTGTGTTGAAAGAGGCTGTGTGTAGTGAAGATGGTAGAGGTGGAGAAAGCCAGGGTGTTGGTGGTTGGAGATATGTTTGTGCATGCTTTGGAGCAGTATGTGGAATGCAGTAATGTGGCAAACAATGTTGATGTTAAAGGAGTGGAGGTGGTGTGGAGCACTGTGCCTGGTTTCAATGTGCAGGGAATTGTACAAGTTTGTGGAGATATGGGCAGGATGAACAGGCCACATGTAGTTGTTTTGCACTGTGGTGCTTTGCATTTGGGCAATGTCAGTGCCCCTACTTTGTTGGAAGATCTGGAACACTTGGATCAGGCAGTAATGAAAATACTTGCAAATGCCAAGGTTATTTGTTCTGGTTTAGTACCTACAGCAATATGGGACAATAGTTCTGTTTTTTGTCCTCAGCAAAATATTGCTAGGTGTGCAATCACCCGAGGCATGTTTGCTCTCAAGCTTAGAGCTGGCATGTTCTTTTGTATTAATGAGAACATTGATTCTGGTAATGTTGTTTATTTTTATCCTCTATCGGAAATGCCATGCTCTTTTGGAACATTAGGATTGCTTTGGAGACACTAATGTAAAGCTAATGTGAAGATTTTTTGTGGAAAATAAGGGATTTTTTTTAAAAGTACAAAATAAAAGGTGTTTCTAAAGCATCTTAAAAAAACAAAAAAGGCTCTTTTCAGAGCCAACCTCAAAGGGGAAATGGGGCACACTATTTACATTTTCATTCCCCACTCTCAGATTTTACAATTTCTCTGCAGACACCGCGGTTGTCCGCGGACATCGCGTATTACATAAAGGGATTTTGGGGTTGACATGCAAATGGGACTGAGCAGAGCAAGGAATTGGTCAATAAGGTTTACTGGGTATGTTGTGTAAGGATAGAGTTTGTCAGAAAGTCTTTTTCTTGAGAGGAGAGCAGAAAGCTATGGCTGTGTGTGTCAGAAAGCAGATTGTTTGGATTTTGGAAGATTCGTGGATAAATTGGTTGGAGGTGCATGCAGATCGCTCTGGAGTGGCTGCACATCTTAGGTTCCCTCATGTTGAAGTGCACTGGCATGGAGTGCGTGGAATGAAGTGGCTGGATTTGGTACCTCTCTGTGCTACTTTGGTGACACAGCGTCATCCAGACATTATTATTATTCATTGTGTAGGGAACAGTTTAGGACATGTGTCTGGAATCTCTTTGCAATTTGCAATGAAGGAAAGACTTGGGAAAGTCATGGACATGTATCCAAACACCAGAGTGATATTGTGATTGTCAGTGAATAAAACCACCTGGCCTAGATTTGTCAATGCACCAAAATAAGTGAGGCAGACATGTGATGGCATCAGTGATGTCATCAATGATATTTGTGATGTCATATTTGATGTCCTGGGTGTTAGTCTTAGCAATGCACGTAGATGATGCGAGTTATGGTTGCTGAGCTTACCATAATGGGGGAATTTGCAGTGTTTTTTGGTTTCACTGTGAAGTATAACATCCCTTTAACAAAGTTTTTTTACTGAATGTACATATATATGTGGCAGGGAATGAAAACAAAGGGGCTAAACATGTGATGTCGTCAGTGATGTCATCAATAACATTTGTGATGCCATCTTTCATGTTCTGGGTGTTAGTGTTAGCAGTGCACAGTGGTGATGGCAGGTATGGGGGCTTAGTTTACCATAACTGGCGAATTTCAGAGGTTTTCCGGTTTTAATTTGAACCATAATGGGGAGGTAGATTTTTTTTTTAATGAAGTACACAGGTTTTTTGTAGGGCAACTTAATCATAACGTCCCCTCAACAACGTTTTTTTTGTAGTGAATTTTTCAGGTTTTTGGAAGGGGTACTTAATCATAACATTGTATCAATGAAGTTGTTGTACTGAACATGCACTGTCATCATGTGATTTTGGGAGATATGTAGTATAATGTACATACTTGATATACATTTAGCATAGAACATACAGAACCCCTCCCTATTGATATTAGAAAGGGACAGACTGAGCGCCTGTATGCGGACAGGGGGCAGACGGGATGAACATTACCCAAAGATGCAGGGCGTATCTAAAAATGTACTATTGTCTTACACAAAAAATCTGCAACGTAGAAGAAGGACATAAAGACATTATAAGTAGTAATAAGTAAATATGGAAACCTAAAGATGTGAAATGAAAACGACACATTTAATAACCATGTAGAATGAAATGGATGGTACCATAAATAAAAAAGGATGCCTCCATCGTAAGCACTTCACAGAAACTCTGCAGCCTGGACCGACAGTGGACGGACACAGTAGGATGAAGGGAAATTACATCAAAATAGTGAGTGAAGGTCATTTTTCTGTATGTGTGTGTAATTTTTTTAGTATGTGGTGCAGAAATATTAATTTCTTTCTGTTGTTTTGACACAGAAATATCTAGTACTTT
Organism: Ambystoma mexicanum; assembly: GCF_040938575.1. NCBI lineage: Eukaryota > Metazoa > Chordata > Amphibia > Caudata > Ambystomatidae > Ambystoma > Ambystoma mexicanum. Next base: position 809,093,547 of record NC_090931.1, on the reverse strand, counting down.
GGAGTGGCTGGAGGAGAATTTTCCGCATGAGGAAATGTCTGAAGACAGCGACAACAATGGTACACACTGCTCTGCATAGGCAAAATACTGATCAGTATTTTATAGGTATTTAATATATGTATATTGTTTTGTACAGACCAGGAAAGAAAAGAAGAAAGGCCAACAAATGAGACAGAAGAAGACAGGATGAAAAGGATTGAGCAGAAAATGGATGTACTGAATGACAATTTTAAAAGTTTAAGGGAGTTTGTGGAGGACTGTGTGAGAGGAAAAGTATGTTACCATTGTCCCACCTGTACCTGCCCCGCTTGTCCATTCCCTAGTGAACCATCCCCAAACCTTCAAGAAGAAAATAGACGTTTTGACGAAATATCCATCCCTTCTTCCCCTCAGAAATCTTCTCCTCATAACCAGCCCGTGTTGAATCCTAATTCCCCTATATTTGTGTCAGTATCTGCTTCCCCCGCTATTTCTTTGGATTGAAGTGTGTGTGTGTGTGTGTGTTTGGAATGTTTTTGTATAGTAGTTGTAGTTATAGAGTTTTATGGACATTTTTGTTTTTTTAAAAGACTTAAAATGTTCACGAACAGCGTGCCTGTTCGAGCTATCCACTAGGAATGGAATGTGAGATGGAGTTGATGTTTGACCGCAACATCTGTTCAAGGTGTGCGCACATAAACAGAAAGGGGCATCCTAAGGACATTATACCACGCCGTGCCACTTACAAACGAGATGAAACATGTTCGTAGAACACACCAGGTGTCCGGGATGGTTGTAAATGAGAAAAATGGGAGTGTGTTAAGGACAGTATACCTGTCCGTATCGTCCGCAGCCAAAATGGTGGCATCCGTAGAACAGGTGCGGTGGCCGACAACTTCTAAGTCAAACAAAATGGAGTTGTCCTAAGGACACTGGACCTGTCCGTACAGTGAGCATATCATGTATGCACATGCACAGTACAACCGTAAGTATAGTGAACATTGTGCCTGTCCCTAACTGTCCGTCTCACTTGTGTCGCACTTTGAATTAGTTTGAGAACACTGTCCGTAGGACATTTGCGTGCATGCGCATGTTTGTAACTCTGCATTTGCAGTCCAGCGGACTCCCATTTCTGTCGCGGATGTGTTCAGGACGTCATCATGTGACCGCACCCACGCTGAGTGTGTGGACTAATTTGTTCAGTTTGTGTGCTTCCGCAGCAGTACAAAAGAACGTGTAGACACAAGGCAAAATGTTGTAGAGTGTAAAAATATCATTTCACATATCCCAGACAATAGCTTACCTGAGGACTTGTGTCAAATTTTCGTACCGCTTTGCAGGGACGACGAAGGTCACGAGGCACACCCCTCCACCCCTATAAATGGCCACACCCCGAGTGCATCTTCATTGTCCTTCTAGCTATAGCGGATTGAGGTGTATTGCCTTTACTGCTCTAGTGACCAAAAGGAAAGTAATCGGCATGGCTTCCATGGCTGCTGTTGGTTCATTAGCCTCTGCACCACCCCCAAACCCGGCACCACCACCACCTCCCCAAAGGCCTGCAGAGAGATATATGGGTGAGGATGTAGAGAGTGAGGAAGAAGAGGAGGAAGAGAATGAAGTGGAGGAACTCCGCACTAGGAGCACTCGCCAGGAGTCGTGGGACTGGCGGTTGTTTTCCGTTTATGGGAACGTACCAAAAGCACGTGCGAACCTGGTGAGGTGTAACCAGTGCGAGATGGTGCTGAGTCACGGGAGAACTGGTGTATACAGCTTTGGTACGACAACCATGAAACGACACCTCACTTCGTTCCAGAGCGTACTCGATTGAGTTCCTCCACAGCATCCTCCGAGTCCGATCCTCCCACCACAAGAGACACTCCTGTGGGGGAGCACCTCCCTCCAGCTGCCTCACAAGCCATTCGCAATACTGTTGACTCTTACCTTTCAAATGTGACAATAGTGTGTATGTATTGTGATGTAGTACTTTGCAGGGGGGAGAGTTTTCGAAGTGCTTTTGAGGCCACGGTCACGGAGCACCAGAAGATCTGCGCCTTACCTAAGTGAAGCTCACCCTATATCTTTCTCTGTCCACTTGCCCTTTCTTATCCCCGTGGCTGCTGTCCCTTCCTTACCCTCCTTTGGCCTCCTCTACTAGTGTGTCATGTGCTGGGAACCAATAAACGAGAATACACAAAAGGCTCTTTTCAGAGCCGCCTTTCTCAGTTTAACAATAGAACTATGAAGTGACCATTGTAGACCCCCACGAAGTTGCGGAAAAGTTCACGGACAGTCGTAGGGAAAATAAAGGAGGGTGCAAGGGGAGCATACACAATGAAGTGTACGCTGGGAGTAAGTGGTGGCTCTGAAAAGAGCCTTTCAGTGGTGTGTTGTGTGGGTCAAAAACTGTGGATTTCAGACAACAGATTGTCACATAGGTTATTGTGAATCCAAAAGAGGTTGCAATGCATTTTGTACATTGCAAAGAAAAATCTGATTGCCAGCATATGTGAGATGGACTCCATCTCTGCGGAAAATGAAAGAGCTGCGAAACAAAATGCTTTCATTGTGGAATGAGGACATGTCAACATCTCCTAAAAAGGCACAAACAGCCTTATTCACATTGCGTCTCGCTTTCTCCATTTGTGAACCAAAAGCAGAAGAACACAACCATATTTGTCTTTGTGCATTAGGGGGAAAAAATATTTAACAATTTGGAAACATGTCCATGAGCTTCGCAAGTCCTTCCTTCATTGCAAATTGCAAAGAAATTCCTGAGACATGGCCTAAACTGTTTCCTCCGCAATGAATGCTAAGTATATCTGGAGGACGCTCTGTCAGTAAAGTAACACAGAGAGGTACCAAGTCCAGCCGCCTCATGCCACGCACGCCATGCCAGTGCACTTCCACATGAGGAAATCTGAGATCTGCAGATAAACTGCAACTTTCTGCATGCACCTTCAACCAATGTATCCATGAGTCTCCCAAAATCCAGGTAATCTGTTTGCGAGCACGTAAAGCCATGGCTGTGTGGTCTCCTGTCAGGGAGAAGACGGTTTTACTAAATCTCGCCGTTCAGAACACACCCACTGAACTTTATTGACCAATCCCTAGGTCCGCTCATTTTCATTTGCATGCTTCTCCACCCCAGAACTCCCGTTGGTGATATGCGCTGGCTGCAAACTACCGCCATGTCCGTGGACATGTATAGGATCAGAGCGTGACGACGGTACATTAAAGTATTATTCCCCTTTTTCTTCTTTAAGATGGGCTCTGAAAAGAGACGTTTTTTAGAATTTTTGGGCAGATACCTTACAGACATCTGTTATTTTGTTTATTTTTTTGTATTTTTTGTCCTTATTTTACTCTTACAACCATTACAGAACATTCTCTAAAGCAAGCCTTACGTTCCAAAAGAACATCGCATTTCCCAAAGAAGATAGCGCAACACCATCTGCTTCAAAGTAATCCGCATTACTTGTAACAATGTTTTCGTGACTGCAGAAAAACATACCAGCGCTAACATAAACGAACGCATGCCGCGATTAATGATACACCTCCCAATACTTTGATCTGGACAGAAAAAAGAATTGTTGTCCCATTGTACTCTAGGGAGTAAACCAGAAAAAATTACTTTCGCAGTTGGAAAGATGTTCATGAGTGTGTCAACCAACTGTCCCAAATCTGCCAACAAAATACGTGCAGTCACGTAGCCCAAATGGCAAGTACCATAATGCAAAATTACCACATGAGGAGAGGTCATTGTACGTATGTGTCTGCAAACTTGCAGAATTGCTGCAGCATTGGCATCAGTCTCAGCGTTCCACACCACCTCCACTCCTCTCACATCGAAATGGTGTGCCACATGCCTACTCTCTGCATAATGTTGTAAGCCATGGACAAAAATGTCTCCAAGCACCAAAACCGTGACTCTCTCCACCTCTGCCATCTTCAGTGTACGCACCATCTTTGGACACAAAAGAGTAATGTGAATATCTGATTGGCTAATGCCAACAGTCCCCTTTCCATGCAGGATTTGCTGTAGAAACCCGTATGTGACACGCCCTACCAGCAGACAAGCGTTGCCTACGTGCAGCATGCAACTCTTACCCAGTCCTTTCACCCTTTCCACAGCGGTAGCAAATCAAGTCCCTCATTGGACACAACTAAGCAGTCACACAACCATCCACCAATCACATTGAAAATCGCTAAATGTAACTCTGTCATCAACATTGCGCACTTCAAAATTACTGTTGATAATTCTGAATGGAAGTCGCATATCATCATATATCAAAGCACCTACTTCAGAAGCTACTGTGCAAGTGTTGCAAATTTCTACGTACAGCTCCATGCATGCGTATATGCATTAGTATAGAGTACAGGTATTTATATTTCAATCAGAGAACATGTGCAACCTTTATGATTGAATGTAAAAAAAAAATAATGCTGCTAAATGTGCATAGGCAATACATACCAACACTCCCCCTTTTAAGTGCAAGATGCCCAATTTATCATTAACAAACCGCACAACTTCTTACTGTCTTCCGCATAACCTATACAAACATTGCAAGGATGCCTATTTAGGGCGAAACTCGATTTTGTTTTAGAAAATGTCAGAGTTGTATTCTGTGTACGGCCTACAGTAATGCTACTTACAATGTAATCGTATGACAAAAGTAAGCGCTCCCGATTGCTGTGGTGACATCTCCCTCTGAGGGTCTCCCAATTTTTCGGCATTGTGCTTTTAAATTGCAAGTACAACATTTTTTCCCATCTATTGTGCCCTATCACTTACAAACCGCTCTCCTATTGATAGTACACCTTGTAAAAAACAAGGCATTTTCATAACTTTAAAAATGTTAGCAATTTTGAAGGACTGTAAGGCTCCAAGGGTTTTCACCAAGTGTCTGGCACCAGTGGTGGTGCGGTGGCACCTGCAGGGGATTCACGTCTACCCCTACCTGGACGATTGGCTCATCCGAGCGAAGTCAAGAGTCTGCTGTCGAGCACACGGCGGGCCATCCAGCTACTCACAGAACTGGGGTTCTCGATGAACTTTGCATAGTCCTGCTTGCTTCCATCGCAGGATGTGCTGTTTCTGGGGTCCCGGCTCAACACGGTGTTGTACCTGTCGGAGGAGAGAATAGCGGCCATCCTGGGCAAGGTACAATGGCTGTTGGCCCTGAAGGTTGCAAGGGTGAGGTACAAGTCCTTCCTTGGCATTATGTCATGCATATACCTTGTGCGCCTGTGCAGGCTGCGGATACGACCACTGCAGGAGGTCCTCGACGCCTGTTACATCCAGATATCAGGAAGCTTAGAGGAGAGCTGCACAGTTATTCACCCTACCCTACCACCCTACCCACCCTACCAGCTGCACAGTTATTCTTCCCTTCCGCCATGCCCAGACCGCCATGCCCAGACTACTTGCTTGTATGTGCCATTTGCTCAACATTCTTATGTTCCCTGCCCAGTGCAATAGTTTGTGTCGCCTTTGGTGAAAGTGATACTTTGTGTCCCCATGTACAGTCCCCAATAGTCTCTCTAGTAAATTGAATTTAGAAGTGTTCCCAACACCCTCTCTGGAAAAGCCTCTCTGAAAATTGACTTAATAGTGCGCCCAGAATCCGCTACGTAGAAAATGGAATTTAGAATTGCGCCCAATAGCATCGCTGTGAAGGTTGCATTTAGAAGTGTAACCAATACCCTCTGTGAAAGTTGATTATAGAAGTGTTCCCAATAGTCGCTCTGTGAAGTTGAATTTAGAAGTGCTCCCAATAGTCGCTCTGTGAAGTTGAATTTAGAAGTGCTCCCAATAGTCGCTCTGTGAAGTTGAATTTAGAAGTGTTCCCAATAGCATCTGTGAAAGTTGACTATAGAATTGTATCCTATAGACACTCTGGAAAGTTTCATTTATAAGTGTGCCCAATAGCCTCTAGTAAACTGAATCTAGAAGTGTGCCCAGTACCCTCTCTGGGAAAGTTGCAATTAGAAGTGTGCTCAGTGAAAGAGCATATAACCGATCATACCACACCACCATGCTTACTCTCTCCTTACATCACCACTCAACTAGAACACAGAGATACTATGACACCATTCGGTATAACTGTTCTCATACCAACATTCCGCCGCTTACTCCACATCATTCTATGTAATCACTGCTTGTTCCACACCCCCAGCCAGGCGTTTTCCTCAGGCCTAACGCAGCCACATCCGTTCCGGATAAATCCTGCCAGAACGAACACATTCTCCTGAGCTCTCAACCACCACACCTACTGCTAAGAAGCAGCTATTACACGAGTACCGCACGAGCTGCACACATACCCGGTGCTCACACGCACCTTTTGACTCTCCCTACTCTCTCTACTGATCTGAACTTCGGTTCCCAAGGGCGTTCAACCTACAAGCGCCTTCAGACCATACCAATGGTATATAAGGCGCTATATAAGTGCAAAATAACAATAACAATAACAACAATAACTTGTAAGTAACATATTGCAAATACCATGCAAAGCCTGCACAGAGTGAAGTGAAATGCGCACAGGCACTGGGTTCAAATATGAAAGGAGAATGCTCTGACAATTAATGTGTGCAGTATCAGCACTGCTGTAAACACACAAAGTAATCAATTTTGTTTTTTTGAATCTCAGTGAAGACTACTCTCCTGAGAATCAACAGCATCTACACTGCAGACGACATATCTGAAGAAACCTCGTCATTTTGCAAAAAAAAGTAAGCACAGTACTACCTTTATATTGTAACTACTCCTCAAAGAGGCTGCATGAGTTATTTGTTTAATTTGGGCACCAAAGCAAACATTGATTTCTGAACCATTCTTTCTACAAATATCCATTTATTGAACAAAGAATAACAGGCAGAATGGCTCACAAATCCCTGTGTGTTTGGAACTCAAATAACGTACGTAATCCTTAGAAGGTTAGATTTAGAAAAGTAGTTGCAGTTGCAAGTTTATGGCATTTTGTTTATTAATAATGCTTCTCTTCACCACTAGCCCACTTTGTAGTCTCATCTGAAGCACATTGTACTAGTATACCAACAGTAAAATAGCCTTATCAAATCATTGCAAGAGTCCAATACACATTCACACACCATAACAAAGAGCGTCCCCATCAGACTCATGCATGCATGCACACAGCACACATACATTATACAACAGACCAAAGTATGCCTTCTTTTTTTCAACAGACACCAAAGAATGCCTACCAAAAAGCAACTGCGTAGAAAGGAATGCAGAAGTATAGAACATAAAAATAAAAGTGCCCAATCTAATCATCCATCTGTTGTAAAGTTTGTAGAGAATGTTGGAAGAAACCAGCTAATGCAGTCGGTTAGCAAAACAAAAGAAGCTTCAACTACCAAAACTTTACGTCCTCCGTCAAAATGTGTCACAAAACACAAAAATGTTGGCAAAAAATCGGCTACCAATACAGCTAACAATGCTCCTACTAATCCTGATAGTGTAACAAGAACCCATAGCAAAAAAAAATGTTAGCAAACATTTTTCGGCACAGAGTCCTTCAGAATCTACTAAGAAGAAGACCAAAATCATGCTCACCCCTTAAAAACTACCATAGAAAGTTAATCCTACAAGCTCTCATGGACAGTCCAATCCTTCTGAAAAGGAAGTTGTTTATATTAGTGTTAAATAGGATGAAAGCACTAACAAAACTAAGTATCAAACTACAAAAGAAACTCAGCAATAAGCAGAACATGAACAAAAACAACAGAACCATATTTTAATGAAGAAGCATACAAACAAAATCAAACAAACACAATTGCTATCCATAGCAGTGGACGAGGGTATGAGAAAATCAATGCTACCATCATGGAACAAAAAACACTGCTTACAAAAGTATCCTCTGTAAACTCAGAATGACTTCTCGATTCAGCAGAACTACAACGTCCAGTATACAAATGGCCATGCACATCAATGTGTGCCATTCCAAACAAAGCTTTCAAATCTTTATGTCAGTTCCTCAATCAGTATGTAAAAGGTAAAGACAAAAGTAAAATGAAAGTGCTGCAAAATATGGATATGTGTCCAGTGCGCAAATACACAGGACTACAAGGACATTCATTAGCCAGCATTTCTGGGCCTATTTGCAAAAGCACCTTCCATGATATCAAAAGGATATCAATACATCATTCAAGTGTAAGAAATCTAGTGTATAAAATATACTATGCAAAAACTCCAGCTTCAGAATTAGGCAATTTAAATAACACTCTTCTGCATGGTACACCCAAATACTTACAAGAAGAAATTGACCGTATTCAGAGAAAGTATTTTGGAAGTGAAAGCCACTTACAAAATGCAATAGTTTTAGAACATAGTAGCAACAATTCTGCACATAGCAACCTTCTATTACACACATACAGAAAAGAAATAGTAAAATTTAAAAGGTTATCGGCTGAAGTACCAAACCATGTGTTTGTGTGTTGCCGCAGAACCTTTTACAAAAGGAACACAAAACATGTAAACATAGCATACAAAATAGAAGACAATGAAGACTCTAAATAGTTTGAATTAGCTCTCTACCTTTTAGAAGAAAACAAATATGAACTAACTGAATGCCTAATATGTTGCAGTTACTGCACTACAAAATTAGACAACAACCACACTCCTTCATGTGCTATTACTAATAATTTGGAATTGTTCCCACTACCAAAAATCCTGCAACAACTCAATTTGTATGAGAGTATAATAATTCAAACAGTTCATCCATTTCAATCAATTATACGCCTTCATCCAAAAACAGCAAAATTACCTTCCTCTGAATTGGTGAAAGGCATTTGTGGCAAAGTAGTTTATTTGCCATTAGATCTAACGGAAAATGTACACACTCTAGGAGTGCAAAGTTCAATAGAGCATTCTTTAATAGTTTTGGTAAATGGTGTACCAACAAAGGACAAAAAAAATTGGCAACAACTGGTGGACTTAAATAAAGTTAGACAAGCTTTGCAATGTCCAAAAGACAATAACGAGTACAACAAGAAAATAAATATTGATCAAAGCTTAAGGGAAACAACTGAAATAATTGAAGAGCCATCAGAAACTGGACAATTCGAACTTCGGGATCCTGCTACAGTATCTACTCTTTTGGACCATTACACAATTCATCCATTGCATTCCAATGAAAGCCTAGATGATGTACTAGAAACTTACCAAATGCGACAAACCAAAGGGTCACCAATGAGTATATGCGAAAAAAGTATAGAAGCACGTGCTTTTCCACTGCTATTTCCTACTGGCAAAGGTGGAAGATACGATGATAGACCGACTCAGATTGGAGCATCAGAATACCGCTCTTTACGAATGAATTCGCAAGATCCCAGATTTAGACAAAATGTGGCATACATATTCCACCTACTCTATGAAAGTGAATAAGCAACACTATGTTACGGAGTTGCACACATTTTGAAATCTGGAACCCACTTTCAAAATATGTCAACTATGCAATTAATACAAAAAGTACAGGAAAAAGATGAGGTTTTACAAGCAAGTATAACAAATTTGTTTGCAAACATGCGTTGTACAAGGAATACTGGTTCTGACGACACTGAGACGTGCGTTGTATGATCAGAAACCTTGAACCACTGACTTGGTTTGTTACGCATAATTGTGCAGAATATGCATGGGAAGATTTACATGAGTTCCTACGCATAGCAAACAGCAACAAAAACAACATAGATATATTAACACCTGGAGAACTTTGCTCTCTAGATCCAGTTAATGTGTCAAGATATTTACATCATCATTTCATTGCCATGCTACACTTTATTTGCAATAAAAATGTTTCCTCCCCTTGGAGAAGTGCAACACTTCTTTTGGAAAAAAGAATATCAAACGCGAGGAGCACCACATATTCACATGCTGTTATGGATCAAAGGAGCACCGAAATCTGGTCACTACAGTTATAGCACTGTTTTGTAGTTTATCCAAAAATATGTCACTTGTGAAATCCCTTCACAACAGACACATAGTGAGCTGCATGGGCAGATTTTACAATTTCAAAGACACAAATGTGGCAAATATTGTCACTGCAAATACAAAAACAAAGGTAAATACTACACCAAATGCCGCTTTGGATTCCCTAGACCAGTTACAGAAACAGGTGAAGTAAACAAATTAATGTCTTCAGTTCGACATAGTATTAAAGGTAAATCACCTAAGAACACGTATTACATAAAAAGAAGGGAAGAATCAAAATATATCAATGATTACAATGCAATCATTGCCCTCTTATGGAATGCAAACATAGATGTGCAGTACATTGCAGACAATTCAACTGCTGTTGCACGATATGTTACAGCCTACTTAACAAAAGCAGAAAAAACAGAGCTTCAAGACCTCTAGGATGACCTAGCATCAGACAAAACATTATCACAGAAATTGTACAGCCTAGGCATAAAAATGCTCTCTCATAGAGAATGTGGCGCCTATGAAGCAGCAACGTGTAACCGGTACTGCTTTGAATGGTAAATCAGACAACATAGTATGGCTAAGTCTTGGTCCTGCAAAATCTAGAAAAAGAGTGCTGAAATCATATGAGGACATAAAAACAATTGCCAGAAATGATCCCAACAACCACAACATTCTAAAAAACAATTTACTGGACACATACTATCCTAACAGTAGTAGCACTTTGGAAAACATCTGTCTATACCACATAGCTCAATGCTTTGCATACAAAAATAATGTAAAACCCGATGAAAGCAAACGTAGATATAGAGTGACTGATTGTGAAGCGAGCTTAGTGAAACTTACCAAACGAAGCTTAATTAATCATGTAAAATTGTCATTAAAAACTCCTCAACAGAAAGAACTATATTACATGTCTCTGTTACAACTTTTCAAACCATGTAGAAAAGAGGAAGACATACTCGAAAACTATGACTGCTATGAAGATGCTTTCAAAGCAAATGAAAGCGCTATCACCGATGTGAACTTTACACAGTACAAAACAATGTTACACAATGAGCAGCAACAGGAAGAAGAACTTCAGGCCCAACTAGATAAAGAATTTCCGACAGTAGTCAACCTTCTGTAACAGGAAGTCAAGAACCACTAGGACAACCACTAATAGTAAATGAGGCTGAAGTAGCCATGGCAGAAGTAGAAAACACCATGTATCAGTATCAAGAAGATACAGAAGACTTAAACGTACAACAAGCAAAACTTAACAAAGAGCAGCGCACCATTTTTGAAGACGTAACAAAACAAATTGCACATGGTGTACAACACGAAAATAAAGAATGTACCTGCCAAAATGAGAAACCTATAATGCTGTACGTGAGTGGTGAAGCTGGATCAGGGAAAACATTCTTAATCAAAATCATCAGCAAGTTCCTTCAACAATTGACAAACAACAAACTGTCAACTGTTGTAACGTCCCCCATAGGTTTAGCTGCCTACAACATAGGCGGTGTCACTTTACACTGATTACTACTGCTTCCAGTAGAGCATCAAAATAAATTAGACTATTACAAACTTTCTGCAGAAGCTGCAATGGAATTACGCAGAGTATTAAAACAAATGGAAATGCTACTAATAGATGAAGTGAGCATTGTCTCCAACCTAATGTTGGCTTTGATTCACCTCAGATTACAAGAAGTACTTAAAAGCAACAACGAAGAAGTCTTTGGAGGGAAACACATTATAGTTTTCAGAGATCATCTACAATTGACACCAGTGAAAGATGAACCTATTTTTAAAACCCTAGGCCACAAACTCTTCTGGAGAACTGTTGGTAGCATAGGTAATGTCAACCTTTGGCAACATTTCCAAAACTGAGAATTAACTGAGAACATGCAGCAATCTGCAGATCTCACTTATGCCAATATCTTAAAGTTGGTGTACTATCGCAAGAAGCACAAGTTGTATTGAAAAACCGGCACATTCATGCACTTTATGGCGATAATGCATGTGCACCTGATGTTATGGAACAAATAGGGCACAAAAATGTCAATTGTATGGCCTTAATGCCAACTCTTGCAAGCTGTTTCAAATTCAATGAAACAATGTTAAATAAAGAAATGCAACCAATAATGGAAATTAGCACTACAGGGAAACTAGACGTACATGGTATGACAGTACCCATGTGTGAGCAAGCCACAATAAGACTAAATAGTTTAGAGAATTCAATCTCCAACACAGCTGGGTTGGAAAAAATATTAAAAGGATGCTTAAATTGTAGAGTAATGCTTAAACGTAACCTTGACTTCGAGCAAGGGCTAGTTAATGGACCACTAGGTACAGTTGTTGGCTTTCAATCATACCCACATGACAACAACATTCAGTTTGTCAATATTCGCTTTGATAATGTTTCAGAAGTAGAAAGGATAGGGCACTCAATTGCTCGATTCCTTCTCTTCAAAGACATGTATGTACGTAGAGAGCAATTTTCTCTAACTCTTGCATACGCAGTTACCATTCATAAATCCCAAGGTCTTACCCTAGACAAAGCATAGATAGATAGAGGAAACACAGTCTTTAAAGAAGACATGAGCTACGTAGCATTATCATGCTTACGTACACATGACGGTCTATTGCTAATGAACTTTGATGCAAGTAAAGTGAAAGCTGATATTCCTTGCATTCTAGAATACAATAGACTGTGTTCACTGTACCCCCTCATCTGAAACAATATCCTGTTCCAGATAAAGTAAAACGTGATAAAAGAAAACTAAATGAAACAGAAATGCAACAGAATCCAACAGCAAATTCCTCAAAGAAAAGAGAAGAAGTTGAAGTTTCAGCAATTACCACAAACAAAGAAGAACCTGTTAGGGAATGGAAACCAGGGCCGTCGGCAAAGAAGGAACAGAAATTACGAAAAATGCACTCAGATACAGAACTAGCTGGTCCATTCAAATTTGCAATTGAAAGTGAGGTAAGTTGCTATGCAAATGTAGCAATGAATATTCTATTTCAATTGCCACCAATTGTTAGCAATATTTACTTGCACAGTACAGACCAATTGTGTTTGCAAATGTTAGTGCTTCATAGAAATGCAACAAGCAATCCTGACAACACATAGAGTGTTCATGGAATACGGCAAGAATTGGACGACTGTGCTGGAATGGTGAGATTCACTCTGAACTAACAAGAAGATCCACAAGAATTTCTAATGTACTTACAGTATTTTAAAACAAAAGCATACCTGTAAATGAAATCTTCCAGATTTCGTACATGTGGAAACATACATGCACTCTCTGTAGCAATGTGATATAGGAAGAAATCCCAAATGAGCGATTTGTGTATGTTTCCATACCAAATTGTGAAAGCATTCCATTTCAGCAACTTGTACAGAATGCAAACCATGGCAGATTATGTACTATTTGGAATTCAGACAATCGCTCCACCTTACTGATACAATCACATAGTGCCTATATAATACTTATGCTTCTACGTTATAATGCAGATGGAACCAAAAACAACTACAAACTGACTGGATTCACACACGGTCAAGTGTCACTTCTACCATGCAGGAACTACAACCAATGCAGGTCACTACACTGCATACATCAAAAAGAAATGTGGATGGTTCGAATGTAATGATAGCACCATTACTCTAAAGCAAAGATTGCCAGCTAATGTAACAAATGCGTATTTAATCTTCTTAAAGCCAAAATTTAATAAATAATGTGTACTTCAAAATTGCCAAAAAGTTATGTGAAAGACTACAAACAGTTAGAATACACCAATACGTATCTAACTGCCCAAAATGATATAACAATGACACAAATAAATGGATATCACAGATTTGTAGGAACAAATGCACAGTTAGAATATGCCTACATGTATGTAACTGTTGTTAAAAATCAGCAGGAAGGCAACAAACATAACATTAATCAGAAAGATGAAGGAAACAGCATATAACAACGACACAAATAAATGAATATCACAGATCTGTAGGAACAAATGCACAGTTACAATATGCCTACAGGTATGTAACTGTTGTTAAAAATTAGCAGGAAGGCAACAAAAATAACATTAATCAGAAAGATGACGGAAACACTCAAAGGAAACAAGGAAGTAGTTAGTACCATAGCAAAAGAAGGTTTTTTTTTTAATCCGACAAGGATTATTTTTCCCCCAGACCCAAGGATTAGAAAGGCAAACACAGAAACTGAGCACAATGCACAGTACACTGGTTTGTAAACTAAATATGAGGGGCAAAAAAAAGGTAAACTGTCTATTATGCAATGTAGTACATTTTCATAAAATGCAAAGACTAACATACCTTTTTCTTTTATCACAGAAATTAAAAAAGGGATACTTCTGCAAAGTACGAAAAGCATTTCAAAAATATATGTGGATTCTGAACAAAGTAAGGAGTAAGTATATTGGCAATCATTTTCTACACATGCGAATCTACACGTCTAAGCTATGGTAGTAATATGCTGCAGTGGCTGGAGGCTGGCCCTTGCATCTTCAGTGTCTAATCTACGACCTATGCCTTACGACCAAAGTACAAAGAGTATACTTCCTAGCCACAACCATTGCTGCATATCGAAACCATGGTCCTTGTAAATTAGCTACTTATAAATGTACTGTTGGGACCATCGTTTGCAGCCATGCAGCCAAGACATTAGGGCGTGCACATAACTAGCGCATTACACCACTCCCATATTCACTTATAACTCCACTGCTTATGACTTCAGTCTTGGGTGCATGGCCTTTGGGCATGCAGTCAAGACTCTGGGTCCTGGCCAGAAACACCACAGCATATCGGAAGCATTGTGCCTTCTCATTTCACTATATACAAAGTTGGTTTTGCCATGCTCCCAAAATGCTACGCCCTCCCCACAACCATCTTAATGATGTTGCATAGTACAAGTGTACCAATAGCTAATTTATGTTGCAGTAGTTTGTAGCCACAGGCTACAGAAGTGAGTTTGAGGCCATAGAATTATCAATGTATGGGTGTACAGTATGTAAATGCACAGTAGCTTACAACTGCAGTTCTTATTACTTTGTTCAAATACTGTGCATCCTGGCCACTACTACCACACCATATGACATCCATTGCAGCATATGAGTACACTACATACAAATGTGCTTTTGGGGGAATGGTCTTCGGCCATATACCCATGATTGCAGTCCCTCCCCGCAGCTGCCTGAGTGATGCACTACCACACCATATCACACCCGTTGTGCCTTGTAAGTACACTACATACAAATGTTCTGTTTGGTGCATAGCCTGCGGCCATGCACTCATAACTGCAGACCCTCCCCACAGCCATCGGACTGATGTTGAATATTAGGGGTGTTTCTGGGTGTGACATGCTGCAGTGTGTGTGGCCAGGGCCTAGAGTTTTGGAACTAAGCCCTTTGGCCTTCAGCCAACAGCCATGCATCCAAGACTCTAGGCCCTGGCCACAACCACCGCAGCATGTGACAGCCATGGCGGCGTACTAATGAATACAATACCCATAGGAAAAAGTAATGCAATTACGGCATGTTGGCAATTTCAATGTTCCCTAACACCACGCTTGTCCTTACAACAGTTACAAGTTGCGCATGCACTGCACGGACTGAAATACTGCCCTTATTGGACCCCTCATTTTCTGTGCATACAAGGTGGCCATAGAAAATACATCATGAAGAGGTTCTAACTTTGTTATTGGGTGCATGTCCTTCAGTCATGCACCCAAGAGAGCAGGGTCTCCCCACAACCACCTCAGTGATGTGTGGTAGTGGTTTTGTTTTTCTATAAGTATAGTATCCTTCACTGCTTCTGGCCAGAGCCTTCACTCCTAGCTGTATGTCCATAGATATTACATGGGATGGGTGTGCAGTGGCTTGCACGTCCAGTACTTACAATTTTGTTGTTGGGTGCATGGCCTTTGGCCATGCACCCAAGACTGCACACCCTCCCCACAATTTAGCAATCGATACGCAATACTACGAGTGTATCCATGGATGTGACATGCTGCGGTGGTTGTGGCCGGGGCCTACAGTCTTGGAAGTAAGGCCTTTGGCCTTCAGCCGACGGCCATGTATCCAAGACTCTAGACCCTGGCCACAACCACTGTAGCATGCCGCACCCATGGCGGCGTACTAATGAATATAATAATACCCATAGGAAAAAGTATTGCAATTATGGCATGTTGTCAATTTCAATGTTCGCTACCACTACGTGTCTCCTTACAACAGTAACAAGTTTCCTGTGCACTGCATGGACTGAAATGCTACCGTTATTACACCCCTCATTTTCTGTGCATACAAGGTGGCCATAGAAAATACATTGTGAAGACCGAGCCCCAGACCAAATGTATTGATCACCCATGTCTTACTGTCTGAACCTGTCCCAACGCTCTGTGACACAGCAAAAGAGTTTTATAAATATAGCATGTGTACACTCCGCTATTGGCAGATCCAAGATGTCGGGCGCAGCCAAACAATCTGACGCAGAAGACGTCTTGCAGCAGCAAATCGGCAGAGACGTCGCGTGTCCGCAGTCATGACGCGAGCCCATTAGCCAATCGTTATCTTGTCTGCGGAGCGAACAGGGAAGTGTGACCGCGGAGCGGACATAGATATCACACATTTTTTTAGAGATACTTTTTGGTTGTTTTAAAGAAAAATACTGCACGGATTGTCACCAAATTTACAAAAGCACGCTTTCTGGACCAAGCCCTTATATCTGCCGCAAATTTCGTGAAAATCGTTCCAGCGGTTTGACCTGTAGCCGTGCACAAAGTTTTTCCCCCTTTCAGTCTATGGGGAAAAAAGACGTTTTGGAACCCCCCCTATAACTTTCCCCCCCGTCGACCAAACATCACCGAACTTTGCGGAGGGAGTCTGACCATTATTAATTGCCTTAGAGAGGCTGGTGGGGCTGGTACAGTGTCAACTAGATGCCTGTCAACCACTTTGGAAAAAATGATGGAAAGTGTCAGGTCTAAATGTTGTGATCCCTGCATCTATATGGGTGGAAAAAGTGAGAGTCTGTTAGTTGGAATAGTGACTCGTGAAACCACGATGTCTGTTCAAGCCCCTGCCAGTGTATTAAAAATGTGGATGCAATGGACACCATGGCTCTTTCTGGCTTTGTCAGTCCTGAGATTACCCCATAGTATAGCAGTTTTGAGATACTCAAGGGTATGATTGGCTTCCGAAAAATGCACAACAACTGGACAATCTTCTGTGCTTGACACCGTGACTATGGAGGTTCATGCGTTTATGTAGAGGTTGACCAGTTTCCACTTCATAGTAACCGTGTCCGGGGCATTTCATGTGCATTAACAAGTCAACAATATTGCTAGATGTACATGTAAAATGGCCCATAATTGTGTGGTCCTCCCCATGTGGGGTATCTTTATTGTGTCCGAAATGTTGATATGTGGGCAGGTTAGACATCTTTTGTTTCTGCGAGGCAAAATATATATTATGCTTTTTCATGTGTGCATAGCATAGTTAAGGTTAAGATGAATTGTCCATGGAGTTTCAGAAAATAACTTTTCTTAATAACTCTTGAACACTTCCGTGAAAAGTTCAGAAAATATTCCACAGTAACGTTTCTAGGTAGCTGCCTATACATGGAAAATTTCAGAAAATGCAACTGACGGTTCATATTTTTAAACATGTTTACTTTTATCGCATTTTTAACAGCTGGTACGATGGAGTTTTTCCACAGGGAAAACAAATATTTTTCAGCATAATTTTCTCGAAATCGGCAGCTTAAATTTTAGCCATTTTTGCATGCACCTACATCTCATTAGGAATTGGTGCACTGAAACAAAATTTTGAAAATCGACTTTGCCAATTTTGAGATATTACCAATTTAAGAATGATTTAAATATGATGCATGCACAATGACAAACATGTTTTGCATTAAAAAAATACGTCATTACAATGATACCATACACTGTGTATTGCATCTTTGAAACAAACTATGGAATCTGACCTTGTCTCTGTCCTTCACTACACTGCTGCTCCGGCCTGCTCAGCAGCAGAAATATCCAAATTGTGTCTGTATCCAAGCACAGTTGCTCTGGGAACAGTTTTGTACAAACTGTACATCTTTCTTACAAACTGTACAACATGAATGCTCCTATGACACATGCTCCATCGACACATGGTGCAATCACACACACTCCCACTATCTATGCTCCTATGACATGTGGTCCAACAACACACATGGTCCTACAAAACATGCTGCTATGACACATGCTCCTACGACACATGCTCCATCAACACACGCTCCAATGGCACACACTCTCTCTATGCCCATTCCTACAACATGCAGTCCTACAACGCCTGCTCCCACAAAACACACCCCTACAACACATATTCTTATGACACATGCTTCTATGACTCATGCTTCTATGCCACGCAATCCTTTGGCACACACTCTTATGACACATGCTCCTACTACACATCCTTCAATGACACATGATCCAATGACACACATTCTTACTATGCACACTCCTACGACACCCACTCTTATGACGCATGCTCCTATGCCACACAATCTTACCACACACACACTTACAACACACACACATTTACGACATATGCTGTTACGCAACATGCTCTTTCACTACAGACACATATGCTGCATGCTCTTACAACACATGCCATTAAGACAAACCCTGAGAATCAATGTACACCTTCTCAACAAAATATACAGGTACGTGTAGAAGATGTATATTTCATACATGTACTCTACTATACGTATTAAAACTATGGCGTACATGCAGGAAATGTAAAGTGTATGGCTCATATGCCATATGCTAATACAATCATATGGCAAATACTCATAATATGATCACTTATAGTACACATTCACACACTATACACTATACTCCCCACATAAAATCACTGAAATTATAGATAACAAACTTTTATCAACAGTTAAGGTTGATCTAACAAAAAGGAAATCGTACAAAGAGTGGGAAAAACAATGCTAAGGTACGAAAACTCACTGTATACCACTACAAATCAAACCTGTGGATATAATAATAGGTGTCACTGGCACTATACCAAAAATCTGGATCCACAGTAACATTTTTCCCATATGTAAGAGGGGAATGTACAGACTTGTGTAGCTATCATATACTGGCCATGTTAGATTCACCTGAAAAGGTATTAGAGCATATGCTGTTAGAATTGAATAATTGGCTTGAGCAGTACAGTATATCACCATACAATCAAACTGGCTTCGCTGAGGCTCTTCCAAGTTGGATAGCATCTTAGCACTATTGACCATAATACAAGGGGACAGAATCAACTACAGCAGTCAGGTTTAATTCGCAAGCATTGATTGTCATTCAGCATTTGATACAGTCAATCCAGGCATACTCTCGCATAAGCTATGTCCACGGGACATACTGATCAGGATGCTAAAAACCATCATGGTCCTCCATTAGCTCACCACTGTGATGGTCAGATTTAACAATGCTGGGTATTTCAGTGACCTCATTCCAACCTATACAGGTCTAAAGCATGGATGTGTGCTGGATCCCACATTGCTCAATCTATATATATCAAAATTAACGTCAGCTCTTATAGACAGTAAGGTACATCCTCCTAAAATAGGCATTTAAGAAATCGAGTGGTTGGAGTATGTGGATGATCTTGTTTTACTTGATTATACATCATCTGGTCTGCAGAGGCAATTACATTTGTTAAACAACTATGCCATTAAACTTGATTTACCTTTCAGCAAAAAGAAAACTAAATTATGAGTTCCAATAAACTGGATCATAAAAGAAATATGGAAAATCAATTCCCTTGCTGTTCAACAACTATTGCGACCTTGGATTGTTAATAGACAAAAAGTTGACTTGGAAGCATCAATAGTCATAGGTACAGCTGTCCACTAAACAACTATATGTTGCAATTAGATCTTTCACCAATACAGACTGTGGCAGCACTCTTAAACCTAAATTAGATCAATATCGTATGAGCATTTCACCAACTATTAGATACAATGCTGAAGGGTGGGGGTACAACTGGAGAAACAGAAATGGTTAGATTTGCCAGTCTGTGGCTGAAGAAATTATATGGATGTCCAAGTGTTCTGCTGGTTGTACACATATGTGTGGACTACTGACTAATTAATGTGCAACACACATTGCTCAAAAAAGATTAAATTATGCTTTAAAAATATGTCAGGCAAGTCAAAAAACTCAAACTCTGCTACATTGAGGTTAGCAGAGCACAGTGGTGCGGGCAGTTATGGTCGCTTAGCCTACCCTAACTGGCGAATTTCAGGGGGTTTTCGGTTTTACTTTGAACCATACTGACATGTTTGTAAAGTGTTTTTAGTGAATTGCAGAGGTTTTTAGTACTGCAACTTAACCATAACGTCCCCTTAACAAAGTGTTTTTGTGTGAATATATCATATATTTGCTTTCAAAAAGTTGAACCATGCCTACATTATTTGAATAATAAGCATGTTAATTTTGCGCACAACAAAGCAAGAACAAAATAGCAATCTGTGTTTTTATCATTTCTTGAATATGGAATAAATTATTGGACTGTGGTTCTTCATAAAATTCAGTATACGATTAATATTGTGAAATGCCAGGAGGCAGGGATTTCTCATCCCTGACATCAAACATGCACCTGGATATGGGAAAAAGGAGGATGGTTAGATTATGTTTAAATATTGTATTAAAAATGGTGGAAATAATGACCGTTTTGACCTTATCAGATTTGGGAACCTATTTATTAAATATATAAAATACAAAGTTACTCTTTTTTTTATCCAGCATTTGGTTTTACACTTGAAAACCGAAAGCTTGTAAAAACAAAATACACTTAATTTGAATTTAGAGCAATAATAAAATGAAAAAAACAAGTTAAAAGGAGAAAGCTAAAAGAAAAAAGCAGACCACTAAGGAAGCAGAGTAAGATGGAAAGTTACACTAAGCAGGCACTCATTTGAAATAATGTAAGGTTTCAATGTTTCAGGGTGCTTCTTTTGTTAGAAAACTACGCAAGTGAGATCAGTCTAGCCTGTCCTTGAGCTTGGGAATTTGATGTGAACTGACTGATGATCACAGTAAATCAGATGCAAAATGACTTAAAAGGTCCTTTATAATATTTCCAATTAAGCACCTAGCTACAGGAGCTTGCCATGCACATAAAAGAAGAATGTACACCTTGCAATGGGTTATTCAACAAAGATAGATAGTGGTAAAAATCCTTTTCTTCAGTTATTAATACAATGATCAATTCACTGATTTGAACACCTACTATTCATCTCATAGAGAGAAGGCCTGACTGTGAATCAAGAAACATTTGCGAGAGAAGTCATCATCAGTGCAATATAGTCCTGACAGCCTTGTGGTTGGAGCATTTGGCCATGTATTCACAACACCAAGAAGGTTTTGGTGGTTTTAAAATAGTTTGAGCTATTTTGTATACCCAAAATGCATTGCTGTTGTGGCTCAGAATGGAGGTAAACTTCCAGCGATGGCTACTAGGTGGCTACTAGGTGGCGTTTGACTTTCCTGCTTTCCCATTTCATCCTGCCCATATACCTATGCCTTTGTTACACCCCAAATGAAACACAACCAAAATTGGACAGTAACATGTTAACATGACTACATTGCCCACCACTCTTTTGGAAAATCTCCCGTCGAGGAAATTTACCATGTGACTTCAATAGTCCAGGTCTCAAACCATCCTTTCCTTGTATGCTACATAATTCTCCTTCTATTATGTAAACGTCTGGCGCAAGATCCTAAGTCTAAACTTCTACTTCAAGTTCTCAAACTGTAAATCTTGTGTGCATGCTCCACCTAATCCATGTATCCCACCATGTGGCGTTGGAAACTGTGCCTGAAAGGACCAGCAAATAAACTGTGTATTTAGAATTGGGAGTGTTATCTGCAGCCTTTAGCAACATACCAAAAGCCACTTACTGAATGTAATATTACTGTGTTTTACCCCCATCAAATACATAAATATTAAGAACATTATCATTGCACTGCAATCATTATAATCAAAGCAGACTATGTCTCACTCTTGACCCAACATGTAGACATGGGTGCAGAGATAAAAGCGAAATAGCCTTATTTTGTTAGGAACAGCAAAATAAGAGGAAGCAGCAGAGGAGTATTTGGCATAAAAGGAGAGGTAAGTATGGGGAATGGACTATGGCGGTCATATGTTAAGTTTGTCATTACAGTCATGTGCATTTGTACATTACTTTGTGGAGTGATGGGAGAAGTACTTATGTTACTATTGGAGCGAAAGATATATGGGTAGAAGACAGTATTTTTATCATTCCAGAAACCATTATGACACAAAAAAGTGGGAAAAAGAGGGACAAGAATCAGTAGATTTTTTTGACAATGGGAATATGTGTATGCTGAACGGAAGAACTTTGGGGGACATTCCAGGGAAAAATAGGAAAAAACAACTTAGAAAAGACATAAGATATATATATTACTTGATAGTAAGCTGATGGAGGAATATGCCATAACATAGCAATATATCAAGCAACAACACAAATATTGGATAAGGCACCACAAAAAAGCCTGTGAAGCCAATGGTCCGAGATATTGAAAATGCTTGCAAAAAATGATATGCATGCGTTTTACCAACATATTAATTTTCTAAATGATAATTTGCCATACCAGAAGAAAAATGGAGAGAATATATTAAGAGAAACGTTTCTGTTCCAGAATGCAGAAAACAGACAGAACTACAAGAGAGAGGTTTAATTTAGCCAAGGAAGAGGATAAATCGAGTTAATATGTGGAATATTGTGAAGTATGGGATATACTTAAAAGAGTGACTAAGTCCAGAGTCCCTGAACGGGTTGGTTTTGGGGATATAATCTTGGTAAAAAAAACTTGCTCAGTGGTCATCTTTTGCACACCCTCTATTTAAAAAAAATACTGAAACAGGAGAGTTACCTTATCTTGCAAAGAGTCACTTCTGATCTCCATTCATAAAAAAGGGTCAACGATGGAGCCAGGGGCAAACAGACTCAGAACCTTATTGGCTGATTTGAGTAAAGTATTTGCAAGCCTATTATTATGAAGATTTTGAGCTTGGACTAAGAGAAATAGCATTCTGCGTGTTGAACAAACTGGCTCCGAGAAAAATGTTCTACAACAAATAATACTGAATCCTCTTGCAAAAAATATCTTAAAAAAGAATAGGTTTCCATTATTTGCAGCTTATTTTGATTTTTCACGAGCCTTTGATACAGTTTGCAGAAAATGTCTTTTTGCAAAAATACAAAAATATGTTTTTTTGCAAACAACTACTCAGATGCATTCCATAAATGTACAATAGTTAAAATATGAGTAAATGTAGCAGGTAATTTCACAAGTGATTTCAAAACTAATGTGGGATTAAAACAATGATGTGTCTTGGCTCCGAAGCTTTGTAATATCCATATAGCTGATTTACTTGGGGCCTTGCAAGACACTTCTTCTTTCCCACCGAAGCTTGGATCATATAAAATACACTATCCGTCCTATGCAGTTGATATGGTCCTATATGATCATAACCTGATAGCCCTGCAAAGATCCCTAAATGCACTTTCCCTGTAGGCTGCAATTAATCATCTATAAATACATACATTGAAAACAAAAGTCATGGTATTTTCCCCTGGGCATACACTCCAACATAGTCGTAATTTCACTTGGTACCTCTCCAAGAATCCTTTTAAAGTTGTCCTAGAGTTTAGCTACTTCAGACGGGAACTATATCCTGGAAAAACTTAAAGATACATGGTAGGAAAAAACTGCAGTCCTCAGAGTCCTATTGAGAGGACTCATTCTCATTCCTCATTCCTCATTCTGATGCTGAAATTGTACAAACATTTCTTTTTACCTAGTATCCTATATGAACTCAAAGCTCGTCTACAAACCTAGAGAAAACAAAAAATAGCATAGTTGGGAAATGTTGACAAGCAACGCAAGGTCTTCCAACGAATGTTCCTTTAGAGGCAATACCTACTGAATTGTGGTTGGTTGCTTTGAACGCTATTTTGAAAATCAGAAAGGGGTGTTCTTTTTTAAAATTATGCAATTTGAAAATTGAATTACTAATTACTTATTAAAACAGGTGTTATTAATGAATAACCCAAAACAGCAGGGTCTTTATAAGAAAGAAACTGAATTATTTTTGAGATGATTGAATTCAAATATGTAAAAGAATGTATACCTAAAGTTATCATAAAGAATCTAAAAGTAACTGGTCTCTGATTATGGGTAGATAATCTTTTTGAGGAATATAAAAGATTTCCACAATGGTTTGTTGAGATGCAACAATATATAATACATTTTGTGAATAGGAAATGTAGACACATTTTTCAAAAATTCAGATTAAATAAACTGAAAACATTAGAAATAATTGGGATTCACCTGGGTATTCCTAAACCAAAAAAGACTTTCAGACTTTGTCAAAATAACACAGAGTAGGAAAATGTAAAACACTTGATAATGTATTGCTCTGCGTTAACGGTAGAAAGGACGCTGTCTAAGAAATGTATACATAATCCACAAACAGTTGATATGGAAAAGTTTTGATGTTGGTGTATGAATGGCAAACAGCTAAGTCTAACACTCGCCCTGACTAAATTCTGGGAATGTATAAACGACAACCTCAAATTGAGAGAACAACTAAATAGGGTAGGCAATGTGTTATACGTATTTCATGTACAATGTTTTTAATATATTAATATAAGTGACGTTTACACGTAGAGTGAAGACATGAATTGGTATTAGTATTAATTGCTAAAAACGCATCTGTACTTTTTATAACAGTAATGAAGTAGGGATGAATGATTATTTGCATGTTGATTGTGTACTTATATCATGTGAATTTTGTATGTATTTTTATATTATGTGAATAAGATTAATTTGTTACCATATGACACAAATGCAAAAAATACTTATGTTAGCTTGTTACTGTGTTTGCTCCTCTAAGTTAATGAAAGAAAAGATACCGAAATTCCAGCCTCCGATCTTGACATATCATTTTAAATGATACTTTGTAATGTTTAATCATAGATGTATGTGCCACGTGGGCTATAGCTATCACTCTTTTCATGTGCCAATAGGCCAAGAACAAAATAGTAGCTGGCAGTCTTTGGAGGTTTTTAACATTTCTTCCAATACGCCTTTTAAAAGTAACACAGGGTTGAGCGCCAGTTAGGACATTTTGAATGAGTGAACCTTTCTTGAAGACAATATCCCCATTTAGAGTTGAACAAAAGGAGCAATAGTTAAGTGTCACTCATCTTACGAAGGAAGGTGAAGAGTCTAGCCCATGTGAACAGCTTTGCATGCATTTCCGTGAAGGTCAAAAAACAGAAACAGCTCAAATTGTATTGGGAGGCAAAGAGGCAAAGTGTTTAAATGAGAGTTAAGCATTTATTCGAGCAACTTTCAAGCATATGGCCCCTTTCTGTTATGGCTACATTCCATGTTTGTACTTAATCGATGGGCGGTCAGTGATGCTTAGGCTTGGGGGAGGGGTGGCATAGTGTATCCAATTTCAAGAAAGTTATCTGGAGCATTTTGTAGTGCTCTAGAAGCCTCATTGGGAGCCTTGCATCCAACATGAGCATTGTGGCCAGTTATGGAGGTCACACAAGGTAAATATTGCCTCCAGTTGCGAAGACTTCATGTGAACTGTTGTATCAAGTTCTGAAGGCCTCAATCTGACTATTGTGTCACGTTATGCATGTTCCAGCTAGGGCATTGTGTTCCATTGCTGGGTTTTGGAGGACACATCTGCAAGAGGACAATGACGGAGTGGAGATAGGTCACCACAATGGTGCATTTTTCAAACTACAAGTTCTATGACTTTGAGGGGGATTTGCATATTTGTATAGACTATAGACTAGCAAAAGGGTGGAAGGGATGACGTGTCATAAGAATTCTTCCTTAAAAATATACACATTACAAGACACTAACTTTTAAGTTCATTGGAGCTGTACAATAGTGCATTGGGGCGCTGGTCCTGCAACTCCTCAAAATATAGATAACATTTTTCATGTAGGAATTGGACCGGACTGCACATTTCCTGTGTCAAAATAGTGTCAGGAAACAAGTTAAAATGAAGGCATCTCAGTGCTGTGTTGGCCACTAATCCACACTACATAATTTAGATGTGGGTTGAAGGTGTTCAAGGTTAAAGTAACCAGAACACAGGTGGAAAGAAAAACTCAAAAGACATTTTCGAATTTAAAAATGTGAATAATTCATTATACATTTTTAATATTATTAGCCAACATGCATAGGCGTGTCCAGGGGGTGGCCTCGGGTGGCACGTACTACCCATGGAATCTGATTGGCCACTCCGAGTGCCACCAGGGTCGGACTGGGGCAAAAAATGGCATTTCATTCCTTTTGTGACAAACTGTTTCAGTACTGCCCAAGGGGGAGGTTTTTGATAAAATGTGATCCAAATCGTGCATTTTAAAGAATAAGTATTCAGTAAGGCTGGTCAAAACTTCTAGCCGCATGGTGAAGTAACTTATCAAAGTGGCCTACATGGTCCAAAATGGTGGCCCACTTTCACCAAAAAAACGGGCCCACACTAGCATTTTGTGTTTTTGGTTCCGGCTTTACCCTATTGCCCTATATATCTTTGGGTTGGGATATTGCCCATGAGTCTTAACATTTGTGATTTATACATAACAAACTGACCCTTTGGTCTCGAGTGATATTTACTGTTTTGGTCAGTGTCCCTGATCTTTGTGTATTTTACACTTGACCATAGTAACGGAGGACTGTATTTTACCTGGGATATCATCCCTTAGGAGTGCTTTTGAGGGCCACCATATGGCAACACATGGTTTTGTTCTATTGCCCTAAAGGCCAGTCAGAGCCTGAGTGCCCCCCCATTATCCTAAACTATGATCATTATGTGTGTGTGCCAGTGTTCTTCAAACTTTTTTGGCCTGGGGCCCCCCCTGAGCAAAGTTTGGGCAGGCCGCCCCCCCCCGCAAAAGTGCCAGATGGACAGTATGTAGAAATCTCTATGAACTTTTGCTTGCGTGCCGTCACTGCATCCTACTCCCAGTACAGACCCTGGGCTCTCCCCACCCTACTCCCACCACTTTCCCAGTGCTGCCGCCCATCCTGCTCACACCACAGTGCCATAACACAAGCATACACACATCCATACACATTTAAATAAAAAAGAAATCGCCATAAACGTACCTCGCGTGGTTGCTACCCCCTCGCACATACATACATGCAGTGCCCCAGCCAGCATTTACAATGAGCTATGCAAGGCTGGCGAAGCAAAACACCCCCAGCGTTGCATGGCTCAGTGATCATGTGCGGCTGGGGAAATAAACTATTAAAGGCAAACAGAGTTTCCCTTTGACAGTTCAGCCAGCCCAGGAGCACTCCCTCAGCTGGAAAAAGCAGCTGAGGGAGTGCTCAGTGTTTCACTGGGCTGGCTCCTCGGCTCCTCCACAATGGGTGAGGTGGCCAGTGGGTGGACGCCCCCTCACCCATTATGGATGAGCCGGCAGACTTGGACTGGCTTATAGGGCAATAAGGAGATGACCGTACCAAAAATGCAAAATGCTAGTGTAGGCCAGTAAAAATAGGCCAATTTTTGGCCAATGTGGGCCAGTTTGAGGAGGTACTTCACTATGCAGATAGTAGTTTTGACCTTTGTTGCTGAATAAATATTCTTTAAATATCACCATTTGTTTACATTTGAACAAAAAACAACCCCTTGGGTACTATTCAAACAGTCTGTGACTAAACACTGAATATCCATTTGCAACTGCTGGCCATTTTTTTTTCTTTTTTTTACCTTTCATGCTGGGCTCTGGCGCCCCTACCTGGGATGCGGCCGCGCCCCCCTGGGGGAGTGCGCCACGCAGTTTGAAGACCTCTGGTGTGTGGGCTCATACTTCTTGCCACCCCTGCATAAGTCAGTGCCCCACTTGGGCCACCCCTGTCAAAAGAGCATGGGCACGTCACTGCCAACATGCGACTGTCCCCAGAGAACATCGCCAGCTCCTCTTCAGGCATACAGCAACCGAGCAGATAAAGGGGAAGACCTCCCTCCTAGCCCACATGCTTTGAGCCAATAGCTGCTTAACCTGGTATGCGCCATTAAATCATCGCCATGACACTTGCTTTGCGAAAAACACACCAATAACAACATGCGCATGCGACATTATCAGCATTTCCGATTCCGTGCCGCCACCAGAGAGATTTATGGGCATTATTTCTTTGCAAATACCGCCATTATATTTCATAAGCGTTTTTCTTTTCTGCCAACGCAGCACGAAAACCAAAAAAAAAAAAAAAAGCACAAGGAAAACTTTGCGTTATGGCTGCATCTTCAGATTTGAAGGAGAACGAAGTGAAAAAAATGCGTGTGTTTTTTTTTATTTTGCAATCCTTTTTCATTTAAGTATTATTTTTTAATTGCAGCGTATTAAACATAAAATCTGGTACAATCTTTAAAAATAAATAGGACCTAACTATAAATGGGCCCTGTTGTGTTTTTATCTTTGACAAGCACGTAATTGCTTCTCAAATTTATCAGTTTGTTTATGCAAAAACCATTTACCAAGCCGAGCTCAAAAGCATCAATTTCATCATTATCATCTTATTAATTTTGCCAAGCTATAACACAGCTGATTATTCCTGAGTAATATCCTCCGCAGCACTTCATGTGTGGCAAAACCATCTGTACAGTACCTATTTAATAAATAAACTCTCCCCTAAATGTCTCTGTTTATTGAGAACTAATGTTTATAGAAACTATAATGGGCCGCGATAAATAACTCAGCTTCACCAACCTGCATATGAATCAGCGGGAAGAACGCTGACATCATCACCTTTCTAGTACCAGCGAAAGCTGAATTACCCAAAAGAGCTGTAGAGTCAATATTAAGGCATTAAAACTGCAATGAAGGCATATTAATGCTTAAAAACTTCATTGTTGGCAGTGGGTTTCGCCACAATGGGCATATTTTATATCTCTTGGAATACTTAAGCTTTATGGCCGCTGCTTCCCCGAGTGCCTTTGTGTTTAATGTAGTTTTCCCACTTTAAATAAAAAAAAAACCTCCAGATCTTTAAAAAAAAAGGAAAAAACAAACAAAGAAAATTGCTGAATCGAAGCATTCGTTTCAAGGGAAAACGGTGAAGCCTGTTCCTTGGAATGACTGCTGAGGAGAAGCAGAGGGCAGCCGCTTCCTATGGAGGCCAATGTGGGCCGCCGTTGGGAGCCCGGGGGATGGTGGTGGGGTCAGGTTGTGCACGTGGCTGGTGTGCACAAAGAGGGACATTTTACATAGCATGGGCCACACATGGAGATCTTTTATAGGAAATGTTGTTGACATACCCCCACCAAACCCTTGACCCCCAACTGTAACTTCACTCGTCACGGAGGACTACCTTACCTCTAGCCAACACTTCTATCTCAGGTGGTGGTAACTCATGAGAAATAATTGTCTTTCAACCACTAAACATGACCCCTCACCTCCCCCAGCCTTACCCTGCCCCAAACTATGATTATAGTTTCTCACCCACCACTTGAACCAAAAGGGCCTTTTTTTAATGGCGGTTCGTGGGTCGCTCTAATTGAGTGAGGATGGCACTACACCAATGTTATCATAGGTAACCTCGTCATCAAAGTGCATCCTAACTGTAAATGCTCAGGCAATTGGCACAGGAATACACACTTTTCACATCTAGGGCTTGCAGTGCCCACAGACATGTCCTCAAATCTGGTTGAGCTAAAGGTATTGACACTGGAATATTGCAACAGGAGTTCTCAGGAGATCAGATTGATAGAGGGGTCCCAAACCTTTCAACTTTAGGGTCAATTTATTCAGGGTATTGGGAAACGGCATGAGACTGGCTTATGGATAAATAGCTTTTTACTTCTAGGGCTCGTTTGTGAAGAAGAGAAGAGTCACCATGTCGGACGCGTCAAAGGAGGGAAAGGGCTCGGCAAAGGCGGCGCCAAGAGGCACAGGAAAGTGCTGCGAGTCAACATCCAGGGCTACACCAAGCCTGCCATCCGCTGCCTGGCCCGCCGTGGTGGAGTCAAGCGGATCTCCGGCCTCATCTACAAGGAGACCCAGGGCATGCTGAAGGTCTTCCTGGAGAACGTGATCTGGGATGCCGTCACCTACACAAGCCTGCCAAGAGGAAGAAGGTCACCGCCATGGATGTGGTCTATGCCCTGAAGCACCAGGCATGCACCCTGTACAGATTCGGTGGTTGAGCAGACCCACAGATGCCTCTAGAGGATCAACCCCTGAATACGTACAGGGTGCTTCCCTAGTGCTTCAGGGCATAGACCACATGCATGACAGTGACCGTCTTCCTCTTGGTGTGCTCGGTGTAGGTGATGGCCTCCCGGATCATGTCCTCCAGGAAGACTTTCAGCACGCCCTGGGTCTCCTCGTAGATGAGAACGGAGATGCGCTTGACTCCACCACGGTGGACCAAGCAGCGAATGGCGGGCTTGATGATGCCCTGGATGTTTTCTCGCAGACCTTTCGTTGGCCACTTGGCACCACCTTTGCCAAGCCCTTTCTCTCCTTTGCCACATCCAGACAGCCGACCCTTCTATTCTGGCAAACTATCGCCCAATCTCTATCACTCCTTTCCTAGGCAAACTCCTGGAGAAACTGGCTATCTCTCATCTTACTCTTAACACGGAATCTGTTGGTTGTCTCCATGACCATCAGTCTGGCTTTAGAGCATCCAGAGGCACAGAAACTGCTCTTCTGAAAAGACTTGTGAAGACCTTCTCTCAAATCTTGACTCTAACTCTCCTTCTGTCCTCATTCTTCTTGACTTCTCTTCTGCTTTTGATATGGTAAACCACAATGTTTGATTGATTGATTGATTGATATTGTATTTCTATCACGCTCATACACAAGTGTTTCAGAGCACGACAAGGCAAGGGAGGGGAACAGGGGAGAACAAAACAGCAATCTTACTAGACCCAGTGACATTGAGAACGCGCAAGTGTATGGGAGAGGGGGGAGGGGAAAAGTGCATGGAAGGGGGGAGAGGTGGAAAGTGCGAAGCAGAGGATAAACAGATAAATAACAATAAATAAATAATAAAGGCAACAAACAGTGGTAATGCAGCCAGCAATTTGCAAGTGCTAGGTTTAAAGCAGCAGACAGGGTAGGTTAATAAGTGCAGGAAGAAAAAGAGGGGGCTGTATGGGTACAGATACAGACCCCAGTGCAAGGGGTGGCCTGAAGGCGGTGCAGGAGGGTGGCAGGATGAGCAGGTACCTGAGCCCAAAAGACAGAGGGTGGCCACGTGCACGGTGCCAAGAGAGAACAGATCAGCAGGGGAGAGGGGGAGCGAAGGCAGAAGAAAAGAGGAAGGTCTTGAGGTGCTTCCCGAACCGGAGATGGTTCTCCTCAAGTTTTAGAGTGGCAGGAAGGCTGTTCCAGAGGAAGGCCCAAGCCGAAGACAGAGATCTACCCCCAGCTCGTTTCTTAGAAAAACGACTGACCCTGAGTGAGTTGGAGGTAGAGGATCGAAGAGCTCGAGAGGGGAGGTATTTGGGGAGGGATAGCTGAAGGTATTTTGGACCCAGGCGCCAGAAAGCCTTGTGGACAATGCAGAGGATTTTGAATTTAATCCTTGCATTCCCTGGGAACCGATGTTCTGATCTCCTTGCTCCATGATACCCTGGGCATCACAGATCAGGCTATGGCATGGCTCGCCTCCTTTCTCTCTGACCGTCTTTACCAGGTGGAACTTGGGCCCTTTCTCTCCTCTATCACTCTTTCTACTTGTGGTGTCCCCCAGGGATCTAACCTATCTCCCTGGTTCTTCATCATCAAGTACACAGTTTCTGATTGCTCTTAAAACTATAAGGTCCTTCGTTATATGGACCACTACAATTGGTTGGCATGCTTGTTCTATGTCTGGAACATTCGGTTCATGTAGCAGCACGTAAACCCAGACCCAGGTGCAAGGAGATGGGCCTGACTCTACCTCCCCACGCAATTAGCCCAACATTTCTCATCACCCAAGCCTTCTGCCATGAAGATTGTCTTAGAACTTGGCCTTGCAAAGTATTGTTGTCTCTGGGAATACATGGGAGTGCAGGGACTAAATATCGTGTTCTAGGACTCCAAGTTCGACTCTATTTTCATATTTGGCTCACGTGACAGGGGACCACGATTAGGTCCATTTTGCAGCTTTTAAATGTAATAAATGAATTAAACCTGGCACTCTGGCGTTCTTTCTTTGCCCATTAACAAGGGATGATTCAACCTTTGTACATTCACTCCTTTCTAGAATAGATAGCCGACCTTGGCTGCTTCAGTCTTGACTTCAGGCCAGACAACCTCACCATGCAGCTTCATGATTTCAGCTTATTCTTGCTGCGACACAATTCTCCCTTTCCTCTTCATGGGTCCTGGCTTACTAAAATTCATGATACCGATGTCAAGCTTCTATACAGTGGTGGCTTCGCCTGCACTCTATTCACTACATATAGCCATCTTCTATGATGACGTAGTCTACCTTGCATTTCAGCATCTGTGCAATTATTGAACGGTTGATTCTCTGCAACACTTTGTGTACATGTAATCTTCTTTTTCATATTTAAAAGTTCACTCGATTCTTTACTTCCTCATTAGTTTCTGTAGGATCCATACATCCTCTTCAGCCAATATTCTGAAACATCATTCATACTCTCTTAATGACGTCACAGACTTCTTTTATTGCTCTTTTTATATTCTTTCAGGGAGTTCCTCCCTGAGATTGTCATCTCCTAGAGAATACATTCGATAGGGTTGTCTCAATGGGTATCTTCTTTGTATGCTGCGGTATTTGCAGAACTGCTTGTGTCAAACAGCACGATCACTGGCTTCCAACATATAGGAGGTAGGAGGCAGAATTTGCTGCAGAGGCATGCAGCTGCTCCTCTACATTCCCCCCTCTGGTTGTGTCCTCGACCACATCCTCAACTGTTTCCAGATCCTGATATTTTCTCTTGAAGAAGGGTTTCTTTGGTGTCCATATCTTCATCACCCCCCTCAGGGTGCTGGCTGATTTGACATCTTCATCTACACTCCAGGTCATGTAATTACATTGTCCATTCGCAGTACAATAGAACCATCGTCCCACGTACTTCTTATGAATCTTCAGATACAGGAACTTCGTTCCTTCAGTTGCTACAATGCTGGCCTCTATATGTTTTCTGACAGCTTCATCAGTCAGCTCCTTGGTGTTATGTTCAGGTTCGATATTGATCATGATCTTCGTTCCTACCACCTTCTTTGCTGTTTTCTTGCACTGGAAAATCGCTATACTGATTACACAGAATCCAAACATCACCAGCACTAATATTACTCCAAGAATCTTGAATATATTTGCTAACCACTGCGGAATCCACGAGAACAGGAAGGCAAACCAACTGTCATCTTCAATGCCATCTGCCTCATCTTCCATCTTGGTAGGCAGGTCCGTCAGCAACGTTATGGCCTCTGTCAAGGTCTCATTTTGCTCGTCATGAGAAGGTATGAATGTTCAACATGATGGCCCGATTTTGGGAAATCTCCTCCTTCCATCGATGTGATCATATCAAGGACATATCTGTTCTGGAGGGTCATCAGTCGTATGGCCGTCAGCTCTTCCTTGGTAGCGTTTAATCCCTTTATGGTAGCATTGATTATCTACAGAAGCTCCCATGTGGTGATCTGTAGCCATTTGGCGTTTGCTATTTTTTGGATCCCAGGCAAGAATATAGTCGTAAATATTGTGGCAGTCTTGCTGAACAACCTGTGTTCTTCAGGAATGGAATCATATGCTGTTATTGATTTGGCTGAAAAATATTTCTCTCTTCTTGTCTGACAGAGTTGTCCAAGTAATCTTCTTTTTCTCACATGGGCATCCACTTTTGGAAATTCACCAATGTTCAGATCGCTTTGAGGAATCACTAATGCTGGAACATGGATGAGCACCAAAGAACATACTCCGCCCCTATCCTTGGGCAACTTTATGCAAGCTCTAGATCCACAAGCCCAATATCGGTCCATAAGGACAGCTGTCCTTTCTCCCATCCTAGGAACATCAGTTGTGGTTTTGCAGTCTTTGTTATATCCCACACGATTCTTTCTGTGTTTTCAGAAGCACAGTGTTGCATCAGACAATGGGATTACAATTATTGAGCCTAATTCGTCTTCTACCCATGTCAATAGTTTGGAATGCTTGGCCCATGACTTTAAGCACCCATCATTCACTTTCTGCACCTCTAATCTATTTTCAGCAGGTGAGCTGCACATGACATCATTCCTTCTTCCTATCCCTTCTTGGAATTCACTCGTCCATAGATCAATAGTTGAGTTAATTCCCAGCATCCAGGTGATCCAGCTACTTCTGTCACATCAGGGCAACCCATTCTCTTAATCTCTTCAATGATCACCTCATCCTGTACCACAGCAGGATACAAAAGCATCTTGCTCTGGAAACTCTGTGTCAATGAAAGTGTGTACTGTATTCATGGCATAGGGGATGAGAGAAAAGACATAGCAACCCTCCTTAAATGCTTTCTCCTTTTAATGCTGCATCCTCAACATGCTAAAATCAAACTCTTACGCAACAACTGGATAAAAACAATGCAAATCAAAAACACTTACCAACAGAACTTCCAATGTACGACAGACATTCAAACAATCCATGAACTACCTAAATATCTTGTACTGTTTCCAGACCCATCCATCAGAACAACGTTCCTGAGAATACATCTGAACACGTTACCCACAAGATCAACTCTCGCCATTGCTAGACGGATAACCTTCACGGACCACCATTGCCAATTTTGCAATGCCCAAACAATACCTTAAACTTTATTCCACCTTGTGATGTAATGCCCATCACTCTCGTCTCAACGGGAACAATTTGGTGCCTTTTTTAAACTCTCAACGCAACAAATGGGCACAGAGGAAAGATGGTCTACGCTTCTTAGTTGCCAAAATAACAAATACACCTACACAATGACTTTATTTCTCCAAACCACCTTGGAACTCAGCAAAAGAACCGACTGAGACTTTTCTAGCTCCAATCTCTCTCAAGTATCCCCTCACAAAATGAAAAAGTTTATAAATAAACTACAACATAAAAAAAATGCTTTTTCCTCCACGTTTCTCATATGTTGGTACCACATGTTATTCCCCAGGTGAGCTGTGTTATCTAGATAGGTATTTATCCCTTCACTGTCTTCCTCTGCATCTCTTTTGTGTCTCCCAAAATCTGTATTGTAGTCATAGAGTAAATCAAAAGTAGTTTTCAAAGTAGGGAGAACCATAGGGACTTCTCCTTCAGCAGAAGTACTAACTTGATAGAGACTGTGAAATATGAGGAACAGAAAGACAAAGAGAACAATTATGCAAGCGTATATTATGTATAAGAACATAGGCATCCATCTCTGCGCCACCATACTGTTCGTTACACTTGTTGTTCATTTTCTAGAACTGTGCCACTCTCTTCATTAATAATTTCTAATACAATGATCAAGTTTCTTTATGTTTGTAACTGTAAACTCTGTTCAATTATAGCAATAAGGAGTCTTCTTATCACTGTGCCGTTTTTAGGATCCTGTAAGAAAGTGTGAATATTAACGTCTCTTTGAACAAGAGCAGGATAAGACTGAAGTATGAACACAAAGACAGCAAGTACAAGCCGATGAATGTCACTATCGCCAGGGTACCATATGTTTGATCACTTCAGACAAACATTATCCACAAAATGAATCTGTATATGATCTTGTTTCCAACTTCTGATCAAGAACTGACATTTAGGCATATCTCTGATGCATTATTTTCTGCTTCAATACGTATTTCTAGAAGTTCA
The DNA here is from genome assembly GCF_040938575.1 of Ambystoma mexicanum. Taxonomy (NCBI): domain Eukaryota; kingdom Metazoa; phylum Chordata; class Amphibia; order Caudata; family Ambystomatidae; genus Ambystoma; species Ambystoma mexicanum. The sequence goes on along the minus strand of NC_090931.1, from coordinate 809,057,742 downwards.
TTTCAGAATTCCTTGAATTCTCCTCAAGCCTTCGCACTCTTTGCGATATCTATAAGGAGTGTCCATTGAATTCCAGTCCAAATAAAATACATATGAATCACTCGTTGTTTTATCGTCCTTCTTCTTGGTCATCGATCAGGCCTGCACACACTGAAATTCTTCTTCTTGTCTTGCTTCTGGATCAGCAACGGTGGGAGGGAAAGTCTCACCTTTTTACAGCTTTACATCACCCAGGTGCAGCCAAGCTCTTCTTCCTTGTATCTTGGCAGCTGAAGGGGACACTTCTTCAATGATAAACGGGCCATGAAAACATGGCTCATGCCACTTTCTGGTGAAATGTTTAATTAGCACTAGGACCCCAACATAAAACCTAGGTGGTGGTGATAGTTTGCTTGGATTGGTTGCTGAATTATCTTCTTCTTTGTTCTTAGACCGACCCCCCTGGCGCTTGACTTGATCTGAAATTAAAGAAATACTAGAGGTCATACTGTCAAATATTCATGCATCTCATCACCTAAAGTCTTAGCTGTGCTCTGGGCATCACTTCTACTCCTAGACGGAGGTGGAAGGGGCATTCTGATTTGATGTCCTGTAACTGGCTTGTGCGGGGTGAGGTGGCTGTCTGTTCCTGGCTGATTCCGAAGAGCATATAAGGCTAGGGGTAGGCAATACAGCCATCCCTTTTTCAAAGTCAATTTGATCTTGGCAATTCTTTCCTTGAGGAGGCTGTTGAGTCTCTCACATATATTGTTCGCCTGCGGGTGATAAGCAGAATATAACTGGCATCACTGGATTTCCAGTGCTGTCCTGTCACCATAATGCTTCCGTGGGGGATAAAGAACACCCCCTTCATTTCAATGATTCTTGCTCTTCCTGTGGCGCACTTCCTTGAATCTCTATTAATCACTGGGTTAGAAATCATTACCTCATAAGCTGAAGGTCTTTGGGATGTCAATGTGCCTTTGGGTTTCTCTAAAATGGCAAATAGAGCATGCTCTACGAAGAGGGTCATAGAGCAGCCCATGACAAAACTTGTAGACTTGTCGATCACGATTGCGGCAGCTGCCAAAGATTGTTTGCAAGGGAAGTGTCCTCTCACAACTGGGTCTAAAATCCTGCTGTAATATGCCAAAGGTTTGTACCCCAATGTGGTTCTCTGTGTAAGCACTGCTGTCATGACTGTCCCATTTGTGTGCGAAAACCAATATAATTCTTCAGCATAATTGGGAATTCCTAAAACAGTGCTGTGCAAATTGCTTTTGTCAACTCTTCAAATCCTTCCTCCATTCCTTTAGTTCATTCTAGTTTTGTTTGACCAATTTACACTTTCTTTAATGCTTGCAGAAGTGGCCTCATATATGTACTACTATCGAACACCCAGGCTATAACATAGGTGCAATAACCCAAAGACTGTTGCAACTTTTCACTGTATTTGGTTTTGAGGTTTTTATAATGCCTCAGCTCTCTCAGTTGTCACTTTCTTTCCTTCATGCAAAATCAACTGACCTATATATAACACCACTTCTTGGCATTATTGTAACTTTTCCTTGTCTACTTTGTATCCCTTGTCTGCTAGAATAGTCATCAACTGAACAGAATCCTGTCTGCACTCATCTTCTGTGGTGCTGCAGATCAAGATGTCATCTGCGTACTGTATTACTGCACTTTTGAGATCAATATTACCTACATCCATCTATAGGACTCTGTTAAAGATCGATGGTGATTCACAGTACCCTTGAGGTAGCCTAGTATGTTTCAGTCTTTTTTAGGAAAAATGTAAATGAAGTCAAGTCTTGTGAGTCCTTCTCCAACAGGATTGAGAAAAACACATTTTTCAAATCGATTACCGTAAAATATCGGGCTTCCACTGGCATACTGCACAATATTGTCGCTGGATTAGGAACTAAAGGAAACACAGCGTCTACAATCTGGTTAATCGGTCTCATATCCTGGATAAATCTCCACAAACCCCCTTTAGATTTCTTGATAGGATACACCATGGTATTACATGATGATTCTGATGGCACCAGAATCCCCTGATTCATCAGAGCTGAAATAGTCTGAAAAATACCCTCATCAGCTTCTCGAGACATGGGGTACTGTTCTGCTCTAGGTAAAATAGCGACTGGCTTAAGCCTCTCCTATTCCCTTCAATAAACCTAAGTCATAAGTGCCAGTGGTCCAAAGGACAGTTGGTACCTTTTCCAAATCTTCCTGAAAAAATGCTGGTCTTTGCTGCATTATCGCCATTCGCTATCCTTATCCAGTATGTAATGCTATTGAAGGACACCACTTCATCATCACTTCGGTCTTCCCGAATATACCATCATCAGGTATGTCAATCAATCTATACCCTTCCTTAAGTGCTATCACTGTTCTCCATGGTCTACCCTCATCGTCTACCACTCCGAGCATTCCAATTTCCCTTCATGCTATGGCTTCTATCAATTCTATAGGAATAGTCTGTCCACCTTCCTCATCCATAGGTATTTGTGGTCTAAAAATAAATTCATCAGGTATTCTCACAATCTTTCCCACCAGGTCAGGTAGCCATGTCAACAAAATACTAACTCCATATGATATATGATATGATATGGCATTTGTAACGTGCCTATATACAAAGCGCGACAAGGCAAGGAAGGGAAACAGAAAAAGGACAGAGACAACGATTTTACTAGTCCAAGTGACATTGAGATCACGCAAGTGCAGGGGAGGTGGCAGGGGAAAAATGCCAGGGAAAGGGGAGGGAGAAGTGCTGTACATGGGATCAAAACAAGAAAAAGAAGTGCAGCCAGCAGGTGGCAGGTGCAAGGGTAAGTGGAGACAGCAGGTGTCCAAAAGTGCAGGTGGGGAAACTTTAGGATTACAGATACAGACCCAAGTGCAAGGTTGCCGCGAGGCAGTGCGGGTGTGCAACTGGGCGGGCCGGGACCTGGGCCCAAAATCAGAGGGTAGCCAGGTGACCAGTGCTGTACCAGACAGGAAATAAGCAGGGGAGAGGAAGAGAGAAGGCAGAAGCAAAGAGGAAGGTCTTGAGGTGCTTCTGGGACCGGAGATGGTTCTCCTCAAGTTTCAGAGAGGCAGGGAGGCTGTTCCAGAGGTAGGCCCCAGCCGAAGAAAGAGATCTACCACCATCTCGTTGCTTGGAGAAGCGACTGACCCTAAGGGAGTTGGAGGTGGAGGAGTGAAGAGCTTCAGTAGGAAGGTATTTACAAAGAGAGAGTTGGAGGTATTGAGTACCCAGTCCCCAGAAGGCCTTGTGGACAATGCAGAGGGTCTTGAACCTAATCCTTCCAGCCACTGGGAGCCAATGCAGAGATTTCAGTGCTGGAGAGATACGATCCCTGGTCTTGGGGTCAAGGACAAGTTGTGCAGTCCTGTTCTGGATGAGTTGCAGTGGGCGGAGAGTAGAAGCAGGCAGATTTAGAAAGAGGCTGTTGCAGTAGCCCAGCCTAGGGAGAACCAGAGCTCTGGAGACAGTAATCTTTTGGGGGAATGAGAGGAAAGGAAGAATACCTCTGAAGAAGTGCAGTTGGTAGTTTGACTTCTTAGAGATGTCAGAGATGTGAGGAAAAAAGGAGAGTGTGCAGTCGAAGATGACCCCAAGGTTCTTAGCCTCACAGGTGGGAACAGGAAGAGGGCCAAGGGATGCCGGCCAGAGACTGACAGGAAAGGAGGGTGCAGGTGTGCTGATGAGGAGAATCTCCATCTTACTGGCATTAAAGCAGAGATTGTTGGTGGCACAATACTCCTGGATAGCAGACAGATAGTCAGAGATGAGAGAAGGCGAAGAGGTGGCAGAGGGGAGCCTGAAAACAAGCTGAGTATCATCCGCATAGCACAGAATGTGTGAGCAGAGATCTGCAATGCGGTGGGCGAGATGTGCCAGGTATTGGCTGAACAGCCAAGGAGAGAGGTTAGACCCCTGGGATCGCCACAGGTAGAGAGTGAGATTGAGGAAAGGAAGGACTCATGTTGGACCTGGGAGGGTCGCTAAGAGAGGAACAAGGTCAGCCAGGCCAGGGCATGATCGGTTATACCCAGGTTATTACAGAGAGGATTGAGCAGGATGGCATGGTTGACCGTGTCAAAGGCAGAAGAGAGATCAAGTAAGATGAGGAGAGAGGGGAGATTAGAATCAATATTAGAGAGCAGGTCTTCACGGATCTTCATGAGAGCAGTTTCCATGCTTCTGGCTGCTCTGAAGCCAGACTGATGGTCATGGAGACAACCAACAGATTCAGTGTGAAGATTAATCTGGGAAATGGCCAGCTTTTTTCCAGGAGTTTACCCAGGAAAGGAGTGATGGAGATTGGGTGATAGCTGGCCGCGAGGGGTCAGCTGAGGGTTTCTTGGGAAGAGGGTGCACAAGAAAGTGCTTCATGGGGGAAGGGAAGGCTCCAGTGGCAAAGGAGTGGTTGTACAAGTCAGCCAGGACAGGAATGAGGGTGTCAATGTGGTCCATGATGGTTTTGTAAGAACAGGGGAGAACCTGTTTTGATGAGACTATCGTAGATCAGACTTGTTTAGAAACCTTGGCAGGGGAGATCAGAGGAAAGGAAGAGAAAGAGGGAGGAGAGGTGGCCACAGGGGGGCTGGAGGTAGAGGATAGAGTAGAGGGAGGAGGAGGAGAGGACGAGAGGGTGGACAGGATGTCCTGGGTTTTAGAGATTAAATGAGAAGGCAGAACCGTGCAGAGGTCCTGAGAGGGGACAGGAGAGGTAGAGACTGCTGCAGGATTGGCCAGCTCCTTGAAGATTTTAAAGAGTTTGGCCTAGTTGTTGGATGCTGCAGAGACACAGGCTTGGATGTGGGCTCTCCTCTTAGTGCAGACAGAGAGCTGGTATTGCCATTGGAGCAGCGCAGGCCAGTTCATCAGAGGATGCGCAAGAAACTAGCCATTTCCTCTCAGCCACCTTGCACTTGTGTTTAAGGGTAACAAGGTCAGAGTCATACCAGAGGTTGCACTTGGCTTTGGGCTTCAAGCAGATCCTCATGACAGGGGCAAGAACATCAAGAGTATCAGAGATAGAAGAGTGGAGCATGGAAAGGGCTGTGTCAGGATGTGAGTCAGCCAGATGAAGAGGAGGTGGGAGAAAGTGGCAGCAAAAGCCTCAACTGACACATGCTTCGTGGGTCGGAAGACCGAGAAGGTAGGTGGCAGTGCTGGAGTTGGCTTGGCTTGAGAGGTAGAAAGGGAGAGATGGGAGGAAAGGAGAAAGTGATCACTCCAGACGAGAGGGGTGGTGAGGGGAATAGAGAGGGGGAGGTCTGAGGAGATCAGAATATCCAGAGTGTGCCCTGCAGAGTAAGTCGGGCCAGAGGTGAGAATGGAAAGCAAGAGAGAGTCACAGAGGTTGCAAAAGAGTCCAGAGGAAGGACAGGAGGCATCCCACTCCCTCCTTCCCTGTAGCTCTCTGGCCATCCTCGCTTGGCCCTCCTCCTGCTCCTACCTGCAAGGCAAAAAACCTCGGGGTCATCTTCGACTCCACACTCTCCTTCTCTCCTCATATATCTAACGTCTCTAACAAGTCACACTACCAGCTGCACCTCCTCAGAGGTATTCTTCCCTTCCTCTCCTTCCCCCAGAAGCTCACTGTCTCCCGAGCCCTGGTTCTCTCGAAGCTGGACTACTGTAACAGCCTCTATCTTAATCTGCCTGCCTCCACTCTCCGCCCTCTGCAACTCATCCAGAACAGAACTGCGAGACTTGTCCTTGGCCTCAAGCCCAGGGACCGTATCTCTCCAGGACTGAAATCTCTACACTGGCTCCCAGGTGCTGCGAGGATTAAGTTCAAAACCCTCTGCATTGTCCACAAGGCCTTCTGAGGCCTGGGGCCTAAATACCTTCAACTCGCTCTTCCTAAATATCTTCCTTCCCGAGCCCTTCGCTCATCCATCTCCAACTCCCTCAGGGTCAGCCGCTTCTCGAAGCAACGAGTCGGGGGTCGATCTCTCGCCGTACAGGGGCCTCCCTCTGGAACAGCCTTCCTGCCTCCCTGAAACTTGAGGAGAACCATCTCCGGTTCTGGAAGCACCTCAAAACCTTCATCTTTGCTTCTGCTTTCTCTCTCCCTCTCCCCTGCTAAAGTCTCGACTGAATCTGCACCGAATCTGCAACTGGGCCACTCTCACCGACCTCGGTCCTGGTCCCAGCCACTCTCCTCTTGCACTGCCTCCCTGGCAACACCTGCACTGAGGGACTGTCTCTGTATCCCTACAGCCCCCCCTTTCCCAGCACTTGTCTGCACTTACCTTGCACTTGCCACCAGCTGGCCCTATTTATTTACTTATTCTACTTACTTGTACTGCACTTCCCCCCTCCCCTTCCCCTTGCACTTTTCCCTTCCCCCTACCCCTGCATATGCGCGGTCTGAATGACACCTGGCCTAGTAGGATCGTTGTCTGTCTTCCCCTTGTTCCCCCCTCCCTGCCTCGTCGCGCCTTGAAACACTTGTGTATAGGCGTGTTACAAATGTCATATCATATCATATCATATCATATCATATCCAGGTGGATGTTAAAGTCTCCAAGAAGGAGGAGTTGAGTGGTCGAGGCCAGGAGGGAGGAAGAGAGGTCCGCCCACTCAGAGAGGAAGGAGGTTATCTGACCAGCTGGCCGATAGTACCCACAGTAAGAGAGTGGCCAGGAGAGAGAAAGAGCTTGCAGACAAGGCATTCATAAGAGGTGTAGGCCTGCATATGAACGACAGAGGCAGGAATCCACTCTGGGAAGATCAAGGCTACACCCCCTCTGGAACAGTTGTATGTCGCCACAGATATGCTCTTGTAGCCATCAGGGATAGAAAAATCTCTGGATCTACTGGAACGCCTCGCAAAGCTAATTGCCCTGTGAATGCCCGTATGAACTCCCCCACATTTAAAAAGTGTATTCCTGGAGCGGAGCACACTATTCCTTGATCAGTAAATGAAATCGTCATGTTATGTTTAGTCATTAAATCTCTTCCCAAAATATTAACCGGTGTCTGTTGTGAATATAACAAGAGAATGGACATGTCACATTCTCCTATGGATACTGGTAATTTATCAGTAAAAGGAATTAGACTCGTAACTCCAGAGAACCCTTGAGCATTCATGGCAATACCTGACATTGGATATTTTCCTTCTCGTATACACAAACAAATTGCTCCAGTGTCTACAAGAAAAGGAAATGATTTGCATCCTATCGTCACATCGTCCCTTGGTTCCTCTTAGAGGTCTGGTGTCTTAGATAGTACTGAACACATCAAGTCACCCTGTGAGATGTCCTATTGTGGATACAGGCTCATCCCCGTCCCTGTGAAAGGATTTCCTCCTACCACAGTGACACCTATTATTCTGGTTGTCAATACTTGTCCTGTGTTCGTATATTGCTGTGTCTGCATAGGGGTTTGTTGTGACTGCCCTTGTCACGGATTCATTTGTACTTGTCCCTGCTGTGGTACTTGTACTCACAGCACTTTTTTCTGATAAGATGTTTGATCCTGGGCAAAGCCTTCTCTGGTCTGTGTTCTATATGGTGGAGGGTAAGCTGACCCCCCTCTAGAGAACTGTCCATTCTGTACATTCCCTTGGCTCCCACATATACTGCAATATGTCCTGTCATTCCACAATTCCAACATACTGGAGGAATTCTCCTATTAGTCCCTCCTTGGTTATATCCTCCCTGAGCATTTTGGTTCTCATTTCTGTGTACCTTGAAACCCACCTTGATTATTTTGAAATCCGCCTCCTCTTCCTCTATAACCCATACCTCTGCCTTGTGGTGTAAACCCATATCCACTTTGGTACATCTGGCGCAGATTATTCACCTGTGATGCACCCATTGCTTCTCCACTTGTCAATACCAACCCCTTCTATCGCAAATGTTGACAATTGTTTCTGTACTAATTTGGTTTCCTGTATTTTTCTATTCTCATCCTTTGTTTTCTCTCAGGATATGCTATGGGATCTTTAGGTTGTTCCAAATCTGACCATCTGACTTCCTTATAAATTTGCAGACTTCCTTCAGGGGCGCACGCGCCTCCTCCTTCTGCTCCAAGAACGGACTCCCTTTACTCGTCTGAGATATCTAGTCCCCAACTAGTGTGACTATCATCCTCTTCACTCTTATCCAAGTTCAGTCTGCTCAAAGACAATGCTTGACGTTCATCACTGAATAGGTTTCCCTCCTCACTTTGTGATTGAGGTACTAGCGATCGATCATTGTTCCCTCGAGTTCAATACTCGCTACTTCACCTTAACTGTTGATAGACCTTATCGATCCTTTCTCCAATACTTTCTGCATCAAATCTTTCTTCTTCTAACACTACCCAAGCTACTTCTGGTGTTACATCCTTTATCGGAAGAATCTCTTCCACTCTGTCCCGTCCTATTTCTGGCCTCTGCCTCATTTGTTTTTTACGAATGAGACTGGTGTCGAAACACTGCTGTCTCCTTTTCAGTTCTATTTCTTCATATACTTCCCCCTGCTTTCTCGCATCCCTTCTAATGCTTTCTTCCTCTTGCCTTCATTCTTTTCCTCTCCTTACTCCTTCCCTTCTTTCCTCTTCTTCCCTTCATCTTTGTAATCTTTTGTCCCTTAATCTGTGTGCTTCTTCCTCCTGTCTTTCTTTCCTTTCTATCCCTTTCTTCTATCGCTCTCTGTCTATTGTCGTACTTTCTTTGTTCTTCTGCTTGTTCCTCTATTTTTTCTTGCTCCTCCAGATATATCTGCTCTAGTTGCTCCCTGGTTTTCCTTTTCTGCTCATCTTCTTTCAATCTCTTCTCTCTTTCTTTATTCGTTCTTTCTTGTTCGTCCTTATCTTTTCTTTACCTAACTTCCTTGATACTTTTCCCATCTATCTTAAGTAATACCTGTCCTCCCATCCATTTGTTTTTTACGAGTTCTAGCTCGTCAGCCTTATCCTTCTCTCCTTTCCATCTCTTAATCCCCCAGTCTATTTCTGTCGACAAATGTGACCGCTCACTCTTTTCGTCTTTGTCTTGTATGATCTTATAAATCTCTTCCTTTCTCTTATTCTGCTCCGGACTATCGTCACTACTGTAAGCGAGGGGTTCATATATCGGAATACTACACCCCGTCGATGCTCTCAGTTCTTTTAAAGGATACACCCCTATTTTTCCATAGCAGCACCATCTGCTTCAGGTGAAATAGGCCTGGTCACCAAAAAAAAGTGGCCCACCCATCACGACTCTTGACCCCCACCCCAAAGTGACATCCCAGGAAGTGATGAAACACGACCTTTCACCCCTTGAGAAACCAGGAAGTGGCATCAAATAGCATTGTACCTAAGTACACTAAATTACTGTGAATCCAAGCAGACGTCCAAGGCCAGATGATAATATGTTATTGTATAGCACTTGGGCTTAAGCTCTTCTTCATAGAACAAATATGCACACAATATCACCCAACCTGTGCTGGTACTCATTTATCAACCTGAGAAGGATGAAAGGATTTTTGAGAAAAAAAAATGGGCAAAAAAATACATGTTTTTCAAATTTGTTTTTCCAAACCAGGCATGGCCAGAAACTGACCCCAACTCCCCAGGGACGATTTCGGCCCGGCCACTGGCCGAAAGGCCGAGGGGCCAATCCGACCCTGATGCCAATGTTTGTCCACATTTAAAATCTTCCATCCATCAATCTTCAGTTGTTTTTTAATTGTACTGAGCCCTGACCACAGAGATGTTGTCCTGTGGGCTGGTTATATCTGAGGTATTGACACACGCATAACAAACAACTCAGCGATAGAGTTTATAGGTTTCAGGGGATTGGTGCCGAGATACCAAACCTTTCACCTTTAATGTGAAAATGTTCAGGGTATTTAGCTAAGGGCTACAAAGACATTGGCATCTATGCTTGGGTGATTGGCACAAGGATATATAGCTTTTCATGTATAGAGCTAAATGTGCAGCTTCACAGGAGTAAAGAACATTTCACCTTTTGGCTTTGTTTGCGAACTGTCTTGGCAAAGGGACCACAAATATTTTAACTTTAGGCGTAATTCACCTCAGCAGGGCTATGTGGAATGATACAAGTTGGAAGTTGTGCCTCTAGTGCTGGCTGGATGTGATTAGGGGATTGGCACAGGATTGCAGAACCTTTCATTTCCATTTAGGGCTGCATATTCTCTTGTGAGTGGTACAGGGATATGGAAAATGTGCACTCAAGAGCTCATTGTGGCTTAAAGATATTTAAAATGTTGTCTCTGACATTGATGTGATCAGAAGATTGGGTACAGGGATACATACACCACCCCCGCACACACCCACAAACGCGCATACACACATCCTTACACACACCCCCACATATATATTCCCTCACACTTAGGGTAGGATGTGCTCAGGGCATTGGGAAGGTGTGCTTTGGAATCTTTACCATGTGATACTAAACCTTTCATGTCTAAATCGCAGTGCACTCCGGATATTGGCACAGGAATACAGAACATCTCACCTCTATGTCCCAGGAATGAAGAAAGGCAAATGAGCGTGTCCATCATTGGGCCTCATTACGAGTCCGCGGTAACCGAGGCGGTAAAACCGTCTGGTTACCGCCGGACTCGTATTACCATTCTGCCTCCGTGATTCCCGGAATTACCAGGGCATTGCAACCCCGGTTTTCCGGGAATCACGGAGGCGGAATGGTGTTAATCCCCATTCCCATCGAGTCCTATGGGACTCGATGGGAATGGGATCATGGAAACACCGGCAGCATCTCGTAATGCTGCCGGTGTTTCCTCGTCCGCCTGCAGGCGGGCGGTGTTAAACCCGCCAGGTCAGACCTGGCGGGAACATCACCTCCCTCCTGTAGGAGTCGGGATCAGGCGGTCCGGAAACAACGGTGGCGGCGGGTTTACCGCCACCGTTATTTCCGGACCGCCTGAATTGTAATGAGGCCCATTGTGTCTTCCCTTCCCCCATTTCGACGTTACAGAAATGAAAGGTGCACATCGTTCCTGGCATCTAACCCCTCACCACCATTATACCCCGATGCGAGAGACGCTACTCACTGAGGCAACCCTACAGACCCTACCCTGAAGACATCACAGAGGCGATAAATATGCAGACGAAGGAACAATGAAACAAGCTGTAATCATGAAGTAGGCAACTGACATCATGGCTGGAGCCAGCACACAGGTGCATTAGACACGAAGCACATATATATCCATCACGCAGATACAAGAACAATAGGTCAAATTGCATCCTAGATACAAAAAATATGTTTGCATCTACTAGATTAGAAAAAAAATAGGGGGTCATTCTGACCCTGGCGGTAGGGGTTTAACGGCGCTGGTAGAGCTATAGGAGGTAATGGCACCCACAGTAAAAGGGCTAAAACTCTTGTAATATACTGAGTAGAATAGTTCAAAATGCGGTCCTCCCACACGTGACTTGCAGCTGGAAGATAATTCCTATTCATTAGAGTCAGACATGAGCAGACAGAAACCTTCGTTCCCAGGGGTGGACTGGCCTATTGGGAACTCTGGAGATTTCCCGGTGGGCCTCTGCAACCTGGGCCTCTTTTGTGTGGTATTTCCATATTTTCTCATAGGAAAAGCATTGGGCTTGCTGAAAATGTCTAACATGGGGCCACTTTGAATTTCATTTCCAGGGCCTCTTTTGGTCCCCAGTAATTATTTCCAGGGCCTCTTTTAGTTCCCAGTCCACCCCTGTTCGTTCCTATCCACTTCTTGGGACAAAAGATACAAGGCACTGTGAAGATGAAAGCAGAATATCCTGCCTTCCTATGTTCTGTTCTGTTCTGTTATGCAAACTTGTATAGTGCGGACCTACCCCTCTAAAGGCATCATGGCGCTAAAAGACTGTGAGGAAGACACAGCCGAAAGAATCAAAAACAGAGATCGGAAAAGAAGGGTCTTCAGTTGTCGATGAAACCACAGGTGATTGTGGGTCGCACGTAGGCAAATTGTTCAACAGAACCGCTGCCGCCACAGAAAAAGCTTGTCCTCCCACCGGAGAGCATTTAAACCTATGAAAATGAATAAGGCAGGCATGCTCAGATCTCAACAATCGAGTGAGAGTGTACGGATGAAATGTTTCCTGAAGGTACTCTGCACCAACACCATTAAAAGCATGGTGGACGATGCATAGTGTCTTAAACTCAATCCAGCAAGCAACAGCAGCCAGTGTAGATGGAGGACAGGCAAGATGGAGGCATGACAAAGGGCACCAGTATCAGCCCTGGCAGAAGAGTTATGCAGAACCTGTAGCCTATTAAGAAGATAGAGAGGTTGAGCTAAGTATAAAGTGTTGCAGTAGTCAATCATTACAAGGATGGACGCTGGCACCTCAGGAACACGAAGATGCCCTGGCAAAAAGGGTAAAATCTTTTAGAAGAATTTTAATTTTAAAGAAGCCTTTTTTTCAGACCATGCTGAAGAGATCCAGAAATTCTACAGCCCATGTCTTTAACCACTACAAATAGGGTAGAAAGTGGATCCAGAGAAGAAGGGCAAAATGCCTGTATCCTTTGGGAAGTAAATAGAGAGGCCCCACCACCAGAACTTCTGTTTTGTCAGCATTCAGCTTCAGCCAGTTTTGATTCATCCAGCTACCCATGGACTCCAAACAGCCACGCAGAAGAGCCGCTGCATCAGCAGCCGCCAAATCGAGCTATGGAAAATGTGGGTATCGTCTGCGTATGAGTGGCAGCGGAACCCGTGGGGCTGGATGACTGGATGAGCATGGCCAAAGGCTGAACATAGAGATTAAAAAGAATAGGAGAAAGAGCAGGACCCTGACGAACCCTGCAAGTGACAGACAGCGAAACAGTAAGAAAATGCCAAAGAGAGAGTGATTGAGAGCGATTACTCAGAAAAGATCCAAACCAGGACAGGACCGAGACAGACATTCCAGCACTCAGCAGAGGAAGAAGAAAGGTGGGGTGGTCAATGGTGTCAAAAGCCACCGAAAGATCTAAAAGAATAAGCCTCACCACCCCACCCTAATCGGACATTCGTGCAAGATCATCCACGACAGAAACAAGCACCGACTCAGTACCTCGCCCTGGTCTGAAGCCAGAATGAAACGGTTCAAAGAAATTGACTTTTCCAAGAATGAAGAGCGTAGGGGAGACTCCAGTGACTCCAGAAGCTTCATAAGAAAGGCTAAAAGAGAGATGGGATGATAGTTAGCAGAGAGAGTAGGATCCAAAGTGTTTTTTTAAGAGTGGTAAACAAGTGTGTTTGAGATTAGAAGGGATAACAGCAGAGGAAAACAACTGATTTACTGCACCAGCCATGGCAGGAGCAATGGTCGCAATGATTGATCTCCTAATAGAAAGGGAAATAGAATCCAAATGCGAGGTTGACCTATTTTTTTGGGTGGCATTTATAATATCTGAAGATGAAAAAGGAGGGAAGTCTGACCAGGATGATCGCTCCGCTCCCATACAATCCAGGACAGTGTTAGGAGAGAAAGGCAACATAGAACAGGCAATCTTCTGACGAATAATCAACATATTATCCATGAAAAATGTGGCGAGAGAATCACTTAAGGCTTAAGAGAGGATAACAAGAGCCTCTTCAGAAGTTGCTGAAGAAAGAGACTTGGCAATCTGGAAAAGCTCCTTTGGTGGATTTAAAGCCACTTCCTCCTGATTAATGAAATGGAGGCATTTTGCCTCAAAAATAGCTTTATGGTATACCGCAAGGGACTATGAAACAAAGTTCTCATATTAGGGCAATAACTGGGCCTCTATTTGTGCTCTGCCCATCTACAAAAGAGCGTAAGTTCACTGACTGTGAAGTAAACTAGGGCTCGGCAGGATGGGAGCACGGGTGTGAGTGCCTCAGGGGAGGTAGAGTGTTAGCTGTGGCAGTGAAAATCTGTGAAAGGTTTTCAAGATCTGTGTTGGCTTGTGGCCTAGGGAATCAGAAAATGGAGACCTTATTGGGATAAGTAGCACCTTGGAGCAGTTCTCATAACCTTCAGTTGTTGCTCAGGTGCTGGTAACTGTCTAGAGTGCCAAGGCTGAGAAAGCCGCCACTGGCCTATCCCTTGTCACCTTTAACACTTGTCTAATCAGTGTTGCAGCCACCACTCACAGTGTGCCATGATGACATGTTTTCATTTGTATCTTTTTGTAGGTGGTCTAAGGTGGAGCTAGTAGATATGGCCTGACCAATTGGTGTACTAACCCCCCAATTCCCTTAACCAATCCCATCCCACCTTAGGTTTTCTGAAATGTAACATGTATTGTGATGTCATACTCATTTATAAGCTGCTAACAAGGGTGGAACAAGTTGAGAGATTGTCGAAATAGCTGTGATATCCATAGCTGTCCCTGTTTAAACACTCTTTTGTTGAATAAAACAGTACTTTTTCAAATTACTGTACTCTTCCATTTGTGTGTGGGATTCCACCTGGCCTGTCCACTTGCTTATTCAGAGGGGGTTTCCTCCCCATCACAACATGTGGTAGCAGAGGACGGTTCACCAATACCCTCACTGATGTGCAGCTTTTTCCCACAGCCATCATGAAGGACTGTGTTGTGCCACGTGAGAACCGGATTGTCAATCACGCATGAACGCAGATGGTCATCAGGAGCCCCTTTGGTGAAATTCCTGCCTGCTCCCCACAGGGAGCCCTACAGACCGGAAGGTGGAGTGGCATATTGTGGAAGAGGCGGTACCAAAGGCTTTGACAGACCAACAGATTTAACTGTGAGAGCACTAACTTGACAAACAAAGGTGGGAGGGAAGTGCTGTATACGTTGTGGGGAAGAAGTGGTGAAGTATCTATTTATGAGAGTTTACCTGTAGCCAGGGTTGTGGAAGGTGGCAAAAAAACACAGAAGGTTTTCATGTGTCAAGGCATAGAAGAAGGGCCATGCCCCTATGGGGCAGTTATAAGAAAAGCACAATCCCTTGTCAAAAGTGAAACAGAAAGACGGCTGTGGGGTTGAGGTCTTTTGCTTATTGGAGTGTTTTGGGAGTGAATTTATATGTTGTATGTGCTTAGAGGTTGCTGGCGTCAGTGGAGAGAGGTGAGAAAGATTAGCAGAAGGGTGTTAACTGGAAACAGGTAGTGACTAGGTTCTGGAGGATTGATAATAGGAGCTGGCTAGCCCATGGTAGAGGGCATGTAGATTGTGGTGAAGTGACAGAAAGGTTCTTGGGTTTCTTGTGGTGTGAGGTACTAGCCGAATAGTGGGGAGCTGGCTCGAGGTTGTGAAAAGAGGTTATAATGATATTGGTGCAGGCTCCACAAGGACGTGGAGGTTTGGGGCAGGCCTTGAAGGGCAAAGTTTGGAATATGGGCAGCGTTTGTGGTGTGCGCCCCAATTGGTGTTGGAGAAGCCAGAGAGACTTGCAGGAAGGCTTGAGAAGTGTTGAAGTGTGGAGAATGTATATTCATTGTTGATGAAAGATTGTGAAACTAGAGTGAACATATTTGGAGTACAAACAAAAGTCAATTTTGAGGTCAAGTAAGTATCAGCAGTCAGAAGTGTGACGTGCCATTATGGGAGACACTCCCCTAATGCATTTGTGCAATTGCCTTCCATTGTATAAAATTAAGATTTGTAAGTATAGCACGGAATGGACTTACGAAACGGTAGCCAAGATGGTAAAACTTTGGCCCCAGGAGGGCAGTCTTTCGGAAACTGTGCTCCAACACATGACCACGTGTTTACATGCTGTGTATAAGGGCAATAAGCTACAAAGCAGGCTAGCTATTCTAGAACTACGGAAGATGCTGAAGGATGAGGTAGAGGACCCAACCTGGAGAGAGTGGACACTTAATCAGCACAACGTGAGGGGCAAAGCACCCACAGCTCTTCCTCTTCCTCTCCAGAGCATCGATACACCAAGTGAGGGACAGGGATTTTAACCTTTGAAAGAAATGAAGGTCGCGGCAGGTTACACTAACCCTGTGTATGCAGACCTTGCATATAGCAGTGAAGACACAATAAATGGTTCCAAGTTAAATAACTCAAGTCACTACCCATGCGCGATGAGTATAAAGAGAGCTGCAAACTGCAGGCGAGACTAGCAGAGACTGCCATGGAAGGGATGACATCTAACAAGAGTGAGTGGGTGGGCGGACAAATATTGTTTAAACTAGATGGACAACACAAAAAAGCGACCCCAACACCAGCGAAAGAGAAGCTAAAGGCAAACAGGACAAAAAGAAAGAAGAAGCGTGACAGAGAAGGAACTTAAAGGAGGAAGAAAGAGAATGAGAAAAGGTGATAGAAGACATGGAGGAAAACGAAGAGAAGGAAAGAAACCAGCAGGAGAAGAGGAGGAGGGAATTAGAAGAAGCAGAGAGGTAAAAGGAAAGGGAAGACTGGGAAATGATGAGACAAAAGAAGGAAGCAAGGGAAAGGCAGAAGGAAACTGAAGAGAAAGCAACAAGGGAAGTAGAGGAAGAAAGGGAGAGACAAGTGCAATTGAGCAGAGAAAGAAATATAAATGGCTCATCTGAGAGCATTTATGCAAGAGTGAGAAGAAAGGTAAAGAGCAGGAGCAGGAAAGAGAAAAGATTTAGGAGAAACGGTTTAGGGAAAGGGAAGAAATAATGAAAAATCATATGTTTCCTGATAAGGATAAGGGAGAGGGTATGCAAAGGAGTATTGGGACATTATACCGTTGTAGGAAAGATAGCAGTGCTACCCTTAAGGTGGCAAGAAGCAGAGCAGGGTCTCCACAAAGGGAGGAGCCCAGATCGTTAGACAGAGCCATGAAGGGGTGTCGAAGGAAAAGCATGTTAAAACGGTTGAATTTTGAGAATGAAGAGGAAGAGGAGAGTGATGCCAGTTGGGGGACAATGGGGTCAGATGTGGAAAATGGGGAAAGCGAAGAGGGGAAAAAGAGGAGGAATGCAAACACCCCCTCCAAGGGGGCAAGCCTAGAACGGGAGGCAGAGTGGTCCGAGGGGAAAGAGATAGAAAGAGAAAGGCCCATACTTAAGACACACACTAAGTGCCCAAAGGGTTGCTTGCATAGCTTAGTTGAAGTTACCCCAAATACCCAGAGGTAAGGGCATTACCAGGACAAAAGAAGGCGAGCATAACAGGAGCATTAACATAAACGAAAGGTATCAACAAACCCAAGAGTAAAGCAGAGCTGACCCAATTCCCGTCATTAGAGAAAGGGGGAAGAGGGCCACAATATAAACCATGGTCACAAATGGACAAAGACAACCTGATATGTAAATTACCATTGTTGACAGCAGGGGCGGGAAAAAGGATTAATGAGGTAGAGAAACTGACAGCAGTGATGGTGGTGGCAGTGGGTGACATTAAAAGCTTGCTTGCTGCCATTCTTGGGGAAAGGGCTGACGACATTTGGAAACGGGAGGGATATCCTGGGGTGACTGCACAGAACTGGACACATGATGGAGCACCTTTTAATAACCGCAGGGCAGCCGTATGGCAGGCACTCAGAGCACAGTACCCCAACACGTCAGACATAATCCTGATCATGGCACACAAAATGCATGAGGATGAGGACCCCCATTGAATATATTCAAGAGCGTTGGCGTCTTGAGACTGCTGAGCTGTGGACCAAGACAGTAGGTCTGTTCTATAACATATTATGCCAGGTATTACCCGAGCAAATACAGAAGCAATTGAAGAAACTAGTGAGAAAGGAGGTAAAGCCGTGGTCCGAGACCCTGTTTACTATAGTTCATTATTGCTGGTTGATGCAAGAGAATCCTAGAAATAAACATGAGGAGAGAAAGCTAGAAGAAGCGAAATTAATTCAGAAAAAAGCATGAAAATATTCACTGAAAGGGGTGATTCTGACAACTGGAGAGGGAGTGGTCACATGAGAAACACAACTCAATCAGTCAATGGCAGGATGGATCTTTGCCAGAAGGTGAAAGTATAACTATGGCATTGTGTAAGAGGGCGGGTGCCCAGAGGGAGAGGGGTTGGGTTTCAAGCTCTGCAAGGAGGAGGAGGGATCAGCAGGGGGCTTTCCAGACCCATGGGACCACCAGAGCAATGTTGGGCATGTGGGAAGATGGGACACATAGCTCAGGTGTGTAGAAGCAGGGGAGGGATGCAACCAAGCTGGCAAGGCCCAAGATGGGGGACAACTTATCCACTAGCATATGGCGCAGTGCCACCTGACTATTATGCTCAAAATCACATGAAGTACCAGGCATAGGCACTGCAAATACACCAAACTCCCCAAGTGCCGCTGCAGCCACAGACACAGTCACAAGCACCGACACAACAGAATACCGTGGCCACATGGAATCCAAATACTGCAGTGCAGACTCCTTCACCCAGAATAGGGAACAGGATGGTAGTGGGAGGGAACTCTTTCACCAGGACAGTGATGAACCTATACTCACAGTAGGACTGCCCGAAGACTGACTTGATGTGTTCAATCCTATCTGTCACACCCGACTCACAAGAGGAGGCATGAGTGGGGGTGACCATAGGTGACAAGACGTTCTCTTTTCTCATAGATACAGGGGTCACCAGATCCTGTGTTAGGGAGGGGAGGTACCTAATGTCAGGCATTGCCATGAATGCACAAGGCTTTTCTGAGGCCACACATTTGGTTTCATTTACTGACGAATCGCCCCTGACCGTGGGAGAACACGACCTTACTATGCCACTATTATATTCCTGACAGACCACAGTGAACATAATCAGAAGGGACATGATGAGTAAACTCAACATGACCATCTAATTTATCGAGCAGGGAATAGTGTGCTCCACTCCAGAGATTCATTACATGAATGCATAGGAATCCATATTGATATGTTGTATTCAAACAGCACAGAGGAGGGTGCCCCTAGATCTTGAGGTGTTTCAATATGGGGTGAATCTTTTGTTGGCATGGCTTCCTGGGATGCAGGGCAAGATATTGCGACTACGCACAGAGATTTTGTTCAGGCCAGAGATTCCCCTGGATGAGGAAGAAGCACATGTATTCCCACTAGAATTGGAAGCAGTTATAGTAATGAAGAGAGAGTAATTCTTCATGGGATGGATGACGAAGGGCAAACATGGCATGCAGTGATTTCCACATATGGAACACAGCTGTTTTGAGATGACTATTCAGATGAAGAAGTGTTTTTTTTTTATAAACATTACTTATTGGATGAGAATTGAGAACAGGGAAGTACCACAGAGAATGGCCCTCCTAAAAAGAACCCCATAATTTCTTGAAGATGACTTGGCACAGGTGCCATCCATCCTATAGACCAACAGTCCTTATGATGTGGGTCTATTGAAGGGAGTTGGGGCAGTCAGGATTAGATTGAAGCCATGAGCAATATTACTCAGATTGAAACAATATCCCATGTCCAGAGAAGCAGATGAGAGCATATTCGAAACTATTTCAGCACTAGTACAAAAGGGAATCTTGGTGCCATCACCATACATCCATGTACCCAGTGAAAAAGGTGAGAGTTGGATCATGGAGATTTATTAAGGATTTGCAACCCGTAAACAACATTGTTGAGGCAGAATATCCATTGGTTCACAACCCAGCAACGATATTATATAACATCCCATCCAAAGCCACACATTTTAAAGTGATCAATTCTCAATTCCCCTCCATGACGAGTCACAAAACTTGATTTTGTTTTCATATAGAAATAAAAAGTGGAAGCATTCAAGATTGCTTCAGGTATACTGTGAATCCCTTTCCATATTTAACAGAGTTCTTCAAATGGACTTAGAGAACGTACACCTTGACAGCATAGTAGTTCAGTATGTGGACAATATTTTTGGTATGCAGTGAGACAGAAGACCAGTGCCGTAAAGACTCAGTACAGCTGATGACAGTCTTGGCAGACAAAGGGTACAAGGTGGACAAGAAAAAAACTGCAATATTGCCAGGAGGAGGTCCTATACATTGGGCAGTTAATATCACATGAGGGGAGGAAGGTGACCGCTGAGAGAGCGGAGGCAATCATGAAAATGCTGCAGCCAAAGGCAGTGAGGGGGATGCAGCAATTTTTGGGCTCATGCAACTATTGCAGAGCATGGGTTTTTGACTACAGAACATACACCAGACCCCTCCTAAATGGACTCAAGGAAGCCCAGTGAGATGACAGCAAGATAGCTTGAACAGATGAAATGACAGAAGCATTCAATGAATTAAAACAAGTGATATGCACAGTACCAGCATTGAGGATTCCTGATTACAGTGCAGAAATGCACCTATTCTCAAGCTCAAACAGTGGTGATGACAGCAGTACTCACACAGAAGACTACCATGGGACACAAATCATTGGCCTACTACAGTGCGCTTCTGGATCCAGTAATGAAGGGTCACTATTCCTGTGAACAAGCACTGGCTGTAGCAGCCTTTGCAATTTAGAAGTCAGCAAATATTACAATGTTGCGAGACAGCGCTATATGTAGAGCATACCCTTTCACACCATTCTTGAGAAACCCAAAAGCACACTGACAACACAAAGGATATCTGGATACGAGGTGATCATCTCAAACCCAGCAATTAACATAGTGAGATTTAGGATTGTGAACCCATCAACATTTATAGCAGAGCCGGTGGAGGAGAGAGATTACATATCCCACGTTAGAGAAAATACCCTAGGAGGGCGTGAGGTGTTCTTTATTGATGGGTCCTCGAAGATTGACCAGTCTTTGGGGGAAAGATACACAGGGACGTGGCAAAAGTGAGACAGAGTGAGGTTTTTGAGATAGTGACAAGCACAAGATTGCCCTCACATTTTACAGCACAAGCAGCAGAACTAGTGGCACTTATTGTAGCACTCAAGACACAAGAGGAGGAGGAGGAGAACACAGTGTACTTGAACTCCACCTACATTATGTCAACAGTGCACACAGGACTGTCATGATGGAAAAGGTGGGTCTTCTTGGGTTCTGCAGCATGTGGCCCTATTGGACAGACTCATAGATGCACTACAGTACCCATCAGCCATTGCTGTGGTGAAGTGAGCGGCCCACACGGTGGGGAGGACAAGATCTCTTGTGGCAATGAAGCCGCAGGCACAGAAGCCAAAAGAGCAGTATATTGTTTCAAAATAACTGAATTTGATATACCACTTAACAAATAGACACAAGCACGAAACATGGTAGTGAAGAAAGGGTTTAATTCCTTGCCCATCACCCAGATATTAGAGTTGCAGGGACGAGCACCACCAGAAGAGCAGGAACTCTGGAAAAGGGGAACTGGGTGTTCAGTATCTCCCACAAATAAACTGTGGTGACAAGAGAGCAGCGGTAAACTGGTTATGCCCCTCGCTCTACTGCAGGTAGCATTAGAGCAACTCCACCATCCAACCCATACAGTTAAAGAGAGTCTTGCATTGTTGCAGATTATGGAAGAATGGTTCACTCCAAACTTGGCAGAGCTTGCTGCCACCTTTGTTTTTAATTGCATTGTGTGTCAAAAGTATACAGCAGAACACACCTTGTGAGTAGTGAGAGGAGCAATACCCTGGGCCATTGGGACCTTCCAGCATCGGCATATAGATCATGTGGATATGATCCAAAGTTGTAATGGCTACAGATACATGCTGGTGGTTCTATGCCCTTTTTCACGATGGATCGGAGCCGGTCCATGCACCCACCCAGATTCCACCTGTGCTGCAAAAATCCTCGTAAGAGAGGTATTCCCACTAAGGAGGGAGGGGGGGCGAAGTCCTCCGGTATGACAACGGACCACATTTTGTGAATGAAGTATTTGAGTATATCACAATCCTACTGGGGATTAAGCAAAAGTTCTCCTGCACTTATCACCCACAAGCGAATGGAGTTTGTGAACTCCTCAATGGCCTGCACAAAGAGAAATTAGCCAAACTAAAGATGAGACTGAAAAAAGGATGGCTACATTGCCTGCCTTAGCCCTTTTCACCTTACACAACCAGCCTGGCTCCGACCACCACTTAACTCCTCATGAGTTGGTGACAGGACGCTGCATGCATATCCCACTTGCTCCTCCCACCACAGTGCTAACTGATGCCAGAACGCTGCTGTTGTTTTAGGAGCTGAAATGCATCAATACCTATCAGCTTTAATGGTGAGTGTTTCTTTTATTTACCACCAGCTTCAAGAACAGCAGGGGTAGTCTAGAAGAATGAGGAAGGCGACGTATCAGTAGACATACAAGAACTGCTCAACTGCCACCTCCCCCGCCTATACCCTGGAGATACTGTTTTACTGAGGAACTTTAACAGGGTGTGGCACAAGTCATGTATGAGGGACCTTTTATTGTTGAAAGTGTCACCCCCACAGTAGTGAAACTGGTAGGGAGGGGGGTTTGGATCTATATTGGTGATGTCAAACTCGGCACAGGTTAGACCCCCCTGCCCACGTCCAAGACAATGGAGCACAAGAAGAAGAAGAACGAAGAGTGCAGACGTGTTCCATGACAAGAAGCAGACTAGCATTAACAGAGAATTAGTGCAGGCACACTTTCTTTTCACAAGCAACCAACATGTTCACATGAACTGTGTCTCTAGAAGAAGGAGCATCTTTTCAATAAAACAAAGACAAGTGTCAAATGTTACCCTTTCAGATTGTCGTCTATGCCTTTCTCACATATATAGCCAATAGCTACACTGTATTCAAGAAAATCAAGGTGCCCATTACTGCCTTACTCAACAACCCCAAGACTCAGTTCATCTTTGAACAAATATTTGTGGCAATATTGATTACATTCTTTTTGTAGAGTTTTAGTACTTCGAAATAAGTGTAAGAGCATAAAGAAGAGAAACATGAAACAATGATGATGATAAACAATGTTGTACATTTTTCTAAGCATCGGCTTATAGCTTACAGACAACGAAATGGGTGTGCACACTTGCAACACATGGATTCAACTGTGAAGGCAATTGTAGCAATATTTTCTGCATTCTGCTGTCTCTAACTCTGTACCCTCCTAGCATTACAGAAAACAGCACTTTATTATGCACATGAACCAGCACATGCTAATGTGAAGCATGTTCCCTTAGTAACTGAAGTAATGACCCAGACCTTTACCAGTTCCACTGAAGAGATAAAGAGGATCAAACAGAGCGTCACCAACAATTTTGAGCATGTAAATGCCTACATGTCCAATTTGGCCCAAGTCACCAATAATATGTTGTACCAGCACATGACCTGTGTGTGGAGAGAGGCGTCAGGAGAGCTCTGCTATGCGTGTTCTCTCCTTCCCTTTGCCAGGAGCACTTACAGGACTTTTGTAGGCACCTAAATCCCAGCAACTAGCGCACGGTGCCTAATGCACTTGCCACTTTGCACAACTAGGAGCCCGTTCCAAGGGAAGTGGGCTACACTACGATGGATGTCACAAAAGATGTTTCCCTATGAGGATAGCAATATAAAAAGGCGAACAATGATAGAAGATAAAATGATACAATATACACTGGACAGCCCAAACAGAGGGGAAGCTAAAATAGTAACACAAAAGGAGTTACAGTGTCAAGGAAATGAAAGAAGAGAAATAGGGGGAATTCCTGGATGCTGGGAGAGGCCCCAATTACTAGTATATGTACAGGTATTTACAGGAGAAGAATGGGTTGAAGGGCTGATGGGATGCAAAGCACAAGCACTCCTGGCAGTGCCAGTGGAAGTGGTACAGAAAGAAAGTGATTGGGCAGAGTATTCAAAGTGGCACAAACCTAAGTAGGCCCTCTACCCATAATACCCCTCAAGTATGCATCACTATATTACCAGAATGATGTACCAGTAAAGGTTGGAGAAAACAAAGGGTGCAAACACAGCAGTACTTATGTACCACTATTGGGTTCCTATGTGAAAATCGCTGCAAAAATGGCCGTTTACACAAATAATCGCTGTAAAAAGGCAGTGGTTTTGCCGCCGCAATCCATGTAAAGGATGCGGGGGGGACCCCTGCAACCCCCAACCCCATTATACCATTTAAGGGGAGCGGGGGACACCCCTGCAACTCCCGCTCCCCTTAAATGGTATAATGGGGTACACCTTTACCGGGTCAAACTACAGCATTTTTGCCACGATATTTTGCACAGGTGACATTTTTGCCGCAATTGTATTACTTCATACCCACTATTGGGCCTGTGGTTCCAAAGCTTACATGCAGTTGCCTCAGAATAGGGGATGAATATGTTCCTTGGTGCTACTGAACACACTAGCCTTGGTGGTACCCCAGAAAGACTAATAAAACAGGAGATGAGTCAAAGCTACCCTAACCAAAGGCGTGGCATAGGGTCACCAGGTTTGCAGTGGAGCTTGAGAATTGCTTGCTCAATAGACAGAAAACACCTGAAGATATAGAAATGAACAACAGTGTTTTTATTTTACACTAACAGAGAACGAGACACATTTACAAACTGCGCAGTAGCGCTGAAGATATGCATGAATGAGCACATTGAGGTCTGCATATGTGTGGGTTAGTAAGCAGAGTGACAAACAGTATTTTCTACATGTATTGTTTCAAATGACAATACATTTAACATTGTCGACACACAATTTTGTGTTTCTGGTTCGGTGTAAGTGGCTGGTGGATATGGCTGTGAAAATGGAACAGCGCTGTTACATCCGGTACCGAACGGTCTTCAGGACAGTTTGATACAGTTGGGTCAATGTTGAGGTTCGTCCGCCATGTACCAGTAAGTAGGCGCCTTGGTCAAGTTCTTTTTAGTCCAGCGTGTTGGACTGGGAGGCTGTCTGCAAGTGTCAGAGGCCTGGAGCTTATAGATGTACACCAGGAGCAGCTGTTAGGGTAGCTTTGACTCATCTCTTGTTTTATTGTACCTATTACCCTCTCGAGTCAAGCCTCCTTATAAAAAAAGAGGGTCTTCTCACTTATCTCTCACCCCAGAAAGACCTACAGATAGATGGATTGCCCAAAATGGATGCACACTAGAGGAAGAATAGGTTCCTGGAGCTGAACAGAGTAAAGAGAGGAGATTATATCTCCAGCAAGATGGAAGAGGCACTTGATGAGATACCAGAGGAGCACAGGCTGATCACTAGAACAGAAATGTTCTTCACCTCTGTTGTTCCTGGGATACAAACCATTGTAAATGCCAAATGGCTCCAAATTCCGCATTGGGAACTGTTGCAAGCAATCAACTCAATAGTAAAGGTGTTTAACACCATAAAAGAAGAGCTCAGAGCCATGAGGCTCATGACTCTTCAAAATAGGTATGTCCTCCACCTCATCACAGCAATGGAGGGTGGTGTATGCACAAAGATCAGGCCATCCTACTCACGATGAAGAAAATGGGACACTCACAGAAGGGTATACCGTAATTTCATCGCCGCACTTTTCATCGCAGGGTTTTTTGCCGCTTTTTGTTTTTTCGTGAAAAAAAACATCAACGTTTTGGGGGGGGGGGATTTGTTTAAAAATGGGTTTCGGGTGTTTGGGATGTAAAAAACAGAAAAAAAAAAGAAAGGGGGGATTGCGGGGGTTACCCCCCCAAAAAATAAAATAATAATTCGATGTTTTTTTCGAAAAAGAAATCGCGGCAAAAAACCCTGCGATGAAAAGTGCGGCGATGAAATCACGTAGAACCCACAGAAGCAATAACACTGCTATCAGACCTGCATGCTAGAATGGACGAAGAAACAAAGTCAGTGGAGAGGAATGAAGATTGGCTGGAGTATGCTTTTTCCTGGATCCCCTCATGGGTGGCCAACGGACTGAAGGTAATCATAGCTGCACTAGTATTCGTTTTATTTGGGTTCTGTGTCATTACAGTAGCCATAGCACAATGTAGGAAGACAATCCAGAAGACGATAGGGATGAAAATATTGGTAGATGGGGACACTAAAACAGATGAACAAACACAAACTCTCAAAGTGCTGCAGGCACATTTCAAACAAATTCCCCTCATTCCTCCAGGTACAAAATTCTTCTATCCTCGAGACGCCCAAAATTACGTTGGACGTTGCATATAATGCAAACCAGATGGGGAGTGCTCCTATATGACCTGGAGTGTGGATGAACATGTGAAGTATCATGATAAAATGAGGGGGGTGGCGAAAGTATGGATCCCCAAAGCACACACCATTGGGGTAGGTCCTCCGGTCACGGTGGTTGATGACTCGACCAAAGGGGGGGAATGAAGAAAGGCAAATGAATGTGTCTGATCATTGCTTTGGCCCTTCCCCCGTTTTGGCATAACAGAAATGAAAGGTGCATATCGTTCCTGGCATCTACCCCTCACCCCCATTATACAGCCAATGTGAGAGATGCTACTCACTGAGGCAACCCTACAAACCGTACCCTGAATCCGTCGCAGAGGCGATAAACCTGCAGATGATGGAACCACGGAACGAGCTGTAATCATGAAGTAAGCAACTGACATCATGGCTGAAGCCAACACATGTAGGTGCATTAGACACGAAGCACATATACATCAATCACGAAGATACATGAACTGTAGGTCAAATTGCACGTATACACAAAAAATATGCTTGCATACACTAGATTAGAAAACATACACTCTAGTTTTCTTTTGCTGAAGTGCAAGACGCACAAGAATACATATAAAGCTTGCTTAATGCATAATGCATCTAAAATGCGTGGCCATGTAAACCAAGATGGGGTACGCAGCCACACTCAAGTGAGTGGGCGACATCAAGAAGCCTTGAGACTGCAGAGGTACCCTGTCTCACTGAGCTAGCAGAAAATCCATGCCTGAACAGCTCAAAAAGCAAGTGCACATTGTGACAAACCTGAAGGTGTCTCACCCGCTAGTCCACGGGGATCTGTCATCCAGGTGGCCAGGACACATCCATCACTTTTGGACCCAGTTCCTGGGAGTTGACCAGTGCGGGAGGATCACCTGAATGAGGGGTCCTTGAGGAGTGGAAGTGGGATACCGGAGGGTGAGACACGATATTCCCTTCCCAATAATACCTTTTCTCCATCCTACCGGGTAGGATACCTAGGAATTCAACCCCCTCCCCTTTTCCGACACAAACACTTTCTCACTGACAGTTCACCGTGAGCGACAACGGACTAACACCACAGCCGTATACCTGACATGTCCCAACACCATAGACAGGCAAGGTCAGGCAATTATGGATTATCACACACAACTGACTTCCATTACAATTCCCCACATGGATAAAAGGTGGAGCACGCAAGCACACTCTGAGCGAGGCAAACCACACAAGGAAACAGCAGTTCCAAGATGACAGTTTAATACAGGGAAAAAGACGGCGAAACCAGAGAGAGTCGCAAGGAGGGAAGTACCCGTAACCTCTAAAGACTGTTACTTTCGTGATCTTTGGAAATTAAGAAACCGAAAACCAGGAACTAAGGCTAATCAAACCTGCAGAATGTGTTGGAGCTACCCCGGGCTCTCCCGGGTCGATAACCAAGGCGAGGAGGAGCAATTTCAACTGTGGTACTGTCCTTGGCTCCTACAACAAAGCAGTGTCAGAAAAGACAGCACAGCCGGTGAATCAGGGAGGATGATACCAGAATTAGTTGTGTTTTGAACCAAGGTTGCAAGCAGCAACTTTGTATAAAGAGAACAGTGTGTGAGGCGTTGGCGATGAGCGACGCAAGTATGATTGGAACCAAAGAAGTAATTGAACTTTGTGATTGAACTTTGGGAGGCAACCCAAGATACCATACACAGAGTGGCCCGGCGCCACGTGGGCGCTCATTCGAAGGTCTCTGTTAGGTATCCAACTGATGCTGAATGTGAGAATAAGGAATACTGAGATCAAAGTGGTCATGCACATTCGAAAGCCTTTGATAGTTTAAAGTACAGCACAATTGGTCGGAGCCCGGCTGAGGGAGACTAATTGAGAGAAGGAAAAGGATCTGAGCCCGGCTGAGGGGCATCCGGGGTGAACCGTGAGTCACTCGAAAATAATTCTCTGAATATTGTTATAAAAGGTATCTGTGCCCAGAAGAGGGGATCCAACGTTGAACTTTGTTTTTGAAAGGGATCTGAGCCCGGCTGAGGGGGATCCAGGGTGAATACCCAAATTGAATATTGATAAAAGGGAAAAGAACATTTACATGTTGTTTTGTGTACACCAGGCCCTCTAAGTCAAGAGACTTGCGAGAAGCAAAGAGACTTGGACACAGGAGGTCCTGAACTGTGAAAATAGAATGGTATCCTCGTGCCACAGAAGCCAGAGTGTGTGCTTTGCTCAAGTGAACCATCTTGCCCCGTGCTGAAAATGTGAGAAAGGGAGGCCAACGGCCCAATCATCCTGATTTATCATTTTGTGATCACTTCTTTCTTTTTCACGAACTTCACGCCACAGTATTTGTAAATAATTAGTAAGGATTGGCAATCGTTTTTTTTGTATAGGCCCTTTTAATTTGGCAAGACTCCACTAGGACTGCATTATTATTATTCAATGGTCGTAGCTTGCTCCCATCTGTAGATTTAAGTTTACGCAGTAGTTTGTTTGTGCCTACACCTCTTTGCGCCAAATTTCTGATGTAAATGAATAAAAGTACGTAGTCAAGTTTCTTCAAGTATATTTTCTTAATTTATTTGATATATGTTCTGCCCATATGGATGACACGTGTTTCGGCGTTTCATTGGCGCCTTTTTCAAATCCGGGCCTTATTGAATGTAATGCGAATCTCCCTTTCATCGGGACCCCCGACGCTGAGGCATGAGCAAGAGAATTTTGTAGGTGGGATTTAACCCTGGAACTACCGTGATACACTTCAACCAAAAACTAATTCCCGGAAATAAGGAAAGGGAGATTCGCATTACATTCAAATGCGCCTGTTTTTTAATATAATTCCATTTATGGCTTCACTATGTTGACAAAAAGTAGATACACATACTAGTTCTTCTTTTTTCTGTAGTTGAACCTTGGTAACAATAGGGCCTCTCTGTTTGCAAAACGGGCTCTTTTTCTGGATTGTTTTATGAGTCGTTAAAAAGACCATTCCAGTAGTCTTTGTTCCAAAACAAGGGCATTTTTTGTAAAATTGTTGATATCTGTACAGTTGCGACATAGTCGCAAAAACATGCCATAAGGCAAATTGCGCAAGAGACTTGCCGGGTGTTGACTCTCATATTTTAGTGTTGGATTTCGTTCAGTCGCTTTTCTGTGTAATTCAGTGTGGAGAACACCTCCATCAGTGAAAATAGATAAGTCCAAGAATGCAATTCTCAAAGTGGAGTGTTCAAAAGTGAAATGGATGTCTATATCCACTTTATTGAGCCATTCCACAAACGCCAGCAAAGATTCCATCGATCCCTCCCAGATATTCCTGCTATGTAAAATAAAAAATCGTTAGAGTGCTGATTAATTTGTGATTAAATTCACAGAAAAATGTATTAGGTACAATAAAATCCTTAATACGCTTTTTTGCAAATCGTTTCCTCTGGATTTTCTTTCTGAGATGTATTGTGGCCTAGGGAATCAGAAAATGGTAACCTTATCAGAGATTGTCCTTCAAATATGATACAGGTTTTGGGAACTTTCCTAACGCCCACGGCTTAATATTTTCTTAATATTTTGTTTTAATTTGCTCCCATGGGGATACGATTTTGGGGATTCGAGCAAGGATAAGCTCTCAGAAGGGTAGGTTCTGTAAAACGTTGGGACAAATTGAATCGCTGAGACACATAGTAGCTGATTGCCTAGGAATTGGAGAGGCCACATTGCTTCATTTTGGAAGATGTGTACAGAATGGAGTATTTTTGTGCTTGTTGGAAGTCTGGTCTCGCCTACTTGCGGGAATTCAGAATTCTCTGACACTTGCTGTAATTAGATTTATTATATAGGTAGGTATAGCTTAGACCTGCTAACATGTAAGAAGTGTATTATATTGTTCTGAGCTGTGATATATTAAATGTACCCTTTTATATTTGAATCAAATGAATTTAAAAATTCTGAAATTATGCTTAAGGACTTTATGGTATAATGTGACTGGTTTATTTACATGTCTTTCTGCCTAATTGCTGGTGATTTTAGACCAACCAAAATTACAAAGGTCAAATGTCCTTGCATTCAAAACGTCTATGGAGAGCCTTCCTAAAGAAAGTTTGCTCGTGTGTCTATTTCTGGTGGACATTCTTCTAGGGCAATCCATCCCCTGTCTGCTGATGCAAGAGACCCTGAGAGCTGCCAACAGCCTGGTGCAAAATGCAATTCCCGTCATGTAAGGTCTTGCAAGGGTTGAGGGTCGAACCTCCTTAAATGACAATAAGATTTGAGCTTTGGGTCTCTCTTGTATTTAGATTTTTGTGGGCAGTTTGGAGTATGCTGTGTACACCTTTGATTTTGAACCCAAGGAGTGTTTCAATGCATTTGAACAAGGGATAGAGGCACTAAACAGAATTAACCTTTTCCTGGTGCCTTCCTCTCCTTCAGGATTGTCATTCAGCTGTAAAATGAATGAATTGCTATGCAATCTGACTGTATTTAGCAACTGATAAAAGCTGGTGAATGCCATAGGAATCCATTGTAAATGGAATCTGCAAAGCATAAGGCAGCATTTAAATTAATTAAATTACCAATCCCCTAGCACCTGAGCTTAAAATAGCAGCCGGGGGACAGAGGGCAGCCAGGAAGCAAACAGGGATCCCAGGGATGGTGGTTGGCTACCAACCCTCTAGGGCTGAGCACAGAAGCTGCTGATGCCCCAGCCAGCCTTTTGTGACAGAAATATGGTGTGTATTCGTTATAAGAATGGAGCAAAGTTGCATAATTAAAGAAAAGCTTGACATGCAATGTAACTACAAGAAGTTATTATGGATATCAACACTGAGGGAGGTATTTTGATTGGACTCTGGTGTGTCAAGGGAATTTAGCAACTTTTATATGGGGGAGACTGTGTCTGGGGGACTGATGTCATCCGATTGCATCCTGGTGTGGCCCAGGTGGGTGGTTGTAGAGGATTTCACTTGAGCCGAGTTCAGTGTGCTCACTGTAAGCTTAGGCTACAAGATCGCATATGCCCTCCAGGAGTCCAAGAAAGAAGCAGTATTTTATTTCCAGGGCAACCTCTCCTGTCAATCAACCGGAGGACATCAGTTCCAGGAACACCTCAAGTGGGAACAATGTGGGCCATGAACTGGAACGACAAACCTTCCAAGACAGGGAGAACGTGGGATGCCACAGTGCCACAGCAGCTGATTAAATGACCAATCTGGTTCTGCATGCCGCATATTCTTTTGAAACCTCCAGCTCCAGGTGGTTAATATCCTAACAAGAGGAATTACGAGTTCCATGAGGCCTAACCAATCCCAGGGAACAAAAAATAGCATCTTGGTTAGCAACCTGTCAGGGATCAGCTTATAAACAGAAACACCACCCCATGGATATGAGAGGAGCTGGTAAAGTTCATTCAGTGTTTTTTCACCCAGACGAAGTAGACATACCTGCTGATGTTCACTTGATACAAAGGGGGGCTGCTGGAGAAACAAGAGTGAAGGTACTGATGCAGAGAAGAAGGCAATGAAAGCATGGGGAGGTTGGAATGAGACGTGGAAATCTGTCAAGCCCTGAAATACCTAGAAAAGGAAGTCTAACCAGAAGGGATCAGCAGTCCCCTCAAAGCCCTGTGAGAAATGTAAAGTTGAGCTATAGGGTTTCACCAGCAACGCCTATAGGAAGATTGAAGCCATTTGCAGGAGGGCCAGATAATTGAAAGTGCCTGAATGTGGTGGTAGAATACCCATTAAAGCCATAAAGCCAAGGTCTACAAGGGACTTGTTGTGAATCCTGAAGCCAAGGTCCTAGATGGAACAGTTGTGAATCCTTAAGTGAAGGTCCAGGAGTGACCTGTCATGGATCCTGTAGCCAAGTTCTAGAACGGGCCTGTCGTGAATGCTGAAACTAAGGTCCAGGTGAGATCTGTTGGGAATCTGGAAACCAAGGTCCAGGAGACCAGACATAAATCCTGAAGAGCCAAGACTGGGGATAAACATATGCTTGAAGATTGCAAGGCCCTGTGAAGGCCTAACAACAGAAGTCTGTAGAACCACCTGGAAAAGGTCCTGAATCTGGTGGAAGCAGAGCAGCTTGTGGAAGTTCAGAATGTGAGTTCTTCCTACGGGAGCCTACCCAGGAACCCATTTTTGTTTAATTTGATTAGCTTAGGGAAAGATTTAAGAATAGGATTTAAGAACTGTTTGCTACGGCCAATCCTTGGTTTATTAGTTTTGGGTAGGGCGAGAAGTCAGGAATGAAACTCAGACACAGGTTAGGCATGGTTTTATCTAAAGACTTTTTTTGATAAATAAAAGGTGTTGGGAAAATGCCTTGCTGTCCCTGCACTAGAGGTGTTTCCCTACCTAAACTCAAACCTAAGGATCTATCAGTGTCAGAATGTCCAAAACCCAAGAGTCCTGTGTCCGAAGTACTATTCCGGCCCTCACATTCTAAGGAAATTTATCTCAAAGTGAAAAGGATACTGTCTTTGGCCTTCAGCCTTTTATAAATGTTCAAATGGGCAAAACAATAAATAATTCCAACACTAAGTCTATCAAGGATATAGCTCCTTTCTCCAGAGGGTGTCTCCCTTCCCCTGGATCCTTCTTCGTGGTTTCTTGAAAATAACAGTTCTTGTCCTTTCTCTTGATTAAGCCCAAACTAATACTAGACTATCTTTGGCCTTTGATTTGGGCCTTCCAATGATTTAGAAATGTTCAAATGTGAAAAGCAATAAATAACCCCAAAAAAGATATCTCAAGGATATTGCTCCTTAATCCAGAGGGTGTCTCCCTTCCCCTGGATCTTCACATTTTCTTGGAAGCAATAACTCTTATCTTTCTTTGTGATCAATACCAAAATCATGCACACTTATCTTTGGCCTTTGAGTTGTCAGGATGCCTGGTGTATTCTCCTTCAAGGGTTTCTCTGCTCTCATATTCACACACTTGTAGTTGCCTGGTATACTCTCATGCCAGGGCTTCTTGTATTCCCACACTTGTAATTGCCTAGGATACTCTCCTCCCAGGGCTTCTTGAATTCACACACTTGTAATTGTCTGGTATACTTTCCTGCCAGGTCTTCTTGCATTCACACTCTTGTAATTGTCTTTCTCTGCAACTCCACATTTGATAATTCACCACATTAGCCCTTTTGGATAATTCATTTAGTTCATGGTATATTGCCTTGTTAGTGTTTTGGTCACACTTCTACACGCTGCTTTCTACTGCCGATAAACCAGGAGCCCTGCACTGGTTTTTGGCATTCCCATCGCATTTTGTCATCCTCGCGTAGATTTCCTTTTCTCAGCACTTGAGCTGGTTAGCTTTACCGTCTTTCTCTACACTCATCGGTCGCACAGAGAGGAGCAATCTGCTCCCACCATCAGCTTTTCATGGTTTCTGGCAGTCCTGTTTTAAATATCCCGGCACAGGTGCGTTCTTCCAGCAACTATAGTTTTGCCTGTGGTCAGGGATTTTCCTGCTCTGCATTCCTCCACTCCTCTTCTTCGTCGCAGTGCTAAGGTGTTTCTGGGAGCAGTCGTCCCTATTCTTTTAGCTAACTTGGCCGAAGGAATTGAAGGAATGTCTCTAAAATGTTTTGAGGGAAAGATAGTGGTTGAAAGCTGGTCTGTAAATTGGAATGAGAGAGATTCAGTACTCTCCTTTGAGGGAACAGGGGAACAATCACAATAGGCCATTTGAGTGTTACACATGGGAGATTCTTCCTGTAAGGGAAAAGGGGGATGCCATGTCTCATCCGATGAAGCCATGGAATTTCCCCAGAGGTTGTCTCCCCCCATGTAATCTTCCCTTATAGAGCACCTCCAAGGTCAGGATCAGGTAGCGGCTGCTGTCCCCTGGCCACACGGGAGCAGGTCACCACTGGGAAAACAGTGATGACTCCATCGGATTCATCCCAGTAGCCAGGAGGCTCTGGACACGAAGGGTAGGTTTGAGACTTTTCTGTTGGCCAACCCTTTGGAGTTTTCTTTATTAGAATGGCATACCTAGAGCGTCAATGAGTTATTAGAATAGGTTTTGGACATTTATGTTTATTTCAATAGGAACCTCCCAACTCTAAGGAATTACCATTTAGTTTACCCCACACTGACACATTGTTATTCAGAAGTCCCTCCTTAGTTGAAGAGTTCCCCCAGTACCTACTAGGCATTTTTCTAACTCTGGCCAAGAACCCCACTTTATGTGTGACGTATATCTTTGCCTTGGGTTCCCCACAACCTGTAAATAGTGCAGAGAGAAACGCCAATGATTACATTTACATGTAAAGCAGTTCCCTCTGTGCTATTTTGATTCTCTTGGTGAATGACTTTAATTCAACCATGAAAAACCAGGCAGATTCAGGATTGCGTGTTAAAATTGCACTCATTAACAAAAAAATTGGTAAATGCCACCTGCCATGTCAGTGCATGCTGTGCAGTATTTACATGATTCACTATGGAAAGTACCTGGTTACTGTTGGTGCAAAACCTATACAGTATTCCATGCACAACAAAGCATCTCCACCAGCATGGAAATTCAATGCGCTCAAAAGGACATGCACTTGTGTTGCAAGGAACGCATGGGGGAGGAGGTAGCGGTCTTTACGCTCTGCACCGCAGCTCATAATTCAAACCAAGAGCATCTCTGCCAGTAATATACGGTCCATTCCGGGACCCAAATGACTCCCTTAACATTATTAAGTTAAGAGACAAATGGAGAAAAATCTTGCAAACCAATTTGTTCTTTATCAACTGGTCTAGTTGTCCTCTGTATGGGCTCTGGGGTCGACAGGGCCATTTTACTGGTATGTACCCAGTCACTTCAGTGATATGGACTCTGAGGTGGCTGAAGCACCGATCTGCAATAGAGCAATAATGTAAACTGATGCAATGCTCGAATTTTAAATGGGATGGATTCAGCAAAAATTCAAATCTTGAGTCACTGCTTAAGATTATTAGCAGGCAATTGCATTTTATAAAATTGCACATGTGCGTGCAGAAAGGGCAAAGATAAAAGTGTAAAAAGAGAATGGCCCTCATTATGACTCCGGCATTAACCAATGGCGCTAATAGCACCATGGTCAACGCCGGTAACTTACCGATTCCGCCAATGGTAAACGGGGAATTACAACCCCATTCCATGGTTGGCGGGCGGTAATTCCCCATTTACCATTGGCCCTTCCCCATTCCCATTTTTGCCCCATAAGGCTCAATGGGACTGGGGAAGGCGGTAATTACGGTACCGCAAATTGCGGTACCGTAATTACCTCGAAAGTCCCTTTGCGGGTCCCTACTTTAACGGCTGGTCCAGACCAGCAGTTAAGGTCGGGAGCCGCAAAGGGACCTCGTAATCAGGCGTTAAGAGTTTAACGGCGCCGACACTTTTTACGGCACCGTTAACCCCTTAACGCCAGGGTCGTAATGAGAGCCAATGTATCTGACATCTATGTCAACGCTTCTTCCAGGCCGACTGTCACTGACATCCTCTTTGTCATTCCCTCTCCGGACCTTTGGATTCCTCATATGGTCTCAGTGCTCTCCCCTTTCTCTTTCTCACCCATTAATGGTGTCACCCGTTGGGAAGTACTCTTGGCATTTTTCCCATCCTCTAGGGCATCAATATTGAATGGCACTGTCATGGTCTAGGGCTCTTAGCCCAATCTCTTCCTTCTTGATAGACATCTTCCGACTCTCATCAACTTCCTCCCTTCTCCTGGCACTCCTCCTTCTGCCACCCCACTGGCCCCTATGCCACCACCAATGGGTGTACCACATTCCTTGTACCCCTCCTCAGAAGACCTTCAAAAGTGGAAACCAGCTCCACTTAGCTACCCTCAACTATTGTGCTGCTGTTAAACACTCCTCTGACATCGGCCACCTCCCTGAAGACCCTGACCTCAACGTCATCGCTCTCACCAAGACGTGGTTCATGGCAAGCTATGTCACAAGTTTTGAAACTCTCCACCTGGAAGGCTACAAGTTCCTCTCTAAGCCCAGGCCTAACCGGTCTGGGGGCCTAGTGGCCCTGATCTTCCTTGAATGGGTCCCTGCTACTATCATACCCACTCAGTCCTACTCCTCCTTCGAATGCCTCGTCTGCAGGCTTGGTGTCTCTGCAATTCTCTTGCTGACTCTTGCCACCATCTACAAGCCCCCTGGTCCTGTCTCCCTCTTCCTCTCAGAGTGGTCTCTTCTCTCAGGGCTTCCACCTCCAAGCTTCTCCCCCTCAGAGACTTAACTATTCACCTTGACTCTCTTGATGCGGCCTCTGGACTCGTCTGTAACCTCTGTGACTCTTTTTCCCTCTCCATTCTTCCCTCTGGTATGACAGACTCAGCCGGACACCCCTTGGATGCTCTCATCTCAGCAGACATGCCCATCTCCAACCCTCTCACTAGACCTCTCTCCTGGTCTGATCATGCTCACCTGTCCTCTCATCTGGACCTCACGGGTCCTCGGCTAAGCCCCTGTCCGCCCTGCCTGTCTCCTTCTCCGTCATTCGACCAAAGAAGCAAGTGTCAGTTGCTGCTTTGCCACCACCTTCATTCTCCCTCCCACTCCTGCCACTGACTCTCACACTGACAAGGCCCTTACTAACCTTCAACTCTCCGCGTCCAACACTCAGGACATCCTTGCCCCTGTCATGAGGATGCTCATGAGGCCTGACTCCAAGCGCAACACCCGGTATGACTCTGACCTAGCCTCTCTGAGTCACAAGTGCAGAGCTGCTGAGGAGCAGTGGCATGCTTCAAGCACATCCTCTGACGACTGAACTGCTGCCTGGTCCAAAGGAAAAACAGACTATCCACCCGCTTGAAGAAGAACGTCTATATCCAAGCCTGCATCTCTGGGGCCATTAACAACATAGCTGAACTCTTCAAAATCTGCAAGGAACTCGTCAATCCTATAGCAGACTACATTTCTCCTCTGCCTTCTCTGACCCCTTGCACTGCACTGGCCAGTCACTTCCTTACTAAAACTCAGGACATCCTGTCCTCACTCACCTCTACACTACTCCCTTCTCCCTCACAAGCTCTCATGTCTCCCTTGGCCCCTGCTTCCCTTCCCTCCGACTCTCCTCTTTCTCTCCCATATCACCTGATGAGGTCTCTAGACAAGTCAGCTCTTTGAAAGTCTCATCCAAACAGGTGCTCCCCTGCTCCTCCAGAACTATCAGGACAACATTGCCACCCTTGCCCCAGCCTTGGCTGATTTCTGCAATCACTCCTTTGCCACTGGCTCATTCGCGTTACTCCTCAAGCACTCCCTTGTGCACCCTCTCCTCAAAAAGACGTCTGCTGACCCCTCCTGTTTGGCTATCACCCTATCTCCATTACCCACTTCCAGGACAAACTCTTGGAGAAGCTGGTCATCTCTCAACTTATCCACCACACTGAATCTGTTGGTTGTCTCCACAACCACCAGTCTGGCTTCAGGCACACTGCTACCGGCACTCTTATTTCCGGCGAGCAAAACTTATATTGAGGCCCTTGGTGTCATCTTCAACTCCTCTTTCCTTCTCTCCTCACATCACTGACCTTGCCATGAAGGCCCACTTTCAGCTGCAACTCCTCAGAGGCATTCTCCCTTTCCTCACCTTCTCCCAGAAACTCAATTTCGCCAGAGCTCTGATCCTCTCGACGCTGGACTACTGCAACAGCCTGTTCCTCAATCTGCCTAATTCATCCCTTTTCCCCCTTCAACTAATCCAGAATAGGACTGCAAGATGTATCCTTAAATTCAAAACCCTCTGCATTGTCCACAGGCCTTCTGGGGCCTGGGGTCTCATTAATTCCAACTTTCTTCCTAAATAGCTTCCTTCTCAAGCTCTTCCTTCATCTTCCCCTGACTCCCTCAGGGTCAGTCGCTTCTCCAACCAGGAGAGTTGGTGGTAGATCTCTTTCTTCGGCTGTGGCCTCCCTCTGGAACAGCCTCCCTGTCTCCCTGAAACTTGAGGAGAACCATCTCCTGTTCCGGAAGCCCCTTAAGACCTTCGCCTTTGCTTCTGCCTTCTCTCCTCCTCCCCCCTGCTGAACTCCTGACTGAAACTGCACTGGTCACCTAGCTACCCTCTGATCTCGGGATCAGCCGCATTCCTGCACTGCCTCCCGGGCAACTCCTGCACTTGGGGCTGTTTCTGTATCCCTACAGTCCC
The DNA here is from genome assembly GCF_040938575.1 of Ambystoma mexicanum. NCBI lineage: Eukaryota > Metazoa > Chordata > Amphibia > Caudata > Ambystomatidae > Ambystoma > Ambystoma mexicanum. The sequence goes on along the minus strand of NC_090931.1, from coordinate 809,019,743 downwards.
ACCAGCTCTTGACACTTGATATTTGCACTTCCCCCTGCACTTGCCACTAGCTGGTCGCACGTGTACCTACTGTTTTTATTTATCTTATTTATTTTACTGTTGATTCTATGTTTTGCACTGCCCCCTTGCGCTCCCCCTTCACTTTCCCCTTCCCCCATTTCCTTGCACTTGCCCGATCTCAGTGTCACCTGGCCTAGTAAGATCATTGTCTCTGTCTTCCCTCTGTTCCCCCTTCCTTGCCTTGTCGCGCCTTGAAACACTTGTGTATAGGCGCGTTATAAATGCCATATAATATCATATCCTTAGCCTCAAACCCAGGGACCGCATCTCTCCAGCCCTAGAATCTCTCCACTGGCTCCCAGTTGCTGCAAGGTTCAAGACCTTCTGCATCATCCACAAGGCTTTCTCGGGCGTGGGAACCCACTACATCTAACTCTCTCTCTATAAATACCTCCCTGTTAGAGCCATTCGGTCTTCTAGCTCCAACTCTATGCAGATCAGACCCTTTTCCTAGCAGAGAGTGGGGGGTAGATCTCTCTCCTCTGCAGGTGCCTCCCTCTGGAATGGCCCCCCTGCCCTTCTCAGACTTGAGCCAGATCTCCGTAAATTCTGGAGGCTTCTCAAGACCCTCCTTTTGTCTTCCTCCTTCCCTCTCTCCCTCCCCTGAAAATGTCCCCCTCTGCCTCTTTTTGACTGGCTGCCTGGCTCCTTCTGATCCTTACAGGGCACCAGGCCCTCCTTGACCAGTCTACCCCTGCATTTGGTCTCCCCTAACCCCCTAGCCCCCCTAACCTGGACTTGACCTTCCGGGCTCCCTCCCCCTTCACTAGCCTAGCTGGCTCTGCACCCCACTGATCCCTTCCAGCCCCGTCCCCCACAGTTAGCACATGGATCTTCTTACCCTTGTACTCTCTGAATTCCCCTGGCACTTGTCCACAGCCCCCCCCCACCCCCTCAGCACTCATTTAACCCACATATCTACTTATGTCCATGTCACCTCTCTTCAATTAGTTGGCAATGGTTCATCTGGGTCTATCGTCTGGCTCAGTGCCGTCTTCCATTTCCTTCTGTTCTCACTGCACATCTCCTCCATCTCCTCTTTCAACTTCCTGTGTTCTTTGCTCTCTGGCTCAATTTTGGCATGTGACTGGGTCCTCACCAGGTATAAGGTGCTTGAAGAAGGACGCATTTCTGGTAACTTCCTTTTTCCCATCATTGGCATTGATCATTGTCTCTTTTACTTCTGTCACTCTCAAATGCATGCTCTCATATTTATTTATTTATTTATTTATTTATTTATTTATTTATTTATTTATTTATTTATTTGGATTTTTAAAGCGCACTGCAGCCCTCTAGGCAACGAGGCGCTATAAGTATGCTTAAGGAGGCTTGCTTGTGGGTTACAATAAGCGGTACAATGTTCTACAGTACAGAGTGTGTCGAGTACAGATTATAACAGTGGTAGAAACATTATGTAAAAAGCAGAAAGGCTCTTTAGACAAAGAGCCTTGTCTTTAGGGCCTTGCGGAAGGCAGCATGGGACTCAATGGATCTAATCTGGTCTGGGAGTTTGTTCCAAAGAGTGGCGGCCAAAGTTGGGAAGCTAGATCCTCCAGCACGCACTCTGCGTGAGTGGGGTACTGTGATGCGGTTAGCATATGCAGTTCTTGCAGGTCTGGAGGCTGTTTGTCTGGATATCCTTTGCGTAAGGTAACTGGGGGCGAGGCCGTGAATACATTTGTGGGTAAGGGCTAGTGTTTTGAATATGACCCTTTCCTTAATAGGTAGCCAGTGTGCCTGTCTTCTGATCGTGGAGATGTGTTCCCTGCGTGAAAGGCAAGACGTGCATACCGGCACACGCGAGCAGACCAGGATGCTAACAACGGACCCGTCATTAACGGGTCCATGGTTAGCATCCTCCCCATTCCCATTGAACCCTATGGGGGCTCAAATAAGAATGGGGACATACCGGGTCCGGGTCCCAAAAATGGGAATTAAAGGGGCCGCAAAAGTCAGAATGACCCGGTAATTCCCTTTTTTCGGGACCCGGACACGAGTTTGGAGGTAGCCATGTCGGTAATGACGGCATGGCTACCTCCAAACTCATAATGAGGCCCAGTGTGTCGCTTTCCCCATCTGAACCATGACCTTCGGGGCTTTGCTTTCATCTTATTCACCATGCATCAAATTAACAAATTCACATATTCAGGGACTGGTTCTTGCGAGTATTCATCATATTTGGCATATGCATCACCTGGGTATTCATAATGATCTAGGTAGTATTCTTTTTGAGGTGGCTGATCGTCGCCCAGGGTCTCACCATAGTCCATGGCCTGGTCTTTGGCTCTAACCATACTTCTTGGCTGTTGTGGGTAGAACGGTGTCTGTTTCCACTGTTGTTTGCGGGTTTGGTCTGGGCAGCGGGCGCCAGCTTGGGGGAATCGCTTGCAGTTGTCACCCAGTTGGGAAAGATCTCCCTTCCCAACAGACGGTGTGAAAATGTCCTTCTCTGTCACATCTTGCATAGTGCTGGCTTAAAACTGGGCATAACCCAGAGTACGGGAAGATCTGGCCACATTGGTAGCATAGTCTCTGTGGGCAGGGACCGATCCGTGGCTGCGTATATCCTTCCCTCGATACGCTTCTCGATGTGGTTATGCTGTCATTTAGTCCTCTTCACGTGTCCTTACCAGCCATGACCGCCGCTATTGTCTCTTCCTTCTTGTTTCTCTTCTTGGGTGTTTCCATGGCAGAGGCTTGGATTTTAACTCTCTTGTGAACCCTAGCCATGTCGATAACTTTTTCGACGGTGAGGGCTTTCTTTAGAAGTTGTTTTAGCAATGCAGATGACACACACCCTTCTATGACGCAAAGTCAGACCGCTTCGTCATACGAAAAAGCAGAGAATTGACAGTGGACTAGCTTCTGACAGAGTCGAGTGATTAATTCCTCCACGGTCTCATGTAGAACCTGGTGGCATTGGTTGAACACATACCTCTCAAAATCCCTATTTGGTTGTATCACTAGCTTCTTGTTCAGGGCAGCCATGAGTTTGTCATAGGTAGTCCTTTCCCCTGCGGGGATTTTCTTGATGATGCTCTTTATTTCCTTGGCAGCCAGGTTCGTGAAGATGTTTTTTCAGGACTGGTGACTTCTCCTCCCATGTGGCCTTGATAAAGTCATCAAAATCTTTGACCCATTCAGTCCACCTTCGGCCTTTGTCCTGCTGCGGTTGGAGATTTAATGGGCATGGTTTTATTAAAAACGTCAGTTTGCCTGTGCCCTGCTGCATCCCCTCTTGGTCCACCCTTTGGTCTACCGTGTCAGCGTTTCTTTGGACACTCCTTTCTTCTGGTGGCCATCAGTCCCCTTTCCTCTCCCTCAATGTAGCAAGGTTTTGTCATACTCCTCAGATATCGTTCTCTAGAACATGTTGACCCACTCAGCGATGGGTATTGGGGAAGGAGTTTAACAGCAGTGCAGTGGAATGAAATCGCTGGCCTCGGTAGCTCAATAGTATAGTATTAGCCCATGGTCCGTTATCATGACATTTCCCATTTATTTAGTCTTCTTTCTATTGCTTTTGTTTTCGTTTTTTTCAATCTGCTTCGCTTCTTCTCAACGCAACGTACCTGGACTGTCGGACAAACACCAGGTTTGGACTGTAGCTCCCGGTCTTCGGGACGTGCGCACTAAGTCGTGTGCATGTTGGGTGTGGAACCGCTCTGTCGTGAACATGCTGCGGCAGCAGCATGCTTCCCACTCATAGCGGGCTAAGACCCACGGTCGACAAGATGTAGCTTAGAGGCTGCAGTTGGAAACAAAGGAAGCGTCGCCGGTTGCGGGGCGCTGGCATGCCAGCAGGAAATGTAGCCGTCTGCAGGAAAGGAAGGCTGCCTGCATGGCATGCCGGCACTTCAGCGAGCATAGCAGCTCCTAGGAAACCATTAATTTCCCCTTGTCTCCAGTTGTTAACTTTGCTTACTTTCCTTAATAAATGGAGGACACACAGGATGGTGTTACTTAAACTCTTTCTTTATTCTAACTGACCTCTTCCTCCCGCAGGCTCCTCCTCTTCCTCCTCTATTAGGGACTTACCACATTTCCCTCACAACAGTCAGCTGCCATGAACAGGACTGCACTCATAGGATCTGTGGCCAGAACGTCATGTTAGACCCTAGGGCGTTGGGGGTGGGTCTCACTGGGATATCTATGGTACAGACAGCACGTCCTCTGCTAGAGGAAACCTCTTACAGGTTCTCCATAGTGGGAGCAAATCCCAACAGTCTGCATCCATCTAGCCATCACTTTGTATGTGCTGCAGATGTGTGAATGTGAATTAACCCTGTATATCCAACAGTCACTCTCTGGTATTCTTGCTGTTTCCAGATGCTCAGAATGTCATGGAGTCTCTGGCCTATCGCTAAGACCCTCTTTCAGTTCAATTGTGACCCAAATGTGGTTCAGCCTCATCCGACCATAGACTTTCCTCCACATAGGCAATCTCCTGGAGTTTGGGGGTGACGGACCCCTTTCTGAGTTCCATCACTGTGGTATCTGTCCTTTGTACTCTGCATGTGGTAGGATTGTTGTTTACCACGTCTATCCCCACAGCCTTTCTATCCTTTCAGCAGTTTCCAGGTGGTGTGAATGTGATGGAGGCTATGCTGTGCCCAGACGAGTTCCTTGGCCCCTCGTGCAGCCTGCAGGTGCGGACGATGGACGATGGGGGGCAGGAGGGGGGGTAATTCCACTCTCTTTGTCATTGAACTGTCCCCCTGCCCCTTTTTCGAGCAGACTTGCTTAATCCCTGGTATATACCTCTGTCCCCTTGAAGTTTAATGTAATAGAAAGCGCCTTGAAGCGGATATATCCCTGTGGGGTGCGCTCTGTAGGAATCAAATCGATAAATATGGACATGACCCATTCCCCTGTCTTGCTGGAGTACTTCCCTGCTCCTCTGTGGGGGTTTGGCTATGAAGTGGAACCCCTTGCAGCTCCCAGGTCGACAGAATGTGACAGAGCCCGGGAGTACCACTATGCAATATGATATGATAGGTTATTTATAATGCGCTTAATACCCAGAGGTTTCTAAGCGCGGACCCAGGGAATCGAACCTGTGGTGCTCTGTATGGTCTTCCTTCCAAGGCGAGCACGTTGACTACTGAGCTATCCTCCCGAGACTAACCTCCATATGGTTTACATCTGGTAGGGACGTGATCCAGAAACCTGCATTCTTGAAGTCACCTCCTACAGTTCTTAGGATAGGAAGGCAGGAACAGTTGCAGTTGCCAGGTAGTTTGGATGTAAGAGACCACCACACTATGCCTGGAGTACCCTCTGCCTCCATATGATTTGCATATGGTAGGCACATAGGGACTCATTACGACTTTGGTGCTATTTTAGGTCCCGTGGAGTTACCACGTGGTGGTAATTCCCCATTTTTGGAGTACATAGGGCTCCATGGAGATTTTTGGTGGATTTAACGCCGGCAGAATTACAGCGCAGTAATACTGCCGGTGGTAAATCCACCAAAAATTATAATTTGGTGGTGTGGGAAAAGTGTCAGTAACAGAATGACTTCCAATTTTCTCTGCACTGCCAAACTTATAACGAGGAATCCAGAAACCTCTATTCTTGAAGTCACTTCCTGTGGCTCCTGTAGTTATGTGATAGGTCACACTATCCCTGGAGTGCCCTCTGTCTCCTTGTAGCTTTTGCGTGGCAGGCACGTGACTCCTCCTTTCTCTCCCTGGAATATCCACCCTGCACGGCTGCTGTGGATGTGAAAGAACCTTCTCTTTCCTTGGAAAGCGCGGCTCCCTCTTCACTGTTCCCAAGCCGTATAGGTGTGAGCCAAGCCCCTGTGCACCTCTGTTCCCAGCGGTGGACTGGAAACCAAAAGAGGCCCTGGAAATAATTTTGAAAGTGATCCCATATTACATATTTTCAGCAAGCGCAACCCTTTTCCTATGAGACAAGATGGACATAAAATAGTTCACCACACAAAGAGGCCCAGGGTGCACAGGCCTACTGGGAAATCTCCAGAGTTCCCCACGCCCCTGCGTTATGAGGGTTCTCTTAAATTCCCTAAAGCAGGTCTGCGTTATCAAGTTCCCGTCTGTTGTCCGGATGTAACAGGCCCTCTCCTGCTTGGCAACCTCTCTGGCCCTGCTGAGGCTCTCGGGTGACATGGCTGCGGTGCTGTGCACTCCTTCCTCTGGGGTAACCCTGCATGCGTGCACGGCTTCTCCTGCCTGGCTCTTCTTTCCTCATCAGAACTCTAGTGCCAGGGTCGTATACTTTATTTTTTTCCGGTGGGGGGCTGGGTGGGCCGGCAGCAAAAGCAAAAAAAAAGGTCCCATTGGAACGTATGGGCATTTTCACGCAATTGCCCTTTCCTGTGCAGGTTGAGTTGGGCTTCGTTCCCAGGAGCACCAGCATACACGCGCCCCTGCCTCGTGCCACCGAGCAGCTGGCACCGCTTAGCAACATTATGCTCCAGCGGCTTTGCCTTGCCGGGCTTGAAATTGATTTTCCTCATCTTGGCATGTGAGCATCCAGGCTGTGCACCCTTTTCTCTGCCACCAGAGCGTGTGCTGTGGTACCAGCCCAAGAGATGGCAGCACTACGCTGGGAAACAGACGTGTTGTCACTGAGATGATGCTATGCCCATGAGTGGTCAGTTTTGCCCTCCTCTCCAATCAGCGAAGGTCAGGACCCTCGTGCTGTATTTCCAAGCACAATGCATGGCATGGTTTAAGATGTGCACACTCGCAATCACAAGTAAAGCAGTGCAGAGGGGCGTGATTTATATGTGCATTCACAGAGACAACATTAGTTAAGGTACAGGCAAGGTTGCACACAAAGCACAGAATTCAATAGTACAAGGTGCAGCGCCGTTCAATATCTCCTCACAAATATAGCGGTCGATTACTGGCTAGGACACATCTGTGAAGTCAACACTGATGTCAATCTTGATGCCCTATGTAATATCCCCTGAGATGCCAGCAACGGTATCATTTGTGATTCAGAGATGGCATGCCTGAGGATATGACCAGTGCAATGGGGATGGAGGCGAGGTTGTGTAACGACCTTAACTGGTGACTTCTGATGGTTGTGCGTGTTTGCATAACGTTTCAATTCAAGATTTTTGAGTGATTGGAAACGTTTTTTATGTTCTTGTGGTGTTGCATTCTTTGCTTGTATGTAGTAAGTTTGTATGGTCCTTATATATCGCAGGCCTCGCTGGAAAGTAACGGAGGGTTCTTCAGGAAAATTCAGGTTTTTCAAAACATGACTACACAGCTATCTCCTTGGCTGGAGTGGGGCGGCCCACTGGGAGCTGTCTCATTGGCTGGAGTGGGGCAGCCTACTAGGAGCTGTCTCCTTGGCTGGAGTGGGGCGACCCACTAGGAGCTGTCTCCTTGGCGGGTCTCCTTGGCTGGAGTGGGGCGGCACACTAGGAGCTGTCTCCTTGGCTGGAGTGGGGTGGCCCACTAGGAGCTGTCTCATTGGCTGGAGTGGGGCAGCCTACTAGGAGCTGTCTCCTTGGCTGGAGTGGGGCGGCCCACTAGGAGCTGTCTCCTAGGTGGTTCTCCTTGGCTGGAGTGGGGTGGCACACTAGGAGCTGTCTCCTTGGCGTGTCTCCTTGGGTGGAGTGGGGCGGCACACTAGGAGGTGTCTCCTTGGTGGGTCTCCTTGGCTGGAGAAGGGCAGCCCACTAGGAGCTGTCTCCTTGGCTGGAGTGGGGCGGCCCACTAGGAGCTGTCTCCTTGGCTGGTCTCCTTGGCTGGAGTGGGGCAGCCCACTAGGAGCTGTCTCCTTGGCTGGAGTGGGGCGGCCCACTAGGAGCTGTCTCCTTGGTGGGTCTCCTTGGCTGGAGTGGGGCAGCCCACTATGAGCTGTCTCCTTGGCTGGAATGGGGCAGCCCACTAGGAGCTGTCTCCTTGGCTGGAGTGGAACGGCCCACTAGGAGCTGTCTCCTTGGTCGGTCTCCTTGGCTGGAGTGGGGCAGCCCACTATGAGCTGTCTCCTTGGCTGGAGTGAGGCAGCCCACTAGGAGCTGTCTCCATGGCTGGAGTGGGGCGGCCCAAGTGAACTCCATACGGAGCAGGGTCTTCAGTGCTTTGCTATAATGTAAGTGCATTTGAGTAATCCAGATGGCTGATGGCATGTGGCCCCACGGCAATGGAGCTTAACAGAAACCTTTTCTTGGGCTTTTCTTTCTGGAATGTATTAGCGAAGGTTGAGGGGGTGACATCAGAGTGGTGTCTGTTTCCTCCATCTCATCTAGGTGTGACAATAAAAATGCTTGGACAGCAGTCAGAAAGTCAGAGGGGGGAAGAAACAGTTTTATTTAGTGATGTGGTCTTGACAGAAACCGGGTTGTGGGTGCTTCCTTGGTAACATGAGGTTTGATGGATAGGTTGCTGTTAATGCTGAAACCAACTGAAGATCCATGCCAAATAGCCATGATTGGATGAGTGCTGGATCAGTGTTTGCTCGGCTGAGTTTGCTTGGAGAAAGAACACAATTTTGATGTGTTAGCTTTTAAATAGATACTCAACATCCAGAAATGAATCGTCATGACGCAGGGTTTCAGCCGTGCGATGTCCTGGGCACAGATGATGTTCAGAAATAGATGAGCATCCTCTGTGCATGGATGGATGCCAAGGTCAGGATCATTAATGAGAGTTCCTGGCGGCTTGATGAGTAGATTGAAGATGAAAACAGAAAGGAGCATTGAGGGACCCAGCACATGGCAGGCTGACACCTCCATCTAAATATTATCATCTGGAGTAGACGCTGGGTAGTTAGAAGATGAACCAGTGGAAGTTGGTGAACCCCATTTGTGCAGGAAGCTATCTAAGCAAAATTGTGTGGTTGACTGTGTCAAAGGCTGCAGAGAGGTCAAGGAGGAACAGGGGACAAGAATACCCCTTTCCCATGTGATAAAGTGTGTCAGCAATGACCTGTAAAACTGTTGTTTTGGCACTGCTTCTGGGCCTGGACCTGGATGGGTAGACCTGTAGTGGACTGTGTTGGAATATGTGTGCAGTTGCAAGGCTATGCTTGTTTCAGTGACCTTCCTAAGAAAAGGGTGGTTGGTGATCAGTCAATACGTTGTGAGGTGGTCGAGTTCTAAACCTGCTTTTTTGAGAAGCAGGAGTATTAAATCTGTTTAGGGTGACGTGGGGAGGGAGATCACGAAAGACAAGCTTTGTTGATGTGGAGGAGGTGCAGGAGTTATTGGCTCTAAGTTGACCTGATGATGGTGGCAGGAATGATGTCCCGTCCATATGTTGTGGGTTTGAGGGATACAATGATGTCAGTGAGTTTGTCAGTGAGGTCTGGGTTAAAATCCTCTAACAAACACTCCATCGACATCTGCCTCCTTCTTCAAGACATTGATGTCGACATTTTCGCTCTTATCGAGACATGGTTCAATGCCAGCTCAGTCACTGCTTTTGACTCCCTTCTCCCTGATGGCTTCAAGATAATTTCCAAGGCACGACCTCACCGTGCTGGCGGTGGGGTTACCTTAATCTTCCCTGAATGGGTTCCTTCTTCTGTCATACCCACCTTCCTTTGAGAGCCTGGTCTACAAGTTGGTCATCTCTCCCTCCTCCTCTCTGACCATTGCTAATATCTACAGGCCTCCCGGCGCTACCACCCTGTTCCTCTCTGAATGGGCTGATTTCTGTTCCTCCCTACTCTTAGCCACCTGCAATCTCCTCCACTTGGGCAATTTCAACATCCAATTGGACTTCCCTGCCACAGCATCTACTCTCTTCCTTGACCTCTGCACATCTCTATCCCTCTCCATTCTCCCTTCTGGTCCAACCCACTTGGCTGGACACACTCTGGACGGACTCATTCATTCTGACCTCTCCATCTCCTACCCTCTGGTCACTCCACTCTCTTGGTCAGACCATTTTCTCCTCTGCTCTCACCTCGGTCCCCTCGGCCCTCTGACTGCACCTCCAAAAGTCCTGCCAACCTCATTCACAAACATCTGTCTAATGTAACGAGTGTCAGCTGCTGCCTTCGCATCCCCCTTCATTCTCCTTCTCCCCTACCCAAACTCTACCACTGACTCTGCTCTCAGCAACCTCCATTTGGCCATTACCAACACCCTTGACATTCTTGCCCCAGTCATGAGGATCCCCCTGAAACCTCCCTCCAAGCGTAATACCTGGTATGTCTCTGAACTTGCAGCCCTGAAACGCAAGTACAGAGCTGCGGAACAGAAGTGGCAAACCTCAGGCTCACCCTCTGACAAAATGGCCTGCCGTCTGCTCCAAAGGCATTGCAGACTCTCCATCCGTGCCAATAAAAGGGCCCAAATCCACGCACGGGTATCTGGTGCATTCAGCAACACGGCTGAACTCTTTAAAATCTGCAAGGAACTAGCCAACCCTTCCGCAGTTTGCCCCTCCCCTCTTCCGTCCCAGGCCCTCTGCAACGCACTGGCCACACACTTCACCACTAAAACTCTGGACATTCTGAGCACCCTTGCTTCCCTCCCGCCCAACCTGCCCCTCACCCCCTTGCCTCCTATGACTTCTCACTCTCCTTCTTTCTCTCTCTCCTCATTCTCCCCTGTCATACCTGAAGAAGTCACCAGAGTTGTCCGCTCCATGAAGGTCTCTTCCAAATAGGTTTCCCATTGCTCTTCCAGAACCATCAAGGACAATATTGACTCTCTTGCCCCTGTACTCGCTGATCTCTGCCACCACGTTTTTGCCACTGGATCATTCCCCTCCCCCCTCAAGCACTCCCTTGTGCCCCCCTCCAGCAAAAACCTTTAGAAGACCCCAACCTGTCCAGCCAACTACCATCCTATTTCTATCACCCCCTTCCTTGGGAAACTGCTGGAGAAGCTGTCTGTCCTTTCCTCAATTTACCTCACACACTGAACTTGTTGGTGGTCTCCACGACCATCAATCTGGATTCCGAGCATCCAGAGGCATGGAAACTGCGCTTCTGAACACCTGTGAAGAACTGCTCGCATCTCTGGACTGTAACTCTCAAGCTGTCCTCATCCTACTGGATCTCTCCTCTGCCTTTGACATGGTCAACCATTCTATCCTCATAAAACGGCTCCATGATACCTTTGGTATCTCGAAGCGGGCACTGGATTGGCTGACCTCCTTCTTAACTGACTGCTCATCCCAAGTCATTTTGGGCACCTTCTCCTCACCTACTTCCTTCTCCACCTATGGTGTCCTCCAGGGTTCAAACCTATCCCCTGGGCTCTTTAACACTTACCTTGCTCAGCTGGTACTCATCATTTCCTCCTTCTCTGCAAACTTGCAGTGCTATGCGGATGACACACAACTCTTTTTCAAACTTCCTGCTGACCCTCTTGCCTCTTCCATTATCCCCAACTGCCTCTCTGCCATCCAGTCCTGGTACACTGCTAACAATCTCTGCCTCAATGCCAGCAAGACTGAGAACATTCCCATTTGGACCCCTTCTCCCTCTTTTTTCCCCTCACTCTGGTCATCACCTATGGGCTCTCCTTCTCCTTCATCTGACGCCAGAAACCTTGGAGTCTTTTGTGACTCCTCCCTCTCCTTCCTCCCTCACACTCAGGACATTGCCAAGAAGTCCCACTTTCAACTCTTCCTTCTCAAAGGAATTCTCAATTTTCTCACCTTCCCCCAGAAGTTCAATGTTACCCGAACCTTGGTTCTCTCTAGGCTTGACTACTGCAATAGCCTTCACCTGAATCTACCGTCTTCCACTCTACGACCCCTCCAGCTAACCCAGAATAGGGCAGCAAGACTTATCCCTGGCCTTATGCCCAGTGACTGCATCTCTCATGCCCTAAAAACTCTTCACTGGCTCCCGGTTGCTGCAAGGATTGAATTAAAATCCCTCTGCATCATCCACAAGGCTGTCTGGGGCCTATTGCATCTTTCTCTTACTAAATACGCCCCCTCTAGACCTCTATGTTCCTCTGGCACTAACTGGCTGTGTGTAAAGCCTTTCGTTAAACAGAGGGCCGGAGGCCGATCTCTTTGTTGAGCTGGCTCCCTCTTATGAAACAGCCTCCCCCTTTCCCTTTGTCTTGAGCAGGATTTCTTCAAATTCCAGAAGCTCCTCATGACTTTCCTCTTCACCTCCACCTCCCCTTCTTTCCTCCTCTACTAATCTCACAGTCTCTGTGATTGGTGACCAAGGCCTGAATGTATCCTTCGGGGTCCTGCCAGCCTCTGCCTACCTCGCAGCACTTGCCTCGGCACCCACCGGCCTTTGTCCTGTAGGCCTACACTATCTACCAAATGCAGTTCGGCCGCATAGCACTTACGAACTATGCACTAAATCTGCTGCTCACCCACGAGCACGGACATTCCAGCACCTACCTCCACTCCCCCTCTTCTTGCTGCACTTGCACGTTCGGAATACTCACAAGGCATGGTAGGTTCGTCTTTATCTTCCACTGTATTTATTGTTTTCAATCGCATGTTCCCTCCCCGTTGCCCTGTGGGTGCTTTGAAACAGAATTGAGTCACTGTATAAGCGCCTAACAAATGCACAATAAATAAAATAAATAAAATCATCATCATAATCAGTGCGTATTCTGAATATTGTGATTTTATCAATGCAAAAGTACTTTATATGTAACCTTAACATACACTTAGTTAAGGTTTTTGCACTGATTCAATATGTTTTGTTAGTCATATCCTTCCCTAGGGGCTGAAGCACGTGCCAGACGCACTACTACGGTCCTTCCTACCTGCAAGGTGTAGCCTCTGGCCGTCCCCTTCATGTAGGTTATCACACCCAGGGCATGGCCTCCAACCATGCCCTGTGTGCACTACTGTTACTGGAATGCAGTTCTACTACCAGCATTACCAGAAGGGCATGGTTGCAGGCCATTCACTGCAGGAAGTCTACCATAGTGTCACGACCCTCGCCCAAAACCCCCTCTGGCAAACCCATTGGCCAGGTAGAGTCAGGACTCGGGCCTCTAGAGGCTGGCATCCTCTTCAAAAGCCCTCATGGGGCCAGTCCTGGCGCCTATGGCGCCAGGCTCATACACCATAAAAAACAATGTGCTTGCAAACTACTTTATTGTATTGTCAGGCAACATGGAGGCACCCACATAGCTTGGTTCCTAAGAACCAAGCTATGCGGTCTAGTGTTTTGGGTGTGGTAGCCTAGGGACTACTTTACCTGGACTATTTTGTTGGGGCTATTTAAACCACACCCGAGCAAGACAACACGCTTCGCGTTACTTTGCAGCTTGCAACGTGACGCTCACCGTGTCCAGCTATTCCCTCGAACCTCGGAGAAGCAGAACCTGCAAGGAGACAAAAGGAACATCATTAGCAGCAGCATCTAACCTGCAGTCTTCATCTTTAAACACTTGCAGCTACTGAGAACAGCTTCCTCGAATCTGCATGCCTCCCGGACAGAACGACCTGAAAGAGAAAGATAGAGGCAACATTAAAGAAAGCAGTAGAGACATATATAAATTACCAACTGCTCAACAGGCTTACCTGGCTGGTCGCCTCTCGGTTGGCACCACTCCGGACATTCCACTCGCGCTGAAGAACACCGCAACCTACAAGGAAGGAAAACACAGGTTAACAAAGGCAAGACTTTGCAGCGCTGCGCATAACGCTTACTTACCGCATCATAGCGCTCTTAATGCGCCATCATTTACCAGCAGGGCTCAACCAAGCCAGTTCGCCGCGCTGAAGCTCCGCATACCTAAGGGAGAAAAAAGAGACATTTTAAACAAAGAAAGGCATGCAGGATAGCAACAAAACTAAAGAACAGCATTAAGACCTACCTGAACAATATCAAACAGGCCGGTGTCAGTGAAGTAACTGGACCGCACTCGCCCATGAAAGACAACGCGCCCCTGCAAAGAAGGCAGGACGGAGAGCATGCCTAATTCTACCACAAGGTGTGGAGAGGGCGCCAGAGGAACTGAAATCATACGGGGTGGAGGGAGGATACTTCCCCCAGTCGGTCAGTCTTGAACACAGTCCTCCTCTATTTTCAGGCAGAACCTTCCCCGCAGACCACATCAGGGCAAAGCTGAGAAGCATACCAGCGAGAAACCCAGCTGCTTGGTGTCCCTTTGGGTACCAAGTGAGTGTAACACATGGGCATGGCCTGGGGCACTGTGTTGAATATGGCATGATCACAGGGCATGCCCCAAGTTCCCTACCACTGCCTGCACTGCTCCCAGAACATGGTGTGTGCCATGCCCTGAATGCACTACCACTAGCAGGGCTACTCACTGCTCAAGCCCCTTTGGTAGCCTCCTCAAGCATAAGCACTGTTTGTGATCAGTATTGCCGTTAGCCATGCCTGGTCTTCACTTTTATTTTTATATTTTATTTACTGAGCAAAAGTGAGCACTTTTAACAGAATTGCTATACATAAAAATGAACATCCCTTTTCGGTGTACGTTTAGGCTGGACAATGTAATATGTAGATAGGTTGAAGTTCAGTTGTAGCATAGGGATTGCAATAGGAACATAAACAAGGAATAGGACTGGAAAATGCCATTGGTATGCTACAATAGATGGAGATATTTAGAGTAATTTAAGTGATCATTGGAGGAGTGGTTGAGGTCAAACAGGAGGGGCAAATGAGTTGCAGTGGGACTGAGGGCACATTTGAAACACAAAGAGGGCAGGGAGTTCCAATGAAAGGGAGCAAGGAGAACAACATATCAAAAGTGGGAGGCAGTACAGGTAGGATGGAGAACAGAGAAATTGAGTAAAATGGTGGAGCGAATGTCTGACTAGGGGTTGGTGATAGAGTTGGCATTTTAAGGAAGAGAGTGGGCTGTGGAAAAATTTAAACACTGGTAGAAGACATTTGAAAAGGGATCTGTGGTGCATGGAGAGCCAGCTAGCATGAAGGTGGTGAGCAGAGGTTGGTGGAGGCTCTGCAAAGTGCAAGTGGGTAATGTATGAATTTTGGTGAGGGGGCGAAGGAGTAGAGAGCGTGGCCAAGAAGTAGGGTGGAGCAATAGTACAAACAGCTGAGTATGAGGGCTGAACTAAGAGTTTTCTTTCAGTGTTTGATTAAAAACAGTATGTGTTTACTGATGTTGAGTAGTTTTGAACTTGGCAGCAGAAGTAGTGAGGTTATGAATCTGCAGTGCTTTAGATTGCTGTTAAAGAGGACCCACATTGCGGGATGGTGATAAGATGTCCGAAGGAAAACAAATTGTGGGTGAAGGAGAAGTGGAGAAAGGTGTTCAGGGAAGTAAATTACTTTGGTTTTAGGAGAGTCTAGCATAAGACTGTGAAGGGACATCCAGTGTCGGATAGCTGAGAGAGAGTTGGAGATACCACCTGAGAGAAGTGGGGTGAAAACAAAACCTGGGTTTCATCAGTGACGATGTTGTATGCGAAACTGATGCAGGAGATGAGTTTACCTAGAGAGGATGTTTAGAGAGTGAAGAGAGGGGCGCCCAAGACATAGATGCATTGAAGCTCCAGCAGATACAGAATGATATATCCGAAAGCTAGGAGGCTATTCAGCAAGTGCAGTACCCTGAAAGATGAGGCGAGAAAGGGTTTGGAGTAGGGAGGAGTGCTTGAATATGTTAAAGTCTGCAAAGAGATAAAGAACAACTGGGATAGAGGACAATTTGGAGCAGTTAGGTGACAACGGGATAGAGATGTGGATCTGTGCAGCATCCTTAGAGTGACAACTCCAGAAGTTGGATTGGAGGGGATTAGAGAGATTGCTGTCTTTAAAGTAGTTTGTGATCCGGTTTAGGAAAACCCCTTTAAGAACTGTGGAATAAGAAGGAGAGATGTCTTTTGTTGTCAGGTTTGCCTTGATCGGCAGGGGGTTGTTTTAAGATGGGTCATACCATGGCTATTTTGAAGTGGAATGGATGATGCCTGATAAAAGAGAGGTTTAAGGAGAGGAGAGGTAGGAGCATGTAAGAGGTGCAAGTGCTTTTATTGTTTGGGGAGAAAAAAGACACAACTTGGGAGACATGTGAGTTTGCATGCAAGAGAATGGGCTTTAGTTTGGCAAATGTAGTAGGATAGAGGAAGCCATGGGTGGAAGGATTGGGAGTTGAAGGGGGAATAGCGAAGGTGGCAGTAGGTATGATAAAGAGAAAGACGAGGGACTTTAGAGTGTCAGGGATCTAAAAGATCTTGGATGAGAAGTAGAAGGCGAAGTCATCAGGAGACAAAGTGGAGGAAATGGAGTGAGGATGGGGGAGCAGGATGGCTTTAAGATTAGTATGGAGTTTGTGGGGCTGGGATCACAGTGAGGAGATAGATACACTTGGTCTATGTAGTGGTCATGGGTTACTGGGGATTATGAGAGTGGAAAGGGTTAGTGAGGAATAAAGTCTTGTTACAGAGAGATTGGGCACTCCATAGCCAAAAAATTGTGTTTAGTAGGCAAGGAGGAGGGATGAGACAGGGAGTTACTAAAAGGTGAATTGCGTAGATTAAGTTTGTGGGGCGGAAGTCACAAGGCTGCCTTTTGTGGAAAGTGTGTATTATAGGGATGGGAGGGAGTATTAGGGAGAAGAGTAGAAAAGGAGGATACAGGGGCCAAGCAGAGGCAGACATGGAATCCCCACCTGAAAGGGGATATCTGTGATTTGTTTGATAAGGAAATGTCAGATGGAGAAAAAACGAAAGCTATTTGTTCAAAAATAACTTTCTGTAGACATTTCCTACTACCCGCTCCCCCCACACCACCCCACCCCCTTACTTACCTTGGGCCGCACACCTCTCTGTGTGCCGCCACCTCTGCTATACCTCTGCAATGCAGGGGAAGTGGCGCTGCAGGGTCCTTTTTAAAATTAGTTTTATTTTGTTTTAACTTTATGTTGTAGGTTGCGGGGGACACCCTCACAACCCCAACACAATTACATTTAACAAGAGTGCAGGGGACACCCCTGTACGCCCTGCACCCCTTGTTCACTGTAATCACAGCGAAGGATATTCGTACAGCCGAAATTCGAACACAGCTACCATTCTGGTTTTTTTCTCGTGTTTCTTCTGGATTCCTCTGAAAGGTAGGAAGCAAGTGATTGGTGAGCAGGTGAACGCATGGAAGTGCATTGTATAGGTGGCTATGTACACATTTAAATGACAGATTCTGTGATCCTGGATGGTAATGCTGGCACCACTGGGGCCCATACACCATTAGTCTGTTACAATCATCAGCAGCTTATCATGTCACCACCTTGCCAATGAATTAAGGGTGCATTTCCTATATGAGTTTGTCCTGAATGTCATCCTTTAAGAATGTTTCCCTAACTTCCTCTCTAATGAGTTCATTACAAAAAGGTTAATAGCAACATTGGCTATTACTAACTGGTGCTTATAGAAACGGCTGTTGGATTATTTGTAGCCAATGTGTAAGCACCTAGCACTCCTATTTTACAGTGTATGTTAATAGATTAGGTCTCTACGTTATCTTCCAAACTATCAACTTTTTTAACTTCAGAAGCAGAGGACATGAGTATCAACCCTGGAACATGGGTTGTAAAATTGAACAGAAACAGAAACATTTCCCAATGAGGGAACTCCCGTACCCTGGCTCAATGAATGAGCCCAACAGTTAAGAAAAATCCTAGTCCTTTCATCACTTTAAGTATTAAATGATTTCAGTTTATGACATTAGATTGCTCAATTTTGTTACAGTAAGTAAACATCACAACTTTATATGATATTCACATAGAATTTTATTTTTCATGTAGCCCAACGCGTTTCGAGAAACTCTCTTCATCAGGGGCGTATTATACTTTCAAATATCTACAGAGAAAAACATTTCAAACATATATTTCAATATTCAGTTGTTTGATAATCACAGTGAATAATTTGTACATTTGATTTACACCAGAAAGAAATGAAATAGTGTTTTTTGGAGGAAAGGGCTCAGCACCTTTCTTTTTTCTGACAGTGATGCATTCTTGCTTTATGAACATGTCACTTACATTATATTTTGTCAGGTTGCTTTATCATATGACTTGGTGCTTTGAAAGCTAGATCTATTGAACAGTGTACTAGTTTAGCCCTTGAATAACAACTTTGCAGAAAGTGTTTTGTTGGTTCTAATATTGACAATGGACTAGGGGAATATGGAGTCTCCCCTGTGGTCCACATTTGAAGGTAGGGCTAAAATCCCTTCTTCTACAATTGACACATTAAGTGATCCAGAGCGAATCACTTCATCACTGTGCTTTTTTTTCTTAACTATATGTAGAGAAAGCGTCACTCATATGGGTTTACAATCTATACTGTTACTCCATAAATAAATATGTATTTATGTAGTAGTACTGGTGGGGAGGCAGTATGCCAAGTGAGTTTTATTATGTTGTGGGGACATAGTGGGTTAGATAGGGTACAAGGCATGGCTTGTGTGTTGAGCAGTGGGGGGTAGAAAGCTAGGCATGGGTCTTTTGACCATCCAGCACATGTTTGGCTCTTAGTGGGAAGCCCGGCGTCCTGACTCAGCTCTCCCAATGGATTCTCTAGTTTATCCACCTCTTTACATTGTTATGATGATATGATATGATAGTTTATTTATATAGCGCCTATACACAATGTGTTTCAAAGCGCTTCAAGGCTTGGGAGGGAACAAGGGAAAATACAATGACATTCTTACAGGCCATGAACAGTAAGGATGTGAAATGAACTATCGTACTCGGCCTGATGACAATTCAGATATTGCAAGAGCTAAGACATAGATAAGGAAGGGAGGGGGGAGAGTGGGAAGGAAATGGAAACAGACAGGCGACTACCGTACTAGGCCTGGCAACATTTCTGGTAGAGCCGGAAAAAAAAACAAGAGGTGAGGGAGAGGGGTGCAGAAAGGGAGGGGAGGAACAAAACAAGCGACTATCATATTAGGCCTGACGACATTTCAGATGCTGTTCTAAAACTAAATATGACTTGGGGGGGATGTAGACTGCTGTTGAATTTTCAAGCTAAACCAAGGAAACCTGGACTCAAATCCCAGCGTTCTCATTTCAACAAATTATATTATGCTGGTGAAAACGTGTTACTGTGTTTGGTATGTGAGGAGGTTCCGTGGGGCCTAGTTCTCTAAAAGACAACAGCCGAACTGAACACTACCTTGCATGAAAGGAAAGTAATGGCAATAGGGTCTACTATGTATGCTAGAATGTGTGTAGATAAGGGGTGGGGACAATGTTGGTATTGAGTTCAGTTGTTTTGGACGTTGGGGCTGCTTCATTGTGGGTTTGGGCCACTGCACCTTGCGTCAGAAAATTGTACCTGCCCACCAGGCCAAAGGTTGCCAGTCGTCCCCTGTCTGCAAGCGATCCCTGCAGGAGGCTTCACTGTAGTTTAGCAGTGAAGGGAATCAACACTGGATCCACAAAGCAATTTGCATGGTTAATACTTATTAGTTCAAATATAGATGCTAGAGTACTTTTTGCTAATATCACAATTTACCAAATCCTTCAGAATAGCCTTTGCCCGGTGGTGGCACTTAAACTGGTGTGTGGTACGCACCCTCGTCCCCCCAAAAACGAGAAAAGGGATGTTTTTTGGTGTATAAAACACAGAGGTCTGCCTCCTTGAAATCCTAACTAAGGGTTGGCTTTTTGTGCATATTGCAGGTTGCAACTAACAAGGGTTAGAAATAACAAAGCCTAGCTATGGTGAAAGCCATAGCTGGGCTTCACAGGCTGCCAGGTCATTCCCCAAGTCGGTTTCTTTAACATCATGGGTCTCATTACAACTCTGGCGGTAGCTGTGCCGTTAAAAACGTTTTTCCGGTACCCGTGAATGGGCAAGAACCGGGTAATGCCGAGTTAGGCGGACCCGGTACTTGCCCATTTTCGGGTCCCAGAATCGAGGGCCTCCTCATCCCCATTCTGCCCCATAGGGCTGAATGGGGATGGGGACGTCGGATGCACCGGCACAACTCTGCATGTGCCAGTGCATCCGACGTGCTCTGCTCGCAGGTGCCGTTACACCCGCCAGGAAAAACCTGGGAGGTGAAACGTTTCCCGCGAGCAGAGTCCGTAGTATGATGGTCTGGGAAGTATGGTACCGGCATGCTTACCAGTACCGTGTTCCCAGACCGCCATGCTCGTAATGAGGGCCCATATCTTTTATTATGGGACTGGGGCAGACACAAGTGTGAATTGAGAGTGCTAATGGCCCCTTTCCCTGACAAGTGACAGCTCACTGGGAAGGGGCCATAGGCATTCCAAAGCCCCTCATTCTGCCTATTCTCCAGAGTAAATGGCTGCACCATACAATTCTGAAATAGTGTAATGCATGCACACTTGCACATTGTATTCCTAGGATGCTTGTGTGAAACAATTCTGTGATGTGAAGACAAGTAGGGCAATACAAAAAAGTTTTTTAAAAAGTAAAAATAAGCAATAGATGAATAAGTTAACATCAGACATAAAGTACTTCTTACCATGCTTAACACCCTTACCAAAATGCATGACATTTGATCTTTTAGGGTTAACCGGTAGGTCTCTATCTGCCATGTAATCAGTATACTCAGTGAGGAGACCCTGAAGGGCTACCACTCTATGTGCCATTTAGACTGTGCCCTTGCCGTATAGAAGTGTCATCAACCTTAACCTACCCAAGTGAGGGACATCAGCTGTGACTCTTTCCAAGGTCTTTGTGAGTTTGTGTGCAAGAAAAACAAGAGAAGATCCAGAGCATGGCTTCGTCTGATGCGTCTCACTGGTGATGTTGTAGATATCAGTTCCCTGCTAGGCCCAAATGCAGTTCGATGGACAAGCCTAATATCACCTTAGACAAGCCCAGATGTCTCAATGTAACTAAGCATTTCCTAATGAAAGTCTGACGTCATGTCTGTACCGGCAAGCTGGATTGAGCCTTTGTGGACCTTCACATACTTTAAAACGAGCTGGTATACATGTAGCCCTTGCGTTACTGTTCCAGCCTCTTATCAAAACCCATATGACATACAAGGTATTCTCTGCAACAGGCCACGTCATCATGTTGTTATATATAACTTCGAAAGGGATCTCGGAGATGCAGAACTTGACGACCTCCAGCAGTACAAGCAGTGGTGGTAAGTAGTGGCAGGCAGCAAGCCCCCTGCGGTCTTTCTTTGCATGGGGGACTATGCTGTCTGCCGCTCAGCAGGGTCATGCCCACTGCCACTCAATTTTCTGTGTTGATTGTATGCGTAGCCCTTTTGGGCAAACAAATAAATATAGCACAAAATAATGAAAGGTGGCAGAACATTGCAAGCCTGTACTGCCGCCTCTCAATATTGCACTAGCAGCATTGACATGCCTACTGACAGGAAAACTCTCCTGTCAGTCAGTGTGTACACCTTGTGGAGACCCGTAACGTGAACACGCCGACCGGCATGAGAGGACGTCTCTCTTCTCAGTGAGCATGTCTACAGGGGAGGGCCAACCGGTCCTCCAAGATGGCGCGGCACCTGTGGAGGGTGCATGCAGGTAAAGTATGTGTTTTTTTTAAATGTAATGTGTATGTATGTTTGTATGGATTGTATGCAGGTTTGTTGGCGTGTTTGTTTTTATGAATGTGTGCTAGCAAGGAGCTGTTTGATTGATGTGTGAATGAACAGGTGAATGTTCTGTTTGTGTGTGTTTCAGCCGTTACCCCTATACTTAGAGGCCTCACACTTTTAGGGTGGGGGCTGCAAGGGGCATGTCATTCTTTTTTGCCTTACCCTTGATTCACGGTAGCATATGCTTTTTTAATTTGGTATGGCATTTTATACTTGGCACCAAGGGTAAAGCAAACAAAGTGTTATTACGTGGCTAGAATGACCTGCAGTAGACGAGCTAAGCCCCCAAATATCTGTACTTTGAGGAAGAATACCCACTTCCAGCCTGAATAGCCAAAACATGTCACATATCTGTGAACATAACACATGGTCTAGAATTGGCTGTAGCTAGGCCAATTGTCTAGTGCAGGGAGAAATTATTGCAAACGCACCCAACCTAAATGTTATGAGAAAAAAGAAAATACTCCAAAATCACAGATGCAGAAGCCCAAAAATATCAGGAGGCATATGAAACTATCATTGGAAACTACTAATTACATCAAAACCTTGTAAAATGTTTCCATTTGTTTTTTCAATAATATATATCAGGCCTGCTTGTAGGTCTACTGTCCTGATCGGACCTGGATAGTATTTGTCGATGTCTGGATTTCTTCTTGAAACCACATATTTGGTTTGGTTTCATAATTGGCACAATATGAATCATGATGTTTGGCTCTGGTTCGACAGCATCCTTGATGCTTGAACTATTTCACCCCTTTCATCGGGGACTGCAATGTTATCTCAGCAGAATTTGGCACAGTACTGGAGGATTTGCATCTGCCTTTTGCAGAAGGCCTGGGGGTGAGCTGATGAGGGGGCAAAGTGTTGCAGAAGAGTTTGATGAATCTGATGATGTCAACACTCCTCTTCCAGAGGTAGCCTCTTATCATTTAGCCTGGGGAAAGCAGCAGCTACCTGAGCCTGACCCTGGGAATGGCTATATGAGGGAGGGCCACATGCGAGGAGGCAACTCTCAGGGGGATACCATGGCGTCATCAGAGCCAGCCGCATACCCCCATTCCCTTTTAGGGATGTTCCCTCTCTTCTTCATGCCTTGATGGCATATTGTGGCACTCTCCCTTAACCTCTAACCAAGTCTACTTTGGGTATTCCATAATCCCAACTAAAGACTAGCTTATTAACAACTGAGATGAGGAGCAGTGGTGATTACTCCCAATGAAGTTCAATGAAAGGATTGTAACCTGCTTTGACTGTAAAGACAAACCTGGGGAAGAGAGACTTTTCCCCAGGAGTGTATTGCAGTTTCTAAAGGAGAGAATTATCCTTTTGAACTTTAAGAAACTTCATTTTTCTTATTTTGAACTTTTTGGTATTGGTATAAGGAACCTCTGGAAGGGAGCCATCCCCTGGAACTGTGAACATTGGCCATTTGAAACATTTTGATTTGGATGTATACCTTTTGTGTTGGATTGGAACATTTGCACACTTCTGAAATCAAGAGACAATGGCCCTCATCAGGAGGTTGGAGGTAACCATGCCGCTATTTTAGCGGCTTGGTTGCCTCCTTACCCCATTCCGGCCCCGGGCCCGGGTTCCTCAAATGAGGACTTACCGGGCCATTGCAACTTTGGCGGACCCGGTAATTCCCCATCCGAGGAACCCAGACCCGGTCCATCCCCATTCCCATTCGAGCTCCCATAGGGCCCGTTGTTAGCTCCCTGGTGTCCTCGCGGGACCCAGAATGGGCGCCTGGTTTTTCCAGGCGCCCATTGCGGGTCCCGAGAGGAGACCTCGTGGTAGGGTGGAATGGGTTTACCACGGTAAACCCATTCCACCAACCTTGTGATGAGGGCCAATATCCTTTGTACCTCAGAGTTAGTTTTAGAGTGTGTGGGCCAAAATAGGAATTCGGACACAGAACATATTCTTCCTTTGGGACATCTTCACAAAAGACAGACTCCTTAGTTTTGGTTGAGGTAGGGAAACACCTCCTAAATGAGGGATAGTGAAGCATTTTCCACCCCTCTTTTCATTTAATAAAAGCGTATAACCAAAACAATGAGTCCTCCGTGTCTGTGTTGCATTCCTAGCTCCTCACAAGAGGTTGCAGAGATGCTACAGAGGTACCTGATGGTGAATCTCTGTAGAACCTTGGGATCCTATCTAAAAACACCCCAAAGCTGAGGCCACCCCTGGAGTACTCATGCACTTGATACAGATAGCCAAGAACCCACATCTCAACTACTGGATTCTGTGTCTGTCTGCAAACTTGGCGAAGAAGAGACCACACCATAAAAATAGATAGCCATTTGTGAACTGAGATCACAACAGAGGTCTGGGTCTGTGACAAGAAACAGCCTCCAGAAGATCCGGATGAGCTTTAGGTGAACAGCAGGGCTGGTGTGTTCCCTAAACCCCTTTGTACCAAGAAAGTGAAAGGGGGGAAACAAAGGGATTGGAAGGAAAGGAAATTAAAGGAAAAGAGGAAAAGAAAGGAAAGGAAAGGAAAGGAAAGGAAAGGAAAGGAAAGGAAAGGAAAGGAAAGGAAAGGAAAGGAAAGGAAAGGAAAGGAAAGGAAAAGAAAGGAAAGGAAAGGAGGAATTATGGGAGAGAGGGGATGGAGGAGGTTGTGAGGAAAGGAAAAAGGAAAGGAAAGGAAAGGAAAGGAAAGGAAAGGAAAGGAAAGGAAAGGAAAGGAAAGGAAAGGAAAGGAAAGGAAAGGAAAGCAAAGGAAAGGAAAGGAAAGGAAAAGAAAGGTGGAATTATGGGAGAGAGGGGATGGAGGAGGTTGTGAGGAAAAGAGAGAATGGTAGCAAACTTTCAATGAGACATACGTTTTCCTCACGCATTAAGTGAATAGCCCTCATATGGACATTTTAATAGCGTAGATTAATTAACACTGTCCCATATCATTATTGTACACATTTTTGAAATGTAAAATCCATGTTTCATTAGCCTAAATTTACATTTATTTTTATTGGATTTTATGGCACAAACTTCCACAATACTTGTTTTTCTCCTGTGTTCTTTATTCTGAAAAAACATATTTTGCTGGGGGATATCATGAACCAGAATGTTTTACTGCACATTCAGGCATAGGTTCAGTCAACACCCATTAACTAAAACATAAATATTTCTGACATCAACCTCCAGACAACTGTCCATGGTCACTTGCTTTCCTCAGGAAACCTTCACGAGCTATCATTCAGTGCTTGCTAAATGATAGCTTCTGATGTGTGCGCATCATATTGTTTATGAGTGCAATACTTCTAAGTAAAATGAATTGTCATAAAAAAAATAAAGATATCACCTAGTTGAGAATTTAAAATAGGCTAATGCTTTGTGTGGTAATGGAAATTTATAAAAGGTCAAAAAGACGGGGCATCTCTTTAGCAACAGCATATCAAAGCCAGCAATTCCATTAAACACGCGTTTTTATTATGTATTTGGCTTATTCAAGGCTCGTGCTAAAAAATCAAATGCGAATAACAAATACGTATGTATAATTTTCCATTAAACATAGCGAGAAATACAGGTGTTAATTGATTATAACCAAAATAGATACATTGTTTAATCAGACACTGTGACAAAGGTCCAATAAGCTAATAACTTCTTTTTTTCGCCCAGTTATTTCTTAGCTGCCTTGTGTCCAACTCTCTCACCCAAGAAAACAGGTCAAGGGGAGAAAGGAAAATGAATCAACATTTAATTTGTGTTCTCTTCCGCTTCCACCCCTCTCACCTTTAATCGAGGACTATAGTCTGGTAACCCCGGGCGAGAGTAAAATACACCCGTTTTAACAGGAGCCTAGGTGCTCTGAGACTACTACATATAGCAACTTCGTAACATAACATCACGCACCTCAGCGAGTGCTATGCTACCATCAAAGCATGGAAGAAAAAACCTACATAAGCTCAAACTTACAAAAACAGAATGGGGCCTACTGGGCCATCCAGCTAAAAAGGAGGCCATTGAAGGGTGGCTAAATGGCGTGTCCCTGGATGGATTCACTGCTCAGCTGGGCGCAGCCATTGAATCGCTCAGGTTAACTATCAACTGTAACCTCTTCTTCCAGCAATGCATTAACAAAAAGAGCAGGCTGCGAGATAACCCCTCCTACAACCAGAGAACTTCCGAACCATGGTCCATGCCCTAGTAGGCTCATCGCTCAAAAGAGGGAACACCTTCCTCGCTGACATATCAGCCACGCACTTAGCCCCTCTCGGGATCATTCAACATGCAACTGATCGTAGGATCAAAGGAAATGTGACCACATCTGCCCCTTTCTAGGAGAAATTAACTGGTTACTAATACCAGCCAGGATACTCTGCAAGATATCTGTCTCACGTACAAGGCAACTAACGCCCAGACACCCACCCAACTCAGCGGCTCACGGGTACGGCACCTCCAGGACACAGACCATGAAATAGCTCAACACAAAACTGTTCTATAAAGAAATAAACATAAAATAAATGTGTTCTTGCTTTGCATCAACCTACTGGAACTCTATCCCACTCACAATTAGGACAGCCTCAACACTCCTGCAGTTCTGGAAAGACTTCAAGATGCTGCTCTTCAAGGAATCCCTAGGGAACACTTAGCACCTTCAGCTCCTCCTCCCAGGTGAAAACCGCCAATGTGGGCTATGTGCCTCCCACATGCACAACCAGAACTTGTGCCCTCTGCGGCCTGTATTAAACACTTATTGTAATCTTCAAACAACCTGGTAGATGCCTTCTTGCTCCTAACTGACTCTAAAGAATTATTTTCCATCCTGAGAGAATTGGAAAACCCAATCCCCATTACTAACCCTATCAAGCCGAGCAAAGAATAGTGCACCACCATACAAGATGCTCTAGCTACCAAAATTAAAACCAGAATTACAACCAAAAAGGAACTGCTAGCAAGCAAACCCATCAACGACAAACACCCTATTAACCCCATTACTAATACTAGCCCATTATTTGCCTTCACTCCAGTCGCCCAAAAACTTGTCTGTGACACCATCTCCAAACTTAAAGCTTCTAACTGCAAAGGAGACACCGTCCCAGCTCAAATAGTTAAATCATGCGCCCACGCTCTCACACCCATCATTACTCATTTCATGAATGCCTCTTTCAAAGCAAGCCAACTTGATCCCAACTAGAATCAAAGAAGCCTGGGTTACCCCACTGCTAAAGAAACACTCTCTAGACCCGCCTGTACCCACAAACTACCGTCCAATAACGACAGTCCCCTTTCTACTCAAAAGTACAGGCTCACTTAGAAAATAACCAACTTCTCGGCTCAAGACAATCTGGGTTCAGGCCAAACCACAGCACTGAAACGACCCTACTGGATCTCAAAATCCAGATGGACGCCATTAGAGACACTGGAAAACTATGTATCCTTCTGCTATTAGACCTCTCTGCTGTGTTGAACTTAGTTGATCATGATAAACTCTGTTCCACTCTAGCAAATGACTTTAACTTCTCCATGGATGCAACCATGTGGATTAAATCCTTCCTGGCTGACCGAACCTCTAGAGTCACTATAGGTAAGGAAGCAGCTGACCCCATCCTTGTCCCTATTGGAGTGCCACAAGGCTCTTGCTTCTCACCCACACTCTACAACGCATACACAAAGCTCCTCTTTTCAGCCTTAGATGATATGGGTGTCATCTACACAAACTTTGCGGATGACACCCAGATCCTCATCCCACTCTCAGGCAACTATACACAAGATACTATACTCATCAACAAAATATATGCTATTATCCAAAACTGGATGGCCCTAAATAGCCTTTGTCTCAATGATGAGAAGACCGAAATTCTGATCATGGTCTCCCAATCTAACATTAGTGCCCTTCACCTTGACTATGCACACATCAACATCGATGGTACCATGATACCAGTCCTGAAACAAGTAAAAACTCTAGGAGTCTACCTGGATGCTAATCTTTCCATGACCAAACACATCAGCAGCCTCTCGTACACAGCAAAATTAATTGCATTAAGCAGATAATTCCTCACCCCTGCCAACTGCGTTACTCTGGCTATAGCGCTGATTCTTTCGCGACTCGACTATTGTAATGTTTTACTATTAGGTACCTCAAAATCTAATTTGAAAAAACTACAATTTTAGACAAAATAAAGCCCTAAGAGCAGCCCTAGGCATCAGGAAATCAGACTACATATCTAAGATAAGGAAATATCACCACTGGTTACCCGTTGCAGAAAGAATCATCTTCAAAACTGTGTGTATAACCTACAAATGCCAGCAGGATACAGCTCGTAAGTACTTAAATAAAGCCATTCAAAAAAAGTATTTACAAGAACACTAAGGTCCAACAACTTCTGACTTCTAGAGATACCCCGGTACAAGAATACTAAAGCAGGGGGCAGCAGCTTCCAATACTTAGCCCCAAACATTGGAACTCCCTCCCCAATAGCATTAATGAAGAAGGCTCCTTCTCAGGATTCAAAAAGACACTCAAAACTTGGCTCTTTAAGTAAAGCAAAGGATAACTGCATTGAGGGGGCATACACTTGCCACACTCAACCTGTACCGACCATCGATGTGTAACTGAATATAATCAGGTTCTTGAATGTCTGCATTGTGCAATATGTGAATAACTTGTTTGTAACATGTGAATTTTTGCCCTGTAACCACGCTGTGATACCTAAGGGTCTGGGCGTGTAACAAATGTAATAAATAAATAAATAAATAAATAAATAAATAAATAAATAATAACTAGTTTGCGGTATATAAGCAAATACAAAAACAACTACCAACACATAATACATTGACAAAGTCAGTCAAATACGCTTAAAAAAGTCCATCAAATACACTGACAAAGTCAATAATGTTTTATTTTGTGTTGAGAATAGCTGTATTGTGCTAAGGCTAGCACCGAACAAGCATTTTAAAAACGGGTTTGCAGGTCCTCGAAAGCACCAAATCTTCTGCGCTTTTCTTGCAGTCGGATTCTGCCCGAATCTATTCCCAGAGAAGATATTCATGGTGATTTGAGTTTTCATGGTTGATGGTTGTGATTTATGGTAAAGCATTGTTGAAAAAGTAAATTGAAAGGCTGTGGAAAAGACGACTTTTATTGGGATGCTAGGTAGGAGGTGTTCTGTGGGTAGCCTGCAGTCGACGGAATGGAATCTGGGAAGAACTACTCAGGTGTCCATTCTTTTGTAGTTAAACAGGTAGGTGATTTTGTAATGTGAACTGAGTGATTGTGAAAAATGATAGACATAATTAAAACAAAAAACACAAATACATTACAATTCATACATATTAACATACAACATAAAACATTTATAAAAAATTCCAATTCAATTTAATTGAATTCATCCCTCACAGCACACATTTCTATGCATACATTTATAGCGTTTCATAATTAAAATATTTCATTGTTCAAATATTTCAATCAATACAAAAGTACAATTTATAATCATCTAATCTCTCTAAAAAGAGGAAACGCCTTTAGTTAAAAATTCGTTATCATGCAAACATAAAAGATTTCTTAATATAATCACCTATTATTTTCATTTAAAATACTTTCTACTTTTTGCCAAACCCTGTGCAGTGATTTATTATCAGTGTTTAGGCAATATACCCAAAATGGTTCTCTTTTATGGCGTCATAAATAGGCACATAGCTGCCAAAAATTGTCAAATATAGGTGCCTGATCTCACTACATTCAATCGTCACGTGTTTCACTGTTTCCATCATGTTTTCCTTGTTAAACATACGACAGTATCTCTCTGCCAATGGTATCTTCACTCTAGAGCCAATTACTGTAAGGACAGGTAACCTATCAAGACACATTAACAGCACAGTTCTACGGACTGCCGGTGAGGGACATTGTAGCAGATATGATTGAGGTATCTTATACCCATGACTCGTTGGTAGAGACTCGCCATAGCTTTTGAGTTTCGCCAGGTGCTGGTAATTATAATGCCAGTCCAATTTTTCCAACCTCAAAGTGAATTATTTCTCCAGAGCATAGTAGTCCTTGGACCACTGTGGATGCCAATCGACCAGCATAAAAATAACATTTACATGCTCTCTGAAGAGGTCACTACTTTTGTTACTAGTCGCAATACACATTTGCGACAGTAATGCACATTTAGGATTGGACATAGTTTTAATATATAGGATTGCCTGGATTGGACATATCTTTAATATATAGGATTGCCTGCCTTTTAATCTCTCTCCCATATAGGGATATTAGGCCCAATTCGAGCCTCAAGATATCGATAGATATAGACATTGGAAGACCCAATATCTTCTTTCAAAATGTGCCTTCCATAATATCAAACCATGTCCTGTCTTTCAAGTAGAGTGCATCAACTCCGTACAAAATCATGGGGCAAAAACCTTGTTCATACAACCTGATGACACCCAAAAAACTATAGCCTGCAGTATTTCTAGAGAACCTTGCTATCAATGCAGTTGTTTGGCAAGCTTTTAGTTTTCGTGCATCGCACATTGATTCATGCCCACCTTTCACTGAGAGTTCAACTCCCAAATATTTATACCAGGATACCTACTCGATCTTACTAGCACCTACTATTAGGGCCATCCAAGGAGAGTTCTTATTAGAGAACAACATGATTTTTGTCTTATCCATGTTCATCTCCAATCTATTCTCTTCAACATAGCATCACAGTTCTTCAAATGATCTTTCGGCTCCACTAAATGTGTGATCTTATAGCACAAGATCGTCTGCAGAAGCCAGGCAAATAGCATGAGCATTGCCAACCTTAGGGGGGCAATTTGATATCAAATTCCATCTGGCAGGCAGATCAGCTAGCTACAGATTGAAAAGTAGGGGGGCCAGCACCTAGCCCTGCTTTACGCCTCTATTAGTCGAGATGGGCTTCTTGGTGGCCCCGCCTGCATCAATCCGCACCTGTACAGAGGTTTCTCTTTGGAAAAGTTTTAGAAAGTGGATCAGTAGTCCCAGACACCCATACTGTTCGAGTTTATTCCACGATGTCTCTCTATCCACCATGTCAAATGCAGAACGGAAGTCTATAAAGATTGTATATAGCCCTAGGTTTCCTGGTTTTGTAGCTCCCTTAATTAGCATGTCCATCAGTCTTAAATTGTACTTTAAAAGCAGATTGGATAATCCATTTGGGCCGGGGTCACAAGAGCTCTTTAGTTTCTTAATTTTCCTTATTATTTTATCTCTATCAATCAAGTCCATGCTGCATGTGTCAGCAATCTTGTATTGGGAATCACAAGGCCCCTCACTTTCATAAAAAAAATCCTCTATGTGATCGCACCACTGGGAGGCACCAATGGGGTTAACAACACGCCTATCCTTAGGTCCCTTATATTCCCTAGCGTGTGCCATACTTCTCTACTGTTGCCTTTTACTAAGACTACGTAAACATTTTGCCACACTACATTTCTTGATGACATTTTCCACCACTTTAACCAATTACAATAGAAATGTTTAATCTTTTTAGCATGTTCTCTCTTAGTTAAACAGTCTAGATTACTCCTCCTAAGTGTACGCAATATTATACTTATGAGACGCTTGGCATTACGAACCTCAATGTCAAAGGGGCGAGGAGTTTCATGGTTCTTAAGAGATACCTGAACTATACCTTGGGAGGCGTTCTCGGCCATTAAACCAGCCATCCAATCCTCAATTTGAGCTAGGGGGAAATTGTGAAGGAAAGGGCCTATTTCCCCCTGCATTTTACACAGATAAGAATTTACCCTAATCAAACTCTTCATGTTCCAAACAATTCTGTTCCCCCCTGAGTTCGGTTCAACCTCCCCAACTTCATCCATCCACACTGTCGTTTTTTCCGAATCAAAAGACATTCTGAGCAAGGCATGATCGATGTAGGGGATTTGCTGGCCAGATAGCAGACTTACCAGAGCCAGAATATTGTCATTCACAAACAAGTAGTCTAATGTTGCCCTTTTACACCCACTAATCCAAGTATATTTACCATTGAGATCTCCCTTCGTATGACCATTCAACATGTTAAAATCCCAATCATCTATGTAAGTGAGCCAAACCCTCCACTGTTTATTATTCCCATTGTGGAGCATTTCACAATTACTTCTGACAGACACAGACTCCATACATGCTTTTCCACAAACACATCTCGCTTTAAAGTCACCTGCTATGACAAACTTTATCCAGGCTGCCTTCGGTGTTCCAGTCTGCCAACAAATGCGAGAGGGTGTCCAGTCATTTTTCAGTTAGCACACCACCCAGAGGGTCGTAGACATGAATTGCCAATGTTCTCTCATGATAATATTCAGAGAGATCCTGACTTCTGACTAGATCAACTCTAACCGTAGACATGTTTTACCCCTATGATCATCCCGCCATGGGTCTGCCAAAGGTCCCTTTTTTTTTACAAGACTTGAAAAATCTGGAAACCGTCAACAGGGAAACTATTTCTCATTAGGGTTTCCTGCAGTAGAAATACATTGGGGGTTTTTAACAGGTCTATGGACCCAGACCCATTGATCAGGTGAGGAAAACCAACGGACATCCATGTGGCTATAGACCAAATTCACTTGTTTGCATCTTTGGGATGAGGTAAAGAGTCAAGCATCCATTTTAGGATGCTATATGCATCACCCTGCATTACGTTTCGGGCAATCTGCTTACCCTCCACATTTGCATTGATCATTAAATTCACATGTCGACCAAAACCCCTAACAAACACAGTTCCAATGGGTAAATCTTCTACTACATCTAACTCATAACCCAATTGCCTAAACATGTCTCCAAATTGACGTATCATACTGGCTGTTTCAATTTATAAGCAATGAATCCATGTAACATTAGGGTTTGTGCAACAGCGTGGTTCAATGAAGTAAAAGTCGATTGTATCCAAGACATGTAGTGGGGGAATACAACGTGTGATCTTCAGAAAAGCAGATCTATTCACCCACTCATTTTTACTGGCCGCTTTTATGTGTTTAATGTTAAAAACTCTACTGTTCATAACAGCCTCCTTTTTCGGTTCTTCCTTATTCCTTGCAGTCAAGTTTTTTGCTATACTCGTGTTACAAGGGTCAGGGTGGAACGGTGGTCACCACTACCTTCAAGATTTATTTCTGAAAACTCCTCCACCCCTTGTCCTCGTTACTGAGGACATTGCAATTATCCTCATCACTGTTCGCCTCATTGTTATTTTCATTGCCCGTGATGGCCCAACTGGTGAGAGTGCCGGATTGTTTTGATTGTCTCTTGATTTTTCAATTAACTTTCTTCCTACCACTTTTGGGGATTTTACTAGAGTCAACAGTGGTGTTGACCATCGCCCCCTCACTTTGAGCCTATTTTGTAGTAACGCGCTTTGTGTTCACACGTTGCTGCTGTTTTAGCAGGCGTCATTGTTTTCGAGTCATAAAGACTCCCGCCGATGCTTCAGAGGCAATAGGAATATTGTTCATTGGGCCTGGCACCTCTATTAATGGTGGTTGATTGGAGGCAGGAGAATTTAATTGGTCTGAGCCATGTTCCTCTATAACGTTATCATTGACATTTAGATCCCCTATCACAGTACTGAGATTTCTGTAAGCGGAACTGTTGTATTTGTTATTTTCTGGACTTAAGATCTTTATCTTCTAGAAAATCTTTTCGTATACAGTTAATGGTATTTTCATGGCAAAATGGAAAGTATTTAAAGTGGTAGTTATTTCGCTCACTCTTTTGACAATCGAAAGACTAGAGGAAATATTTCTCTAGACCACGTGTGAACGGCCCTCTACACTATGGTACTATACAATATATTCACAGGGTCACCTGTTTCCCTTGTGCCATTCGTGTCTACTCACTTGTATATGTTTATTTTACATAGAATCATCACATACTCTTTGTTATATATCAAAAATATATTTTTATTAGTTTCGCTCTAAAACATAGAATCTTAAAAAACAATGTATACACTCTTATTCTATCTAGACTGTGCATACATCAGTCTAAAACAGACAATACAGTTATTTCGCTCAAACCATCACTGACCACAGACAATACTCCTTTGTTGTCTTTTTTAATAAACATCACGGGGGAAGGGGAGAGTCTCTGCAGAGGTATATTTGCAAGGGGCGAGAGGGCACGCACATCCCCCGTGTCGTTAACTGGCTTTGTAGTTTGCATTCTCATTCCCCCTCCATTTCCTATTTTTGCAACTCGTCTATGTTACGTTTCACAGTGTAACACAGCTCCAGAAGGGAGTTATTATTGTCCAAGTTTGCAAAGGACAAGCCGCCTGACATCTAATTACCTTCATTGGCCTTCCCAGAAATATAATCTCTAGGGTCTTTTGTTACCGCAACGGGCGGGAAATCCGACTCTGTGATTACGATTGGTGTTCCAACATGCACCTCAACCCCCGGGGGCTCAATTGGATAAAAAGCAGTTATCTTCCCTTTGCCGCCTCGAGCGGGTAAACTCATTTGATCAGTTATTTCAGTCTGAGCAATTATAGCCACACAGGAGGCATTTTTGTGTCAAAAATACATGTTCGTTTTAGCTGATGCTTTACGCAGTTTTTTAACCATGACTGAGCTGTGGAACACTTAGTTGGCGATAAAAACTATAAGCTCCAATGTAACGCACAGAAAAAGTTAAGATACCCCTCACCACTCTCTGGGAGCACGAGAGCACGGTAGACTCCAAACTCCAGAACAACACTACACATTTCATTACGGGTAAACTCGCTGGTTAACTCTCCAGCTCTTATCAGCTCTCACCAGCTCTCAAGGTTCTCACGGTTCTCCGGTCTCGTTCTCAATCAGCCTACGGCAAAAGGTGCAGCAGAGGCAGCAGCGCCCCCCGAAGGGCCAACAGATGTCAGCCGGAACCAGATGTCAGCCGGAGTAGTGCAGGGTACTCGCTCCACGCCACGCCGACCCTTCTGGAGGCTAGAGGAAAGGCCCTAGCAGCGTTTTGCAAACACATGTCAAGCACACTGAGAGGAATTGGAAATGTGATCACAACTCAGCCGCCTATTAGTCATGTATTTAATATCACAATATGGTAAATTCATGACTGAAATGCCCCTTAAAAAACGGCTGGGGCAGAGTAGGACTCATGTCAAGCATACAACATGGTGCATCCATTCACACTAACATGAATACCGTTGATGTAAGTAAGATTCAAATATGGAGCATTCATGGCTCTACCTCTAAAATGCGTGTCAGGCTTGTCTGGGGTCAGTCAAGTGAGAGGCATGCATGTGGCAGCTAAATCCTTCTGAAATTGCAATTGAGGATAATAGTATTACATTAGGAAGAGTTAATGGTTAGCAAGCATTTTCTGTGGGGCGTTTGGAAGGGCTGGAGAAGAGTCCGTTACATTTAAAGCATGCTTGATGATCTTTTAGATGTTGCTTATATGAGGAAGGACAGGCAAGCTGAAACCATGTCAGTCACATCCTGAGCACGATTGATGCAGTCGTTTATCCTGCTGAGATTATTAAAATGAGTAGCATTTCACTGTTAGTAACTTGTGGTGGTCAAATAGCTATAGGATTAGAACAATTACAATATCAATACAATTAGTGTCTTATGAAGTTGTTTTCAGCTGAAAACTGTTAATAGTGATTTCTATCCAATATGAACTGTCACACCAGCTAGAACCAATCAGCCCAGCAAGAGACAATAGGCCTCATTACAAATGTGCCAGTCAGGAAAAATACTCGAACAAATGCAGGTAATTTCAGCTCTGGCCTTTTTTTCCGGACCAGCACACTTCAAGTTTGCTGGTGGGGTCCACGGATCTCCCGGCAGGCCTGACCTGAAGGTAGTAGACCTGACCCCTACCGGAATAGAAATGCATGAATCGCCAGTGATTCAGGCAATCCCATTCGATGGAGTCCTGTGGAACTCCATGGGAATGGCAACTTACCGGCTCTCAACTGCCCGCCGATATCGGGTGGCGAAGATGGTAAGTGCAGATTGCCGGTATCCCGCTTGTAATACTGGCGGAATACCGGCAAACTCATAATGAGGCCCAAGGTGTTTCCTTTGCAACTTAAATTAGTCCTAAACGATCATGAACTTAATCTGAACTTAATACCCTTAGAGGTCTGGGAGGTTTGACAAACATTGAGTGCTCTCAGGTTTGGCTGAAAATGTTGGCCCAAGCCTAGTTAATGTCACTGACGTGGCTAGCCCCACAAGTCAGCTCAGTGTTCCATGCCCTTTTCTGGGACCATAGCTCTGGCACACACCAACGGTAACAATGGCAGCAGAGGAATGCAGTAACTCAGAGGGCATAAACCTACTAATGGCAGTCAGCGGTACTTAGCACCCGGCATGGTGTAGGAGGATAATGAGGCTTCCGGAGTTGTGGCACAAGTCTTTGGATCATGTTTCTCAATGCTGCCCCAACATGTTTCCGCCAGCACATGGGAATCCACCAGGTTTTAGCTAACTAGATGATGCCATGCCTCCACATATAGCCTGTGGGTGTCACCTCTCACCCTGTGCAGACACTGTGACCCAGTAGAGAAAAGCATGGCATTCAGTACAGTCTGTCCACTCATTTATGGCACAGACCATTCTATGTTCCACTTAATTTCTCCTCTCGTAAGAGGATGCTTTTCTAAGTTCATATTCCAAGAGGAATGCACCAATAATCATATTTACTTCTTTTCACTTTCTCCAGTAATGCGTTTGCATTTGTTCAATACTTTTTTCCTTCATCAGCTACCCTGTCCTAAGCAAACACTTGCGCTAGCTCTTCCATACGCCATGTGTCACGATATTGTGTTCCTACTCTTACCACCAGAGTAATACTGTTCTAGGTTGCACCTAAGTCTCCGAAATGTCACTGAATTATGCTGAGTCCCATAATCCAAGAATTTCTAAGAATCAATGTTCAGCCTTAACTAAATGAACTGTGAAACCCTACTCTGATGGTACACATCAAAGTCAATGTGGTCCCTTTCCGAACTCTAAACAATGCTACTCGAGCCAATGATAAGCTCCGGCCCTATCTTCTATTCTTGAGTCCAAGCATCACTGTTCTCCTACACCTGTCCCTATGGCTCCTCCATCCGATTTCATTGCCAGGTTTTCAATGCCAGTCTACCTGCAAGGACGGGTTCTTGGTGGGATCCTGCTGCAGCCGGAAGCTATGCATAACAGTTCAAATATATGTTCGATGTATGGTTCACTGCTTCCCTCAATATGGAAAATTAGTCTCAAGGAATATGGTCCAAAACATGGTGCCCCTTCTTCAAAAGCTCCAGAGGACAAGCAACTCTTGCCACATGCCCTGCTCTGTAATGTTCACAAATGCTGCATATCTTACTCTGACACCCATATCTGCCTACTCCAGTGGTCGAAGTGAGCGGGAACGGTCAGGAACAGCATTATACTAGTTTTATGTTTTACTGTTAACAGTTCTACTACTTTTTGAAACCATTTTCACCATTTCAGAACTGTTTTATGTGAAGTTAAAGCACACTTCTTCACTTTACCAGCCTATAGCAGTTACAGCTAAACTGAAATCTGTTTCAACAAAATTGGATGTCAACTAGCATGACTGCAACTATTGGAAAATGTGGTGTACGTTGCTCCTTTCCTGCCTACTGTATTCCCCGCTCGGGGGTCACAGTTCAACTACTTTTTTTGGTACAGATCTGCCACCAGAGGCGTAGACAGGGTAGGGCCTGAGCAGGCAAGGCCCACCCAAAATCTGCAAATGCCCACTCAGCATCGCTGTGTGGGCATTTACAGATGTTAATGTCACTGTGGTGCGACCAACTACATTAGCTTCAGGTCCCGCTGGTTAGACAATCCTGGCTACGCTTTTGTCTGCCACTGGCCTCTCTGTAGTCTTGGGATGCTCGGAGCGGCTGCGTAGCAACGCACCATCCCTGCTGTTATTCGTCTGCATGTTTTTCTCTGTTTGCTCCTGCATCTTATATCAGTCGGAGAGGCCATGCCATGCACCTCTCTTTTATACAGTGGACTGAACAGCAAGAGTCTATTGTACTGCGGTAGGTTGGTACCAGGTCCGTAACACCTTGAGAAGATATTTGGAGATGACACCAATCAATTACATTTTTCTTCATGGGCTCTATGTTCAGAATGATGTCAAGATTGAGTATGGCTTCGGCCTTTGTGCAACAAACCAAGATCCGGTCCATTACATGAGAAAGCAGTGGTGACTTCCAATGAAAGCGTCACGTGTTAGTGCTCTGGATGCTTTTCTTCAGAACTGTCTGAGGATCAAGGTGTATGTTTTTCCTCCCTTTCAAGTTATTCAGAGACTGAGGATCCAATGGAAGTTCTTGATCCCTGTCACCCTGTCTCCGCCCACAAACATGCTGCCCAGTCTATCTACTTCCATTCTAACATTACCTAGAGGAAGAGCAAGAGGGAAGTATTTACATGTTAGACCTTTAATGGTCTCTCCATCTCCTAGTATGAGAGGCTTTCAGAGGCAGCTGGGATGTTTCCGCCTTGCTGTCTCAGATACTTCCATTATCTTGTGCCCTGGCCCTGCCAAAGATTATCGAGAAGCTTGGGATGCTTGGTTTTGCTGGTGTTTGGCAAGACATTCTCATCCCATTATGAACTTTCAAGAAGCAGTTCTTAATTCTTTATTTACATGGTTTAATGTGGGAAGAACCTTTCGAAAAGGGAATGTAAACCACTCCACCATTTCAGCTTGTCAGTAATTGGTGAAAGGCGTGTCCGTTTCAACGCACCCATCACTAAGACGGCTGTTCAGAATAGTCATGATACTGGAGCCTCCAACAGCTATAACTTTGCGCTGGATGGCAATTAAGTCTTCAACTTTTCCTCTTGCTGGCAGATAATGAATGTTTATCTTTAAAACACATTTCTGCTAAATTAACAGTTTTGTTGCACCTTTGGTAATTTTGAAAGGTATTTCTGTTAGACCTCCTGAGGTTAATAGCAGTGTTTTGTCACCAAATGGTGTGTCTAGGTTACTGTTTCCAGTTGTAACTAATGTTTGTCATCTTCCAATGCAAATCAAGAGTTCCAAACAGACAATAAACTTTGTGGAGTTAAATGTCTGAAAGTTGTTTATTCACATCTGCTTATTTTATTCAGAAACCCTGCTCATGCAAGTGCCCCCGTAGCTGGGCAGCAGGTGGGCCTCAACACCTCACAAGTCTTCCAAGGGGGCTGTGGGCCTTAAATCATACGTGGCTGAGAAGTTTCTTCAATATATTCCGAGATCGGCCATAAAGATTGCACTTTGCAGGCCTTTTATTTTAATCTGACAAGTCATGCTTCACACTTTGTTCTTGATTTGCTCTGAACTTGCAAAATGGTTGCCTCTATGGCTTGACGTAAAGTCCCAATCTACATATCCCACTAGGAGTGGAAAACCTCTATTTTCAGTTTTGAAAGCACCATCGGTTAGAGGCTTTATAGTGTGATGCTCGCAGTGGTACAAGTGTACCGAAAAAAGTAGTGGAACTGTGGTATCGGGAAAGGAGAGGGTAGGTGGAAGCAATGTGCAACATGTAAAAAAGTGTTGCAGCTGGGGCATTGCAATGATCTAAGTGACTAGTAACCAAGGCTCCAATTACAACTTTACACTTGCACAGGGACATAAATGGACACATTATCAATAAGAATGGTGAATAGTGTCATAAAAAGTACAGGAATGGTAAACAGAAAAAAATTAATGTAGTGGAACACCGCACCGGACCATTCCCACTCACTTCGATTACTGTGTGCTTGTCATTAGAGAAGAAGACTTGCCTTAGCATGCTGCATATTTATTGTGGGTAAGAAGTTCTAATGGGTCAAATGCCATTGCCTGTAATGTGAGGCTGGGATTGGTGTTGTGTTTGATTACAGTAGCTGCTGCATTCTATTAAATGTGTTATTATGGTATGTCTTCTATTTTCTGTGCTATTGACGCTTTCAGTAAAAGTGATAATGTACAATCTATGCTGCAGTGTCTAAGAAAGTCTGTGATTTTTTATTTCACAAGTTAGGTGTGGAAGAACACAGGACTTTAACAGTAGTTTCCTGCCAAATGCATGAATTTGTATTTTATTTGTCTGTTACCAAGCGCCTTAAGCCGAAGCGCTGAAAATAAAAATTAGAAACAGTGCAGTAAAAAATGAATAAGCAATTAGGTCCAGGAAACGATCACTCAGGAATGTTGTAGATGACATTTTAAAGAACCACAGAAAAGAGAGTAGACAGAGAGAGAATGAAGAGAAAGTGAAAGAGCATTCCAGTGAAGGGGGGCAAGAATCTCAAAAGATCGAAAATGAGACTGAGCACAGGGAGGACGAGGAACCAAAAGTCAGAACTGAGAAAAAGACAGAAGAGAGCGAGAGGGAAAGTAAAAAGATATTAGTGCAGTAAGCTAGCTAGGGGTTAGACCATGGAGAACTTTGAAAACAAGACAGAGAATTTGATTTAATTTGAAAATGAAAGGGCAGCCAGCCGACTGCTGCAAGAAAGGAAGAAATACAATCCCGATAAGTGAGAAGACACAGTAGACGAATAGAAGAATTTAATACTGATCTAAGAGGAGCAAGATGAGAATTAGGGAAGCCAAACAGAACAGTAGAAAAGTCGAGAAATATTAAACAGGAGATTAAGAGTTTATATGCTTGAAATGTGAAAAACGGGCGAGCCTTACGGATGTTGTGAAGATAAAAATTACAAGAACAAGAGGTTAGAGAAATGTGATGAGAAAAGGAGAGATTTGAGTCAAAGTAAAGACCAAGATTACGAGCCGTAGATGATATTGGGAGTTTAGGAGGAGGAAAAGATATGAAAGAAGGTGGAAGATGGGCATGAAGAGTGTTAGCAGGAAATAAAACGTACTTCAGTCTTCCCAGCATTAAGAGTAAGAAAATGGGCAGGCATCCAAGATTTTATAGCAGCTAAGCAAGCTGAAAGAGTTTGATTAATTTCAGCAGAAAAAGAAGAAAAGGAAAGAAACAGTTGAGTGTCATCAGCGCAAAAGTGATGAGATAAGCCAAAAGAGGAAATAATCTAGCATATACCACTTCTTTTGCTGTCTTACTTTCTGTTCCTCTCTCTTGCAGCTTGTCTTTCTTGCACCTTATTCTCACCCAACCACCTTCCACTTCCTCACCCTGTCGTTACTTGTACCAGCAGAGTCCAACCACCGCACTTCACTATCGCAATATGGACATTCTCTCCCTATTCTCCCCCTTTATCCTCCTTCCCTGTTTATTGATTCTCCCACTCAACACAGCAAACAACCATCAGTCCCCTGATAAGCAACTTCATATTCCCACCACAAAGCATGCACACACACACCACAAATACCAACAACCATTGTACAAAACCCATGAAGCAACATAACCATTGTCCTCCACACAAACCTACCTCACTTCACCATTTCACCAGCCCCAGACTCCCCAAGAGGGAGAGAATGATATGATATGTCATTTATAATGCACCTGAACACAAGTGTTTCAAACTAAGCCAAACTTAAGTCTGCAATCTGCACACAGTGCTCATTCCTGCTCTCCCTCTTATTGTAACCCCACCACCCGCCTCAACTTCTATGCCCTACCACAACCTCTGCTCCTCCCATCCACCACAATGAACTCCTGCATTGCTCTGAGAGCACAACAATAGACCCCTCCCATTTTACACAATGTACACAATTCAACATAAAAACACATTGCCCCCATCACATCGTGCCCCTAACGTGGACACAATCCAACCTCAGGAAGAAGTCATCCTGTCTTCATCGGAGGCGGCCGTCAGGTGGCAGTGCAGCCTGATGCAGATGTAGATTCTAGGTCCTTTCCTCTACTGTGTTGGGTAGGATCCCTGTACTGAAGCATCGAAAACTCCTGCTTGTAGACACTTTTCACTCTTTGCCCGTTGAGCTGTTTGGTTTGAAGGGACAACTCACCCCCAAGTTGTTTGTGAGCTGTCGCCATGCTGAGCTGGTCCGCTGTGGGTTGCAGTGTGGAGTTTGGCAGCGAGAAGGATTGGTGGAGTTGTTGGCTGCTGCTCTGCCTGGTGTCGGCAGAAACCCGTCCTCATATGCCCTCATATGTCTCGGTTGGAGGCGTCGCATTGTGAATGGTGATTGCAGTGCTGGCTCTTTATGCTGTGTTGGACTGCCGATAATACAACTGCCTTGCCTGAAAATGTTTTGTATTTTTAACTGTGGGAGGTGTGACCTTATTACCAAGAGAGGCCTCTTCCGGTTCACGGCTGGGCTAGTAATCTGTATTACCCTATACTTATGCCCCTGATATGGTTGTGACTAGACAGGGCATTGTGGGTGAAATATTAACCCCCCGATAGAATTCGGTTAACCGAGCTGAGAGCTGGTAGTGTGTGATGCTGGAAATGCATCGGAGGGACAGGGCCTCCGTATCCTTGTCCTTTACTGCTTTTTATCGTGTGTTCTGTCGTGTTTTCCACGCAGGAGTTCATGGGGGACTCCTGGCGGTGCAGCTCTCTTTCTTTTGGTTTGGTGAACGGACCTGTGGGATACCCTTATGGCACCCATTGGTGGGGGTACAACCCTGTGCCCCTAGTGTATGTTTTTGGGCACCTGTGTGTGGCCCACAGAGCAGGGTATGGGCTGGTGGCAGCTCCATGCTGAATTTGACAGGTGCCATTGGGGTCAGTTGATTCCTGATGGAAAACAAGATGGCCCCGGTGGCCTCTTGCTTTCTATTACCCATTACGTTGTTTTCCCAAAGTCCTGGGAGCCCTGACTCTGTCCCTTCCCCCTGACTGGCTGTTGGGTGGAAATACCATATATGGTGTTGTTGTGAAGGCCCGGCCAGACTAGCTGGAGCCTTCCCGGTGATGTATGTTGTGGGTACCTCCTGTGGGTGCGACCTGGGTGAATAGAGTGTGTGTTGAATATGCATTCTGTGTTGTGGGTGTCTAGTATCTGGTGGTTGACACAATGACTGAGACAACCCTGCCCGAAACCGGTATGAATGCAACTTGGAGTGTTGAATGGCTCGGTACTTGTCCCAATACACATAACTTGTTGTGAGTGTCTGGAGAGAAGTGAATGGCCTGAATACCTCGTGTGCCTGATTGGCTGCCTGCCTGCATTAATGCCCATAGTCGTGATTGGATGGTTGAGTGTGACCCAGCGGAATGAATGGGAGATCAACAGTATATCTGGGGACCTCTCACTGCTAGGAATCGTGTTCAGAAGCTGAAGTCCACTACGACGAGTAACTGGAGTAACTGACGCTTGACCTTGAAGCCCTGCTGGACGAGAAGAATTGCTGTTGCTCTCCTTCACAATCTGAAAGCAGTTGTGCCTCCAAAGACTGACCCACAGAGGACCTGGTAAGGCGCCCTCTTCCCGAGCTACGAGGGACCATCGTGCACAGCTGATCTTTGCCAACGCTCCCTGGTAGGCAGACCTTCGACAGGCTGCCGACCCGATACGGGGACTGCTGCGGAACTCCAAAGAGAAGCACTCGGACTGTTGTCCGCCACTGTCGATGACCGCCGTCGCCGACCGGAGCCGCCGTGCTCCCGTTTGCCTAAGAACTTCCATTGATCATTGGACGCT
Source organism: Ambystoma mexicanum (assembly GCF_040938575.1). NCBI lineage: Eukaryota > Metazoa > Chordata > Amphibia > Caudata > Ambystomatidae > Ambystoma > Ambystoma mexicanum. Next base: position 808,976,683 of record NC_090931.1, on the reverse strand, counting down.
CTCGTCTGCATCGTCACCCGCTTGTCTTCCGCTGGAGAAGGCCCGACCGTTGATGCGCAGAGGAGCATCCACCGGTGAGTTTCCCGCCACCTAAGGACCACAGAGACGCCAACGACTCGACGCCCTTGCTGGGCCACAGTTCTTCATCATCTCTTTGCGGTCCAGAACTATCGTCACCAAGGTGCCCTGCACGCCTCTTCCTTGCAGGACGCCAACGCTCTGTCGTCGACGAGCACCGCTAGGAACGAAGCTGCCACTTCAGTGCCGTAGTTCCACCTGTTCACCGTCGGACGTTCGACGACCCGTGACTCCCGCCTTAAAGGGACGGCACTCAAGAAGGGCCGTCGATTCCCCAACACCGAACGCCAAGTTCCCCGACACCTTTCAACGATCCGTGGCTCCCCCCTGAAAGGGAGGCACTCAAGAAGGATCGGTCAACGCAGCGTCGGAGAACTCTACTCCACCAGGTACATTGGGGGGGTAAAAACCTTAATAGGAAGAAGTGAGACTATTGAACATATGGACTAGGCTTGTGCGATATATCTTATTTTACAGGTTGCCCAGGTGGGGGGATCTCCACACAGAACTGTGTCTAGGGTACGTGGCCAGTATTCTGCCTACTGTTTCAACCATCTTGCGTTCCTTCCTATCTCTATTGCTGGTTTCCTCGTTATTAATCTGTGTGACATTTAAACCATACAGTTGATGTACTTTAATGAGATTTGATAACATTGGTGGTACCACTTTAGAATTGTATATATTTATCATTATTGACTTCCAAGTATAAAGTGCGTTATTGTAATCGTGTACATACCCTTGAATATTAATTATATAAAGACTGTGTTTTCAGTAATACAGTGTGTGGACATTCCTTTGTGGGGGTTCGGGGACTACACTGTACTTAAGAACCAGCCTGCATCACCTCCTGAGAAGCTAGGCCTTGATTGCTCGTCCATTGCTACCTTATAGAGAATCTTGGCTGGGGTCCGCTGTGCCTCTCCTCTACCATATAGAGAGCGGAAGTACAGACACCCCCTACCAGTCTTTACACTGGTGGCAGCGGTGGGATGCTTATGGTTTTAAGAATCAGTGTATAACCGTGCCACTTACAAAATATCTGCACTTTATTAGATTAAGGTTTGGGTGTGTACAAAATAACTGCATTACAAGCAATGGAGTCTATTGTGAATGGTAAATTGACTCGGATGAGCTTAGAGGCTCTCTAGAGTGCTTGTGAAGCCAGGGAGTTAGACTTTGTGGATAAGTCTAGGGCTAAGCTGATAGCTGCCCTGGTGGACTACCAGACCGATGGTGAAACTTAATGAGGGGGGGAATGCAACCTATAGGGACTCCGCCCCTGGGGTTTCTACTGAATCTGTTTCTGGGAATGCCACCATTCCTGCTGCCTCTGTTCCGAACCCCAGCAATACCTTGGAACTTGAGGATGGCCTTTGAATATCGCAAGTTGGAAATAGATGCTGAACTTAAGAAGGAGGAGTTGGCTCAACAAGTGGAGCTCAAGAATAGGGATCTTGAACTCAAGAATAGGGATCTTGAACTCAAAGACAAGGACACTGAATGTCAGAGAATCCAGCTAGAGAAAGCTCGAGTGGAGACTTCAGCGAAACCCAGTAAGAGTGTCAGGTCCCCGGCAAATAAATTTAGGAAGGATTTTGTTGCTGTGTTTTCAGAGGGTTCTGATATCCTCCAATGGATTGAAGCGTTTGAAATGGCTTGTGCAATTCATGATGTTAACAAAAGAGATTGGGCTAAGTGTTTGCTAAGCAGAGTGCCTCAAACTGGATATGACTGTATTCTGAAGCTGAGTGTGGAAGAAAGGGGTCAGTATGAGTGTATGAAATCTGCTTTGATTGCCAAGTTTGGCAAGACGCCTACCCAATACCTTAAAAGGTTCAGGGATATTAAGAAAAGAGAGAATGTGTCTTGGGTTGACTGGGTGAGTGCTGCGCACATGAATATGATGGGGTGGATTGATGGTTACAAGGTGAAAACTTTTGTTGAATTGTCCCACCTGTTGTTTTTGAGCATTTTTCGGAAGCCTGTTCACCAGAGCTGCGTCAGTATGTTGCTGACCAGAACATCTTGCATCCCTTTAAGCTGGCTAGGTTGGCTGACAAGTGGGTCTCCCACCGGGTGTCACCTAAGGACTCCAGTGGGAAGGACAAGGACAAAGAAAAGGGGGCCTATCAGAAAGCTGAGGAGTCCCAAAAGCAGTCACAGTCGAATAAACCTAAACCCTCCTCTCCTAAGACCCAAAAATCTAGTGGGGATAAGTCATCTGTGGGTGGGAATAAGAGTAGTGGTCCACCTGGTGCAAAGCAGGCTCCCGGTGGTTCCAGTACCGTACCCCGCACTCCCGGCACTTGTTGGGACTGTGGGGCTCTGGATCACAAAAGGGGTGACTCCAAGTGTAAAGGTAAGGCACTCGGAGTACAGGCTGTCAGCCTGACCTACCCTTACCCCATGTCTGAGGTGGAGGCCACTGTCCTCCCCTCCTCTACAGGGATCACTTTTGGTGCTCCCGTAGTGATATCCTTAGTGTCCCTTGGGGCCTGGGACCAGTACGTGGAAGTACTGGCGACTATCCCACAGAACACCCATAGATTTTTGAGAAGTGTCCTCCTGAATGGCCAGCCTTCTACTGGTTTGAGAGACACTGGGGCAAGCATGACAGTGGTGGACAGGGCCCTGCTCAAGCCAGAGGACTATGTAGATGCTCCTCTGAGAACCACCAGGTTAGCTGGTGGGCCTCCCAAATTATCGCCTGTAGCCCGAGTCACACTCGTAATTGGAGACAAGACAGCAAAGCTTCCTGTCCTGGTTCAGGACAACGTCCCTGCTAACATTCTGTTAGGTAACAATCTAGTCGAGTTGGGATTGATCGCGGATGGTCTTCCCATGACTGCTGCTGCGGTCACTAGGTCACAGGTGACGCCGGGTCTGGCTGTGAGTCAGGTACCCGAGCCGAAGGCGCAGCCTAAGGCAAGACGAAGGAAGAGCAAGAAGGCCACCTCTGAGGAGGGAGCTCCTTCTCTTCCTGCTGTTCCTACAGCACCCATTGGGATCCATGCTCCGGACGGGCTGGGTCCAGTGGTAAACCCCGTCTCAACTCCTGTGGGAGAAGAGCCAGAAGACTCTCCTGTGGGAGAGGTTCTCAACCCGGAGGATCATCCCGATCTTCAATGCTTGTTAGCTGAAGGGGGACCCTCCCGGGCAGACTTCTGTAAAGGACAGAGAGAGTGTCCCTCTCTCCAGGGTCTGAGGAAACAGGCCCTGTCCCAGGCACAAGGAGAAGTGCCTAGGACTTTCCGGATTTATTGGGAGGGTGAGCTCCTTGTTAGTGAGCCCACTAAGCCTGAACCTGGTGCCCTCAAGAGGTTGGTGGTACCCCAGGTTTACAGGCCCTTCTTACTGCAGTTGGCGCATGAGGTGCCCTTGGCTGGTCATCTTGGTACCAAGAAGACTAAGCAGAGGCTCTCTGCCCATTTCTACTGTCCTCCGATGGGCGTAGAAGTGGAGTCCCACTGCAGGACCTGCCCAACTTGTCAGTTGTCTGGCAAAACTGGAGGCAGTGTCATCACCCCACTGCAGCCATTGCCAGTGGTTGGCACACCGTTTGAGAGGGTGGGCATCGACATCGTCGGTCCCCTTGACCCTCCCACGTCAGGTGGACATCGGTGCATCCTGGTTTTGGTAGATCATGCCACCAGGTACCCTGAGGCTATACCCCTTCGGACTGTTACTGCCAAGGTGGTTGCCCGGGCCCTCCTGGGCATTTTCACCCGTGTTGGATTCCCCAAGGAGGTTGTCTCTGACCGAGGATCCAACTTCATGTCTAGTTACATGAAAACCATGTGGAAAGAGTGTGGGGTAACCTACAAGTTCTCCACTTCTTACCACCCCCAGACCAATGGTCTGATTGAGAGATTTAATAAAACTTTCAATGGCATGCTAGGTGCTTTGGAAGAGCCTTAAGGAGGAAATGGGATCTCCTCCTGCCATGCCTGCTGTTTGCTTACAGAGAGGTACCTCAAGAGGGTGTTGGTTTCAGCCCCTTTGAGTTACTCTTTGAACATCCCGTGAGGGGGCCCCTCGCCTTGATCAGAGAAGGTTTGGAAGCCACCCCTCCCGGTCCCGCCAAGCAAGTGGGGGACTATGTGTTAGGCCTCAGATGGAGGATGACACAGATGATGGGTCAAGCAACGGCGAATCTCAAGGCCAGCCAGGAATTGAACAAATACTGGCATGACCTTAAAGCATCGCAAGTGGATTGGACTCCGGGACAGGAGGTCCTCGTGATGGAGTCTACCAAGACTCGGGCATTGGCAGATAAATGGACTGGACCCTTCAGGATAATCTCCAAGATGGGCGAGGTCAACTATCTGGTTGACATGGGAATCCCAGGGGTAGCCTCTCAGGTATTCCATGTCAATAGGCTCAAGCCTTTCCACGCGCGAGCAGAAGTCTCATGTCTCTTGCTAGCTTCAGAGCAAGAAGAGGATAAGAGTGAGCCCCTTCCTGATTTGCTGCATAGCAACCCTCAGGATGGCTCAGTGGAGGGAGTGCAGCTCTCTCCAGATTTGACAACCAAGCAGCAGAGGGCCTGCAGGACTTTGCTCCAGCAGTATGCCTCTCTGTTTTCGCTGACGCCAGGCCTTACACCGTGGTGTAAACACGAGATTGACACTGGTGACAGCGTGCCTGTCAAAAGCAGGAGCTACCGAATGTCAGATACGGTTAAGAACCACATCCAGGCTGAGGTCGCCAAAATGTTGGATCTGGGTGTTATTGAACCCTCAACCAGTCCCTGGTCCAGTCTTGTGGTCCTTGTCCCCAAGGCAAGTTCCCAGGCAGGTACCAAGGATTGGAGGTTCTGTGTGGACTACGGAGGAGTCAATGCCGTCACCAAAACTGGCGCGCACCCATTGCCCAGGGCTGATGAGCTCGTGGACACCATAGGTGCTGCCAAATTTGTGATCACCTTTGACCTCACCTCAGGCTATTGGCAAATAGCTCTGACGGACCATGCCAAGGAAAAGACGGCGTTCTCAACACCAGAGGGACTCTACCAGTTTAGGGTCATGCCTTGTGGGTTGGAGAATGCCCCTGCCACCTTCCAGAGATTGGTCAATCATGCCCTCAGTGGGCTGGAAGCCTTTTGTGTGGCTTATTTAGACGACATTGCCGTCTACAGTTCCACTTGGGAAGAGCACTTGATGCATCTGGGTAGAGTGTTGCAGGCCTTAAAAAGGGCTAACCTCACTATCAAGGCCACCAAGTGCCAGACAGCTCAGGGAAGTATCTTGGTCATGAGGTAGGAGGGGGTTGAATCCAACCTCTCCCTAGTAAGGTAAAGGATGTACAGGACTGGGAGACTCCCACTACTCAAACCCAGGTGAGAGCCTTTTTGGGCCTCACCGGGTACTATCGCAATTTCATGGCGGACTATGGAACCATAGCTGCACCACTGACAGCTCTGACTTCACCCAAGCAGCCTAGGAAGGTCAATTGGACTGAAGACTGTCAGAGGGCCTTTGATGGCTTGAAAGAAAGCCTGTTTCGGGCACCCGTTTTGTGTGCGCCTGACTACAGCCCACCCTTTATCGTCCAGACGGATGCCTGCGACACCGGAATTGGAGCTGTCTTGTCCCAGTTAGATGACAAAGGGAGAGAACATCCTATCATATTCATCAGTAGACAACTCAAGGGTAGAGAACTTAGGTGGGCTACTGTTGAAAAAGAATGTTTTAGTATAGTTTGGAGCCTTAGGCATTTTAGGCCCTACCTTACGGGGTCTACCTTCAAGGTCCAAACAGATCATAAGCCCCTGAAGTGGCTTATGCAGATGAAGGGTGAAAATCCGAAACTGCTCAGGTGGTCCATTAGCCTGCAAGGGCTAGACTTCACCATAGAGCACAGACCAGGGAAGAGTGACGATAATGCAGATGGCCTTTCCAGAAGGTATGTTGACCGTCTGGATGAGGGTATCTATCCCGTGGGAGATTAGGCACCCTCCACCTCAGTCTGGGGGGGCGACTGTGTTGCTGGAAATGCATCGGAGGGACAGGGCCTCCGTATCCTTGTCCTTTACTGCTTTTTATCGTGTGTTCTGTTGTGTTTTCCGCGCAGGAGTTCATGGGGGACTCCTGGCGGTGTAGCTCTCTTTCTTTTCCTTTGGTGAACGGACCTGTGGGATACCCTTATGGCACCCATGGGTGGGGGTACAACCCTTTGCCCCTAGTGTATGTTTTTGGGCACCAGAGCAGGGTATGGGCTCGTGGCAGCTCCATGCTGAATTTGACTGGTGCGCGGAGTATCCTCCATTTTGGGATACCCCGGCCCTGCCATTGGGGTCAGTTGATTCCTGATGGAAAACAAGATGGCCCCGGTGGCCTCTTGCTTTCTATTACCCATTACCTTGTTTTCCCAAAGTCCTGGGGAGCCCTGACTCTGTCCCTTCCCCCTGACTGGCTGTTGGGTGGAAATACCATATATGGTGTTGTTGTGAAGGCCCGGCCAGACTAGCTGGAGCCTTCCAAGTGATGTATGTTGTGGGTACCTCCTGTGGGTGGGACCTGGGTGAATAGAGTGTGTGTTGAATATGCATTCTGTGTTGTGGGTGTCTAGTATCTGGTGGTTGACACAATGACTGAGACAACCCTGCCCGAAACCGGTATGAATGCAGCTTGGAGTGTTGAATGGCTCGGTACTTGTCCCAATGCACATAACTTGTTGTGAGTGTCTGGAGAGAAGTGAATGGCCTGAATACCTTGTGTGCCTGATTGGCTGCCTGCCTGCATGAATGCCCGTAGTCGTGATTGGATGCTTGAGTGTGACCCAGCGGAATGAATGGGAGATCAACAGTATATCTGGGGACCTCTCACTGCTAGGAATCGTGTTCAGAAGCTGAAGTCCACTACGACGAGTAACTGGAGTAACTGACGCTTGACCTTGAAGCCCTGCTGGATGAGAAGAATTGCTGTTGCTCTCCTTCACAATCTGAAAGCTGCTGTGCCTCCAAGGACTGACCCAGAGAGGACCTGGTAAGGCGCCCTCTTCCCGAGCTACGAGGGACCATTGTGCACAGCTGATCTTTGCCAACGCTCCCTGGTAGACAGACCTTCGACAGGCTGCCGACCCGATACGGGGACTGCTGCGGAACTCCAAGGAGAAGCACTCGGACTGTTGTCCACCACTGTCGACGACCGCCGTCGCCGACCGGAGCCGCCGTGCTCCCGTTTGCCTAAGAACTTCCATTGATCATCGGACGCTCTCGTCTGCATCGTCACCCGCTTGTCTCCCACTGGAGAAGGCCTGACCGTCGACGCGCCAAGGAGCATCCACCGGTGGGTTTCCCGCCACCTAAGGACCACAGAGACGCCGACGACTCGACGCCCTTGCTGGGCCACAGTTCTTCATCATCTCTTTGCGGTCCAGAACTATCGTCACTGAGGTGCCCCGGACGCCTCTTCCTTGCAGGACGCCAACGCTCTGTCATCGACGAGCATCGCTAGGAACGAAGCTGCCACTTCACTGCCATAGTTCCACCTGTTCACCATCGGACGTTCGACGACCCGTGACTCCCGCCTTAAAGAGAGGGCACTCAAGAAGGGCCGTCGATTCCCCAACACCGAACGCCAAGTTCCCCGACACCTTTCGACGATCACTGGCTCACCCCTGAAAGGGAGGCACTCAAGAAGGATCGGTCGACGCAGCGTCGGAGAACTCTACTCCACCAGGTACATTGGTGGGGGGGGTAAAAACCTTAATAGGAAGAAGTGAGACTATTGAACATATGGACTGGGCTTGTGCGATATATCTCATTTTACAGGTTGCCCAGGTGGGGGGATCTCCCCACAGAACTGTGTCTTGGGTACGGGGCCAGTATTCTGCCTACTGTTTCAACCATCTTGCGTTCCTTCCTATCTCTATTGCTATCTCTATTGCTGGTTTCCTCGTTATTAATCTGTGTGACATTTTAACCGTACAGTTGATGCACTTTAATGAGATTTGATTACATTGGTGGTACCACTTTAGAATTGTATATATTTATCATTATTGACTTCCAAGTACAAAGTGCGTTATTGTGTTCGTGTACATACCCTTGAATATTAATTGTATAAAGACTGTGTTTTCAGTAATACAGTGTGTGGACATTCCTTTGTGGGGGTTCGGGGACTACACTGTACTTAAGAACCAGCCTGCTTCACCTCCTGAGAAGCTAGGCCTTGATTGCTCGTCCATTCCTACCTCATAGAGAATCTTGGCTGGGGTCCGCTGTGCCTCTCCTCTACCATATAGAGAGCGGAAGTACAGACACCCCCTACCAGTCTTTACATAGTGCCCGTAGGAGAAGACGTCCCCATAAAACCAAGCTTATTCCCTCTGAGGATGCTTCTGGAGGAATAATATCAGAGGAGGCTACTATACAGGATGAGGATTTTGGGAACACTAGCAAAACTGTGATTGGGTCATCCACTGTCCCGGTTTTTACTACTGAGTTGCCATCCCTGGGGATAGGTATGCAATCCCAGGTTCTTTCCACCAATGGTGAGGAAAGTAATACTCTTCCTAGGGAAAGTTCGGGATCAAATAAGGATCACTTTCCTGAACCGAAGCTGTTTTCTGCCCAATGGCAGGTAGCGAAGGAAATAATTGCTGCTGACCTTTTTTTCCTGCAGAAATTACCATGATTTTTATTTATGGCTGGACATGTTGGGCAAAGTCGCAACTCTGGTATGCCCTATTATGAGGGATAACATTTGTCAGACAGACATGGGCACGCTGCCATGGTTAATGCTGACTGCCAAACCCCCTTGCAGGAACTTGACTATGCAGTGACCTGGGACAAAAGTAGTGAAGTTGAGCCTGATATTTTGAATACTCTGAAGCTGTTGGCCCGTAAAAATGAAATGCAGCATTATTCCATCCCTATACCATCACCTTATGATATACTCATTAATGAACATGTTCCCAGAAGGGCACCTGGTGAGAGTGTGGACTTGGGCCCGTTCTTATCCTCTGCGGCCCTCAAAGTTTGCATCAAAACTAAAATTAGCCCCTTTGGGTCTGCTCGTTTTTGTAAATCTGATATGCCATATATTGCAGATAAGTCACTGAGAGAATTAGTTATGGGCTCAAGAAAGCTTATCATTACTAACGTCACCTCACCTTCGAGCTCGGAACCCAGAGAGGCCCTTAGCAATAAGGTGATGGCCTGGCTTCGGAATGGAACTGAACCAGAGACTGTTAGGAGTTTGGACCTAAAATGTGTGCGTAGGGTTAAGTTGGACAAATGGTGTACGCAATCCAATAGAGATTGTGTTTTCATTGGCTGTGGCCACAGTCATCTCCTTTTTTTTCTTGGCAAACTGTAATAACTTTCTTAATATGCCCTTGGAATTGAAACTGATTGTGGATCGAAGGTAATTTCCCTCTTATGTGTTTGGTTATGCTATTTTTATTTTGTTTTCTGTTTTGTGTTTCTATTTGTGCGCACTGAAGCCCTCGGGCGTGTTGCGCGATATAAGATTCCTAAATAAATAAATAATAAATTCCCATCACACCATGCTACCACAGAACCACACAACACAGACCTACACTACACAGTCAGAGGCACACCCACACAACACAAGACATGAACTGAGCCTGTGGAAGGGCACTGCAAATCCGTACGCCTATCTCAAGCACAACCTCAACAAAACATGACCCCACAAGCGGCACAACAAATAACCCACAAAAGCCCACACTTTGCACACAGACATCAAAATGCACAAACCTGCAAAACAGTATAACACATTATCATGCCACATTACAAGCACAGCATTGTTCACGTTTAAGTTGCAGTCACTATCACCATGATCACACTATAATTGCCTTTGCCACATTCAGATTACAGTCACCACCACCACATCTCCACTGCAGTCCCTACCACTATCTTCACATTCCAATCACTGCCACCATCATTTACATTACAATCACTGAGGAAACCTTCACACCACCTATTTCACATTGCCACCACCGCCATCACCACATTCTCAGGGCTACCATCAACTTTTTAACCATATTCACATTACAGATTTTCCTACCAAACTCATTTGTTTCTCTGGCACCCCATGGAGTTGCGCACCCAGGGGGCAGTATCAGAAGCATCAAGTCCCAGAACTCTTTCCCTGGAGGAAACAGGAGGGCAATGCTGACAACGGCTCTGCCTGCAAAGGGCCCAGTCCATCTATGTTTATCCCTAAAAGACCAGTCTATCGCCATAAGTGCTCTTTGATTGGTTCTTACACCCTTCCACTCTTTGCATGACCAACAATATTGGGCAGGTTAGCAGACATACATTTAAGACCTAGTGAGCACCATCCCAAAACCTTCTCCCTTGCCCAATGCTGAGGTTTGGTTTTACCAAGGGGGGCCTACCTACCTGTCTGTTCTGGCTAGTGCAGCTATGGATGGACCTAAGGCTAGCCACCCTCAACAAAACTCAGCCGGATGGCCAAGGTAGGCGCAAGGCCAGGAATCAAGGCAAGTCGTGTCAAGTCTTCTGACTCTCCCCTTATCCAGGATAGTGGTAAAAGCATATACCCTACTTGTACTTATTAACATGTTTCTATAGTAAATTAGACCTGTTAACAACAAATAAAGTAGCATCTATTGTGACGACTTAACACATACTAGTATTTCACTGTTAACCAGAATGTGGAATCATAACACTATTGCCCTATCCAGCCCCTCCTCACTCATTTTCCTTTCTATGCACTATACTCATCTTGTATTGTGTAATATACCATAATGTATTGTGCTATGCCTTGTAATGTGTATTAAGTTATCAGATGTCTGCTGCATCATGCTATATTTATGAATTACGGTAATGTCTGTGACTTTACTCTCTGAGTAACAAATAACTCTCAACCTCATTCCCTAAACTGACACTCATGTGCCTCTAGAGAAGCACTACCCACCCTGCACATTCAATACAACCATTGAAATAAAGTTCTCACACATACCTTACACTCTCATCTTATCCTGTTCTTCAATCTACCACTAACCAGCCCTACAATCCCTATCCATGCTGCTGGGATGATCTCTCACAAGGCCTACTGTCATAAAGCAATTGAAACACCCATGGGCATCACCCTGAAACACACACATGGCCACATGTTTCTTAACACATAGGCATTATCCTCAGGAAAGTATGGTTTCTCTGATCTGCCTCGCATTACCACTTTATCAAAACAAACTTGCTCTTCTGCAACTATTCCACTAAACATTCCTCTGATACATGCCTCACTTTCGGGACCCAAGGTGAAATAGAGCATGCAACTGTCAGAGGTTGTGCTACATAAGGACCAACATAACATAATGAGTTGAAAGCAAACATGTGTTGTCTTTCTCTCACTCACTTCATTTGTTCTCTGTCTCTCTCTTTGTTTCTTCCTCGCTAGCTCGCTGTGTTCTTGCCATTCAATATTTGTCTCTCTGTCTCTATCGCTCTGTGTCTCCCTATTTACATATTTCTCTTTCACTTCACATCTACCTTCCTCTCTCTTCTCTCCCGTTCTCTAACATTCTTCAGAACTACCTCTCTTTCTATCACTCTCTCTTTCATCTATCGCTCCCTCGCTTTCTCTTTCTATTTCAATCTTTTGCTTTCATCTATCCCTCCAAGTTTCTGTGTATCTCTCTTTCTTGGTGTATCTTTCTCTCTCTCTCTGTATCCATCCATATATGATTCTAGCACTCCCGCACATTCTCTTTCTATTTCAATCATTGTCTTTCCATCTATCTCTCAATTTTTAGATCTACCTCTCTTTCTTGGTAATTTCTCTCTATTGCTCTCCCTCTCTTTCCCTCTCTCTCTATATATATATACCTCGCTCTCTTTGAGTCTCTTTCAATGTTTTAATGCATTTATATCCACCACTCTATCTCTCTAGATGTTTCATGAGGTACCTTTGGACTTCTGACAGCATCCATATTGTGGGTTGAAAAGACAGCCCCAGATTGACAGAGATGGAGAGGACATGCCTAGGCCTTGTTGTGAGAGTGAAGCTGTCTATTGTGGAGTTCCATTGAAATACAAAAGTCAGCACAAAATAGTGATTTTCGACATAAGGCCTAGTGAAATGGAAATAAATGGGGCTAGTAAACTCCAAGATGACAGGTGCACAAGTGAAGAGGAATCTAACTGAGAGTTTAAAGCTAATGGATATGCCCAATGAATGTGACATAACATGTGGTGCTGCAGATGTTGACTTAGTGTAAATTGGGAAAAAGCACCTGTGACAGATTTAAAACTGCAGCAGGACACGTGGAAAGAAAAGATACATTTGAAATATGGTGCATTTGGAAGATAAAAGGAGGAATGATGCCTGACATTTAAGAAATAAAGTCACGTGACAGATTGCGTTATCAGAAATAAAGGCACTTAATTTTCATTATATTAAATCAAAGCATGTAAAGAGATAGGCCTATTTAGTTTTTGTAAAAGTGAACACTGTTTTCCTTTTTTAACTGTGGCCTCTATGTGAGCATATGATTAATAATGACTCTACGTCTGTTCTAATATAGTAGAAAAGAAAGATTGTATTTATGAACAGCAGGCCTAGGTGTAATACAAAATGTTACATGTTAAACACAATGTAAAAGGCTATTATGTTAGAATTATGTATCTAGCTTGTGTTTCCACATTGAACTGGAATATCTGGGCCTCTGAAACTTTGACCTCATGACCTTTGGTTGGGAACCTCAAGAAGAAGGTGTGGTTATCAGTTTAAATGCTAAAAAATATGGAGGAGTAGAACGGAATTGTGGAGGGAGCAGATAAGCCAGCCAGCAGAAGTGACCTTAAGATCAGGTCTCCCCATTAACTCTTCATTAGCAGCAAACAAAAAAACCTTTGAAGCCTAGGAGGGAGAGGGCATGATCACATGGCCCAGTCAGATGTACTAATCAGCTCACAGGAGAGAAATCAAACCTAAGAAATGGTGGGGGCTGGTGTAAAACTCAGGGACACCTGGGTGCCTTGCCATTGACTAACATTGAATACATTTTCTTAAATAAAAAGCGCATTGTGTGTTCCACTGAGCTCATCCCAGGTTCATATTAAAGGGGATCATAATCCCGTCTGGACATGTATAAATGCATCGGAGTACATCGGAATACATCGGAGCGGTTCTTCCATCCATCATCCTGGGGTCGCACCTGCATAGAAAGGACAGAAAACAGCAGGTTAGCCATGCACAAAACAAAAACGAACAATTTTTCAGCCATCCAGCGCCACTCACCCGCGCTAATACTCACCTGGAGATAACCTGCCCAGCATCCCAGGAGAGTCAAATCTTCATCCAAACCTCCGTACGAATCCGCACCTGCAAGAAAGACAAACCACATTTAAACCCTGGGAAATAAAGACAGTGAGCACCTATACCAAGCATCCATTGGCATAGAGACTTACCTGCTTAATCCAGATATTCCAGACACAGGAACAGCCACTCTGGACCAGTGAAGTAACTGTGTCCGGGGAAAGAATGAGCTTAATGCGCCCCTGCTGAAAGTCAAGCAGGACGGAGAGCCAACCTCACAAAACTCAACCAGAAGAGGAGTTGGACATCAGGAGGTTGAAGGAGGTGGGACCAATCCAGCCCCCACTCAAAAGCTAATATCTTGTTTTAACATTGCAGACAAACGCCTCCTTGGGTGATAACAGGGGAGAAGACATCATCATACCACCAGAGCTATGCCAGTGCAGACATCATTCGTACTGCTATGTGCTACGACCCCGTGGACACCAGGTGAGCGTGACAGAGACAGAGAGAGCTACCAAGGCCTTAAACATTGCAGGGGAGACGGAGACTGGGAAATCTCAAAGCTAGCTGGGCCAGCCATTTGAGGAGCCAGAGGAAGTCTGGGTGCTCAGCATTACCCTTGGCCGAAGCCTTTGACCAGATCTGTGCTGTCCTCAGAGGAGCCCTGCTGTTTCCCTGGATGTCCCATAACCAAGGCCTCCCATGTAAGTAGATTAATCCAAAAGCCAACAAAAGTGTGTGGGAGGGGGGAATCTGCCATCTTTAATCTCCATCTCGTGTAGTGGGTGGAACTGGGGAGAACCTTGGCACATTTTTTAAAAATCCAACTCAAATTAATTCCACTATAGAAAATCACCCTGTCCATCTAAATTGAATTGTGTTGAGAACTGCCTGCCTTAATCCTTTCCATTAAACTGTGGGGAGCGGGGAAGCGGTGTAGATCCTTAGCGCATTGAATTGAAGTTAAATCAATGAATTCCCATACAGAAAATCACAGGATGCGTGTTGTTAGAGTTCAGAACTAACGAAGTTCATGCCCAGTGTGTTAGAGCCGGTATAGAAAATAAAGTACTTGGGTACTCTATCTTTCTGAAACCCCTGTTTTCTGTACAAAAGGGGGTTGTCCATAATCCCATAATAAGTAACCCTAAAACTCTGCCATTCAAGTGAATGTAGAGTGTCCAAAACGAAATTTCCCATTTATTTACTTGCATCCCAAAACGATTTTCCCAAAGCCATGCATTTCATGCAAATAAAAAGCCCAAAACGATTTGCCCATTCAGTTCCTTTCCTGACTTTGCCTTTCAATTAAAAAACCCCAAACTATTTTTTTTATTGTGTCTATTTGTAAAAACCTGCCTTTTAATAAATAGCCAAAATGATTGTGCTGCTGTATTCCTGCTCCCTGTACCTTGCCTTCAAATTAAGGGGTCATATATAACTGATGCCTGGGGTGGGGTTGCTGGGAGAGAAGAGCATTTTGATAACGCAAGCAATCACTGGTGATTGTTCACATTTCATAAAATATTCCCTGTGTATGTTTGTGTTACAGTCTCTAAATTGTACCTGTATGTTGTAATACCTGTACGTTCATTAGAAATACAAGTCAGCCAATTGGTGCAAGTAATTTGAAATTGTGGCATTGTCTAGTGGCATTGTCTAGTGCCACGGCGTTGGTGACTGATGTTTTGGTTGCTATTTTTCTTTGTCAAACCTTAAATAAATATATATTCTTCCTATACACTGGTCTGGTTCCCAGCTCATTGGTGGTAGAGAGGGTATTTACTGGGGTGGTGCGAAATAGGTTGGAGGCCTCAATAAAGTGAATCTATATAAGCGCATTGGGTGCGCTCCACCATGCTTTGGTGGGGGGGGGGTTTACTGCCTGAGTTGGGAATGACCGCCTAATAAATCGTGAAAATATTTCTGGCCCTTTTGGAGAAATGTGAACATTTCTGGCAAACAAGCTATTATTTTAAAATCTTGATTGTTGATTATTTTCTTATTTTCTTATTAAGTTATATTTAATAAGGCTGTATTGGTATGAATTATAGAGATACAAGCATCAGCACCCGTGGCCGCGGGCAAACCAATGAGGTGTTCGGATTGAAGGCTGAATCCCACGTTCTGAGCTTGCGTTTCCAAGCAGCCTGATGGCTGCTTCCACCAACCTGCCATCTTCCCCCTCCATCCCTTCCCTTCGCCTTGCATCTCTGGTCCCTTCCCACTGCCCAACCCCACTTACCTGATTCATTTGGCGCGTCAGGGGTCCCGCCACCGCTGCTGCTCCGTGTCCCAAATGGCTATGGAAGAGGTGCTCTGCATGGAGCCCCACCTTTCAGCTCAAAGGCATCCTTTTCATTGAAACAAACTACATTGCTGTTAGCACCCCGGGAATCCAGATTTAAAACACAGGGTCCTAATAGCAATACGCATCCATTCTGGAGTCTTCACTGGCCGGGGCCCCACGTTATAATTTGGGACCGTGGGCTGTTACCACCCCGTGAAGCCCATAGAACGGGTACTTATTATCAACACCTGGTGCTTATCTCTCTTGCGAAACAATTAATTATACATGGGATCTTCAGTTATTCTGCTGCTTTTTCTACTCACTCTGGCTTTTCTCCTGGCGTGATTTGGGTTTATGTGCTCATCTTTGAACTTTGTGAAGCCATTGCTCTTTCTGGAGAATTGCCCACAGTATCCTTCCATTGTCATGTCATATTTGGGGAAATTTAGGAGCAAGCGGGCCTCACTTTCCACTAGGCTTAGGTCACATTGCTGGCAGATAACAGCCTTTCTCTGCTTTCCAAGACTGCCTGCAATGCTTCTTTAAAATTACAAAACCCTGAATGTGGTCATTACCTGCCTGTGTCTCATGTTTTTTTTTGTCTATTGACATTGTCCGCTAGGGTGGATATTCAGGTTAACGCCTTGTAGCATTCATTGTGCTTTGTTTCAGATGCTGGGCTTCACAACCTTTCAACTTTGGCGCCAACTTGCCAGGCTTCATGTGATTATGAGTCTTTCTATTCTTATTCTATTCTGCCTTTAAATCCAGGCAGATTATATTAAACACAGCCATAATTCAGAACAATTCCAATCAGATTTAGGGCCTCATCACGAGTCTGGCGGTAACCCTTAAATGCAACGGTAGCGCTATTACCGCCGCATTTAAGGGTCCGCCAGATCATGGCCTTGGCAGATTTCCCCCCAGCTCTGAACTGGGGGAACTCTGCTGCAAATTTTCCAATTTTCGGCAACATTACAGCTGGCGGGAAATCCGCCGGTGGTAATAGCGTGAATTTTCCCCATTGGGCCCAATGGGGAATGAGGAATTCCCGAATGGGCACAATGTGGAATGGGCACTAACCGTTCCACTAAACCTGTGATCCGGCGCTAATAGCGCCGGGGTGGTTTGGCGGTAGGGCTAATAGCGCCGGCGTTACTGCCCAACTCGTGATGAGGCCCTTAATCTGAAATTACATTTTTACACTGCTGTAGGTATTAACAAATTGGTGTATCCACACTTCACCTAATTTTCCACAAAGACTTGCAAACATGATCACACTGGACATTTCAGGAATATTTGTAAGTGGGTATACATATCTATTGGTACTATGCTGCAATACAACATTGGGACATGGAGGCTATCTGTAATATTTATATAAAGCACTAACCTTTGAGGGTCTATAATAGGTTGGCCAACCTTGCTGCCATATGTTAGATTTATATATTTTTGCTTCAGGCTGCTCTGCTGCTAAGCCGCCTGTCAAACCTATGAGATTAATCAAGGACACTGGTTTTCCGGCTGAACCGTGAAATCCTAAGCATTCCCGTCCCTGGATCCTGCTTCCTGTCCTTTTCTGCGTGCACTGTCCTTCAGCAAGAATACACCCATTGGAATGAAGATCGTGCTGAAAACATTAATTAACACAGAATTATGCTGTACGCTGCACCACGGATTTACCAGCTTCCTGAAACCCACATGAAACAATACAACCATTGCGCAAAACTCAAACTCAGTTGGCAGGTGCCACCCTGCGTGCACTCATTTTCAACCTCACAACATGCCAACTATCTTCCCCTGGACTTCAAAGGGATTATATATATGGAAAAAAATGTCATCTTTGTTGCCTTCAACAGAGCATCCCCAAAAGAATTGCACCACTGGCCCTCCTTAAGGGTTATGCGGTAAAACCCTCCTCATTTCTATGCACGCATGGTCGTCTGTTCTGTCATATTTGCATGCACCATGGATACACGTTAACGTAGACATGTAATGTTGTATATACATATCTGTATATGTATGTGTGCATATATTGTTACTCACGATAATGCCTCCTTGACTTACCAAGACCATTGCTTCGTATTTAATGTATCTTGTACCTGTATTTTTGCTCCTACTGCAATCAGTGCTCTATGTATTGCTACCTTGTACTGTAACTAAGTTTTAAGATTTCTTGTTTCTGTTGCGCCCGTCTACCTAAGGGCTTGGTGCGCATTACCAAACAAATAAATAAACAAACAAACAAACAAACCAAAGGTTAACTCCTGCTTAATTTCAAAGAGCCTGATTCACAGGAGCATGTTATAATGGTGCAATCCCATTGGAAAACGCTCTGTGAGTCAGGCCCAACGTTGGGTAATTCCATTCTTGATATTTTTTCTACCGTAGTCGAAGGAAGCCATGCAGAATCTACCCACATGCAAGCAATATGCCTGCCTCATGCTTGCCTGTCGCATCAGCAGAGCATCCCTTTCACATGAGGACACTAAATAGTGATGGGGCATACCAGAGACAATGGGCCTCATTACAAGTCTGGCGGTCCCGAAATAAGGATGCCGATAGCAACGTGCCGGCACCCTTTCCGGACCGCCAGACTATGAGAATGCCTGCAGGGATGGTGCTGCCAGCAGGTCTGACCTGCCGGGGGCACTGTCCCGTGCAGGCATGGTTTTCTCTGAAGCACTGGCACCGTTAGCAACAGTGCTGGTGCTTCTGTATCCCCATGGGGACTTACATTTCCCACCGCCTGACATCCCGGGCTGCCGGGGCTTGTAATATCCCAGTGGCACCGGGATATCAGGTGGCAGAAACTGTGTTACGATGTTGGAGGTATCCCGCCGGCAGCACCGGCGGATTAGCGCTGCTCTAGTAATGATGCCCAATGTACTCACATGTCCCACTCCTGTGGCTTATCGTGTTACATGACTTGGTGCCCCGGGTACGTGTGGTAGCTCCTGTGCCATGTTCAAGGCCTGTTTAATAAATGCATGCCGCGGATAGGTTGAAGATTAGTTTTGGAAAGGAACTCTGTGTTTTTGCATCATTATAAGGAACTAACGGACAGATTTACTGCATCACTGTTGTAGTGATGCTGAGGCGTCTCTGCAAGGTGGCTTATTGTCCCCCTATCGCCTCCCCCACAGCCAGACATATGCAGACCTTAGTGTTTGAAGGAAAGGAAAAGGGGGCAGATAAAACAAAAATGGGGATTCAGGCAATGGTGGGGTCGGTTATAGGAAGGATATTGATTGTGAAAGGTTGGGTGTATGTTACTCCAGCCAAAATAGATTATACATATTGCGGGACTCCAGAAAGTAGGAGAGTTGATTGTGAGGTGTGTGAAGGAGAAGGGAATAGCTATGTGAGGGCCGTTCCAGAGAGATACCCAGGTATTACTGAAAGTAGTATGTGGCTGCATGATGGCCTCAGGATGTGTTCAAATCGACCCTGGAATCGTGTCAGCCTGTTACCCAGGAGGGCGCGTAATGTCTCTCACCAAAATACATCTCTGAAATGGTAATTCTAGGACTTTCAGCCCAGTGGCCAACAGTGGCCAAATCAAGAATAGACTATGGGTGGAAGTGGGGATGTGGACGGAGACAGTGTGTGTAGAGTGTGGTAGGCCAGATAAAGTCTGGCGCCCTTTGTGTGAAAAGCTCCAGTGACGTGTGACGTGAGTAGACATTTGGTACAGCAGTGGTCAGGCTTTGACCATGTCAAACAACCAGGAACAGCCAGGTTAGACAGGAAAGCTGAGAGGAACTTCGGGTAATATTTTGTTCTCTGCCGAAATAATCAATGTGGAATTACGGAACCAAATACCACGTGTTTCTTCATAGTTATGAGTGTGTGTATAGGCGGTAGAACGTGTATTAGTGTGCCACATTTTTAAACATATTCTGCCAAACTGGATGACGCCTACCAGATCTCAACAGGTTGAGAGGAATGCACAGTCCTGCACCCTGCACTTGTGATTTTTGGAAAGTGCTACGTGGTTCCAGGCCCAGGGCCGTAGAGAACACTCGCATAGCAGCACATTGTGTGTAGAACGCAGTTCAGAATAGTGCAGGTATCCCGAGAAGAGGGCGAGTGAAGCGTGACCTCAGATTGACTCGAAGTCAGTTTGGCGGGAACGCGATTTGCTTCTGGGAGGCGGCGAGGACGGTGTCACAACTGTGGTTTCAGCGCACGCAGCGAGTGGCGCGCGCCTCTGTGATCTCCTTGAAAGCGCCCTTCTGCACTTGGCCGCCATTACGAGCGAAGAGGTGTGCGCCACAAAAGGGAGCCCTGAATGTCATCCAGATCCGGCATGCCTCCTTGCTTTCATTAAGGCTTTAATGCAGCAATTACGGGCCTGCGTCGCCCTGTGCAGAAAAAAAGGCAGTTTACTTCAAAAAGTGAAATTGCACAGCCTACTATTTAATTATACACAAAATGTAAATGGCCTATTTTTCCATAACTGGTTATTACGGCACTGTTTTACTTTCAGAGTTTTCCCTATCTCCCCTAGTCCCTCCCAAAAAGACCCACAAAGCTGCCCGCAATATAATTGTTTTGTTGCATTGTTGTTTTCTTGTTCTTTTTCCTTCTAATGTGAGTGCGGCGGGGATGCGTCTTGGTTTTCCGCCAGCCTGTTCTTCAACTACTTAAGCCTTTACAGATGAAGATTGCCTCAATTATGAAAATACCTGCTTATTTGAGAAGTATTATCCTGGCACCCAGCTGGCATTTACAGCCAATTAACAGGCTTTGCCATTAGTTTGGGGAAGGAGGGGGGCAGTGCCAGAACCGGCCATTGTGTGCTAATTTTCTGTTTTAGATAATCTGCCTGCCCGTACAGAATAGGAAGAGGGGAGAAGAGAAAGGTTTGAAACGCACTAGTAGGCATCAAAAAATTACTATGTGAGTCCCAGAGACAAAAGTACCCCACTATCTGCTGATTGCGGGGGCTGCCGTCACCGTGGGGGCTCTTCAAACCGCCCCTTTGTTTCGTGCGCAAGAAGAAGAAAAAACAGTATGATCGTGTCTTTTCATTTTTTTCATAACCGACCAGCTTCTCGCAAGTGTTTCCCGCGCCGGCAATTTAGTAAAATTGAGCAAATGCGAGAGCTCTTTTTTCTCACCCCTTCTTTTCTTTTGAAGACCGTTGACCACTCTCACTGACAATGTGCTTTTTGTCATGAAAGAGGCTGATGGGCTCCCCTGGAATGCCTTGCCCTGCAAATGGTCCCCCCTGATGTGTTTTGTTAAGGCAGAATTGTGTTTTAACCGTTTTGGGACATTAATATCATGTCCGGAAGTTTCCTCTCTCTCTCTCTTGTCGCGTTCTGTGACATGCAATGAAGACTCACAGGCCTGGATGTATCGTTAGATGGGGCCATTTTTGATTTGCTCTTAAAATGGCAGAGGTTACAAGGACAGCAAGCTGGGGATGCCTGAACCTGCCTCCTACCCCACCATAGCCAAGTACCCTCGTTAGCCTCCTTCCCTGCATTGACCTTGTGTTCCCAGGCAGCGAGTCTGGGAATGGAGTGCCCTCTTGTGTTCAACTATTCCTCTTCCCACCAGATTTTGGCTATCAGTCCACACGTTGGCAGTTTCCACGGCCTCTTTTGCGAACCATGTGGCTTTAGATCAGACGTGCCGGAGCTTGCATTGAGGTGTCCCTCACCCTTGCATTGTCGTTTCTGGTGGTGTTGCCTTCCATCATGCCATGCAACACCTTGGTTCATAATGTGGTGATGGTGGTATTGGCTTGGTTTTTCGTCCGAGCCTGCTTGTTGCCTGCTGTGGTTGGATTTCAGAGGATGGTGTAGAGGCCGGCCATTTAGATCCGTTTCTTCAGGCGATCTGTTAAGAATTAAAGTTATCTGTTTCATTGGCTTGTTGGCATTGAGTCAAGAGCACTCACGGAACCCATCAGACTTTGAAGTTTGTGTTCCTCTTATGTGGGCACCATATCATTCCAGGTACCGTTTTCATTCTAATACCCTTTCCAGTGTGGCGGCATGCCCTTCAGGAGGTATTGTGAAATGCAGCATGCATGGTAGTCAATATAAAGTTGATGAGTTGATCCTGGTTGACAGCAGAATTTGATAGGGTGCCTATGTCAAGGTCTTCTGCCATAACGCCTTCTAGATCATTTTAATAAGCCAACCGATTATCTCATTGCTTATGTCCACAACTGTGCCACTTTGCTACATGTGCATCTGGCACTCCTTGCAGTACCTTAGCTCCATCTTGGGATTCTGCTCCTGCTTCTGAGAGACTGAAAAGAGGACTAGTTGGTCTTCCTCATTTTTATGTTTTCTCTATTCAACTAATTGCAGGTTAACTTGGGAATTTAAGCAACTTCTGTTAGGACGGGTTAACACCCAGGCCTCCCAAGCAAAGGATGGACTGAGCTAAGGGTAGGACTCTATAACCTTATGTATAGCTTTCAGTGCCCCATGTTAGCTACTGTTTGGCAAAGTGTGCCACATATATATCTCAATCACAACACTCAAACACAAACAATATTTAGATCAAACTTCATCACATAGCTTCACTTAGACAGCTATTTACATAAACATGCATTCTCCTCAACAGCCACTCTGCGCCAGCGCACACTCATGAAATCAACTACTTCATCACCACATGCACCACAGACATGCTCTTTCTCACATAGACATGGCTCAAACACCACCTCAATCCTATCATCCCTGTCATGCTCTCTCCACACTACGTTATACATCACAGAGGCATCACTCACAAAACAGGTGGTGGAACTGCCATCAAATACAGAGGCTCATGCACACTCAGCATCCTCACACACCCACCATATGCATCCTTTGAAGCCCACTCTCTCAGTGGCTGCCCTCCATCATACCCACACCCCACATTTATCCACCTCAATTACCACCGCCAACACAAAATCGCAACTTCCACATTGAATTATCTGACTTCACTACGAATAACTACAAATCCCCTGGCACAAATACCTATCTTTGTGATTTCAACGCAGGAAGTTATGAACCAGACACGACCCCCAAAATTTACCTAGCCAACATACATTGCTGACAACACTCTTGACCTCCTGAGTTCTTGCAAAAATACAGTTTCTGTGCAAAATCGAATCTCGGTATCCTGGGCAGACGACTTTGCCATTCCCTTGGTGCTCACTCTCTCAAACAATATCCCACCATTCTCCACACATCCCTCCTCCTCCACTCCAGCAAGGCAAATTAAATGCATCAAAAACACAGCTCTCACCCCTTTCATACCATCTCCCCACTCCTCACTCTCACCTCATCCCACTCCAAACCAATTACAACATCACAATTAACCAGGTACTCAACCAAATGCCCCCAAAAACACAAACCATGGTTCAACAATGTTGTGGCCTGAATGGATGACAGGACACTGTAGGATTTCTAACAGTCTTTATTGACTGACAAGGGAGAATGTCTTAAGACGGACCGGTGGCGCAGGGCGCTTACTCACTGTTTACTGCCCAGGTCCTGTGCTTCCCCAGTTACTTCACTGTGGAGGGGTTGTGCTCACCGGAGGCACGCCATAAGCTCTTAGGGCCCCCATGAAGCCTCCAGTGGCTGTGGTGTTATGCCCTAAGAGCTGTGATGATGATTCTCGAGTTGACTCTCCTTTTTCCTGTAATCAGGAGCAGCGCTCCTGTACGACCGCTCTGGCTGGCAGCGCGCCAACTCTGAAGCAGGAACGTTTTCCCGCGGAGCGTGGGCTCGCGAGATCCCGTCTATCGAGATCTCGCGAGAACACGCTCCCGCGATCACGTGATGTCCCCACACACCTCCTCTGCTGGGAAAAAGGATGGGAGGTCACTCCATGATGAAGTCCGCATATTTCCCGGGCTTCCTTCTCTCTCTCTGGGGCCTGCCTGGATCCGGGTATGCAGCGGGATCGATGAAGTGTCCTTGGGAGGGTGCTGGTGATTCAGGATCTCTTTGTCCAGCTCCTTGCTGTGATCCCCTGGGTGTGGTTGGGTAAGGGGAGCTTGCGAAGTCGTTGCGATGTTGCGGCTCTATGATGTCTCCACTCGGGAGATGATGGTTCTCGTATGGCTCTTGGCAGATCTGATCTCCTCCAGTGTCTCCAGGGGAGTGTACAGTATCATCTTTCCTGCGGTACATGGCTACCCTCTCTAGGTTCCATCTCCTGCCATCGCTGGTGCGGATGTGGTTTGTCCCTCTCTCCATGACTTCTATGGGACTGCTGTATCTGGAACCTGTGAAGGTGTCCTTGTGGGGAAGTCGTATCTTCACCAGATCCCCTTTGTTGACTTGTGTGTGTGGAGCGGCTCGGCGCAAGTCCCCCTGTGCTTTCATTGCTTCTTTGTTGCGCTGCATACGGCACGTTACGTCAACCATGTCAACGTCTTCGTCGGCCCTCACTTGCTGAAGCCATGGTGGTACCAGTAAGGATGCCGCCCTTCTCCCCCTCAGCAGATGGAACGGGGACACACTGGTGACGGCGTTGGGGGTGAGACGGTGGGCTGCTACGGCTTCTTTGACCGTCTTGTAAGGGTCTAGGCCCGAGGCGTGGGCCAGTTGCAGCGCCCCTTTGATGAAGCGGTTGGCCCGCTCGACTAGGCCATTTGCCTGTGGGTGGTATAGACTTGCTTTCCGCTGTTTGATGTTGTTAAGCTTGAGAAATTTTTCCATTTCTCTGGAGACTAGTTGGACTCCGTTGTCCGTGACGAGTTCTTCGGGCAGGCCCTCCCGCTGAAATATGGCGGTGAGGGTTTCAATGACTGTTCCCGTGGTGATGTCCGGGGTGAAGTCAGCTTCCACCCATTTGGAAAAGTAGTCGACCAAGACTATCCCGTATCTGTGCTCAGGGGGCATGTTGTCCAGCGGCCCTATGAAATCCAGCCCCAGTTTTTGCCACACCCCTTTGGGGACTTCGGTGGGCAGCATGGGGGCTTGCCCCACGGCTAGGCGCTTGTCGCTGTTGGAGCATTCGTGGCACCTATCGACCATCTGCCGAACGTCCTGGTCCATACCTGGCCACCAGTATGCGTCGCGTATCCTTCTTCTGGTCATGTTGCACCCTAAATGGCCCGAGTGTGCTCTGCACAGTATGACTTTACGGATTCCGCTGGGTGGGATGATTTGATCACCTCTGAGAATGAGACCGTTCATGGCGGTAATTTCCTCATTCACCTTCCAGTAGGGACGAAGGCCTTCAGGGATCGCTCTCTCGTTGGGCCATCCATTCCGAACCCAGGTGCTTACGTGCCTTAAAGCGTAGTCCTGCTCGAACTCTTCCTGCCAGTGGCGCTCGCTCATTTCCATGTACTCGGCGTTCCTCAGGTCGCCGATGGACGCAACGACACATTCGTCTTCCAGGAATGTGGTGCCGGGGGCGCTTTGGTTGAGGAGCCTGGACATGCAGTCCGCTTGTGCGTTTTTCCAGCCCGCAATGTGTTGTATCTCGTAGGTATACTCTTGGAGCTTCGCGGCGATCCTGGCCAGTCTGGGGGTGGCCGTCTTGGTGCCGCCCGGGCTCAGCATGTGAATTAGCGGCTTGTGATCGGTGATCAACTTGAACCTTGTCCCCCATACGTATGATCTGAAGTAGTCGACGGCCCAAGCGCATGCCAACATCTCTTTCTCTACCGTAGAGTAATTCTTCTCGGATGAGGATAATGCCTTGGATGCAAATGCCACAATGTTCTCTGTGTCGCCTTTTTTTTGGGTCAAGGTGGCCCCTAGGCCGTATGCGCTGGCGTCAGTGGTGATGTAGGTGTCCCATTCAGGGTTGTATGGTTTAAGGCACGGCGCGTGTAGAATCCTATTCTTGATTTCGCCGAAAGCCTCGTCTTGTTTTGGGCCCCAAGAGTACGCTGCCCCCTTCTTCAGAAGCTCCCTCATGGGAGACGTGGTCTCAGAGAACCTGGGGACGAATTTGGCATAGTACTCAGCTAGGCCTAAGAATGAGCGCAGTTCCTCTTTAGACATCGGCGCCGGCGCCTCAGTAATGGCCTCCATGAGGTTCCTCTTGGGACTCACCCCATCACTCGAGATGCAGTACCCAAGATACTCTACTTTGTTCACCCCGAAGACACACTTTTCATGGCGTAGGTGAATGCCTTCCTCCTGAAGTCTGCTTAGGACTGACTTGAGCGCCTTGTCATGGGTCCCGCTGTCCTTGGCGTATACCAGAATGTCGTCTTGGAAGAATGAGACATTGGTGAGGCCTTTCAATAGGGAGTTCATCATCCTCTGGAATGCGGATGCTGCGGACGATAACCCGAAAGGCATGCGGGTGTATTGGAAGGTGCCAAAAGGAGTGATGAACGCCGTCAGGGGGCGGGAGGACTTGTGTAGGGGAATCTGGTGATAGGCATCACGCATGTCCAGTTTCGAGAAAATGGCCGCCTCTTTCATCATGAGGACGATCTCATTGATGCTGGGGAGCGGGAAGCTATCCGTGATCACCTCCAAGTTCAGGCTTCTCAGGTCGATACAGATCCTGAGGTCGTTGCTGGACTTCTTCTTTACTAGTACTACCGGACTCAGCCACTCCGAGGATTCCACGGTTTCAATGGTTCCTTCCTCGACCATCTTCCTCAGGTGAGCGTCCAAAGCTGGTCTTGCGGTGGCAGGTACCGCCCTTACTTTGTGCTTGACTGGAGTAGCTTTGAGTTTCAGTCGAATTTTGTGTACGAAGTTTTTCACTTTTCCCGGTTTCTCGGAAAACAGGTTTGGAAAGATCTCCTTATAGTTTTGCGCTGCTCCTGACGAGATCATGAGCACCTGTTCCGGAGTGCTGGGATCTAGTTTCATGCTGAGTTTGTGTTGGTCATCCCACCCCAGCATGCTGGACCTTTGGGAGAAAAATACACCTTGGTGGTGGTAGACCTCCCCTTGAAATCGATGCGGGCCTTGATGTAGCCCAACAGGTCGACCGTTGCCCCTCCAAACACGGTGGGTTTTTGCCTGGTGGATCTAATCTCCACTCTTTCTTGTCCCATCATCTCCTTGTACGTGTTGATGGGCAGAATGGTGAGGTCGGATCCCGAATCAGCCATGACGCGCGTTTCCATTCCGTCCACTTTAATGGTGCAGTGGGGCTTTTCTCTTCTGGCATGGGGGGCATTGACCATGACAACCATGGGTCTGTCCTGTAGTTCATCCTCATCGGTGGAGGTGCAGTCACCGTCAACACGGGACACGGTTTTCTCCCGCCACATGCATGCTGGAGCCACGTGGCCAATGCGTCCGCACTTGGAGCATTCTTTATTCCTGGCGGGACAGTCGCGGTCGTTCGCCATGTGCTTGAGGCTGGCGCATCTGTAGCATTTCGGTGCCTCCCTTTTCCTGGGACTTTTGTCTTTGGGGCCGTCGCGGGATTGCTTGTCTCTGCGACCTCTCCATTGTAGCGCCGCCATTTCGGGCACGGGCAGGTGACTTCCCGCCTCCTTGCGTCTGCTGGAGGTTTCTTCCTCCGCCCTGGCAATCTGGATGGCTTTATCGAGGGTGACCTCCTTCTCCTGGATGAGTTTGTCCTGTACTTTCCTAGAGTTGGTGTGGACGACGAGCATGTCGCAGATGACCTGTTCTGCATTTTCTCCGAAGGCGCACAGAGAAGCGAGTTCTCTCATCCTGGTGATGTAGTCATCCACGGTTTCGCTCCCTTCCTGTTTGCGAGTGTAGAATCTCAACCTGTGCAGTACAATATTCTCCTTGTTAGTGAACCTCTTCATGATGCGACGCGTGGCTTCTTTGTACACGTCGTCATCATCGGCGTCTTCGTCGGCCGCAGGTATTTCTTTAAGGCCTGCAAAGATACGCTGACCTTCCACCCCTAGCGCATTCAACAGCATCGCCCTCTTCCTGATGGGGGCATATTGCGTGCCGCCCACCGCTTCCAAGTAGGTGGAAAAAAGGGGTTCCCATTGCATCCACGGAATCGCCGGTGTCCCTGGCAAGGGGAGAAACGCGGGGGGTGGCGTGGCGCCTTGCATGGTGGGTCCGTGGGACTGCAGGTATCCTCGTCGCCAGTTATGTTGTGGCCTGAATGGATGACAGGACACTGTAGGATTTCTAACAGTCTTTATTGACTGACAACAAGGGAGAATGTCTTAAGACGGACCGGTGGCGCAGGGCGCTTACTCACTGTTTACTGCCCAGGTCCTGTGCTTCCCCAGTTACTTCACTGTGGAGGGGTTGTGCTCACCGGTGGCACGCCGTAAGCTCTTAGGGCCCCCATGAAGCCTCCAGTGGCTGTGGTGTTATGCCTTAAGAGCTGTGATGATGATTCTCGAGTTGACTCCCCTTTTTCCTGTAATCAGGAGCAGCGCTCCTGTACGACCGCTCTGGCTGGCAGCGCGCCAACTCTGAAGTGGGAACGTTTTCCCGCGGAGCGTGGGCTCGCGAGATCCCGTCTATCGAGATCTCGCGAGAACACGCTCCCGCGATCACGTGATGTCCCCACAAACAATCCCCTCTTCACCAGCAAACAGGAAACCAGATACCTAGAAAGAGCGAGGCAAAAATAACCCCTGCTGTTCTACCAACACTCTCCTCTAAGACTGCAACTCCAAAAACAAGCTGGCATACATAGCACCAAAACTGCCCTCTACCTCGAACAGCTCCATGCTGACCCCAAATGTACTCAAAAACCTTTTAAAATCAAGTCCCTCTCCAAACCACCACCCACCGCTACCACACCCCATCTACCTAAGTATGCAACTCCCTCACGGACTGCTTCAACTGCAAAATGCACAAAATTAGACTAGCCCTCTTTTGCACTTTTTTTCTTCCACTCTCAATCCCAAACCCTCAACACATGGGGCACATTCCATCCCATCGACCAAGATACCCTCATCAGCCTCACAGCCTAAACAAAACCAGCATGTTTCCTGGACAACAGAATATATATATGACAGGGCCTGCCGTAGCGGCCTTGTAGTTATGGTTTATTTGCTCAACTCATAGAAGGAGCCAGAGGCGTTCCTAGGGGGGGCTAAAGGGGCTATAGCCCTCGGTCTTTTGGTTGTAGCCTGAAGTGGGAGAATGGGATAACACCCTCACCCCAGTCTCATCCAGACCATGGCCTAGGGGATCACGGCCCGAGCACCCCCCACGAGAGGAGTTCGAACAATTCCCTTCCTTACCAGATGAAAAAAGTATCCTGCTTCAAAGGCATACACATACGAGGAGCATGCCCACTAGTACGCCCTGGTCAAGCCGACGCATGCGCCATGGACCAGCTCGATTAGAAACCAACCACGAAAATACCATCGTTAGAGATGCCATGATGACATAGCCAACAGACAAGAACACACGTGCCACTATGCACACTGGTCACTCACACACCAACCCACACGAAGAATATAATCAGTGCTATGACGTAGCGGACTGACATACCCACGGACATGCATCGTTGTTATTTTTCACATAGGCCTTCTACAGCACAGCAGAAACGCAAGATGCCTGAAGAGCTCGTGTATATGCTTGCTGATGCTTTCTTGCTACCTATCCCTATGAAGACACCACCATGTATACCTAATGCTGCGTATGGCACTCTGTCACCCCGCGACCTCCATAGTATGGATTATATACCGCCACCCATGAACTAGGCCCAAGTAGGCCGCAAGCGAAAGTCCCAATGCAGGAGCCTCGCAAACGGAAAATCCTCCCAAGACGAAATACAAGTGCTGACCATGCAGAACGAGCCCCCAACGAGAGCTCACAGCCAAGGCCCTGATGTTGCAACCCACCCAAATGCCGCGCTCTCAGTGCCAAGGTTACACCTGCCGGTGCCAAGCCCTCAGAGGCAGAATACAAAATCTAATGCTCATAATTCTACTCCAGCTACGGTCTCCCCACACATGACCAAGCTGAACTGACAAGATGCCAAGCTCACGAGACAGAAAAGTGCCAGGGTCCCACGTCTGGGAAACAATCTGCAACAACAAAGCGACAAGATGGACACCTACAGCGATGGGAAAGACATGCACACCAGCCCGTAAGCAGACCTGTCCATTGTCCGCCACAAACACATAGTTGCACATTGTTGCTAATGTCAGGTGCACCGCGAGCTGGGAACGGCGATGGTCCCAGGCTTGGGGGCTCGCGGGAGAACCAATCAGAACACAAGAGGCTCATCATTGACGCCATTATTCTTAGCCAATCACCAAGGGTCCCCTTGTAACAATTCCGATGTAGCAACTGTCAGGGACAGCCTAAGTGTACCACCTGACCTGTCCTTATCCACTAACATTTCCTCCCATACGATAACTATACTAACCCTACCACTCGGGGAACCAACCCAAAGTGGCGATAGGTTTTGTGATGATTTTCCCAGGTGACGCAAGTAGCGCGGCATACTGCTTTAAAAAGGGCCTGCGAGCCCCACTAACGACGAGAGCCTCTCCGGATGCATACGGTCTGAGCGTATCCCTGCCGTTGCTCTAATAAAAAGCAGTTATTACCTTGCTCTTGGGTGTGTCTCATACTCCTTTTGGGACGCGGGAGGAGTTGGGGTCTCCCCAGCCCGGGAGGTCCGCGGACAGCTTTGCCAGCCCCTGGGTAAATCACCCCGACAAGTTGAAGGCACTGCTTAGATATGTTTGAGGTCTATTACCCTGAGAGCATCATTCCAAGGCCTCTTGCAACGAGGCAACCCGGCTGCGTGGCCCCCTCTGCCGTTGCCCCCTTTTGAGGACTACAGGGCCATCGCGGAACTGTGAGAAGACCGGACAGCGCAATCCGGATATTGGCCCTCGGGAGCCGACTTGAGAAGTATCCCGCCCGCGGTTGGCGAGTGTCCAGACGTGACCCAGACGACGAGCTGCTTTGGAGGGATGCACGCGGTCAAGCGGCCCCAGCTCACGAGGACTTGGTGAGTATGACACACCTAACCAGCAATGTAATGTTGTGTGGGAGGGGGGAGGAATTGTGATAAGGGTTCTGGGAGGTGTTTACAGTGTGTTGCAGAAGATTTGATTAATAAGTGTTGATAGACGAGTGAGCGATAGTAGGACAGGCATGAGGGCCGTCTTCTACCACATCACAAAGTGAATTGGGTGGAGCCGAAAAGCACCACATGTGGTTGTTGGAAGGAACTGATTTGTCCAGATCGCAGGCAACTGTAGGGGAGGGGTGTGGTTTTCCTATGAATTGACGTTATAGTTCAATGAATAGATGAGGATTCCTACTAATTGAGTGTTGAAGCTCGTTAGGTAGATGAAGTTTCCCCACAGGAGGTAGCTAGTTTTGTTCCCAAGTGCGGAAGACGATTGGCTGGTTAAGCTCCCCAAGGTAATGGGCGTATCACACGCGAGGCGACACAGCGTGCGCAGTCCGATTGTAGTAAGTAATTGATTGTTGCATCCTCCACTCTTGGCGAGGAGGGAAGACAGCTGTGGGGTTTACGGGGGACAAGAGGATTAAACATATTGCGCGCTCTTTGATCTTATAAAGGTTTCTCATACCTGTAATAGTTTACAGAAGTTGGTGACGTCACCCGTAGGGCTTGTATAGGACACTGCGCCCATCTCGTGTTGATCAAGGGGTGGCCGGGGGAAAGGAAGTGGGAAAGGGCGGGACAGAAGGGGAGAGGAGGCCGCGCACAGAGAACGCGGCAATTCTCGATAAGGAAGGGGCAAAAAGGGGAGAGGTGGCCGCGCACGGAGAACGCCAGTCACGCTCGGCAAGGGGGTTGAGAAACGGGAGGGAGAGGTTTTGACAAAGAAAGGAAGGTGGGGCGGCTGTAAAAGCACGCCACACAGCACGCAGCCGCAGGGGGCTTCGTGCGCCATGGCCGCAGGGGGCCATGCTAGTGACATCAAGGGGAACAAATAATAAAAGAGAAGAAACTGCACACTTACAATTGTATTACTTTTCAGCAGACAGTCGGAAGTCCCCAACTTACGGGGCCAGGTAAAGAAGGTTGATAGTGGGAAAAAGAAAATTGTAGCATGGCCACATACTACGGGTCGGGGTCTGGAGTGAGAGGGAACGCTTTAACTACGCCCCTTCAGCACATTTGCACGTCTCTATCACCACATAAGGAGAACTTTATAAAATATAGCATTGACTGGACACAAGGGATAGATAACAAAATACTAACACCATGGCCGTCTAACGGCAGCTTTGGCTCATACACCCAACACTCGCTAGTGACATACATACACAACACCTACAAAGGAAAGAAATTAGCTCACCATATAGAGATGTTTAATTTATGGAAGATGTTCCAGGGTGCCACACCAGGGGCAATGGGAATGTTTACCATGGAAGGGGCAACAGAGGAGAAAGGGAGCAAAGAAACGAAGGAGGGTAAAGAGGAGAAGGAGAAAGGAGGGGGTGTGGGCACGGCGAGGAGCAATGCACTATGCACAGAAGAGGGCAAGAGAGAGAAGGAAGGATCGGTTACAGTATCAGAAGAAAAGGTAGGAAAGTAAGGGACAGACGATATGCCTCTGGCAAAGGTAGTAAAGAAGGAAGAAGGAGGATTGTACCCAGTAACAGAATTAAGAGAAGCCGCCAGGCAACAATTAACAGCCGCTGAGGGGTACTCAAACCCCACGTACAGCCCTTCACCATACACTCCTGCAGATAGCTACCAGAGTGGGGTGGCACAACACAGGCAGGGACAGGGGGAGAGAAGAGAACTTTGGGAAAAATGGCAAACATAGGACCAGATGAATGTATAGCAGCACAGGTGCTCCTAAAGCTCAGAGGGACACTAACAGGGGAAGAAGAGGACTCAGTGAGGAGAGTGAACAAGGAAGAAATAGACAACGCACAGACAGGGACAGAGGTGAGTAATACAAGGGAAGGGCGACTGTCACAGGTAGAGGAAGAAATGTTGGAGAAAAGGTTGGCTGAATTAAGAGAAGTACGAAGCGCTCTGATCAGACAGCTCGAGCAAGAAACACGAGAAAGGAAGAAGGAAAGAAAGGAGAATATGGATGAGCAGGCGAGGATGAAGGAGCAAACAGAAGAAAGGAAGAAGGAGGAGGAGCGGATAAGGGCAATAGCAGAGAGGGTGTCACGCACGGAGCAATGGGAAATAAAAAGGAGGAAGAGAAGGACAGGGAAATGGATCTGTGGAAAAAGAAGATACTATCTGAAAGCGCCAGGAAGTATGAAGAAGGTAAAGTAATAGAGAGTATATTAAAAAGGGAAGGGGGAAAATGGGGGAGAAAGGAAGAAGAGAGGATATTAGCAAAGGTAATTGCAGAGGTAATGGAAGAACTACACAGAAAGAGAGCTGAAATAGGTGGTGAAATAATGGGAAAGAAGGAAGAGGAGAGAGGAGATAGGAGAGTGGAGCACACAGTAAGGACATACACACGCCAGGACTCGGAGGTGGCTACAACGTCAATGCAGGGGGCTGCTGTTAAAGGAGGTGAGCACAAGGAAGCAGACTTAATAGATTTAAGGATGGTAACAGTGGGGGGAAAACGCACATAGTGGGGATTATCTTTTCCTGCTGGATTTTGCAGCGAGGAAGAAGAATGTTTGGGAAAAAGTAGACGAGAGGGCAATAGGGAGAGTTTAGAGAAACTGTACATTAAACGCACTAACTGCGAGTCACCATGGGCGTGCGGAAGAAGGGAAGAACAAAACAAGGAGAAGCACAGATAAGAGAGGCAACAAGGAGAACGCCACAACCATTAACACCGACACCAGTACAAACACCATGCTCACTAACACCACACCCATTGACACCCACCCCTGCGCACACCCCATATGTCGGTAGACTTAGGGACCTCCCAGGACGCAGGCAGGAAGAACGGGCAAGCACGCCCATGGTGAGACAAGAGGGTCACAGGAGAGGGAGGAAGGATGAAGGGGACGATAGAACAAACCTCTGCAATATTGATATCATTGCAGAATTACCTGACACAGAGGAAGAGTACACTGACATAACCCCACGGGCACTGGGGGAAATAAGTGGGTACAATTTAATGCCACTTCTGGAAAGGGGAGTGGCCAGACCACAATATGTCCCCTGGAAGCATGCCGATAAAGAGAACATAAAATGCAGACTTCCATCACTAAGTGGAGGAGCACGAAAGTGGATATATGAGATGGAAAAACACACTGCGGGGCAAAAACTAGCGGTGGGGGACGTTAAGGGGCTCCTGATCTCAATACTGGGGGATGCTGCAAATGACATTTGGAAAAGGGCAGGCTTCCCAGGGGTCACAACAACAGTCACGTCACATGATGGAGCACCATTTGCCAACTGTAGACATGCGCTGTGGCAGGCGTTGAGGGTTCAGTACCCAGACACGTCAGACATAGGAGCAATAACGTCACGCAAGATGCGTGAGAATGAAGATCCTGTTGATTGCATCCAGGAGATTCAGGAGAAGTGGCGCCTGGCAATCGGGAGCCGTGGGATAAAACACTAGCAATTTTCTACCACATACTAATACAAGGGCTCCCAGAGCAAGTACAAAGGCAGCTGAAGAAAATAGTGGGGATGGAAGTTAAGGCCTGGCCAGAAATACAACTAACTATAGTTCACCACTGCAGGATGTGGCAGCAAAAGATGAAACAAAAGGAGGAAGATAGGAAGGGAGAGGAGGCAAAATTGGTACAGAAGAAATTATCAAAATATGCCATGGAAGGAGCACTAATAACTACACCCGCCCCCACACAGGTTACGGCTGCACAAGACACAACAAAACAGGTGGCTCAATTACAGCAGCCAGCACAAATAATAATACAACAGATGCCCCGCCCCCACCATACACGGCATACGCAGGAGGAGGATATATGTATATGGGAAATTGGTACTCAAACAACTACAGGGGGAGGGCGGCATGATGGGAGGGAGGGGTTATGGCCCGCCCACACCACAACAAGGGGGAGGGTTCCGGGGCTACTACCCAAACGGACAGCAAGGATACCAAGACAATACGGGGGGTTTCCCATGGCAGGCCAGAGAACCACCAATATGCTGGATATGTGGGATGGTGGGACACATGTCACGCACTTGCAGGATGAGACCCACCCAAGCAGCATGGGGAGAACAAGTGCAACAAGGGCCTATGGGGGAACAACAAGTTTACCAACAACAACAAGGAACACAGCAATGCCTACCACAACAAGCACCACTGCAACAACCCCAGCCACAAACACCAGCCTACCTACAACAACCACAAATACAGCAGGCACCACCACAGCCACAGATACAGGTACAAACATACACACCACCACAGCAACAGGCGATAGCAACACAACAACATCAAGTACAACCGGTACAGCAGCTCACACAAATACAGGACAATGCAGTATCAACAACTGATGTACCCCTACAGCAGACACAGCTAGTGAAGGTGACAATATTGGGTCATAACCCTTACACAGGAAGCGGTCAGTCACTATATCCACAATAGGACAGCCCGCAGATGTCTTTGATGTGACTCATCCTATCAGTAACACCTAATACTGTGGAGGAACCATGCATACAGGTGGCGATAGGTGACAAAAATGTTTCCTTCCTAGTTGACACCGGGGCCACTAGGTCTTACATAAGGGAGGGTAAGTTTAAATTGTCAGGCAAAGCCATGCACACTCAAGGATTCTCTGGGGCTCGAGGGCTGGTTCCCTTCACTGATAACATCTCCTTATCTATAGGCGATCATGACATGTCTCTTCCACTTCTGTACTCGAAGCAGTCACCAGTAAACATACTTGGAAGGGATATCATGAGCAGATTGAATATGACCATCTCCTTCACGGAGAAGGGCATCATTTGCTCTACACCAGTCATTAACATGCTCACAGCACGACAAATACTGCAGGCGTACTGTGGCCAAACAGTGGCCCGGGCTGAGCCAGTAGATGGAGCCCTCTTCCAATATGGGACAGACATGGCAATAGCATGGTTGCCTGGAATTGAGGGCAAAATTTGAAGGAGGCCAGCAGCTTACCTATTCAGGCCAGAAACACCAGCAAGTGAAAATGAGGGAAAAATGATTTCAGTAAGCATCGAGAGCATTATGGCTACTGCAGACTACATCGCAGTACACGCCCAAGATAGGGAGGGGAGGGCCTGGAGAGCTGTAATAGCACTGGCAGAGGGGTTCAGGCTTACACGGGTATCAGGTGAGGAGCTCTTCTCAGATGACAATGGAGAGGGAGAGATGGTGTTTGGAATGAGCAACAACATCTGGTTGAAAGTAACATACAAGCAAGTGGCACAAAAAATGGCTATGGCACTAGAGGCACCTGCCCCTATACCAGTGCCATTTTACGAGGAAGACATGGCAGCTGTACCAACATCCCTGTGGACCACCAGTCCATATGACGTTGGCTGCATCAAAAGCATTGGAGGAGTAAAAATAAAACTGAAAAAAGGAGCAATGCTACCAAGAGTGAAGCAATACCCACTATCAAAAGAGGCAGATGAGGGCATATATGAAACAATAACAGCCCTAACAAACAATGATATATTAGTATCATCAGAGTCACCATGCAACACTGCTGTGTACCCAGTGTGCAAAGCAAAAGGAGGGTCTTGGCATTTTATCCAGGACCTGAGACCTTTGAACTACATTATAGAGGCAGAGTACCCAATAGCAGCTAACCCAGCCACCATACTATGTGGAATACCAGCAGAGGCATCACGGTTCACCGTGATTGACCTAAAAAATGCCTTCTTTTCGATACCTCGCTACCCGACTCACAAGACCTGACAAGCTTCACATACCGCAACACAAAATGAAAACACACTAGACTGCCCAAGGGTACTGTGAGTCACCATCCATCTTCAACAGAGTGATAGCAATGGAGTTGGGAAACATTGAGATGGAGAGCACGGTGCTGCAATATGTGTATGACATAATAATATGCAGCACCACGGAGGAGAGGTGTAGGAAGGACTCAGTGAAGATGCTCACAGTGTTAGCTGAGAAGGGGTACA
Organism: Ambystoma mexicanum; assembly: GCF_040938575.1. NCBI lineage: Eukaryota > Metazoa > Chordata > Amphibia > Caudata > Ambystomatidae > Ambystoma > Ambystoma mexicanum. Next base: position 808,940,152 of record NC_090931.1, on the reverse strand, counting down.
AGGTAGAGAAGGAGAAGTTAGAGTACTGCCAAGAACAGGTGCTCTACATTGGTCAGCTCATTTCCCAACATGGAAGAAACATTGCACCACAAAGCGCACAAGCAATAACAAACACACTACAACCACAGACAGTGAGAGAACTACAGCAGTTTCTGGGCCTATGCAACTACTGCAGGGTGTGGGTTTTTGACTACAGCTCATACATAGGACCCCTACTAGAGGCCCTCAGAGAAGCACAGAAGGGGGATAAAAAGTTGGGATGGACAAAAGAAATGAAAGAGGCATTTGACGAATTGAAACACGCCATCTCAACAGCACCAGTGCTGGTCACCCCAAACTATGAACACCAATTTTTCATATTTTCACATTGCGACTCAGCAGTAATGAAGGCAGTACTGACACAAAAAACAAGCATGGGACACAAGCCTGTAGCATTTTACAGCTGACACCTGGACCCTGTAATGTTAGGTCACTTTCCTTGCGAACAGAGCCTGGCTGCCGCAGCCTTTGCGGTGGAAAAATAATCATCAATAACAATGGGGTGCCCTACCACACTATTTGTGAAACACGCCCTCTTTGTAATACTGAACAAACCCAAATCAACATTGACCACACAGAGGGCATCAGGGTATGAGATCTATCTATCCAGACCAGAACTAACGATTGTAAGATGCAGTAATGTAAACCCGGCAAGGTTCATAGCAGAGGTAGTAGAAGATGGTGACTATGCTCATGATTGCACAAAAGCCATTGAAATATACTCCAGCGCAAGAAAGATGAGGAAAATGCGCTAGAGGGCTGTGAGATAATGTACATTGATGGGTCCTCAACAATTGACCAGAGTGATGGGGTACGAAGGACAGGAGCAGCAGTGGTTCGTTTGACTGAGGATTGGGTGTATGCACCAGTAAAATGTGTTCAATTACCACAGCATTTCTCAGCACAGGCAGCAGAACTAGTGGCCCTAATTTTGGCACTAAAAGAGAGCAATGACAAGAGGGTAACAATATATTAGGACAGTGCATACGTCACAGCAACAGTGCACTCAGGGTTAATAAAATGGCAACGAAGGGGGTTCAGAAGAGCAGATGGAACCCCAGTACAACATGCCCTCCTACTTGCTGAACTGATTGAAGTAATAAATGACCCTAAAGAAATAGCCTTGATGAAATGTCAGTCCCACACTAACGGGGATGACCCTATCTCAAAAGGTAAGGAAACGGCAGACGCACATGCCAAACATGCTGCGTATTTTGGCGATATCTGGACCCTCCCAGAAAAACAAAATGATAGGGAGAGGGCGGGTGCAAGACAGATGTTGATGAAGGAGGGGTACACACACATCCCTGAAACTCAAATTATGGAATTACAGGCAGCAGCACCCATGGTGGAAAAAGAGCTATGGGTTAAAAGAGGGTGCACAATGTCCCCCACAGTTGCATTATGGCGTCAGAATAATACAGGCAAAGTAGTGATGCCCCTAGCTCTATTGAAAACAGCCCCGGCTCAGCTACACCATCCCACACACACAGGAAAGGAAGTGATTGCAGCACAAATAAAAGAGGCCTTTTCTATCCCGAGCTAAATTCACACGTTGCAAACTTTATCAGCAATTGCCTAACCTGTCAATAGTTCACGGCCGGTCACACGCTGCAAGTGATCAAAGGTACTATACCCTGGCCAGAAGGACCCTTTCTGCACTTACACATTGACTACGTTGACATGATCAATGTATGTCAAGGATACAGATACCTGATTGTGGTAGTATTCCCATTTTCAAGGTGGATAGAGGCTGGACCCTGCTCTGATGCAGATGCTTTCAGAGCAGCCAAGTTCCTGGTGAGGGAGGTCTTCCCTTGGTGGGGGGTTTGCAATGTGCTGCGGTCAGACAATGGCCCGCACTTTGCCAATGAAATGTTCCAACACATAACTACACTGCTTGGCATTAAGCATACATTTGCATGTGCATACCACCCGCAGGCTAATGGTATTTGTGAACGCCTGAACGGCCTCCTAAAAGAACAAATTGCAAAAATTCAGCAGACAACTAAGAAAAGCTGGTTGTACTGCCTCCCCTTGGCCCTGTTTGAATTAAGGAATAAGCCAGGGTCAGATCACCACCTCACACCCCACAAAGTGGGGACTGGACGTCAGATGCGCCTTCCACTTACTCCACCATCAAGGACCATGTCAGACTGTCATACCTCTGCTAATGATTTTGGTGATGAAATGTATGAACATGTGTCTTCCTTGATTACTAGTGTCGCCTTTATCTCTCAACAGCTCGAGCGGACGCAGGGCGGGTCGAAAAACACCCAACAAGAAGAAATAAACGAGGAACAGGAACGACCACTAAAATGGACTGTTAAGGCAGGAGACCATGTTCTCCTCTGCAATTTTTAAAAAAATGGAATAGCCCCAGATTTACGGGGCCCCACCAGGTGGAAGCAGTAGCTACTAGAGCAATAAAGTTGACAGATAAGCACGTTTGGAATCACCTGCATGACATCAAGCCCTACAAAGATCAGACCCGCCCTTGCGTTGACAACAGGGCCACCGCAAAAGCAACAGAAGACAACACGGGAGCAACAGCAACCAAAGACGACTGCGATAAAGCCCCTAACCCCTCCCAAATAACAGTCATTACCAAGGACTCAAATGGACAATTGCCCATAGCCCACCCCATGGTCACGAGATCCCAGAGCAAACAAAACACTGCCCCGGCCAACCCCGCCCATGCTACTACCCGAATAAAGGACATTGCCTAACAAATTGTCATGTTGCACCACACTTGTAGACACATGCATGTTCTCTTTCTCTTTTTGTCTCACACATGCAGGTACCGTGTACAACTGTTTATGTATAAAGGAAAGTGAAGAAACTAACATTGCGTTTTGCCCAGGGGTAAATGCTACCCACAGACGACAACACCCCTGAAGCACTGTCACACCAATTTGTATACGCTATAAAAAGACCAAAATATCTAAAAAAGAGAAGGATACGTGTGTATTTACAACACGTTCATTTTGGCCATAGAACAATCATTCCCACATCTCCACGAGCACTTACCAGCTCTGAGAGATAGGTCACTGAGATTAGCATGGAAATAACTTTTCGCCTGGGCATTAAACAACTACTTGTTAGGAAGAGCTTGAATAAAAAATACTAACAACGTTAATGCTTATTTTTAGAAATTTTCAGGTGGACATCTATAAAGCAAAGAATAATAAGCTGCAGGACCGCAGCAAAGGTAAGAGGAAAATGCCAGTGATATTAGCTATTGTAATACAATTAATAGGTGTGTTGTTTATCACTGGTCTATTGGCTGCCTCTGTCTGGCAGACACACTATGCTTATTATGTTATGGCTGCACCTAAAACTAATTTACCCCCTACCACAGCTGCAACAGGTACAGTGTCAGGTGGTACAAGTAACACAAGGGGTAATGGGAACAGGGTTAAGCATAGTACCTCTATGGATAACAATGAGGTGGACACATACCTCACAGCGTCCGCACACGTCTCAAATAACATGTGGTATCAGCACATGTCCAAAATTGGTAAGCAGACAACTAAGGACAACTTCTATGTGTGCTCGCTGATCCCATACGCCATGAGCGCATCAAGGACATTTGTAGCTACTGAAGTGCCAGCAAGAACAGTAGAATCCCTGATATATCTGGCAATGTTCCAAACAAGAGGATGATTTCAAGGAACATTAGCAATGTTGCATTGGACGACAAGGGACTCATACCCATATGAAAATAACTCCATTAAAACACTTATGATGTACAATAGTTACCGCCAACATACTCAAGGGTTCTGGTATGTGACGGATGGTGCTGAAAAAGGAGAAACAAAGAAAGTAACATTAAAATACCTACCGTGCGATTGGTATACAAGCAAAATTGTTGGTGAACCAGGTTGCTGGGAAAGACCACTGATAGTAATATATGGGAAGATATATACGAATGAAGGATGGCCAGAGGGAGTTGTGGGGAGCAATATGGTAACCACCGCAAAATGAAAATGTGAACAAAATAAATGAAACAAACCACAAATGCTGGACAGAATGATAAAGAGCGTACCACTGTTAACATGGCTGGAGAAAGACGAAGGCCCAATAACTATACTACCGCTAACTGCACCCACATTGTGCTATCAACACAACGGCGAAGTTGATGTTGGAAGTAACAACAACTGTAAAAGTACAGTACTGATATCTGGGGGGGGTGCCGGCACAGCAGTTCTAATGGACCACTATTGGGCCTGCGGAGATAAGGCATACCACAGTTTACCACCATCTTGGAATGGAATATACACTATGGTACACGTCAACGTACCATCACTGGTTGTGCCTCAGAAACATGTCAACTTGGGCAACTTCCCTAAGATGGACGAAGGGAACAAAAGGAGGAAAAGATCTGTGGCGATTGAAGAAGGTAAAGGAAATAACGACACAGACATCTTGTCAAGGGTGAAAAGACAAGGAGAACCACTCACGTGAAACTACCTGTGGGGCAGATCAGAAACAGCTCTCAGTGACATTCCTCCAGGACACAGACTGTTCAGCAGAGCAGCAATGTTCTTCTCATCAATAATACATCCAGTACTGCAGGCATATGAAAATGCAAAATGGCTTCAAATAACCCGATGGGAGCTTGATGACAATAAATTCAACCGTCAATGGATTTAATGCAATAAAAGAAGAATTGAGGGCAGTGCGAATGGTAGCACTCCAGAATAGATATGTGCTGGACCTCCTCACAGCAATGGAAGGAGGAGTTTGTGCAAAAATTGGGAAATCATGTTGCACATTCAGCCCCGCTAACGACGCAGACAATGGAACACTTACTGAGGCAGTATCACAACTCGCCATGATGCACTCAAAAATGGTAAAAGAAGCCAAAGGAGTAAAGAAAGATGGCAGCTGGTTTTCATTTTTATGGTCGTGGATGCCTTCATGGCTGTCAGACGGGTTGAAAATAATAGTAGGATCCATAATAAAAATAAAAAAGTGGATGTCTACCAATTGGCTCTGCCTAAATGCTTTTAAGACTGAGCTTATGCTTTTTGGACCCCGCCAAACACTAACTAAACTGGACCAAGCATACTCAGGCTTTAGAATTGATGGCAGTGACATAAAAGTTGTGCATAAAGTTAAAACGTTAGGCACGTTCATGGAGAGAAGTTTAGATTGTGATGCCCATGTTACAGCTATCTCACAGAGCACTAATTACCATCTCAAAGTGCTCAGATAGATTGCCCCACTTGTTTCCATCGAAAATCATACCAAACTTGTGAGAGCTGTTATTTTACCTCGTGTGGATTATTGTAATGCACTTTTAAGTAAAGCTGATCTCCATGAACTCCAGAAAGTACAAAATAAAGCCATCCGCATCATTTTCCAGATGAAAAGCTCTGAACCGATTACTGCTGCCAGGAAAGAATTACACTGGCTTCCTGTTGAGGCCCGCATTCGGTTTAAATTACTTACCATCTGCCATAAATGTATTTATGGGACTGCACCTAGCTATCTGAAAGATGTTGTAAATGTCTATCAACCCTCTAGAAGACTTAGATCAGCGGAAGATCTCTTATTAGTCCACCACCCTGTGAAACGAGCCCGTGGGCTTGGCCGAGCGTTTCATATCCAAGGCGCCAAGGCTTGGAATGCCTTGCCAGCTTCCTTTGCGTAAAACCGGGGACCTATATGTGTTTTGGAAACTCTTGAAGACTCACCTCTTCTATTAGCATAATCCTCCTCATTGGTAGCTGCCTTATCTGTCTCTCGGTGCCTGGATGCCTACGAGCTTTGGCGCGGTATAAGAAAATAACATAACATAACATAATAGTGGGAATGGCTGTATTGCTTGGAATGAGGTTATGGAAAGCAAGAAAAGCACGTACAACGGATGAAATGATGGACATGATCGACATGCACACCCTAGTACCAGCTGATGATGACAAACACACAGACATCATTATAAAGGAACGAGAAAGGTTGCGCAAGCAAATACTAGACAAACACTTGGACCCACCATCTGTGAAGGTAAAAAACCAGAGGAACCCGAAGAGCTATGTTGGAAAGTGGGTCCACTGCAAACCCGGTGGTGGCTGTGTCTATATGTATTGGTCATTTGAAGATCATGTAAACCACTATGGACACCTGGCTGGAATAACGAAAGTATGGAGGGTACGTGGAGACAAGAAAATTGATAATTTTGTGGTAGACAAGTCGACCAGAGGGGAGGCTGCAGTGGGAGAATGGGATAACACCCTCCCCCCAGTCTCATTCAGACCATGGCCTAGGGGATCACGGCCCAAGCACACCCCACGAGAGGAGTTCGAACAATTCCCTTCCTTACCAGATGACAAAGTATCCTGATTCAAAGGCATACACATACGGGGAGCATGCCCACTAGTACGCCCTGGTCAAGCTGACGCATGTGCCATGGACCAGCTCGATTAGACACCAACCACGAAAATCACCATCGTTAGAGATGCCATGATGACATAGCCAACAGACAAGAACACACTTGCCACCATGCACACTGGTCACTCACACACCAACCCACACGAAGAATATACTCAGTGCTATGACGTAGCGGACTGACATACCCACGGACATGCATCGTTGTTATTTTTCACATAGGCCTTCTACAGCACCACAGAAACGCAAGACGCCTGAAGAGATCGTGTATATGCTTGCTGATGCTTTCTCGCTACCTATCGCTATGAAGACACCACCATGTATACCTAATGCTGTGTATGACACTCTGTCACCCCGCGACCTCCTTAGTATGGATTATGTACTGCCCCCCATGAACTAGGCCCAAGTAGGCCGCAAGCAAGAGTCCCCAGGCAGGAGCCTCGCAAATGAAAAATCCTCCCAAGACGAAATACAAGTGCTGACCATGCTGAACGAGCCCTCAACGAGAGCTCACAGCCAAGGCCGCGATGTTGCAACACACATGCCGCGCTCCCAGCGCCAAGGTTACACCTGCTGATGCCAAGCCCTCAGAGGCAGAATACAAAATCTAATGCTCATAATTCTACTCCAGCTACGGTCTCCCCACACGTGACCCAGCTGAACTGACAAGATGCCAGGCTCACGAGACAGAAAAGCGCCAGGGTCCCACGTCTGGGACACAATCTGCAACAACAAAGCGACAAGTTGAACACCTACAGCGATGGGAGAGACATGCACACCAGCCCGTAAGCAGACCTGTCCATTGTCCGCCACAAACACATAGTTGCACATTGTTGCTAATGTCAGGTGCACCGCGAGCTGGGAACGGCGATGGTCTCAGGCTTGGGGGCTCGCGGGAGAACCAATCAGAACACAAGGGGCTCATCACTGATGCCATTACTCTTAGCCAATCACCAAGGGTCCCCTTGTAATAATTCTGATGTAGCAACTGTCAGGGACAGCTCAAGTGTATCACCTGACCCGTCCTTATCCACTAACATTTCCTCCCATACGATAACTATACTAACCCTACCACTCGGGGAACCAACCCGAAGTGGCGATAGGTTTTGTGATGATTTTCCCAGGTGACGCAAGTAGCACGTCATACTACTGTAAAAAGGGCCTGCGAGCCCCACTTATGACGAGAGCCTCTCCGGATGCATACGGTCTGAGCGTATCCCTGCCGTTACTCTAATAAACAGCAGTTATTACCTTGCTCTTGGGTGTGTCTCATACTCCTTTTGGGGCGCAGGAGGAGTTGGGGCCTCCCCAGCCCCGGAGGTCCGCGGACGGCTTTGCCGGCCCCCGGGAAAATCATCCCGACAAGCCCCGGATAGAATCTCAGGAGCTACCACCAAAAGTCTAGCTAGCCCCCAGTCTCGACAGTTCTGACATTATCGAAGCCCCGGGTCTTTTCCAGACCTAGCAACACTGCAGGAAGGAGCACTATTTGGCGGCTTATAACTTTGCTTCCCCTGGACTAATCTTCACGAAACTTTGCAAAATAAATATATGACCCCCTCAGAATGCTTCTGCAAAGTTTGGTGCAGTTTTGTTTGGAGAGGGGCAACATTTGTGGAAATCCTCATAGATGCAATGGACATTTTAGTTTGCTCACGCATACATGCCAAAACTGCTGGAAGTAGGTCAAAAAGTTTTTTGTGATATCTGGGTCTGGTCCGCTACTCACTTCCCGATATGCGCCCACTGATTGGATGCTCAAAAGCGTGAGATGCGTCATATTTATTGAAACTGTTGCCATGTTGGATACGCGGACAGCCGTCGATGTCTGCGGATAGAGCAGTGGGGGAAAAGTCTGAAAAACACATTTGTGGTCCGGAAGAGGGCCTGGAAAGGGTGAGGGAGTGCAATAAAATTGACATAGGGCTGTTTTTATAGGTGAAAAAATGTGTGCAGGTACCGCAGAGTCTGCAGACATAGCCGCTGACCACGGACCGTGCGGTTAGACAAAGTTTGGAAAACACATTTGGAGTTATTTGGTGGCTGAAAGAGGGTTTGGAAAGGGTGGGGGAGTGCAATAAAGTAGGTAAGGACATGTTTTTATAGGTGCAAAAGGAGCAGGGGATTGAGGGTGAGTTTTGTTATCTGAAGGTGTATTGTACGTGCATTTTACATACTTTATATGGTTTAATTCTATTGTGATGGTTGCGGCCAATGGCCAGATTCTGACTACTAGCCACACACACTGTAGTAATATGTGTATAGTAATTCTAGGTTATGTAGTGGAAGTATACAGTACTTGTAATATGGTGGAATTATATAATTGAAGTGCATATGGCATTTTTGATTGATTTATGATTGAAGTACAATTGAGGATTGTGCTTATGGAATATGTATTTGTTTATACTCAGTATGGTTACTTAGTTACATACAGTAATAAAGCTAGAATCTCTGGTTCTTTTTCTGCAAAAAAAAGTATAATTTGTTAAGCAGAATAGTTTAAAACCTTTAATTGCAAACAAGTTTACAGATACATTTAATGTTTTTACCCTCATAAACAGTACATTATTTTTCCAAAGTTGGTAAGACGTTAGTGTGTACTACACTGTTGTTGTATTGACATGAAATAATCATTGGGTCATTGGGTCATTGGTTCACTGGGAGAACAAAAATCCATAGACGATTAACGAAAAAAACTATTATAACTATGTGAGTGTAAGTGTGATAGTATGTTTGTTTGAAATGTGGTGTAATTAAGGGAATGTTTAAAGTAGTTAGACACCTGTTGGCATATTCTAACTATATTAGACTTTAAAAGAAGTTTTGCAGTAACAAGAACTGTGATGGCGTATTTGAAGTGTATTGCAATGAAGGGTATTTTTCATGTAGTTAGATACCTGTTGGAGTATTCTAACTATATTGGGCCTCATTACGACCCAGGCGGTAAGTTACCGCCTGGGCCGTGACTTTACCACCATGGCGTAAACTACGTTTACGCCATGGTGGTTGGCGGATTTACCGCCCCATTCCAACCTTGGCGGGGCGGTAAATCCCCATTTTCCCATTTTCCCTTCCCCATTCCCATTTTGCCCCATAGGGCATAATGGGAGTGGGGAAGGCGTTAATTACGCCACCGTAAATTACGGTGGCGTAATTAACTCCATGGTCCCTTAGCGCCATGGATTTTAACACCTGCTAAAAGCAGGTGTAAAAACCTCCATGGCGCTAAGGGACCTCGTACTCAGGCGGTAAGGGTCGGCGCTGTTTACGCCGCCGTAAACCCCTTACCGCCTGAGTTGTAATGAGGCCCATTGACTTTTAAAAGTACTATTGTAGTATTATGGATGTCGTTGGCGTATTCTAACAGTTTATTGTGCTACACTTTAGTGAGTACATTTGGATTGAAGGCATATTAAGTAGGCATTTGTTTGATTTGCTGGTAACCTATGTTTTGGAGTAACACAGGTGTTGTTACATTGAAATGAACCACATCTTTGTTTGACATATGTAGCATAGTGGCCTGAAGTGGTTGTGGCACCATGGTGGTATTGTATGCCTACTGTTGTGAAGGTTTTCTTGCCCATGTGTAAAGCTAGTGATCTTACAGTTATTTTGGTACCATCTGCATTGTACCTTAGAAGAATTAGTATGAAATATTGGCTATGTGAGATTATTTGTATGCTGGAAGGATTGTCTGAATTGCAAAAAGGGCATAACATGACATGATTTACATTCTGCAGAAGCTGGTGAAATGGAATGGATTCACAATTTGGTATGGATACATATACAAATCGTTCATTAGGGATGTGCCACTGTGAACATGGTTGCAGAGAGTGCATGTATGTTTCCATGTGTATGAAATCTGGAAGATTTCATTTATAGGGATGTTTTTTGTTTGCAGTACTTGTAGTAAGTACATTAGGAATTCTTGTGGATCTTCCTGTGAGTTTATGGTAAATGTTACCATTCCTTTACAGTAGTCCAATTCCTGCCTTATATCTGAGACACTGTAAGTGCTATCCGGAATATTTGTGGCACTTCTATGAAGGACGAGCAATTGCAAACACAACTGGTCCGTTTAAGTAAATGTTGTGAACAATTGGTGGCAATTGGAAGAGAAGATTGATTGTTACATTTGCAAAGCAATGAAGATGGTTATGGCTATGTGTTTGAGGAAGTAGAGTGTATGGATTCTGGGAGACTTTTGGATCCATTGACTGAAGGTGTATTCTGAGCAAGGTGGATTGTCTGAGAATCTTGGATTCGATGAATTGCAAGTTTCATGGTACAGAGTTTGAGGAATGAAGTGGGGAGAATTCCTCCTGTTTTGTCAGAATATGGTACACTTGAAGTGAACATCATTGTAGTTCACTGTGAAGCCAACAGTTTGGGCTATGTTACCGGAATATCATTACAGTTTGCAATGAATGATACATTTGGAAAATTGATGGAACTGTTTCCACATTCAAAAATTATTTTTTCTCGGCTAGCTCAGAGACAAATGTGGATGCGTTTGAATTTATTTTACCCACAAATTGAGAAAGCCAGGTGCAATGTGAACAAAGTTGTATGTGCCTTTTTGCCGGATGTTGGCATGACATCTTTTCATAATGAAAATATAAAATTTGACATTTTCAACAAGAGATGGAGTGCATCTAACTGATGTGGGCAATCAGATTATTTTTAAAAACGTTCAAAATGCTTTAAAGCAGTTTCTGTGAACACATACATTATGGATTCAATTATTCTTTAGAAGTTGAATTAAACAAAAAGGAAAAAGAAAAAAAGAGAAGCACTTTTTGTGAAAGTTAGAAAAAATTATTAAATTCTGTAGAATATTAGTTTAGTACTTAAAACGAAATTATCAAGAAAATATATAAAATTCAAAAAGAGAAAAAAAGGTTTATTTTAAGAGCCACCATTTTTTAACAAAAAACATTTGTGATGTCATCTTTGATGTCCTGGGTGTTAGTCTTAGCAGTGTACTGTGGTGACACATGTTATGGTTGCTTAGCTTATATAACTGGTGAATTTCTGAAGTTTTTCGGTTTTACTTATAACCACAATGTCCCTTTAAAAAGGTTTTTTACTGAATGTCATAGGTTTTTATTAGTGCAACTTAACTGTAACCATCTTGCAAACTTTTGTGCAGATTCGTAAAATGGCACCACATTTATAAGCCTTTACATTATTTAGGGACCCCCCTCTAAATTCGCCCCCACCTTACAGAATACCACCAAACTGTGCAAAGCCTTTCAGTACCAGGTCTAGAACCGAATTCCAAAATGTCATTCAGTTTCATTGAGTGGTACCAAAGTTATAAGCCACCCAAGAACTGCTCCCATACATCTGAAGTGTCCTCGAACTTCACAGGACCGTACGCAAACATCCGAACCATTCGCTGACTTTTACAGCGAAAAAAACCTGTTTTTTGGCTTTTTATGGCCATATCCCAGCCACATCACCCCTCACCTCCACAGAGATTGTTTGATAAGTTTGACAATTGTAATGTTGTTTTTTTAAATATGTTTTTACTGCGATGTCCGCGGACATCTGCCTAAGCCACAAATCCAACATGGCGGGCGTTTCTAAAAATCTGACGCACTTCACGCTTTTCACCATCCAATCAGTGGACGCGTCCGATGTCCACGGACATTACGTCACCTTCTAAGCCAATCGGAGGCCTGTCCGCAGACCGAACAGGGAAATGGGTCTGCGGACCGAACCCAGATATCACTAATTTTTGGGGACCAAGCCGCCGCTCCTGCTGCAAATTTGGTGAAAATCCGTCCAGCGGTTTGGGCTGTAGGCGTGAGCACATTATTTCTCCATTCAGTCTATGGAAAAAAAGACAATTTTGGGACCCCCCTATAACTTTTCCCCCCCTTGACGAAACCTCATCAAACTTTGCAGGAAAATTCAGAGTGGGTCATATACATCTGTTGCAGAGTTTGGTGAGAATTCATCTAGGGGGTGCAAAGTTATAAACCGTCCAAAAAGAGGTGTTCCTATGAGATTAGCAATTTAACCATAACTACACGGCCGCTACCGTGGGCCCTACCGTGGGCCGTGTAATATATATATATATATATATATATATATATATATATATATATATATATATATATATATATATATATATATATATATATATGCATTGTTCATCAACTTTGTGGCTGAGGTGCAGACTATTTGAAGACAGTGGATTGTCTTTTTTATATTTGACTACTAGTCAGGCTAAAACATAGGTATAGAGTGTGTGGCGAGATTAATGGGATTGTGGAGGCTCAAAAAGCCTGCACGTGCTTTGGCAGCACACAATGCTATTAGTTTTGCCTCAGGTGGCACCTTAGTGCTACTAATATTTGTGGCTGAGTTGGCACTTTAGCACCACTATTCGTTTTTGCTCATTAGTAGCATATTAAGCAACATCATTAGTTTTGCCTCGTAGATAGCACTTGATCACCAGGCAGTGAAGCTTCATAGTAATGGCTCATAGGTGGTACTTTACACGGTTTATGGTCATAAGACCAAAAAAAAAATTCTAGAAAAAAAAAATCTCGAAAAAAAAGGCCGAAAAAAAGGCCGATTTTTTTTAATGACGTTTTTTATTCGAAATGGGGGGGTTGCCCCCCAACCCCCCTTTTTTAATTTTTATTTTTTTTACCATTTTGTTTTTTAATCCCGGACCCCAAAATAAATATATAATTAAAAAAGAGAAATTCGACTTTTTTTTCGGTCTTTTTTTTTCAACCTTATTGTTAGTCGAGATTTTTTTTTCGAGATTTTGACACAGGCCATTCGTTTTGGTTCATAGGTAGTACTTTAGTGCCACCATTAGTTTTAGCTTACAATAGGTGCTTGTGTGCCAGCATCTACATGGCTACACCGTTTTGACTCACAGGTGATGCTTTACAGGGACTTTAATCTTTTCTCTTAGGTGGTGGTGATTTGATGGAACATTTCTATCGATATATGGGCTTAGCATGAAAGCGTTCGCTGTGTCGCTGGTCCTGTTCTGTCGCATTTTGGATTTCACAAATAATAGTCTAAATATAGCCTGTGCCGGGGGATGCAACAGTAGATGCTTATCTCTAAAACTGAAACCGCAATACTAGTTTATTGGCACACGTTTATATTAAAGCAAAGCGGAAAGCCGGATGTGCACCTAAAAAACAGGTGGAGGATAAAAGCTACTAATGAATGGCAGCATACGCACCATTTGGCGCAATGTTAGGTGGATTTTTAAACATTAGGCAGGCTATCAGTAAACTGAAGGCACTGTAGACCAACCATCTAGATGATGTCATGAATCAGCTGAAAGAATACATTAAAGAACAGGGATGAATGCATTGATCCAATAGGAGCAAATAATCTATATATCACAAAAGATGCAAAGAAAATGCAATGCTCACAAATAGTATCTGAAACTGTACACATAGGGGCTCATTGAGAGTGTGCCAATCCGGTACAAATGCTGTAGAAAATGCCGGTAATAGCGGCTCTGGCATTTTTACCAGACTGGCACACTCCGAGTTTGCCGGTAGTGGCTCTGATCCACAGGGAGGCCTGTCCTGCCCCAACTGGAATATAATTGCCGCTATCACTGGCACTGGTGCCAGTGATTGCAGCAAACCCATTCCATGGAGTTTGGACTCCATGGAATGAGAATTTACCACTGTTGCCGGCACCTGCAATATCCCAGTAATACTGGGTTATCAGCCGCTGGCAACGGTAAGGTGGGTTTGTTGGTAACACACCGGAATTACCAGCAGGTTACCGGCAAACCCGTAATGAGCCCAATAGTCATGTTGCCCACCCTCTGAAGTTTCATGTTGTGTTCAGCTGTGGGAGTATTTGGAATGACAGAAACATTTGGGTCTTGCTCTGCAGGAACAAACTCTCATTGCAGAACTGTCCCACTGAGCCTTTATTTGTCGGATTCTCAAACGCTACAGCCACATTGAAAGATCAATGCTATTGCAGACAACATGACCAGGCTGAATTATAGCCAATGTACGTGGCTAAAAGTTAATAAATGAATTGAAAACAATGGTGTAGGGACCACCCTATTGACATTGGCTATTGAAGTTAAGTTCTGTTCAAAACAATTATTTAGTGCACACCAGTATCAACACATGTACTGTGCGGCACTAATCAATATGAAGAAAATTATCAGGAAAACCATTAGTGACCAGCAAGGCACCGTTTCATATATATATACATAATATATATGTGTTTTAATTGTCTTAGCTGAAATAAATCAACTTTTCAATATGTATTTTACAAAACAACTGTACATTCAAAAGATAAAACAAAATAAATCATCACAACAACATTTCTAGGCTAATGAAATAAAATAAAATCACACATACTGAAATGACACCTAGCCTTTTTTTATTGTAGAAAACAAACTCATGAGATAAAATAAAATCCCCACTTTGATTCATTTAACAATGATTACATCAGTCACCATCCAGTTTCAAGACTTTAAAAAAATTGACAGTCGAAATCTGTATTGAGATGTTGGACGAGCATAATACATAAGGCCAGCGTAAATCACCATCCAGACGACCAATGGCGGTCGCGTGTCGCCCAAAATGTATCGTTCTTAAACTAATTAAAGCTGGACAGCATGAAATCAAATGTTCAATTTATTCTTCTGTATTTTGGTTAAAACAAAATCGACAAAATTTCAAATGACTAGGTATCAAATTACGTCTTGCTTGAATTTGTCTAGTAGGCCAAAGATCAAAACGAACTCTAAGGATAGCTAAACATATCTCTGGTGATGGAGCTTTTAAGAGATAAGTTTCCATGGTTTTAACATTTTTTGGATGGAATCTCAAAGCACAATTCTGTTTAAACTCTAACAGGCCGATTCATGGAATAATTAGCGCGGCGCAAGTGGCCAAAAACGTGCGATTCGCGGTGGAAAATCGCAGTGCAAGTGCGAAAATCGCACGAAAAGCAGCGCACATCGATTCATGGAAGGCCATGCGCGAGAAAACCATCGGATGTGCGCTAAAAAAGTGCGCGGCGCACGTTGGCGCACAGGCCATCTAACGGTGTGCGCCAGGTTACAGCGAAAATCGCACAGGCCACAGCGAAAATCGCACATAGCGCAGCGCACACAACAAAAGTAAGCGGGACACGGGGCGTAACACTCGGAATGGGGAACAACTTGCCAAAATGTGGGCGTCACGGGGGAAGTACAGGGTGCAAGTGCGCAGAACGCCCACACGCTCGCCTACAACCCGTATTCATGGAATCGAATAGGGCAAAAAAGCGCACGGTCAAACCAGCGCACAGGCACAAACAGAACCGCCACAAGAAAGCAGGCGGTAGCGTCTCTGCGCCTGTAATAAATGTGCGCCAAAAGGTGCACCAACAAATAGCACCTATATACAGCCATGATGAATGTCCTATGCTGTGGCCCTCCAGGACAAATGATGTGCAAAGGGGTACCCACAAACACGGACACCCGCTGACTGAAAAATAACGTGTGCGTGTATTCCGGGGTGCGCGGGAAGTCTCACACGCGATTTGGCAGAGTATGTGGATTTCAGGGGTGCGCGGGAAGTTCCACACGCGATTTGGCCGGGTACGTGCGCGGGAATTTCCACACGCGATTTGTCTGGGTACGTGGATCTCAAGGGTGCGCGGGAAGTCACACACGCGATTTGGCAGGGTACGTGGATTTCAGGGGTGCGCGGGAAGTTCCACACGCGATTTGGCCGGGTACGTGCACGGGAATTTCCACACGCGATTTGTCTGGGTACGTGGATCTCAGGGGTGCGCGGGAAGTCTCACACGCGATTTGGCAGGGAACGTGGATTTCAGGGGTGCGCGGGAAGTTCCACACGCGATTTGGCCGGGTACGTGCACGGGAATTTCCACACGCGATTTGTCTGGGTACGTGGATCTCAGGGGTGCGCGGGAAGTCTCACACGCGATTTGGCAGGGTACGTGGATTTCAGGGGTGCGCGGGAAGTTCCACACGCGATTTGGCCGGGTACGTGCGCGGGAATTTCCACACGCGATTTGTCTGGGTACGTGGATCTCAGGGGTGCGCGGGAAGTCTCACACGCGATTTGGCAGGGTACGTGGATTTCAGGGGTGCGCGGGAAGTCTCACACGTGATTTGGCAGGGTTCCTTGGATTTCAGGGGTGCACGGGAAGTGCCACACGCGATTTGGCCGGGTACGTGCGCGGGAATTTCCACACGCGATTGGGCTGGGTACGTGTATGACAGGGGTACGTGGGAAACTCTACACGCGATTTGGCTGTGTGCTCCCAGTATTCCCTGTACACCCTCCACAGCCCCTGCAGGCAGCCAACACCACAGGGGACTACCCTGCACACGTGCTCATGTCACCCAGCACGCCCACCCCCCAGCATCCAGGGGCACCCTCCACCAGGCCCCCACTCATGTCTCCCACCACCCCCACCCCCCAGCAGTGCAGGGGCACCCTCCACCAGGCCCCCACTCATGTCCCCCTGCACCCCCACCCCCCAGCAGTGCAGGGGCACCCTCCACCAGGCCCCAACTCATGTCTCCCACCACCCCCACCCCCCAGCAGTGCAGGGGCACCCTCCACCAGGCCCCCACTCATGTCTCCCACCACCCCCACCCCCCCAGCAGTGTGGGGCAGCCTCCACCAGGCCCCCACTCATGTCGCCCTGCACCCCACCCCCCAGCAGTGCAGGGGCACCCTCCACCAGGCCCCACTCATGTCTCCCAACACCCCCACCCCCCCCAGCAGTGTGGGGCAGCCTCCACCAGGCCCCCACTCATGTCTCCCACCACCCCCACCCTCCAGCATCCAGGGGCACCCTCCACCAGGCCCCCACTCATGTCTCCCACCACCCCCACTCCCCAGCAGTGCAGGGGCACCCTCCACCAGGCCCCCACTCATGTCGCCCACCACCCCCACCCCCCAGCAGTGCAGGGGCAGCCTCCACCAGGCCCCCACTCATGTCTCCCACCAACCCCACCCCCCAGCAGTGCAGGGGCACCCTCCACCAGGCCCCCACTCATGTCTCCCACCACCCCCACCCCCCACCCACCATGGGCAGCCCCCACCAGGCCCCCACTCATGTCTCCCACCACCCCCACCCCCCAGCATCCAGGGGCAGCCTCCACCAGGCCCCCACTCATGTCTCCCACCACCCCCACCCCCCCAGCAGTGTGGGGCACCCTCCACCAGGCCCCCACTCATGTCTCCCACCACCCCCACCCCCCAGCATCCAGCGGCACCCTCCACCAGGCCCCCACTCATGTCTCCCACCACCCCACCCCCCAGCAGTGCAGGGGAACCCTCCACCAGGCCCGCACTCATGTCTCCCACCACCCCCACCCCCCAGCAGTGCAGGGGCACCCTCCACCAGGCTCCCACTCATGTCTCCCACCCACCACCACCCCCCACCCACCATGGGCAGCCCCCACCAGGCCCCCACTCATGTCTCCCACCACCCCCACCCCCCGGCATCCAGGGGCAGCCTCCACCAGGCCCCCACTCATGTCTCCCACCACCCCCACCCCCCAGCAGTGTGGGGCAGCCTCCACCAGGCCCCCACTCATGTCTCCCACCATCCCCATCCCCAGCATCCAGGGGCACCCTTCACCAGGCCCGCACTCATGTCTCCCACCACCCCCACCCCCCAGCAGTGCAGGGGCAGCCTCCACCAGGCCCCCACTCATGTCTCCCACCACCCCCACCCCCCAGCAGTGCAGGGGCAGCCTCCACCAGGCCCCCACTCATGTCCAACTCATGTCTCCCACCACCCCCACCCCCCAGCACTGCAGGGGCACCCTCCACCAGGACCCCACTCATGTCTCCCACCACCCTCACCCCCCAGCATCCAGGGGCACCCTCCACCAGGCCCCCACTCATGTCCAACTCATGTCTCCCACCACCCCCACCCCCCAGCATCCAGGGGCACCCTCCACCAGGCCCCCACTCATGTCTCCCACCACCCCCACCCCCCAGCAGTGCAGGGGCAGCCTCCACCAGGCCCCCACTCATGTCTCCCACCACCCCCACCCCCCAGCAGTGCAGGGGCACCCTCCACCAGGCCCCCACTCATGTCTCCCACCACCCCCACCCCCCAGCAGTGCAGGGGCAGCCTCCACCAGGCCCCCACTCATGTCTCCCACCACCCCCACCCCCAGCAGTGCAGGGGCAGCCTCCACCAGGCCCCCACTCATGTCTCCCACCACCCCCACCCCCATCCCCCCACCATGGGCAGCCCCCACCAGGCCCCCACTCATGTCTCCCACCAACCTCACCCCCCAGCATCCAGGGGCACCTCCACCAGGCCCCCACTCTTGTCTCCCACCACCCCCACCGCCCCCCAGCAGTGTGGGGCAGCCTCCACCAGGCCCCCACTCATGTCTCCCACCACCCCCACCCCCCAGCATCCAGGGGCACCCTCCACCAGGCCCCCACTCATGTCTCCCACCACCCCCACCCCCCAGCAGTGCAGGGGCAGCCTCCACCTGGCCCCCACTCATGTCTCCCACCACCCCCACCCCCCAGAAGTGCAGGGGCAGCCTCCACCAGGCCCCCACTCATGTCCAACTCATGTCTCCCACCACCCCCACCCCCAGCAGTGCAGGGGCATCCTCCACCAGGCCCCCACTCATGTCTCCCACCACCCCCACCCCCCAGCAGTGCAGGGGCACCCTCCACCAGGCCCCCACCCATGTCTCCCACCACCCCCACCCCCAGCAGTGCAGGGGCAGCCTCCACCAGGCCCCCACTCATGTCTCCCACCACCCCCACCCCCCACCCACCATGGGCAGCCCCCACCAAGCCCCCACTCATGTCTCCCACCACCCCCACCCCCCCACCAGTGTGGGGGCAGCCTCCACCAGGCCCCCACTCATGGCTCCCACCACCCCCACCCCCCAGCATCTAGGGGCACCCTCCACCAGGCCCCCACTCATGTCTCCCACCACCCCCACCCCCAGCAGTGCAGGGGCAGCCTCCACCAGGCCCCCACTCATGTCTCCCACCACCCCCACCCCCAGCAGTGCAGGGGCACCCTCCACCAGGCCCCCACTCATGTCTCCCACCACCCCCACCCCCCAGCAGTGCAGGGGCAGCCTCCACCAGGCCCCCACTCATGTCTCCCACCACCCCCACCCCCCAGCAGTGCAGGGGCAGCCTCCACCAGGCCCCCACTCATGTCTCCCACCACCCCCACCCCCCCAGCAGTGTGGGGCACCCTCCACCAGGCCCCCACTCATGTCTCCCACCACCCCCACCCCCCAGCATCCAAGGGCACCCTCCACCAGGCCCCCACTCATGTCTCCCACCACCCCACCCCCCAGCAGTGCAGGGGCACCCTCCACCAGGCCCCCACTCATGTCTCCCACCACCCCCACCCCCCAGCAGTGCAGGGGCACCCTCCACCAGGCCCCCACTCATGTCTCGCTCCCACCCACCCCGACCCCGACAGCATTGTGGGGCAGGCTCCACCAGGCTCCCACCCATGTCTACCACCATCCCCACCCCCCAGCCACCATGGGCAGCCCCCACCAGGCCCCCACTCATGTCCAACTCATGTCTTCCACCACCCCCAACCCCCAGCAGTGCAGGGGCAGCCTCCACCAGGCCCCCACTCATGTATCCCACCACCCCCACCCCCCAGCAGTGCAGGGGCAGCCTCCACCAGGCCCCCACTCATGTCTCCCACCACTCCCACCCCCCAGCAGTGTGGGGCAGCCTCCACCTGGCCCCTACTCATGTCTCCCACCACCCCCACCCCCCCAGCAGTGTGGGGCACCCTCCACCAGGCCCCCACTCATGTCTCCTACCACCCCCACCCCCCACCCACCATGGGCAGCCTCCGCCAGGCCCCCACTCATGTCTCCCACCACCCCCACCCCCCAGCATCCAGGGGCACCCTCCACCAGGCCCCCACTCATGTCTCCCACCACCCCCACCCCCCAGAAGTGTGGGGCACCCTCCACCAGGCCCCCACTCATGTCCAATTCATGTCTCCCACCACCCCCACCCCCCAGCAGTGCAGGGGCAGCCTCCACCAGGCCCCCACTCATGTCTCCCACCACCCCCACCCCCCACCCACCATTGGCAGCCCCCACCAGGCCCCCACTCATGTCTCCCACCACCCCCACCCCCCAGCATCCAGGGGCAGCCTCCACCAGGCCCCCACTCATGTCTCCCACCAACCCCACCCCCCCAGCAGTGTGGGGCAGCCTCCACCAGGCCCCCACTCATGTCTCCCACCACCCCCACCTCCCAGCATCCAGGGGCACCTTCCACCAGGCCCCCACTCATGTCTCCCACCACCCCCACCCCCCAGCATCCAGGGGTAGCCTCCACCAGGCCCCCACTCATGTCTCCCACCACCCCCACCCCCCCAGCAGTGTGGGGCAGCCTCCACCAGGCCCCCACTCATGTCTCCCACCACCCCCACCCCCAGCAGTGCAGGGGCAGCCTCCACCAGGCCCCCACTCATGTCTCCCACCACCCCCACCCCCAGCAGTGCAGGGGCACCCTCCACCAGGCCCCCACTCATGTCTCCCACCACCCCACCCCCCAGCAGTGCAGGGGCAGCCTCCACCAGGCCCCCACTCATGTCTCCCACCACCCCCACCCCCCAGCAGTGCAGGGGCACCCTCCACCAGGCCCCCACCCATGTCTCCCACCACCCCCACCCCCCCCCACCATGGGCAGCCTCCGCCAGGCACCCACTCATGTCTCCCACCACCCCCACCCCCCAGCATCCAGGGGCAGCCTCCACCAGGCCCCCACTCATGTCTCCCACCACCCACACCCCCCAGCAGTGCAGGGGCACCCTCCACCAGGCCCCCACTCATGTCCCCCTGCACCCAGGTCCTCACAATCCCCAATCATGTGCGTTATGGTCAACCTCCACAGCCCAAAGGCCCTACCAAGTAACCCATCCACCCACATGGAAATGGAAATTACATGTTACACCCCCATTGTTCATAAAGCAAATGAACCCATGTCCGTCACACACAATGGTTGCGATTGAATGGGAAAACACCCAACATGACATGCATGAAACCAATGAGATGATACCACACAGTGAAGTATGGAAACAAAAATTTGTATTAAAAAAAATGGAATGCAAATGAAATGAAACAAACTACAATGGCAATGAAAAAAAGATAAGCTGCATGTCCGTCCAAAAAAATAAAAAATACAAATCCAAATCCAAAAAAAGTTGTCCAAAGTCACATTAAAAATAAAATCAATCAGAGAGAGAAAAATAAATGCAAAGACCATTGCTCCATGGTGAATAAATAAAAAAAAATAATAATCAAACAATCCAATGAAGAACTATGTACAAAACATCCAAGGGTCCATGAGCCCAACTGAACAAAGGAAACCTACAAAAAACCTTAACTAAAATGCAACTATATACAAAAAGTGGATCAGTGTCAGTCGACTCCAAATCATAAGAAGAAACAAAGGAAACCTAAAACTAAAGAACTATATACAAAGGCGACGGGCAAGTCCAGCGGCTCACTCCGTGGTGTTTCGGGCCAGGGCATCATCAAACTCCTCGTCTATGTCCCGGAGGCGGTCCTGTTCCATGGCCCCGAGGGTCCGCAGGGACGACGCCATCTGCTCCTCCAACCCCCTGCGGATTGCCTCGAGGCACTCGGCCCGCCTCAGGGCCCTCCGCATGGAGTTCTCCGCCCTGACCATCGCGAGCCGCGCCTCTTCCGCCCGCCGCCGCTCTGCACCTATCTGCTGGCCCAACCGCAGCCACACGGAAGACACTTCCTGTCCTGGGTCCTCCTGCCCTCCGGCCGATGCCTGGCCCTCCGATGTTGATGGCCCCGAGCCATGATGCCTCCCACGTTGACTCTGCTGCTGCCTCCGACGGAACTGCCTCTGCCAGCACGACGGCATCCAGGCTGATGGAATCCACCAACGCCGTCGTGCACGTGCCCTGCCTGATGATGCCGGCACATCCTCCATCTGCTGGGGTACAGTTGCTGTGGTGTCCACCCCTGCTGGACCTCCGACTCCCGACTGTGGCAGGGATGGGATCCCCACCGAGCTGGCTGCATTGGTCAGGGCAGGTCCACAGGGGGCCCTGGTGGCATCTGGGCCAGAAGACGGCAAGGAGAACGACCGGTGTATAGCCTCCACAGAGGAGGAGAGGGCCGCCAGATTGGCCGACACATGCAGGAAACCCCCGAACATGGAAGATCCCAATTGGGCCACGTCGGCACGGTGCTCTTCGTGATGACGTGCGTGCTCCTCCCGGGAAGCACGCACGTCATCACGAATTGCACCCGCGCGCATCGCGACCCCAATCAGGACCTTCTCCATACGGCCACGGGTCCCCTCGTCCGCAGGTGGAGGGGAGTCAGGTGACATGGACATCCCCTCTACCTGCGGACGGGCCTGGGACGGGGCATCCCTGCTGGTGCATGGTGGTGCACTCACAGGGTCAGGGACAGCGACATGCACAGGCCCCTCCACGGTGACTTGTGCTGCCTCCTGCCCCTTCCCCTGGACTGCACCACTTGCACCAGCAGGGATGCCCCCACCAGGCCCCAGGTGTGCCTCAGTGGCGGCCTCCTCCTCCTCTGTGGAAACCACCAGCCTGGATGGCTCCTCACCGTCTTCCGCCGTAGCAGGCCCCTGTGGGGGCTCACCCACCCCTTCCGCTGCAGCCGTGGGGGCATCCCCGCCGCCTTGCTCCACAGCGCCGTCTCCGCCCTCTTCTTCACTAGCCGCTGCATAGAGGGAGACATAGAACACAAGCATCAGGGTACTGTTCAATCTTCCCCTAGACAGGAAGCAATAGCAGATGAGTACCACTGTCAAAGTACACTTCCATCATGTCCCTCCACAACACATGGGTCAGTCCAGGCAAAACACACACAGTAACAGGCATGGTGCATGCCATGGACATTTCCATACATGTCCAATGGACTCTTGAAACATACAATGATATGGAACTCACATGCATCATGGGTCATGCCTATCACATGCACACAGTACACCTCAGTCACATCCATCTGGCCTCATACACCCCAAACACAGCGGATACAAGGATAACTAGGCTGCATCAGTGAATCTGTGCATTGTCACACACATGTGTCATGCATCCATGGCATTCACAAGTCACAGACACGCAGGTCAGGCACACAGACATGGCTACCATATATGTACCTGGCATCAGCACCCATCCCTCACCCCCACCCATGTCCAGGAACAGAGACTGGCATGCCCTCATGTGTAAAATCTGCATCGGGCTCCCCATGTTGCATTTAAACACATGCAACAACGATGTGGTTCACACATCACTGGTCGCACATGCATTACCATGATGTCCCTGCACACATACATGCATACATGGCCTATGTCACACATACAGGCAAGTATCAGACAACCAGCACACCGCAACATGCCCTGTCTCACACAGCAATGCTTGGCCACTTACCGCTCAACTCCAGACGGGTCTCCCTCTCAAGGATCTGGGCGTGGAGCGCTGGGCGTACGCATTCCAGGACCCTCATCTGGATGGAACTCATGCGGCCCCGGCCCCCCTCCACGAGGCGCCGGGCCTTCACTAGGGTCCTGGACCTCAAGTCCTCCCAGCGCTTCTTGATCTTCTGGACGTCGCGGGTTGCCACCCCCTCTGCGTTGATGGCAACCACACAGTCGGCCCAGATCCTCTCCCGTCCTTCCTTGCTGGCGCGGGACGATCCAAAGAGGGCATCATACTGCCCCAGGACATGCTCCACCAGGACACCAACTTCGGTGGCAGTGAAGCTGGTGCCCCTCTGCCCCTCTGGCCTGGGGTTGCCACTGGTGCCAGATGTGGAAGTGCCCGACATGGCAACCCCAGAGGCAGGAGTGGGTGGGCAACTGGGTCCTGGGGCTGGGCTGTGGAGCGATGTTATCCCAGTCGGGAGTCTTCAGTTCCAGCAGGGGTGGACACAGCAACTGGACCCCTGCAGATGGCTGATGTGCAGGCACCAAATGGCAGGGCACGGTGGCAGCAGGCAGGGACGCAGGCAGACAGCAGCAGCAGATGGCACGTGGGAGGCTGCTCGGGGCACTGGGGGGCAGTAATTCGGCCTTCTGGGCAGGAGCGTGGTCTTCCATGTGTTTTCGCGTGGCCAGCTTGATACGGAGTGATTTGGCACGTGAAAATCCTGCACGTCAGCGTGAAATTCGAGGAAAGGCCCTTAGCGCGTAAGCGCATCAGCACGCATACGCGATTCTATTGGACCAAAGGCCCTCAGCGCGTAAGCGCGTCTGTGACGTGACCCGCACGGGTGTTTTCCTCATAGCACGTGATGACGGAGCATACGTGGAAAGACTGCACATCAGAGTGTCATCGCGTGTAATTGGACAAAAGTGCACGTACACGCGATTGGCCTATGTACGTGTATTTCAGGGGTGCGCGGGCACTTACACACGCGAGTACATCAGCGCACGTGTATTCCGGGGTGCGCGGGAATTTCCACATGCTATTGGCCTGGGTACTGGATTTCAGGGGTGCGCGGGAAGTTTCACACGCGAGTACATCAGCGCACGTGTATTCCGGGGTGCGCGGGAAGTTTCACACGCTCGCCTACAACACGCGCAAAGTAACACGTACGCCAGTAGGAAGCAGGCATACGTCGACCCGCGACGCATAAATTTGCGCGCAAAAAAAAAAAAAAGCTCAGACGCCAGGATGAATATACCGTTCCTAGCAGCAGTGGCCATGGGCTACCAGAGGAGGAGGAGGAGGATAGTCAGGACCAGAATATTCACACCCAGAACCAGCCTTTTCGGGATGCCTGATGACCAGGTGTATGGGAGGTACAGGTTTCCACCACACATAATACTGGACCTGGTGAGTGAGTGGGAGGATGACCTCACATCACCCACCCTGTGCTCCCAAGCACTCAGCCCCCTGGAGAAGGTCCTCAATGTACTGCACTTCTTAGCCACTGGATCATTTCAGCGGACAAGTGCCATAGTGGGTGGGGTGTCACAGGCCACGCAGTCACGCTGCCTACAACAGGTCTTGAACATCATCACTGCACGCCCATCAGTCCGCAGGCACATATACCTGCCCAGAACACATGCAGAAAGGCATGCTGCCGCCCTGGATTTTTACGGTGTGGCACGATTCCCCAAAGTGCTAGGTGCCATCGACTGCACCCATGTGGCTCTACGTCCCCCCAGGGCATCTGAGCACATCTATAGGAACCGCAAGCACTGGCATTCCATCAATGTGCAGGTAGTATGTAATGCCAAGGGAATCATCACCTCAGTATATGCCAACTATCCCGGGTCCACCCACGACAGCTTCATTTACCGAATGTCCACCCTAAGCCGGGACCTAGAAGCTGGGCGGCATGGCGATACATGGCTGCTTGGTGAGTATGAATGCCACTGCACATGCATGCATGTCAGATACTGAGCAAGGTCACAACCCCACCAATGATACCAATCACCACCTCCACAGGGGACAGTGCCTACACTCTCAGCCCCCACATGATGACGCCAATTCGGAACCCCACCACACCACCCGAGGTAAGATATAACACAGCCCACATTGCAACCCGGGGCATAGTGGAGCGCACATTCGGAGTGCTTAAGTCACGCTTTCGCTCCCTTGACCGTTCTGGCGGGCAGCTGTTATACGCTCCCCCAGTAGTGTGCAGGATCATAGTGGCAGCATGTGTCCTGCACAACGTTGCAACACGCTGGGGCCTGCCTGTGGACATGGTGGTGCCCCCACATCCCCAACCACATGCACGCCCGCTGCGCATGGGAGGGGAAAGGGCACGGGGGAGGCAGCCCGTACACAGCTAGTGGCTAATTACTTCACATAGAAATCACACCCCTGTGGAGTGCACACTGCCCTGGCACATACCATCTGACAATCAATGATGACTCAACCTGACACTGATCCTGAATGTCTGGAGAATCAACCGTCAAAACCATATCAGCCTCAGATTGTTCACCTGGAAGTGTTACAATGTGTGCATCCCTACCTACACAGACACCACCAATGCAGTTTCGTGAAAAAACACATTCATGCAGCTAAAATGAACACCCACTTGCAAAATACAACATGAGGGCAGTGCCATGTCACCCAACCCATCCCCAGCACCGCCACACGACACACCGTGCCATGTCATGCTATGTGCAGGTAAACAAAGTAATCCCCACAACAAGACACAAGTGTCACAATGTACAGTGTCCCTAATTGAAACTTGCGACACCTGAAATGCTCACAGTAATGCAGGACCAACAACACACTTGAGCAGGTATTTCGCAAAAACACTTATCATCTACTGACCCTCAAAACTACCATTAACATGAAATTACGAATGTAAGAAATTAGTAGTCTCACCACCTGGAAATGCCTGCACTCCCACCACTTCCAACTGTATGGTGTTGCCGCCATGTAGAGTAGTAGGGGCACTGCTGCCAACATGGACCCCATCTCCAATGTAGAGGGCCTTGTGTAGACATGAGGAAAGGACCTGCAAATTAGGAGGTAGACACGGATGATGAGTTACACATCAATGCAACATGCAGTGTACAACACAACAGCAATATGCACTAGGAATGTATACACAGTATTGACTAGACTGCCCACACATGTAGTGGGAGTCCAATGTCACCATGTACGTCAATGTCACTTGGGCACACCCTTTGCAAGCCCATGGAAATGGGAAGCAGGAGGGGTGTGTGTGACATAAACCCAAGCATCTGAACCAAATACATGACAAGCCTGCATGTGCCCAGCCACAATGCAGCGTATGCCCACGGGAGCCACACAAGGCAACACATTGTCCCAAATAAATGAAAATAAAAAAAAAAGAAAAATCAAAAATGGCCATTAATGGGCCCGGGGGGTTGGGGAGGCCACCCAGGAGGTCCGAGGACAGGGTGCACACCAAAACCCACCTGTGTGGATCTTGCAAAAAAAAACACCTCCATGGGCTCATGGCCCACACGGCTACCCTATTGTGGGAGTATCACTGCTGTCGCTATTATCACCCTGTGCAGCTGCATCCGGAGGTGGTTGCACTATGGGAGGCAGCCCACGCAAGGCCCTAGTCTGTTCCTCCATGGCTGCAAGCATGCGGGTGTGGTAGGTCTCGTTCTGGAGGATGAGTGTGCAGAGGTCCCCATGCAACAACTCACGGGATGCCCGGACCTCCGCCCTAGTTGCCTGCATCTCAGCTGAGAGCGTACGGGTGAGATGCTCCAGCTGCTGTTCTGTCCTTCGGTTTGTTGAAGCCTCATGCTCAACAAGAGTCGTCCTGAGGTGAAGGAGTTCCAGCCTCAGGGCTTCCCTGTGGCCCTGGAACTCTATGGAGATGGATCCTGCAGAGTCGCCAGTGCCGCCCGCCTGTCCCTGTTGGACGCCAACATGTCCTCCCTGTATGACTGGCAGATGGAGTCGGTTGCCTGCTGTAGTCGCTCCATCAGCCTTTCGGGGGGGACAATGGAAGTGGCCACCCTATCCATGGCCTGAGCCATCATCTCTGATGATGCTGCCTGTTGGGTTGCCATACCGTAAATGGATTGCTCCCATGCGGTATTGCCAGGTGGCGTACGGCCACCACGTCGGCGGGCACCACACCTGTCTGGGGCAAGGCGAACTGCGCCTTGCTGTGCCGGCACTGCCTGAGGCTGCAGGACTGCATTCCCCCTCTGATCTGCTGGCCCAGGAACAGGATCAGATGTCGCGGAGTGTGACCCTGCATCCGTAACCACCAAAGGCGTAGCTGCCAACACTGACATCCCCATTGAGGGTTCTGACCCTGGTGCAGGTGGGTGGGACAGAACAGAATCCCTCCCAGGAACACTCACCTGCGACGGCACGTAGGTCTCATCATCCGAATCAACACCTGAGTACAGCTCGGGGGAGGTGCAGCCAGAGACACCCCTTGAGAGCACGACCTGCTGCAGTTGTGGGTTCTCACCCACCACCACACCACGTCCCTCACTGGGGGTCGGTCAGCCCTCGGACCCCTCCTGGGTCTGCACCATCTCCGCAACCCCAGCAGTATCAGGTGCGTCTTCCCCTGCAAAGACATAAAAGCAAACAAATGGAAACAGGCATTAGCACCATGGCACACAATGAGGGCTGAGAAGCAACAGAACCAGTACTTGATTGACACATGTCCCACATGACTAAAACCCTTCCATGCATGCACCCTCACTGCGTATGAAGGGGAGGCAAATGGCACACATTGATGACACCAAGATGGAAGATGAACACATTTGCTGCATGCTGCCTAGCAGTGGCATCACACATTGGCCTGTGATTGCCAGGTGAAATACACATGCCATCACACAGATGGCATGTACCATTGCTATTGAGTGAAGATGGAGAGGAGGGCAGCACTTATTCATTCAGTCCAGTTCCCTCATGTAATAGCTTTTCTAATTCAAACAGGTCTGATTTTTCACCTGGAGCTGCCAGTCCAAAATGGTCCGATTGCACAGGGACATGTCTAAACAAATGATATCCAGGTAACAAAGTCACTCTACTTTACCATAGCCATGTCAGACATGTGACTAGAGGACTGAGAAATGCCTAGTAAAAGTGGTGGAATGCAAACAATTTGCCTGAATGAACAGTGAAAAATAAGCAACAATGTTGGTGCAAGGTGACACTTCAAGGGCAACTGGCGTGCTGTTGGGCTATATGTCTACTGTTGGCAGAAGGGATACTGCTATGGCCAAATGCTGCTGCGCAGAATGTATTGCATGAAGCACATGGGTGACCCAAACGACTCAGGCGTACACACCCTCACCTGGCACACAAACAGAAGCCCTCACACACACACCATGCACATGGATGACACACACATGCATGTGCACTCACCGGACAATGCCTCATAATCAGGCAGATCTCCCACGCCTTGGATTTGTTCCTCCATGACATAGGTCCCAGCGACTGACTCATGTGGAGTGAGTTCTATGTCTTCTCCTGGAGACCCACCTCCAGTCACTAGAGTTGCGGCATGACTTGAGGCCAGCTTATTCTTTGCCCTGCGCTTTAGGTCATTCCAGCGCTTATAGCAATCATTGGCTGTGCGCCTCACGATTCCAAGGGCACTTACGATGTCCGCAACAGTCTGCCAGTGTGCCTGGCGTTGTGCTGGTGTGGTCTTGGATCCTGCAACAATGACCATCTCGTTATCATGTGCGGACACATACTCGACAAGTGCATTCAGTTCGGCATCCGTGAAGCTGGGCTTCCTCGACGGGCCGGACTGTGTAGCCGTGTCTGGGGCATCAGCCTGTGCCGGACGAGCACTCTTCCTCTTCCGCTTGGAAGGTGGTGGTGATCCTGAGTGTCCTACGCCGCTCTGGACACTAGGGGCAGGAGCCCTGGTGGACTCTGTATCAGGAGTGTGGGATTGCACACTCAGCATGGGAGTTGGTGCAGGCATTGGCTCAAGTGTAATGGTGGCAGGGGGAATGTCAGCAGGATGGACTAGGACCGACACTGTCCTGGCTGGGTGTGTGAGAGCTGGGGTGGATGGAGCAGCAGCTGCCCCTGCAGCCTCTCCACCCTGCCTACTTGGGGCAGCAGATGACCTTGCTGCCCCTGATCCACGTGGCCTGATGACATCAACGTGCACCGGCGCACGTGTCATAGGCCTGCTGACCTGGAAGTCAGCCATGGAGTCAGCCAGGTCTGGTGCCACAATGGGCTGGTCCAACAAGGGCTGAGCATGGATGGTGTCAGCCACATCAGCCTCAACCGGGGGGGGGATTATGGGTGCCCTTGACTGCTCCTCCACACATGGGGGGACAGGGTCACCCTGCAAGTAACGACCACGTCCCCTACCGGATCCACCACGGCCACCACTTGTGGCTCGTCCACCTTTGCCACCCTTACGGATTCCTCACCTCCCAACCATGGCACTGATGTTAATGTGCGTATGGGAGTGGCTGTAAACTATTGTCCTGGGCAATTGGGGGTCAAAGGGGTTGGGTACCAGATGGTAATTGTACCCTAGTGCTCTAGCAAGGCTGAATGTGACCCCTGGGGAAAGATGACGGGTCACGCAACGCACAGGAAGCCCAAAAAAGGGAGATGACGTGCACGCAACCCCTCCTAGACCACTTGTGCGGAAAAAAAAACCTGCACTACGCTGTGGCACCCAGTAACACAAGAATGAACGTATGCGTGTCACACGCAGCCTAGAATGACCTCTGAAGGGGTAGGCTACACACGGGGCAAGCACAGATGTTAGATACGTGCGTGACTCACCGTCTGCCAGGAAAAAGAGCGTGAAAAAGAAGCGTGTTTGGTTGGCAACACCCCCACCAAAAGAAGATTTGTACGCTGTCTGAGGAGACAGGACAACAGTAGAAGGGAACACTGTTTGAGGGAACAGGCCCAGGAAAACCAGAAAAAGAGAAAAAAGAGAAAAAGCTGTCAGAGGTAACAGGGAGTACGAACTTGAAACGCCGTGAAGTAAATCGCATGTGAAACGACAAGAAGTACAGAATTCACCCACTCACTCTCCACGAAAAGCACGTACAAGGAAATGGTGTTCTACACGTACCTTTTATGCAGGCCCACACGTCCAGCGTCACTTACGCGGCGTGTACGTGCTAGGGCCATTTCCACCAATTACACGCTTTCTCACTTCTGCGTGTAGGGCCATTTCCACCAATTACACGCTTTGTCACTGCCGCGTGTACGCGCTAAGGCCATTTCCACCAATTGCACGCTTTGTCACTTCTGCGTGTAGGGCCATTTCCACCAATTACACGCTTTGTCACTTCCGCGTGTACGCGCTAAGGCCATTTCCACCAATTACACGCTTTGACACTCGGACGTGTCTTTCATTTTTTTAACACGCAACATTTCCAACGTGTGCCCTATTCAACGTGCACGTGACTTCATAGACGCGCATACGCTGGTGATGCCTTTACGCGCTAAGGGCCTTTCCTCGAATTACACGCAGTCGTGTTGGATTTTCACGTGCAAAATCACTCCGTATCAAGCTGGCCACGCGTTCACACACGGAAGACCACGCTCCTGCCCAGAAGGCCAAATTACTGCCCCCTAGAGCCCTGAGCACGCTCCCACCTGCCATCTGCTGCTGCCTGACTGCCTGCTGCCCACGTGCCCTGCCATTTGCTGCCTGCACATCAGCCAGGGGTGCTGTTGCTGTGACCACCCCTGCTGGAACCGAAGACTCCCGACTGCTTTTCCATCGCCCCACAGCCCAGCCCCAGGACCCAGTTGCCCACCCACTCCTGCCTCTGGGGTTGCCATGTCGGGCACTGCACCATCTGGCACCAGTGGCAACCCCCGGGCAAGGAGGCAGAGGGGCACCAGCTTCACTGCCACCGAAGTTGGTGTCCTGGTGGAGCATGTCCTGGGGCAGTATGATGCCCTCTTCGGAAGGTTGCGTGCCGACAAGGAAGGACGGACTCGGATCTGGATGGACATCGTGACTGCCATCAACGCGGAGGAGGTGGCGGTCCGCGACTACGAAGGTGTCAGGAAGCGCTGGGAGGACTTCAGGTCCAGGACCCTCAACAAGGCCCGGCGCCTCCTGAAGGCAGCAGATGCTAAGGGGCGCCGGGGCCACTTGTCGGAAGATCAGATGAGGGTCCTGGAACGCATATCCCCAGCGCTCCACATCCAGGTCCTTGAGAAGCAGACCCGTCTGGAGTCGAGCGGTAAGTGTACATGCATACTGATTGTAAGCTGTGCGTGTGGTGGCGTGCCAGGAGTGTGCAGGTTGAACATGTATTTTTATGTGGCCAAGTAGGGGGGGTGTACAGAGCCGTGAGGGTGACACATGCGAGGGGTCTCATGTGTGACACATGGATGGTGCTTGTGTGTGTGGGCTTGCATGGCACAGGATGTGGAGGAATGATTGTCAGGTGTGACATGGATGTCGATCAAAACACTGCGACAGTTGGCGGAGGTGTACACATGCATGCAAGTTTGGTGTTGTGTGTGCATGTGTAGTGTACTCCCTATGTTGCAT
The DNA here is from genome assembly GCF_040938575.1 of Ambystoma mexicanum. Taxonomy (NCBI): domain Eukaryota; kingdom Metazoa; phylum Chordata; class Amphibia; order Caudata; family Ambystomatidae; genus Ambystoma; species Ambystoma mexicanum. The sequence continues at coordinate 808,907,706 of NC_090931.1, read as the reverse complement.
GTGATGTGTGGATGACCTTTGGCTGCTCATGCTGTTGTATGTGAATGGATGGTGCTGGCTGTTGCAATATGGCTGTGGTATGGCTCATGTGTGCAAGTTGAAATGACATGTGTGTTGGGGATTGTGATGCCATGTCTGAGGTTTACCAATGCCACTCATGTATAACTGTCATGTGTGTATGAGTCCATTTTACAGTGCCCTGATGCCTGTGTTTTCTTTCTCCCTGTCTGCAGCGTCAACTGATGAAGAGGGCGGAGAAGGTGCTGTGGAGCACAGCGGCAGGGGTCGCACCACCAGCCGGAGACACAAGGCCCGGATCCCCTCCCAGGTTGTGATCTCGTCGGGGAGTGAGGAGTCCGGTGCCGCGTCCCAGGCCGCAGCTGCCGAGGGGAGGTCCAGGAGGCGGAGGTTGGAGTTGGACTCCTCAGCAGCAGAAGGGGCAGCTGGGACCCCACAGGGCCCAACGGAGGAAGATGGCACGGAGTCATCCAGGTTGGTGGGGGGTTTGGTGGAGGAGGAGGCCGTGCAAGCGACAGTGGCGGGGTCTGGAGGTGGGGATTCCACTGGTGCTAGTGGTGCAGTGCAGGATCAGGGACAGGAGGCAGCACAGGCCGCTGCGGAGGTGCCTGTGTGCAATCCTGTCCCTGCTCCTGTCACTGCATCATCTTGCACCAGCGGGGATGCCTACCTCCAGACCCGTTCTCAGGGAGAGGATTGGCTTACAACAACTGGCCTTCCTCTCCCTGCGGATGTGGCTATCCTGCACCAGGTTGAGCCTGTCCAGGGTGGGGTGGCGTTGCATCAACGGGCCATGCGAGCTGACCTGCAGTCTTTTCATGATGAGTCTGCACGTCTTCTCGCATGGCTCGTTGACCGTGTTGACCCACTGGGACAGCTCACCAGGGCTCGATTCCTCCGTTTCCTGGACCTTGTTCCGACCCCCTTCTCCACAGAACCCCCTATGCCCCAGTCATCCTCCATGCCATCTTCCCACCCATGTGTCACCTGGGTGCCCTGTGGAGGTGCCTCCGACCGTGCGGCCAGGCTGGTGGACAACAGATCCCTGCCACAGTCGGGAGTCGGACGTCCAGCAGGGGTGGCCACATCAACGACTGCACCCCAGCTGGAGGAGGATGTGCAGGCACCATCGGACAGGGCACATGGACAGCAGCAGCTGCAGCAGCAGGAGGCTGTAGGTGGGAGCCACGATAGCTCGGGGCCTTCAACATCGGAGGGGCAGGCATCGGCCAGAGGGCAGGAGGACCCTGGACGGGAAGTGTCTTCCATGTGGCAGCGGTTGGGCCACGCCATAGATGCGGAGTGGCGGCAGGTGGAAGAGGCGCGGCTCACGATGGTCAGGGCGGAGAACTCCATGCGGAGGGCCCTGAGGCGGGCCGAGTGCCTCAAAGCAATCCGCAGGGAGTTGGAGGTGAACATGTCGGCGTCCCTGCGGACCCTTGGGGCCATGGAACAGGACCGCCTCCGGAACATAGACGAGGAGTTCGATGATGCCCTGGCCCGGAACACCACTAAGTGAGCCGCTGGACTGGCCCGCCGCCATTGTATATAGTTATTTAGTGATAGGTTTCCTTTGTAGTTTATTTTTATTTGGAGTCGACGGACACTGCTCCACCTTTTGTATATAGTTCCATTTTAGATAGGTTTTTTGGTAGGTTTCATTTCTTCTCTTGGGATGATGGACCCTGAATAATTTGTACATAGTTGGACTTTGGATTTGGGTATTTTTTTTACTATGAATATTTTTTCCCATGGAGCAATGGTTTTCTATTTCTTTTTTCCCTTCAATCCTTTTCATGGACTTGAACTTTGGAAGATATTTTTTTGAATTATCATTTATTGATTTTAATTTGAAAAGGGACAGCCAGCTTAATTTTGTTATTTTTTTACTTGTGTATTTTGGTTAATTTTGATTGCCATTGCTGTTGTTTTTAATACATTATTTGGACTTTTTCATTCTTCAATGTGTGGATTCATCTCATTGTTTTCATACATGTCATGATATGGGTTTTCAGGTTCACTTGCAACCATTTTGTGCGTGTGAGACACATGTGTAGATTTACATTGTTTCCATTGGAGTAGTATCATGGGCATATGTAATACTTGGTTGTGTCTTTGGGCTGTGGTGGCTGGCCATAAGGTACATGCTTGAGGATTGTCAGGGCCTGTGGGCAGGGGGACATGAGTGGGGGCCTGGTGGAGGCTGCCCCTGGTGGCTGGGGGGTGGGGGTGGTGGGAGACATGGGTGGGAGCCTGGTGGAGGCTGCCCCACACTGCTGGGGGGGTGGGGGGGTGGGAGACATGAGTGGGGGCCTGGTGGAGGGTGCCCCTGGATGCTGGGGGGTGGGGGTGGTGGTAGACATGGGTGGGGGCCTGGTGGAGGCTGCCCCTGGTGGCTGGGGGGTGGGGGTGGTGGGAGACATGAGTGGGGGCCTGGTGGAGGGTGCCCCTGCACTGCTGGGGGGTGGGGGTGCAGGGGGACATGAGTGGGGGCCTGGTGGAGGCTGCCCCTGCACTGCTGGGGGGTGGGGGTGGTGGGAGACATGAGTGGGGGCCTGGTGGAGGCTGCCCCTGGTGGCTGGGGGGTGGGGATGGTGGGAGACATGAGTGGGGGCCTGGTGGAGGGTGCCCCTGCACTGCTGGGGGGTGGGGGTGCAGGGGGACATGAGTGGGGGCCTGGTGGAGGCTGCCCCTGCACTGCTGGGGGGTGGGGGTGGTGGTAGACATGGGTGCCTGGTGGAGGGTGCCCATGGTGGCTGGGGGGTGGGGATGGTGGTAGACATGGGTGGGGCCCTGGTGGAGGGTGCCCCTGCACTGCTGGGGGTGGGGGTGGTGGTAGACATGGGTGGGGGCCTGGTGGAGGCTGCCCCTGGTGGCTGGGGGTGGTGGGAGACAGGAGAGGTGCCCTGGTGGAGGGTGCCCCTGGATGCTGGGGGGTGGGGGTGGTGGGAGACATGAGTGGGGGCCTGGTGGAGGCTGCCCCTGGATGCTGGGGGGTGGGGTAGGTGGGAGACATGAGTGGGGGCCTGGCGGAGGCTGCCCATGGTGGGTGGGGGGTGGGGGTGGTGGGAGACATGAGTGGGGGCCTGGTGGAGGGTGCCCCTGCACTGCTGGGGGGTGGGGGTGGTGGGAGACATGGTTGGGGGCCTGGTGGAGGCTGCCCCTGCACTGCTGGGGGGTGGGGGTGGTGGGAGACATAAGTGGGGGCCTGGTGGAGGGTGCCCCTGGATGCTGGGGGGTGGGGGTGGTGGGAGACATGAGTGGGGGCCTGGTGGAGGGTGCCCCTGCACTGCTGGGGGCTGGGGGTGGTGGGAGACATGAGTGGGGGCCTGGTGGAGGCTGCCCCTGCACTGCTGGGGGGTGGGGTGGTGGGAGACATGAGTGGGGGCCTGGTGGAGGGTGCCCCTGGATGCTGGGGGGTGGGGGTGGTGGAAGACATGAGTTGGACATGAGTGGGGGCCTGGTGGGGGCTGCCCATGGTGGCTGGGGGGTGGGGATGGTGGTAGACATGGGTGGGAGCCTGGTGGAGGCTGCCCCGCACTGCTGGGGGGGTGGGGGTGGGTGGGAGACATGAGTGGGGGCCTGGTGGAGGCTGCCCCTGGTGGCTGGGGGGGTGGGGGTGGTGGGAGACATGAGTGGGGCCCTGGTGGAGGGTGCCCCTGGATGCTGGGGGGTGGGGGTGGTGGGAGACATGAGTGGGGGCCTGGTGGAGGGTGCCCCTGCACTGCTGGGGGGTGGGAGTGGTGGGAGACATGAGTTGGACATGAGTGGGGCCCTGGTGGTGCTGCCCCTGCACTGCTGGGGGGTGGGGGTGCAGGGGGACATGAGTGGGTGCCTGGTGGAGGGTGCCCCTGGATGCTGGGGGTCGGGGTGGTGGGAGACATGAGTGGGGGCCTGGTTGAGGCTGCCCCTGGTGGCTGGGGGGTGGGGGTGGTGGGAGACATGGGTGGGAGCCTGGTGGAGGGTGCCCCTGCACTGCTGGGGTGTGGTGGTGCAGGGGGACATGAGTGGGGGCCTGGTGGAGGCTGCCCCTGCACTGCTGGGGGTGGGGGTGGTGGTAGACATTGGTGGGGGCCTGGTGGAGGGTGCCCCACAGTGCTGGGGGGTGAGGTGGTGGGAGACATGGGTGGGGGCCTGGTGGAGGGTGCCCCACACTGCTGGGGGGGTGGGGGTGGTGGGAGACATGAGTGGGGGCCTGGTGGAGGCTGCCCCTGGTGGCTGGGGAGTGGGGGTGGTGGGAGACATGAGTGGGGGCCTGGTGGAGGGTGCCCCTGCACTGCTGGGGGGTGGGGGTGCAGGAGGACATGAGTGGGGGCCTGGTGGAGGCTGCCCCTGCACTGCTGGGGGTGGGGGTGGTGGTAGACATGGGTGGGGGCCTGGTGGAGGGTGCCCCACAGTGCTGCGGGGTGGGGGTGGTGGGAGACATGAGTGGGGGCCTGGTGGAGTCTGCCCCTGGTGGCTGGGGGGTGGGGGTGGCGGGAGACATGGGTGGGAGCCTGGTGGAGGCTGCCCCACACTGCTGGGGGGGTGGGGGTGGTGGGAGACATGAGTGGGGCCTGGTGGAGGGTGCCCCTGGATGCTGGGGGGTGGGGGTGGTGGGAGACATGAGTGGGGGCCTGGTGGAGGCTGCCCCTGGTGGCTGGGGGGTGGGGGTGGTGGGAGACATGAGTGGGGGCCTGGTGGAGGGTGCCCCTGCACTGCTGGGGGGTGGGGGTGCAGGGGGACATGACTGGGGGCCTGGTGGAGGGTGCCCCTGCACTGCTGGGGGGTGGGGGTGCAGGGGGACATGAGTGGGGGCCTGGTGGAGGCTGCCCCTGCACTGCTGGGGGGTGGGGGTGGTGTTAGACATGGGTGGGGGCCTGGTGGAGGGTGCCCCACAGTGCTGGGGGGTGGGGGTGATGGGAGACACGAGTGGGGGCCTGGTGGAGGCTGCCCCTGGTGGCTGGGGGGTGGGGTTGGTGGGAGACATGGGTGGGAGCCTGGTGGAGGCTGCCCCACACTGCTGGGGGGGTGGGGTGGTGGGAGACATGAGTGGGGGCCTGGTGGAGGGTGCCCCTGGATGCTGGGGGGTGGGGGTGGTGGGAGACATGAGTGGGGGCCTGGTGGAGGCTGCCCCTGGTGGCTGGGGGGTGGGGGTGGTGGGAGACATGAGTGGGGGCCTGGTGGAGGGTGCCCCTGTACTGCTGGGGGGTGGGGGTGCAGGGGGACATGACTGGGGGCCTGGTGGAGGGTGCCCCTGCACTGCTGGGGGGTGGGGGTGCAGGGGGACATGAGTGGGGGCCTGGTGGAGGCTGCCCCTGCACTGCTGGGGGGTGGGGGTGGTGTTAGACATGGGTGGGGGCCGGGGGGATGGTGCCCCACAGTGCTGGGGGGTGGGGGTGATGGGAGACACGAGTGGGGGCCTGGTGGAGGCTGCCCCTGGTGGCTGGGGGGTGGGGTTGGTGGGAGACATGGGTGGGAGCCTGGTGGAGGCTGCCCCACACTGCTGGGGGGGTGGGGTGGTGGGAGACATGAGTGGGGGCCTGGTGGAGGGTGCCCCTGGATGCTGGGGGGTGGGGGTGGTGGGAGACATGAGTGGGGGCCTGGTGGAGGCTGCCCCTGGTGGCTGGGGGGTGGGGGTGGTGGGAGACATGAGTGGGGGCCTGGTGGAGGGTGCCCCTGCACTGCTGGGGGGTGGGGGTGCAGGGGGACATGAGTGGGGGCCTGGTGGAGGCTGCCCCTGCACTGCTGGGGGGGTGCAGGGGGACATGAGTGGGTGCCTGGTGGAGGGTGCCCCTGGATGCTGGGGGGGTGGGGGTGGTGGGAGACATGAGTGGGGGCCTGGCGGAGGCTGCCCATGGTGGGTGGGGGGTGGGGGTGGTGGGAGACATGGGTGGGGGCCTGGTGGAGGGTGCCCCTGCACTGCTAGGGGGTGGGGGTGGTGGGAGACATGAGTGGGGGCCTGATGGAGGCTGCTCCTGCACTGCTGGGGGGAGGGGGTGGTGGGAGACATGAGTGGGGGCCTGGTGGGGGCTGCCCATGGTGGCTGGGGATGGGGATGATGGTAGACATGGGTGGGAGCCTGGTGGAGGCTGCCCCACACTGCTGGGGGGGTGGGGTGGGTGGGAGACATGAGTGGGGGCCTGGTGGAGGCTGCCCCTGGTGGCTGGGGGGTGGGGTTGGTGGGAGACATGAGTGGGGCCCTGGTGGAGGGTGCCCCTGGTGGCTGGGGGGTGGGGGTGTTGGGAGACATGAGTGGGGGCCTGGTGGAGGCTGCCCCTGGTGGCTGGGGGGTGGGGGTGGTGGGAGACATGAGTTGGACATGAGTGGGGCCCTGGTGGTGCTGCCCCTGCACTGCTGGGGGGTGGGGGTGCAGGGGGACATGAGTGGGTGCCTGGTGGAGGGTGCCCCTGGATACTGGGGGGTGGGGGTGGTGGGAGACATGAGTGGGGGCCTGGTGGAGGCTGCCCCTGGATGCTGGGGGGTGGGGGTGGTGGGAGACATGAGTGGGGGCCTGGTGGAGGCTGCCCCTGGTGGCTGGGGGGTGGGGGTGGTGGGAGACATGAGTGGGGGCCTGGTGGAGGGTGCCCCTGCACTGCTGGGGGGTGAGGGTGCAGGGGGACATGAGTGGGTGCCTGGTGGAGGCTGCCCCTGGATGCAGGGGGGTGGGGGTGGTGGGAGACATGAGTGGGGGCCTGGTGGAGGCTGCCCCTGGATGCTGGGGGGTGGGGGTGGTGGGAGACATGAGTGGGGGCCTGGTGGAGGCTGCCCCTGGTAGCTGGGGGGTGGGGGTGGTGGGAGACATGAGTGGGGGCCTGGTGGAGGGTGCCCCTGTACTGCTGGGGGGTGGGGGTGCAGGGGGACATGAGTGGGTGCCTGGTGGAGGCTGCCCCTGCTGGCTGGAGGGTGGGGGTGATAGGGGACATGAGTGGGGGCCTGGTGGTGGGTGCCCCATGACTGCTGGGGGGTAGGGGTGCAAGGGGACATGAGTGGGGGCCTGGTGGAGGCTGCCCCATGACTGCTGGGGGGTGGGGGTGCAAGGGGACATGAGTGGGGGCCTGGTGGAGGGTGGCCCACAGTGCTGGGGGGTGGGCATGCTGGGGGACCTGTGCAGGTGTGCAGGGTAGTCCCCTGTTTTGTGGGCTGCCTGCAGGGGCCGTGGAGGGTGTACAGGGAACACCTGTGAGGACCCACCCAGCCTAATCGCGTGTGTAACTTCCCGCGCACCCCTGTAATACACGTACCCAGCCAAATCGCGTGTGATAATTCCCATGCACCCCTGTAATACACGTACCTGGCCAAATCGCGTCTGATAATTCCCGCGCACCCCTGTAATACACGTACCCAGCCAAATCGCGTGTAAAACTTCCCGCGTACCCCTGTAATACACATACCCAGCCAAATTGCGTGTGATAATTCCCGCGTACCCCTGTAATACACGTACCCTGGCTAATCGCATGTAAAACTTCACACGTACCCCTCTAATACACGTACCCTGGCCAATCGCGTGTAAAACTTCCTGCGTACCCCTGTAATACACGTTCCCTGGCTAATCGCGTGTAAAACTTCCCACGTACCCCTGATATAAACGTTACCCGCTTTGCGTTCCTTGTTTGGCAGCCCTGTAAACTGGTCCAGGGTTAGCGCAGCCCTTTGCGATGATTTAGCGATTTTGATGGCTTTTCCTTGCGCGAGGGCGTTCTTGGGGACGTTACTGGCGCTGCTGCAGGGTCGCTGCGATACTCTGCGCCACGGTTGGTTTGGGAGCCTAAAATCCATGAATACGCTGTGCGCGGAAATCGGTTTTAGCGCACGCGCCTGGCGTAGACAATCGCACGCGGACACTCTGCGCCAGCCGCTTGCGACACTTTTCTGCGAAATTCTATGAATTACCCTGTAAATATTGATCTCTGGTGGCAATCCAATCACAACAGTAAATCTTTTTTTTTGCTTTATCCGGGTTAGAAATCAACATTTTAATTGAGACATTTGAGTTTGCAAGAATGGTACAAACTGCATTCAACCAACTTGAAACAAATTTATGTGACGATGTGAACATATAAGCCGACACCATACTCAGCATGTTATCAATTTGAGTTGATATGAGACATTTGCGAAAAAAGCACATAGACGCCAATGATACAGAGCGTGGAGGGACATCAAACCCAATTCATACCGGAGCCATGGTCCAGGGACGCATTGTGGCAGATGTAAAACGCTCCTCCAGAATTTTGCTTCCAGTTTATCTAGTTTCTGGATTTGTCATATTTCTTGTGTTTCAATGCCATAAGAAATACAAGGCGTTGCTTTTCGGTTCCAATAAAGTAAGGCCGATTTCAATGTAAACTTGCCATATCGGTATAATAATATTTTGGTATGCGATATGGCAGTGTTTCATTTCTGATCCATGCTCTCTTCGTGGCCTTTCGAATTCTTAATGCCCTCAAAAAGCATCCCCAAGTAAGTGTAACTTTTAACGATTTCCAATTTTGAGTTATTATTGACCAACTGTATGAGTTGCAACCAGATTTTATTGCTGAATAGATCACAATCTGAGTTTTGTTTACATTTATTTTCAATTGATTCTTAACAATGTAAGAGTTAAAGGCCAAGAGTAGTTTTTGTAAGCCTGATGGTGTTTTCGCTATAAGCACTATATCATCTGCATACATTAAATTTGTAATGGGCATACCATTAAGAATAGGTGAGTCAGAAAATATGTTTGCAAGGAAGTGCTTCACGTCTTGTATAAAGTAATTGAAAATAGCTGACGCAAGTAAGCAGCTTTGTTTGAGGCCCTGGGCTGTTAAAACTGGGGATGACAATAACCCATCCAGAGTCAGCCTAATGCGTATTGAAGTATCCGAATGGAAAGCATGGATGATGTCACAAAGTGTTGGAGGACAATGATCTCTTTTTAATTTGGACATTAAAAGTACCCGGGAGATGGAGTCAAAAGCCACGTGTAGATCCATAAACTAGAAGTAAACAGATTGTTTTGTTGTTTGACATTGTTGTTTAATGGCATTAAGACAAAAAAAGGTTGATGTTAGTCCCTATGCCAGCAACAAATCCAGTCTGTTGGGGGTCACGCCAATTATGCGCTAATGTCCAAGCGTTAAAATCACGCAAGATTAGTTTGGCAAATAATTTGCCCGGCGTGTCTAGTAACGCAATGGGCCGATAGTTCTGCGGATTTGTGCGATCACCCTGCTTATAAATAGGTACAATGATGGAAGTTTTCCAGGTATCCGGAGTAGTACACATTATTTAGATTTGTTTGAATATTTTATCGAAAATTGTGGCCCAATAGTGTGGATCAGTTTTAAACATCACGTTATGTAGACCATCAGGGCCAGCGGCACTTGAGGGACTCCGTTTTTTAATAAAATCTTAAATGATTACCAGGGAACATTCAATTGACCATTTTATTGCAAATTTGTGTACATAAGCTGCAGGATCGAACTCCACATCGGTATCTAGGGCGGTATAGTGAGCCACCCATTGGTGTTCTTGCACTACACTTGTTTGTGCCTCAGCTTGCTGTGGTTTAGTGTGGAGATTGAAGATCACCCAAATCTCTGATGAGTTCTTACTCGCAATGGCCTTCAGCATTTGTTCACTATCATTTTGATAGATAAGTGAATGACGTCCACGCAGCCAATTCTGGTATTTGCATTTAGCAGATTTCAACGCTTGACCAATACCACAGACCTTAGAGGCTAATATTATCCTTTTTCCCTTACGATAGGCCGCTTTTTTTTCTTTGATCAAAAGATCAAACATATGTATGTGTTTGCCTTTAGGGCGACTCATGACCATGATTGTGTTTTTGAACAGTTTGAGGAGATCTGAGTAATGTATTAAGGCAATGGAGTTGTTGCTATGATTCATTATCCGATTAAATTCAGCTAATTTTGGTTATCTTAAAAATGGTATCAGTTATTGCCATCCCTCCTCCCCAAGAGCCACCACCACAACCAGCTGGAGGACCTTCACAACAAAAAAAGCGCAGGACTTTTAAAGACAATGAAGAGGACCAAGAAGATGAGGTAGAGGAAGTGCCTACTTCTAGCACCAAGATCGAATCATGGGTGTTCCAGTGCAATTTTGTACTCAGTCGCAGACTACCTGGACAGTACTCCTATGGGACCACCTCCATGCGCCGCCACACCAAATCCAATGACCGCAATGCTCTCAGAAAGCTTGTTCCTTTCTCAGCAAATAGTAAGCTGTCTTCCTCCACCTCATCTTACTCAACAAATACTGTAACCACACAGCCTGATGTCTGCGGGCATTGGTGCGTAATAAATAAATAAATACATAAACAAACAAATAAATAAATAAATAAATAAATAAAGAGGGCTACGGACCATTGTCGTCCATTACAGACCCTGAAATGGGGGATAAAGGCCATTAGCACCCCGGTTCCCAAAGCGGGAACCCAGGGTGCTAAAACAGATTTTTCTTCCTATAGCCTGTGGCATCCCGCTGTAAGAAGGAAGGATTATTCTTCCTACAAGACAGCCAACATGGAAAGAGAAGGCGGGGCTCTGTACACAGCCCCTCTTCCCTTGCCATGGCAGCCTGCAAAACCCTATGACCATATTACCACAAGCACATTTTTTTCCCCTTTCAAACCTATCCTACCTTCGAATAACTTTACCACATAGCCGGTCCCAGGTAGACATAGCCACTTTAACACCATTTTTCGTCCCTAGCGGTCATGGCCAGTAGCCAGATTGTCTGCATCATGACCTTATGCCATGACCCAGACAATCTGGCTACTCCCCACAGCCACAGGCTATACCTCAGTCACCAAAGGTATATGACTATTTTTTGTACCTACATTATTACACTTGTCAAAAAATAAAACACGGTCACATTTGCAAAACCATGCTTTATTGTCCTTGCCAATGCTCCTCACGAGTTTTCTCAAAATCCGCCCATGTTTTATTTTTTGAAAAAGTGTCAAAATGTATGTACATACAATAGTCCTATAACTTAACCCCCACTTGACAAAATCCATTCAGTCTTTACACAAAAATTGAAGGTTGGCTCTATAATCTTTCTCAAAACCTTTGTCCACATTCGTCAAATAGCAATAAAGTTATAAGCCATCTAAATATGTTCAGATCCCCCTTCTAATTTCATCCCCTCTTGAGAAAATCCCACCAAACTTTAGAAAACCATTTATATCTAGATCCAAAATCGTTTTGCCAAATGTTGTGCAGATTCGTCAAATGACAGCATATTTATATGCCTTTACAATATTTTGGGACCCCCCTCAAATTTTGCCCGCTCTTGACAGAATCCCACAAAACTTTGCTAACCCATTGAGGTAGAATAAAATTGCAAAACTACATGCAGTTTCACTGAGTGGCGCAAAAGTTATAAGCCATCCAAAAACTGCTTTTCACCAACCCTGTAATGCAGAAAAAGGTAGAGATGTCCTAGGACATCTGAAGTGTCCGCGAACACTACAGGACTGCCCGAGGACATCTGGAGTGTTCGCTGACTTTTGGAGGTGAAACAACCCATTGTTTGGCTTCTTATGGCCATATCCAATCCAATCCTCATCCCCGCCACATCCCACTTTTTGGGTGGCTTATAAATTTGCTCCGCCATGGACGAATCCTCACCAAACTTTGCATAAAAAAGTATATGGCTCACTCTGAATTTTTTTGCAAAGTTTGGTGAGGTTTGGTCAAGGGGGGGGGGCAAAGTTATAGGGGGGGTCCCAAAATTTCTTTTTTTCCCATAGACATAATGGGAAAACATTTCTGTCGCGCCTACAGCCCAAACGGCTGGACGGATTTTCATCAAATTTGCGGCAGGAGTGGCGGCTTGGTCCCGAAAGCGTGCTTTTGTTAATTTAGTGTAAATCCATCCAGTAGTTTTGTTTTTTAAATGACCAAAACGTAAGGCAAAAAAATCAGAGACGCCATCTTTATCGCTATCAGGACGAAGGCTGTTGGCCTTTTCACACACGCCCATTATTTACAAGAGATTCAGCAAAAGATCAGCTGAAATGGAGGAATACATACCCTCACTGATGACCGTCATCCCATGCCTTACAGCTGTCCCATGCAGCGCACATGAAAATGGGGTGCATTGATTCTAAGAGAAACGTGTTGTTTCACTACATGTGAGTTTCAGACTCACGGTTGCAGAAAACAAGTTGCAGTTATAGTTCCTCTTGTCCATGGAGCTTGTGGTTAGACAATTAGTGTACAACGTGGATAAAATAATCCAACACGTCGAAACTGGTAGGAAACTGAAATTAGTTGGAGGTGTGATCAAGCAAAATTGCAATCACTATTAAGATCCATGACAAAGCTCATCGACATATTTCTAATCTGTTAAATATCATGAAATTGTTTCTATGTTGTCTTTTGAATTTTTCTAAAACGCACAGAAAAGCACTTTTGTATTTGTATGTCTGTATGAGGATGTGTGTTGAATGAGTGATTGAATTGTCCAGTGTAGAAATTAGTTTTGTCATCTACACTGCTTTAAATGTCATTTTACCTGCAACCAAATTGTGATTTCTAGTGATGATTCATACATGATTCATTGTCATTTATATTTTTTGTTTACAAGTTAAATAAATATTTTTGATACAGATTTTTTTTTTAATTCAGCCCTCTAAATAATTTCAATGTACATAGTTATGGAAACACCCTGGTCCAGAGTGTAGGGTTTTCCTGTGTTTTCAGTATATCAATGTTTTCCTTTACTGCATAACCTTCTTGGTACTCTGCATCCCTCTTCCTTGTCGCAGTACCAGAGTGGTGTTTGTGTATGTCTGAGTTAATAAAGAGAGGATTTATGACTCAGGGTTGTCTTGCCTCATCTCAGTATGTGACTGGTGTGTATTTGGAGATGGTTTTCTGAAAAAATAGGGAAGGGATTAGTAATACCCTAAAATGGCCTGGGGGATATTTGACGCTTTATAAAAGGGAAATGGGGGATACTGTGACTCACTCAAGGGTGCCTCATCCCTACTCCCGAGTCTCCTCCACCCAGGTGATCCTCCCTCACATATGCACTCCAGGGTCCGGATCCAAAAGCAACAGCCTTTCCCTGGCCACCTGGGAGGAGTATACATTGAGGAAAGAAGTGAGGACACCCTCAGATTCCTCACAAAACCCACAACACCATTTCTCTCAGAATAGGCATTCCCCTACCAGATATTTGCCATAGAAATCTATTGGCAGTACTGCCTCGACCTTTGCCTGGTTATTTGGTAGTTTCACACAGTTGGGAGGAGAGTTTTGGCATGCTGGTGTTCTGCCTTCTCTTTGAGGGTATTCTGCTACAACCGGGAGTTCATTTTATTTTCTTGCAGTTCCTCTGCATCAACACCCTCAGGGCATTAGGCGGATTCATGAAGCTTAGATCAGAATTTTATATCCACCTCTACTGGCAATATGTCACACGCAGCTCCTCTGCATCAATACTCACTAAGCATTCATCACATTCATAGAGTTTAGTTCTGAATCAAATATCTACCTCTATTGGCAATATCTAACACGCAGCTCCTCTGCATCAGCGCCCACAGAGCATTAGGCAAATTCATGGAGCGTAGTTCTGAATTGAATGTCTACATCTACTGGCAATATCTCACATGCAACTCCTCTGCGTCAGTACACACATGGCATTAGGCACAATCACAGAGCTTAGTTCGGAATTGAATATCTACCTCCGCTGGCAATATGTCACATGCAGCTCCTCCGCATCAGGACTCACAGGGCATTAAGCAAATTCATGGAGCTTAGTTCTGAATTGAATATCTACCTCTAATGGCAATATCACACAATCTCTAGAATGATTTGCCACAACAATCTGGCCAACAGATATACAAGAACCAGAGTTAAATATAACATATGACAATTATACAACATTCACAACAGAGGAAGAACCCCCTGGATATCTCAGGAACTTTCTGCATCCATTTTACAGGCATGGAACACGTTCATAGGTTCCTGTCTGGGTAATATCAGACTCCGTTGGGATATGGGAAGATGGTTAAGAAGGGACAGTTTCCAATATGCATGTAAATGAGGAAAGGGAAGACTTTAATTGAGGAAAGAAGAGAAGCTATTTAATGTCTAGAATTGGTTTACTGGAGTGCATACCATCAGCCATCAGAAGATGGCCATTTTAGTGTATGCTGATCCCTGGGATGTCTGGACCATGCAAATGATATGTACCAACAATCAACATTTTCACTTTGTTAACAAATGCAACAAATGTGTTAATGTGGTACTTACAGCCGATGAATCTCAGTTTGATTGATGATTTGTCGCTACATGTAGCAAGGAAATAAAACTGTAAATGTTAGGACATAAATCATTGAAAAGCTATCATTTTAGGAATATTAGTGATACTCTTTGATTGTCATAGCAGCATTGGTGGAGAAAAGAAGGTAAATTAACTAAGCACAGTTTGAAGGCCCAAGTCTTTAACTGCAAATCTTTTTTTCTTTTGTAAAACAATATTTTTTATTTGTTAGACAACATTCAATAAAAATAATACTAATGCAAATATTACCATTGGTGTTCAAGCTTGTCAAAGCTGCCTTCCATTTCCGGAACAAACACCCTCCACATTGGAAGCAGATTTCCTGTGAACATTGTTTCAGTTAAGTCTTATTCCTTTGTATCATACCTAAATATCTGTATGGATTCCTCACATTTTAGATGAAGTTGTTAGGTCGACAATCCACAGTTTGCCAATTTACATGTATATGGTGGAGATGCCTGTGGCAATCAATTGGACTAGATACTGCATTCCAATCTTTCCAGGCTCTGTGTATCCTTCTGCATGCAACACAGTGCATTGCAAAAGAATATTGGCAGCATGGAATACTGGATGAGGAGTTCACATTTCCTAATGAAAGCTACCGGAAAGGCAGATGACGTCCGTGCTCTCCCCAGTTCTAGGTTGTAAAATTATGTTAAGCAAATGTCTCAGAGAGAGCACTGCGCTTAATCTGGATCACAACACCTTACTTTATGTCTTAGTGTCTATGGTCATACAGACCTTTAAGCAGTTTTAGTCATTTATTGTTGATCTTGATAGAACCTGGAAGGCCCTTATGGTTGCTTTTCGTTTCTCCTTCTCAAATGTCTCTGGTGTGGGTGTAAAAATACATGTGTTCTGTATTATGTTGTGTTGGTCTAAGCACACACACATTGAATCGCGCAATCGCTCCATCCAAACTCCATCTTGGTCATTTTGCTAACTTTTTGGGTTTTCACTCTACCTACGGTGAAGGTTCACAGCTTGGAAAGCTCTTAACGTGTCTTGACATAGAAATGCGAGAAATGCTGAGCACATTGTTTGTCTTTAGCTTAGGGCCTTGAAGATCTGCCACGAATGTAGATAATCAGTCATTTACGTGCCTTCCTGCCTTCCTGTCTTCCTGACTCCTGACTTTCCGAGGCTAATTGTGCGACTAGATGATCAAAAGGAGCACAACTGATGGCATGTGTATTTCTGAAAATCTGAACTAACAAGACAAAATACAGAATTACCTTTTAGCTAGAAATGACATATAAAATAATGGAGCATGAGCAATGTTACCTTGTGCTAGAACAAAAAACACTCCTACAACCCCTCTTCTCTGTTCCCAGACAGTAAATTGTCTGAGGGATGATGCAGAGCGCTGCAGCATGTTTTGCCATAGCAAAATACTCAAGTTTCAGAGGTCATGAACTATTATCACGTAATAGACTGGGACGAATTTGAAGTGTTTTGAGAATGTATAAATTATGTTCGCTCCCACATGCCTTTGCTCACCTTCTCTATGGTTGTACACAGTTATGGTTGAATCTGGGTCCGCTTAAGTGACAATAAACTATTATGTATTTGTTTCGTGACTGGTGTGTCTTCATTTATTCGCAGTTAACTCAGATGTGGGACTAACAGATGGCGTGCAACGTGGGCCTCTCCCGATGACAACCCATCAGGATTTGCGCGGACAAAGCAAACAAACTGAGACCAGTGAGTATTGGGGGCCCATGCACCTATAGACCTGCCTTCTCGCAGACTGCTACTTGTGATCTCTGTTTGCCGTGCTTCACCCAGAGGTCATCACAGAAAGAGCTCTGAACCGTAAGCATCGACAGTGTTTCATTTTTGGAAAGACCGCCAGCCACGACGGGGATTCGTTTGATGGAGAAAATTTGAATTTGAAATCAGCTGAGTCTGTTTCAAAATGACTATACTTGATATTTGTTTTGGATGCCAAAATAGCCTGCAGGCAGAATATTAGCCAGGTAATAGCTGTTTTTCAGCATGTCTGGTTGTAGTAACTTGTCATCTTGTTGGGTAAATCTTTGTTGCAGGAGAACACAACCACATGGTTTGGAACATAGTCAACCAGCGCCACCCGAAGGGTTGACGGAATATGACATGTACTTAAAGTTCAGTTTAGGAGTTTAATAGTATTTGGCTTTGTCTAACCAGACATGAAGCGGAACTTCAATGGCCAGAGTTGGGAAGTTTTTAAATGGATAGAATACAGCACCTAGAGTCCGTATTGTTAAGTAAGAAAGCGACGCCTGCTGCCTTTGACGCCGTTAGGGATTGGCAGAAGGAAACCACCCAACTTCTCAAAAGCAGAGAGAAATATGCACTTAGACACATTACTCAAGCTGGGAAAGCATTAGCGCATGACCAGCAGAAACGAGAAGAAACTATCCAATTTGAAGTGCAGAAAATATACCCTTCAAAAGAATTGCATGCATCTGATGAATTGATAAATTATTGAATGAAAGACGAACATCGCCTACCGCACCACCTCCATATATACTGCCACAACTGCATGCAGAGCAAGCACTGCCACCATTACCTATACCAGCCTCACATTCTAATCATTTTCCTTTGCCACCTAATGTGCACAACATACTCTTACTTTCGCTACCAACTTCTTCTACTACTCCACTTTTGACACCTGTAAATATCGCTAGCGATCAGCATTTTGTAACCCTTAGCACGATACCTCCTGCACGAAAGAAAAAGTTGCATAAATGGCCAGAAAGATATATATAGAAGAGGGCGACGAAGCAGCCACTTCGCGCTCTGTAGTAGACCATAGGGGTATCCCTGAACAGAAGGTACTACTAGAACAAATGGGATTATACCTAGCTGAGATTTGTGGAGACCTAACTGACCCCCATGTTCCACAGGAATTACAGGACTTAAATTTCTTGTCATGTACTAGGGAAACAACATTGAAAGTGCGCGAACACGTATCGAAATTATTTTTTCTTAAACAAGACCTAGATCGCCTACACCAAATAGAATTGGACAATGGTACACGACAAACATCGTATGTGCAGGAAAGATTTTTTCCTGCACCGAAAACAGTTAGTGAAGAAATGCACACATGCACGAGAGACACTCTTAGATAATGATAATGATAATGATGTGTTATTTATATAGTGCCTTAATCCAAAGCGCTTTGCAGAGCACATATTTACATACAATATCACCCAACTGAAATTGGTACTCATTTATCGACCTCAAAAGGGTGAAAGGCTGAGTTGGCTATAGATGGATCTCAGATGCCTCCATTAATATCTCTGAGACATTTAGTCAATATTCTCCACCCATGCAGGGAAAAGGTATTACAAGTAATGGTTGAATATTTACAGGATGAGTACTTGAGGAAGAAAATGTGTTGTCCTGCCGATATTATGGTAATTTAAAAGTGCACATTTTCTGCTGATACCATGCTAACTTCATTGTCCCTGTATTTGGCTTTACTCCTTAATAAACGATCAGAGTTTCCCACAGTAAATTTACCCTTGAGAGATGTTCCTCCGAATCTTGTACAAAGGTAGAGATACCTGGTGCTGATGGGGGAGCTGCTACGACTATTCCAGCACATTATATTTCGCAATTTGTTCAGGTCCCATTTTCACGGCAAGAAGTATGTACTCTTAAACAGTGTATCCTAGACATTAGGAAGAATCCTACAGGATTCCACAAAGAAATAGAATCTGTTCTGAATTCGTTCTCAACATCGACTTATTAGTCCCTGTGATTATGCCGGCAGATTTATGGAAGCTGATTAGGACAGTAGATGATCAACCTGCTATGGCCGATACTTGGGCTGCACTCGAACTAGCCAACAAGTCTAGGAAAGCTGGGTTTAAAGCCACCCCAGAGCATATTAATGTTACCTAACCACATTTTGACTAAACTCAAGACTCTAGTGCCTGAAAAGAGAATCATTTGGGATAAATTAACGGCATGAATGCAAGGGAAAACGGAGGGAGCAACTGAATATTTCAACAGGTTAGAGCAGGTATTTTCAGATTTCAGTGGCCAGGATTTGGGCACGGAATCAGGAAAGAGATTGTTTTTTGACAAATTTGTACAAGGGCTATTGCCTACCATTCAGTCACAAATCACCGCCTCTGAAAGTGCATGGCGGGCTAAATTGCAATCTGAAGTTCTACATATGGCTCAGTATTATGAGAACAGATTAAACAATGAGAAAGAGAAAATTGAGAAGATAAAGGTGGATTTAAAAACTAGGGTGCTTTTGCAGCAAATTGCGAGAGGACCACAGGGTGGGAATACGCAACTGAGAGGACAGATTGTCCCACAAATAGGGCCTGATAATATGAACCAATGTGCATATTGTAAGCAAGAGGGCCACTGGAGGGCACAATGTCCAATCCTCCAGCAGAGAGGGAATGATACGCTCAGTAGAAGACCGAGAGCACGTAATGGCGTGCAAGGACCATATAGGAATCAGTTTGCTCAGAACCAACCACATGATAATAATACTGGTAATCGGGGGGGCAGCAACAAAACACTGGGAATACGAACACTTTTGACAACACTACACACTCTTATTTCACTGAAGATTTCACATCCGACGATGTTTTATTTTGCTAGGACAGCCTGAAGCAGGGTCTGGAACATACTTCTATTCCCGTAGACCAGAAAGGACCCTACATAGAGATGAAGGTCGGGAATAGAGTACACACTTTTTTGGTGGACTCAGGAGCCCAGAAGAGCTCCATTGACCATCTGAGGGTTCCAGATATTCCCCTGTCAGAGCAAAACAATTTATCAGTAGGGTTTTCTGGTATTCCAATAGTGAGTCCGGTTTCGAGACTGGTGCCAATAGCTTTGGGTCCATTCACTGACTCATGTCCATTCTTATTGACTATGAATTGTGGTGAAAATCTGCTGGGATTGAATTTGCTGAAGAAATTGCACGCAGTAATTTACTGCTCGCCAGACGGAGTGTATTTGACTATTTCACTCCAGCTGAATTCCACCTCACAATTTATGGCTTTGGCATTACCAAGTGAATTTCACCAGGTGCCTACGCATTTATGGACAGTAAATGACAATGATGTGGGTATACTAGATGCTGAACCAGTTTGAATAGTGATAAAATCCGGTATTAAATTACCACGCATTCCACAGTATAAAGCTTCTGTTGAGGGTGAACAAGCACTTAAAAGTATTGTCTCTGATTTAATACATCAAGGGGTTATCAAAGAAATTTCTATGTAGTACATGCAATAGTCCTGTTTTGCCTGTTTATAAGAAGGGTGTCAATACATTACCCTATTGTTTTGGTTTTGATCTTTGCGCGATTAACAAAGTAGTAGCACCACAGTTTCCCATTGTCCCTGACATCACCACCATTTTGACTATAAATCCTGCTACGGCTGTGCATTTTTCTGTTGTCGACTTGAAGGATGCATTCTTTAGCATACCCATTCACCCAGACAGTAGATATTTGTTTGCATTTTCCCTTGGTGGACGCTCTTTCACTTTCACACAAATACTGCAAGGGTACACTAAGAGTCCTAGCATTTACAGCAGGATCCTCAAGGAACAACTCAATATGCTTGATTTGCCTTCCACTTGTACACTGATACAGTACATTGCTGACCTGCTTATTGCTGCAGATTCAGAGAGCGCTTGCAAGGAGGGCACTGTTTTATTGTTGAAGCACCTGGCTTACCACGGTCATAAGGCATCTTTGAAAAAGTTCCAATATTGTCAACAGGAGGTCGCCTACTTAGGCTTTCTCCTGTCGAAAGAGGGTAGGCCTCTGAACGCATACAAAACATCTGTGGCATGACTGTACCCAATACGCAAAAAGAGGTTAGGGCATAAATCGGAATGGCTTTGTATTGTAGACAAGGAAGGATGTTTCTCTACCGTTACCTGGGGATACGGATTGTCAGGATGCTTTGATCTGCTCAAAACGGCATTATGTTCACCGCCAGTATTGGGCACACCAAATTATAACAAGGAATTTGTCCTATTTGTGCATGAAAGAAATGGATGCGCTTAGGCTGTTTTGAAACAGGAACCTGGAGGAAGAAGCAGACCATGCAGCTATTTTTCCTCCACGTTAGACCCTGTTGCATGTGCTTTGCCAAAATGGCTCAGGGCTGCAGCTGCTGCTACCGCCTCAGTGAAACAAAGTGAAGGTATGGTTTTGGGTCACTCCTTAACCGTGATGGTACCTCACTTGGTAGATGTTCTGTTAAATAGAACAGAAACTCAGCATCTCACATCTGCTCGACTCACAAGGTATGAGTTGATCCTATTTGCAACTCACATTAAAATTAAGAGATGCTTTTCTTTGAATTCGGATGAACTATTGCCTCCTCTGAATGAGGACAGCACGAATGATACATCTCATGATTGCCTATATGTCACTGAACAAGACACTAAAGGTGGAATAGATTTGAATGATACACCATTGACATCCCCTGATGGAGAGCTGTTCTGTGGTGGTTCTTGTTTAAAACTGCCTGATGGCACTTCTACTGCTGCCTATGCAATCACCACCTTAGAAACCATTATCGAGAGCAGGAGAATTACTCACAACTCTGCTCAGGGTGCAGAGATGGTTGCCTTGACTAGAGCTTGTGAAATATCCCAAGGGCTTAGTGTAAATGTTGATACTGATAGTCAGTACGCATTTGGAGTAGCTCACAACTTTGGGAGATTATGGGCTGAGAGGGGATTTTTAACATCTCATGGTACAAAGATTCAGCATGGTCCCTTAATTGTGGAATTGTTAACCACACTGGCCCTTCCTAAACAACTAGCAATAGTGAAATGCACATCACACAAGAGACTGACTGACAGTCATTGAGAAAAGTAATGCATTTACAGACCGAATAGCAAAACAATAGCAAAACATTTTTACAATAAAAAATGTATGTGTTGGATTCTGCTAGGTAGGTTGCTGAAACTGGGATGATGGAGGAGGGCATTAGGAGTGTGAAGGAAATTCAGGCTGAAGCCACAAAAGAAGAGAATTAATTTTGGGGTTCTGGACCTTCAGGGTTGGATAATGAGGGTTGTTGGGTTGACCATGAGAAACAGAGGTGGATGCTACCCAACGCATATGTAACAGCTGTAGTTACTATGGCACATGGGCCAGCCCACATCAGTGCAAAAAGTATTTGTAAACATTTAGACCCAGTATGGAATAATGACAACATTCCCAAAATTGCAGAACAACTAGTTCAGAACTGTATGATTTGCTTTCAACACAACATTGGTAAGGGAACACAGGCACCTTCGGGTAGTTTTGGACCTCCCTCCAAGCTGGTTGAAGTGATTCACTTTGACTTCATTGAGATGGAGCGATGCCAGAACTACAAATATGTGTTGGTGGTAATATGTGCATTCAGTAAATGGGTCGAGGCTTTCCCTTTGAAGGATAACAATGCCATATCCACTGCAAAAGTCATGCTGAAAGAGTACTTCCCTCGATTCGGATTACCCAGAGTAATTTGGTGCGATAATGGATCTCACTTCATAGTGGCTGTTATACTACAGGTATGCAAGGCACTACAGATTGATAAACGATTTCATTCCACGACACATCCTCAGAGTGCTTGTTTGGTGGAACGCCATAACGGTATCCTTAAGAACAAACTTGCAAAGGTGCACATAGCAAACTGAAATCACCTGACGCCTTACCATTAGCATTACTGTCTATGAGAACTGTGGCCCAGACAAGAACAGGGCTTTGTCCCTATGAAATAGCAATGGGGAGGCCTGCCAATATATGGAAGGCACCTACAACTAGAAAATTATCTGACATTGAGTATGCATTATTAACTGATTATTGTGACCAATTGACTCAAAACCTGCGTTTGATTCACCAACAGGTTCGAGCAGCTTTGCCTGAAAAATATGAGGGACCTGGTCACCACATTCAACCTGGTGACTTTGTGCTGATCAAGGATTTTGACAGGAAATCAAGTCTTGCAGCTCACTGGAAAGTTCCCTATCAGGTGCTGCTGGCTACTCAGACGGCTGTTCGAGTTGAAGGCAAGAAGCACTGGATACATGCGGCGCACCTGAAACAAGTGCCCTTGCCTTTGCCCTACGACAAATGGGTTAAGGAGGGGGTTGATGATCTTGAAACCAAGTATGTGCCTTTCAGTAACGACACCCATACTGATTCTGAGCATAAAATTGAGCCCAAACAACTTGAGAATTCTTCACTTTCTTCAGACACTGATCCCTTGTTCACGGACCACTCTGTACCTGGAGCAACAAGGTACAATCTTTGACCACGTAAGTAGTTAGGGAATTACTTTTTTGTAGACTAGGAAAGTGTGGTATGATTGCTGCACCCACAAGAAACCAACAACCATCCCTCCAATCCCCGAAAGACGCTTCACGGAGTTGAAGAGGGGGGAAGGGTAAGAGGAAGACTACAAGCAAGATCGGCCATCCACGGATGAACTTATAAAGCCTGTTGCAGTGAGGCTTCTTAACAGACACTGAAAACTATGCCTATATTTGGAGCACGTAGAAACGAGGACATGGAAAGCATTACCACTGGAAAGCCCATATCTAGAGAGCTATGGTCCATTAGGGACAAGTTTATAATCATAGCAACTGGAGCATGTGTCGTGATCAAATTAATTCCTGTATTATGGTATTTGGAGAGTTCACATCCACTTAGTATACTACTGCCTACAGTCAGCACAACCATTTTGTCTCCTCTCTATGTACACTTGCATACTCTTCATCCACATGATCTCAAACACAGAGAAGGATATTATAACAACACACTCATACAGATCATGAATGCCACTCATGCGATTCTGAACAGAAATAACTGCTGGGTATGTTCACACACACGACAACACAATGAGAAAGGTTTGGGTTGGTATATATTTCCACTATCACTATCAACATCTTGTTATGCATCATTTAGAGCTTTATTTTTTGGGAAATGGAATGATAGTGCCACTGGTAACTACGATGGGACAAACATTAATGAGTTCGACCGATTAGTTCTGTTACTTCTAGGGTGTTCTGTCTTTGCAAATAAAAGCACGACCAATATTGCCTCAACCAAGAATACTGATAAAAATACTAGACCCTATCAATCTATGATCTCATTTAGAATGTCACCCGTAGAAAACAGGGAAGCGATTCCTCCATCCTACACCATTAATCATGATCCTGACACAGTACCATTCTGTTTACGTAAACACAGTTCCCGGTATAAGGGCACATATGATAAATGTGTGAACACTGCAGTTTTGGTAAACGAGAATAGGCCTTTATACATTGGGGTATCCATTTACTTTGTTTGTGGCAAAGAAGCTTATCCGTGGTTACCTAAAGATTGGAAAGGAACTTGTTATCTGGGAATACTATTGCCAGGTATATATGTCACGTCAACTGCAGACATACTGAAACATCGCCCTAGGAGGGGAATAGATGATGACACCCCTCTCCTGGTATTAGGAGAAGTAGCAAAATCCATGTTTCCTTTTTGGGGTCAAATATTAAGCTCTAAAGATATTAGGAGATTGGTTAGAGTATTACAGAACACTATCAATGAAACAACTGACATACTGTTCAACATGACATTAGAACAAAGAGCCATTAGGTTAGTTGCTCTTCAAAATAGAATGGTTTTAGACATCATTTTATCAGAGTATGGTGGTGTATGCAATATGGTGAGGTCCGCGTGTTACGTGTACGTACCTGACTCCTCCCCTACTGTGTTGCAAGATATCAAAAGGTTACATATACTAAACTCTGAAGTTCATACTCCAGAAGGGGATTGGGACATTGGAACATGAGCTTGGAACATGCTTAGAACGTGGGGTTGGAAAATATTCTTATTATTATCGGGGCAATACTGTTCTGCTGCTGCTGCATACAATGCTTGCCTGTTCTAGGTTCTATAGTAGGTCATTGCTGTTCAACATCTCTGATGAAATTGAAGCCTGGTCCTCATCCTCCTGTCAATATGACTAATGCCTTGATCATGCAGATTGTTGCAATGAAACAATTTATGGCTATCAATGTATATGACTCTGATGATTGTTCTGATGATGATGAATGATCTCAATGTGTTGGCAATGTGTTGGGTTAGTCCATAAGGAGGGTTTGTAAAAATACATCCGTTCTATATTATGTTGTGTTGGCCTAAGCACATACACATTGAATCGAGCAATCGTGCCATCCAAACTCCATCTTGGTCATTTTGCTCACTTTCCGGATTTTCACTCTATCTACGGTGAAGGTTCACAGCTTGGAAAGCTCTTAACGTGTCTTTGCACAGAAATGCGAGAAATGCTGAGCACATTCTCTGTCTTTAGCTTAGGGCCTTGAAGATCTGGCACGAACATAGATAATCAGTAATTTACGTGCCTTCCTGTCTTCCTGACTCCTGACTTTCCGAGGCTAATTGCGCGACTAGATGATTGAAAGGAGCACAATTGATGCCATGTGTATTTCTGAAAGTCTGAATTACCAAGTCGAAATACAGAATGACCTTTTAGCTGGAAACAACATTTAAGATAATGGAGTGCAAGAAATGTTACCTTGTGCTAGAAGAAGATATACTCCTACACCCCGCTCTTCTCTTTTCCCAGACAGTAAATTGTCTGAGGGATGACGCAGAGCACTGCAGCATGTGTTGCCATAGCAAAACACCCACATTTCAGAGGTCATAAACTACTATCATGCAATGGACTGGGATGAATTTGAAGTGTTTTGAGAATGTATAAAATATGTTCGCTCCCCCATGCCTTCGCTCACCTTCTCTATGTCTGTACACAGTTATGGTTGAATCTGGGTCCACTTAAGCGACAATAAACTGTTATATATTTGTTTCATGACTGGTGTGTCTTCATTTATTCGCAGTTAACTCAGATTTGGGACTAACAGGGGTGTTATGGGAGTTTTTCTAAAATCCTCCTGCAGGAAGACTTTATAAAAAAAGATCCCTTGGTATACAGGCGCCAACTTCTAGAATTAGTCTTTACTACTAAAGGTTTTGGTAGTATGACAGAGTAGCCATGCTTATTTTAGGAAGGAGGTGTGAGCTGTAGGTAAGTAGAATGAACTCAGTAAATGCACAGGCCTAAAGAAACTCTTACACACTTGCAGTTCTAGTAAAATAGATATTTATTTTATATACACAATGTAATGGTATATTCAAGTAGGTAATTTCTATTTTAACTAGTCAATACAATAGAAAACATATGCAATACTTCAGGCGAGTAAACCAATAGTAAAGATATGTACAGATATTGAACACAGGTCAATGATAAGTGAAATTATTTGTTATAGCAACTCTGAAAATGTACTGTTGTAGGAATAAAAAGGTTATTCAACACCAAGAATAGCAGTTGAATACTTTAAAAGACTTGTAATGCTTTTCAGAGGCATTAAGGCTTCAGCAGTCCATCTCTATCTAGGTATGAGTTCTTCAAGGTCAGATTGGATGTAAAGCAGGGAAGGCACAGCAGCAGAAGAGGCAAAGTTCAAGAGGATTCTTCTATTACAGGTTAGTAAAATGTTTTTGTTGGTCAACAATGTTTCAGGGACCTTGGTAAATACTTCCCTATGGGTGCACAAGTGTTAGGCCTGGGTGAACGGTATGGGGAAACACCCAACCACCAAAATAAGCACTCCAGCAGCAAATGAGCAATGGAATGCCTTGCAGTATGTACTACCATGAGTCCCACATTAGCTGCGGAGTTGCAAAGAAGATGCAGCTGGATTCTTTCACTGCGCAGCAGCAGTGGATGTGTTCCTTGGTCGTGGTGTCGAAAGGCGGGACTGTGGAAGGGATGCTGCAGCAGGATTCGAGAAAAAGGACTCACAGCAAAGGATTATTCTTAATCCAACATCGGTCTGCAGTTTTAGGGCCTTTTTAGGGACCCCAAGAGTGAACGTTTACTGCCCAGTCAATCTGCCTCAATTCTTTGGTCCTGCTCTCTGGTGAGGGATCTTTGAGGAGAGGGATCTTCTCTCTGGAGGTCCAGCAGGAGTTCCTCAAAGTTCTGTGAGGATTCGTTCATGGAAAGACAATGCACTGCAATATGGTCTGAGGTAGCAAGGTATTGCGGTTTGCAGCCCATGAAGGTTACAGCATGTTGTGGGATGGCTCATCTTGCAGGTCATCTTATGGCAAGTTGGTCTCACCAGCCAAAGGGAAGGAGTCATCCTCTGCAGCTCTGCTCTGTCGATTTGAAAACAGGGTCAGGACAGCAGTGGTCTCTTCGCGGTTGCTGGAAGGGGCTGCAGGTGTCTCTGGTTGTCTTCTTCTTTGGTTCTTCTGTTCCATGGTCGACTTGTCTTCTGCCCCAGACCCTTGCCTTTAATCAGGAATTCACACTCATCCTCTGCAAAATCTCCCTGCAGTTTACAGAAAGGGGTGGGTGTCTGTCCTGTTAGGACAGCCAACCCCCCAGTGGGAACTGGTTTCTCTAAGGCACACCAGAAGAGAAAGGATAGAAGAGTTTTGGGATCCTCTCTTGCTTCCTGTCCTCATATGACACACTGGAGCCTCAGTGAGCTACACAAAGGGTTCCCGCTGATGGCAAAACTCAAACCAGGACCTCCCCCACCCGAAAGGTAGAAGAAAGACCAAGAAATTACACGAACACAAGAAATGGCAATAAAAGAAAGAAGACACCATTTTGGGAGATGGAGACCCTTCTGTGCATAACTGTAGCTGTGGGGACAGCCTGGAGGTAAACCTGGCACTAAAGTCGGTAGAACATGTCCACTGCGACCAGCCATAAATGTATGCCTGTCACTATAACAGAAATGTTACAGGAGCAGTGAAAAAAGAGAAACAAGGTAACCCCTCAGCACTCCACATAGGGTGGTGTATTCTGATCTCACAAAAGGAAAAGCTGAAAAGGATACACAGTATCCTCCAAACCTTGAGAACAGTAGTTCTTAAGAAAAATAAAAGAATATCAAAATGGACACTGCAAAAAGGTGATGTGTGCTGCAAAAGTGAAACACAGATGCTTCTAAAAAATATGAAGGAAAGCAAGACTCCATAAAGCAAAGTAAAAACACAATGAGCAGGGTTCCCATGACCAGAGCAAAAAGAATGAGTGTGGGGGAAAAAGTCTCCCCTCGGTCAGGAGAACAAGAAAAAGGTCCAGAAGGACAGAAAAACATGCTGGGGTCTCACAGGTAGAGGGGGTTTGGCATAAACATGAAACATCGCCCTAACACCCACCCCCCCCCGAGACTAAGGCACAGGAGGATCTAGTCCACTCCTGAATGGATCTCTGGTTCCAGTCGGTCATTCTTTCTGGAGAGACCATCAGCATTCTTATGTTGGGTACCTGACTGATCCTCTATGGTGAAGTCAAAGCCATGAAGGCTAATGTACCACCTGAGCAATTTTTTATTTTCCCCCTTCATCTGCATTAACCAACTTAAGGGTTGGTGGTCAGTTTGAATTCTGAAATTAGATCTATACAAGTATTATCTAAACTGCTTCAATGCCCACACAATGGCAAAGCACTCACACTCAACTGTTGGCCACCTTGTTTATTGTAACGCTCACCTGGTTCCCACGGGGGCGCTGGTCTAGTCTGGATTGCTGTGGCCTCTTCTAGCGTGATGCGCAGGATCCGGAACACCGATTGGACAGGACCTCCAAATCGTGCTTGCCTGGCCCGTAGGAATATCCTTCTGCAGATGAGAAAGGGGATTAACAGTCTGCAGAATAGTGTGCTAGCTCCCTCCTTTCCCCCTTCGTTCCTCTCTAACTTCCTCCAAACCCCGGTTTAAGCTCACCTTATGGTTTGGAAGGATGAACTCTCCATCCTGCTTCTGGTGCAGGGGCGCGCGTTCGTCCAGTTACTTCACTGGTTTTCAGAATGGCGCTGGCAAAATCCACTTGACTTTCCTGAGCGATGCGCCGTAAGTATGAAAGTTCAAAGTTCAAGTGAGGCCCCCATTATGTTGTCTTTCTAACCTGTGATCTGTCCTTTATTTCAGGTGCAGAATGAAGGCGATGCGTCGAGGGGTTAAACTGCCGAGGTGAGTAGTGATGAGGGCGATCCCTCTAAATGTCCTTATCATTCCCCAGAAATGTCTCTTGTCCTTTCCCCGGGGTACGTTACCTGCCAACGGGGCGGCGCCAACCCCAAATGTGGAAGAAAAGCCGGTAAGTATTATGGCTGTTAATCAGGCTTTCCTTCTGTGTTCCTTCTGCTCACCTTTTGTTTCTTCCTCTCTCCCCTAGGTGCAGAGAGGTGGCGTCCGATGCTGACAGCCGCGATGGAGCCGGGAGATGTCTCGAGGACAGGTGAGTGAAGCGTGGCGCTGCAGCGAGCAACGCAATGCTTTTAAATGTAAGTCTTTCTTCAGGGATGCTGGCGAGAAGATTCCGGATGCAGGTAAGAAGTTTGAAATAGTCCTTGGTTTTCACCTTTCCCTTCTCTTCCTTCCTTGCAGGTCTTCCAGGTTCGAGGCGGGCGTGGCTGGAGTTCAGGAGCAGGAGCAGACACGGTGAGCGTTAAGCTGCAGGAAGCAGAACAACGCGAAGCATGAGCTGCTGTCTGGGCGTGTCTTAAATAGCCTCCAAAGAAGTCCCAGGTATGTATCCTTCCCCAACTAGGTATGTATCCTTCCCTGGCCACGCCCGAGTGAAAAAATAGTCCCTATGAAAAAATAGTCTCTTTCAGGTCTCAGGGAGGCCTGAAGCGTGTAGCATGGTCTGCATCAGGTAAGTGCACAAAACACCTGCCTTTATGAGCCTGGCGCCTATGGCGCCAGGACTGATGTCCAACATGAGCCTGGCGCCAAAGGCGCCAGGACTGAGTCCAAAGAGCCCCTATAAGGGGCCGCTGGGCTTTTACCCGAGGGCATGATGCCTGCTTCCGGGGGTGCTGGGCCTGGCCTGGTGCTCCGGGGGTAGGCATCATGACATTTATCCATCTTTTACTTTTCTACTGATACAGCAGATAGGGTGTCCCCTGCCCTTGTCATCCATTTGGCCCAAGACTGTACCAATTCCTGTATTGGATGCATCAGTCTGCACTAAGGAGGCCTGTGTGTAATCTGAAGGTCTCAGCACTGGAGCTTTACAGAGAGCAACTTTCAGCCACTGAAATTCTTTCTCACATTCTTCATTCAACTTCACCCTCTTGGGGTATTTTGGAGAATATATGGTATTCAAAGGATACGCTATGTTCCCAGAGTTTGCTATGACATTTCTGTAGTAGCCCGTGAGGCCTGAGAAGGCTCTCATCTGTGTCTGAGTAGTAAGGATGGCCCAGTCTTCTACAGACTGTACTTTGCTGGGTAAGGAATTTGTTTCACCCCCTCCTACCTCATACCCAAGGTAGACCACTTTACTCTGACCAACTTGACATTAACTTGCCTTTATGGTCAGATTGGCCTGTTAGATAGCCTGCCACACTTGTGCCAGACGAAAAAGATGTTCTTCCCAAGTGGGGCTGAATACTGCTATGTCATCCAGGTATGCCATGCAGATGTTCTCCAGCCCATTCAGAACATGATTTACCATTCTCTGAAAAATTGCAGGAGCATTGTTCAGTCCAAAAGGTATTACCTTAAATTGATACAGGCCTTCTGTGGTAGAAAAAGCAAGTTTTTTCCTGGGCATGGTCTGGCACGGTTGTTTGCCAATAACCAGATGTCAAGTCAAATGTACTGAGGAACTTAGATGATCCAAGTTTATCCTCCAGTAACTCTGTCCTTGGCAAGGGACAGGCATCAGTCTTGGTGACTGAATTCAAGGCCCTATAATCCACGCAGAATCTTAATTCATGTGTTCCGCCTTTTGGCATTAGTACAACTGGGCTAGCCCATAGACTTGTGGAGTGTTCAATAACTCCAGGGTCAAGCATTTTGTTGACCTCTTCCTTGATGTGATTACTCTTATGGTCTGACATTCTGTAGCCCCTGCTTTTAACAGGGACACTGTCACCAATATCAATATCATGCTGACCCCAAGGGGTCAGGCCTGGTGTCAGTGAGAACAGAGGGTCAACATGACTTAATAGAGTTTTGAACTCCTGCTTGTTGCTATAGTGTCAGGTGAGAAGAGAGCTTAACTCCTTCTACAGACACATCTGAAGGATGTCCTTTTATAAGATCGGGGAGAGGCTCACTGTCCTCCTCTTTTTGATCAGAAGCTATAAGCAAAGCTCCTATCTCTGGTCTGGGGACATATGCATTTAGGCGGTTGTGTGAGAAACACTAGAGCCCGCCTTTGGTTTGCCCAAGTCCACCAGATAATTGACCTCTCCAAGCTTGACTACAACTTTAAAGTGCCCTGTTCATTTGACCTGTAAAACGCTTTGTTTTATTGGGACAATAACTAGAACTAGCTGGTCCGGTGTACAATCCACCATGTTAGCTTTCTGGTCATGCCAATTCAAGTTTTCTGAAGCTTCAGTCATCATGTGCGCCATCCTCTGTTTGAGGCCTAGCACATAGTCAGTAATTTGTACTGGCTTTGAGGGTGGAACACTCTCCAGCCCTAACTTAATCAGGGCCAAAGGGCCTCTGACTGAATTACCATAGAGGAGCTCAAAGGGGCTCAAGCCCACTCCAGTTTGAGACACCGCTCTGTAAGCAAAAAGAAGGCCTGGCAGTAGAAGGTCCCACTTTCTTCTAAGGGGTTCCTCTAAAACACCTATCATGCGCTTCACAGTTCTGTTAAACTTCTCCACCAACTCATTGGTCTGGGGATGGTAGGATGTTGAGAATGTGTAGGTGACCCCACAGGTGTCCCACGTGGCTTGCATGTAGTGGGACATAAGGTGTGACCTCCTGTCAGATACTACCTCCTTAGGAAAATGTACTCTGGTAAAAATACCAAGTAGTTCCTTAGCAACCGCCTGAGCAGTGACAGTTCCCATAGGTATGGCCTTTGAGTATCTAGTGGCATGGTCCACTACAGCCAGTATAAACTGGTTGTCTGAGGAGGTTGGAGGATCAAGGAGACCAACAGTGTCAATTCCTACCCTCTCAAAAGGGACTTCCACCACTGGGACCGGCACTAGGGATGCCACATTCCTGGTTCCACGTTTGCCAGGCAACTGGCAAATGTGGCAGCTCCTGCTATGCTTGTCTTCTTCCATCTTGGGACAGTAGAAATAAAGTGAGAGTCTCCCTTTTGTCCTTTTTGTACTCAGATGACCAGCCATAGTGACCTCATGGGATAATTGCAGAAATGTGGATCTTACTTCCTGGAGTACTACCAGTATCCTGAGGTTGCCTGGAGTAGATTCCACAGGGTCACTGTAGAGATGATCTACTCTCAGTAGGGTCTATGCTTCCCTGGATCTTGCCCTTCAGGCTAAGAAGCTGCCTGCTGACAGAGACCTTCAAGAGAGGAACACTCTTACTTTCCCCTGCTAAAGTCTGTCCTAGAGGGCCCACCTTCTGCAAGTGGTGTCTGCAGCTCAGCATGGTCTCTAGGAACCACATCCTCTATGCAGGGTAGAATCTCCTCAACCTCTGTTTTACTAGTTGGTGGGTTGTCAGATGATTCTTCTTCCACCGGCTCAGCCTCAGCTGGATGTGGGGTCACTGGGGTGACCTGGAGCTTTTCTTTATTTGAAGCTATTTCCTTGGAGGAGGGTTTGGGCGTGAGGACTCTCTTTCCTTTGGAGCCACTGGATTACTCCTTGGCCTACTTCTTCTTGTTGGAATATGTGGGTGATAGGCTTTTCTTCACTGGATTCCTCATTGATCTCAGTGCATCCCTGGCCTTTCTGAAAGAATCTTACACAAAACAAAAAAGGGGTGCCCTTGTGGACTGGTAGAAGATTGGGCAAGAGCAATATCAAAAACACAAAACAGGAACTGCTACCATGGTTGGTATTTGTTTGGTTATTGATTTTAACCTAAATGTATTAACATATTTATCACAAATTCTTCATTTCATTTGTATTCATATCCACAACGAACCATGCAGAAGACTAAGCAATGCCAAATAGGGCCAAGGAGTTAATTTGTCTACACAGTTATTTAAAACTCAAAAAATTAAATCTTTTTTGATTCAAAGAAAAACGTGAACAAAGCGAATACATTAAAACCCTACTTGTGCGTAGGAAGCATAATCAAAGTGAAAAAATTAAGAGTGGTGTTAGAGAGAGAGAAAGACAAAGACCCGGTGTAAGTGTTGAACGAACAGATTGGAGAACTGCTGGAAAGTGAAACTAGATTTAAGAGGCAAGGTAAATATTCATGCTGGAAAAAAGGTCATAAGGCGTCAACATAGAAATTAATCATCAAACATACTTGGACGATTTCTTTATGGCAGAGACAATTCTGAAATAATACAACTAACAATATTACAGACTTTCTAATTCAAACAGTTACTTTTTTTGCTTGTAGACACATGTGGTGAGAACAACAGTAGAAAATCACAAATATTTCATCATGCTTGTGACTATTAGGAGCTTACAGCTTCCATCTACTCTTCGAAACATGACCCTTCCTAGGTTGCAAAACAGAATGTGGTCAACTAGAAGGGACTATCCAATGGGTCTGCCTACGTGGCAGTAGGGGGAATTAGTTGCAGTGTAAAGAAGTAATGCTCAGGAGTGGAGTGGTTGCTGGCCCCCAATTCAAGTCACGTTTTGGCAGCGTGCAGTCGTTCAGAGCCACCTTCTTCAGGGCGTGGCTAAAAAAGACCCTGTGGATACATATGCAGAGCTAATTAGGTCTAAATGTGTGTTGATACGAAACTGGGATTAAATCAAAAAATGCACTCAAGGTGAAGGAAGGGGTTCTGGCAAGAAATAAAGAGCTCTGTGGATAGAATTTACCATGGAGAAGTGGTACTCCAATACTCAATAACTTGGTTGTTTGCGTACTGGAGCCCTGGTGCCTGGGCTCCTATTAGTAGTAAGTTGTAGAGGGATGCATATATATGTGGTGTGGTTGTTTATATTTCCAGAAGTGGTGGGGACCACTGATTGGCCTCTAGGTAAACGATGGAAAAAGGAGGAACAACCTCTATGGTGTGACACACTGCATGAGAACTGTGTGCATAAACATTGTTAGTTGAAGTAGGGAAAGGACAAAGAAAGGTGCCTAGCGTTGTTGCACCCTAGGGCTTGTCTTACCCTGCAGGCATCCGGGGATTGGAGAGATTGGTGAAGGAATCAGTCTAAATGTGTGTGAAAATGTTCTATTGAAAGTTGGTGCCGGGCTCCTGAACGTCAACATCTGAAACGAGATTAGAGTGAAGATGAGTCCTCTACGGAGGAACTATCTCCATTCTAGAAACGGTACAAGGACCATCGAAGTATCGTTGTGGGTGGGGGAGGACAGAGGGAAGAAGAAGGGCTTACCATCGGTGCCTAACATGAATGGATCACGATGCTAGCGTCTGGCCGACTGTGCTAGAGATAGTTTATTGCTGTTATGGACAGACGCTGCATCCTCAGACAGCAGAAGGGCATCGTTGGTCTGCTGTGTGAACGAGAAACCGAAAAGGACTGCCCTGTCTCGGCTTCACCAAGTGGATGCCACTTGCACGTTGCTATGGGGGCCCATACGCGGTGCATCGTATTGCTAAGCAACCAGAGACGCCGACCGTGCCGGGCAGTGAAAGCGCCATAGTCTATATGAAACAGCTGTGTTATGTCCAGCTTGTTACGGGTAAGCACTACAAAATATATATGTGTGCAGATGTGCTGTGGATTGTATACGGCTGGTGGCAGGATTCCAAATATATGTACCAACCTGTGCGGAGGCTCAATCCATTGTTTTGCCTGAGGGGCTCTATGTGAGTCCATTTGCGCATGCGTGGTACGCAAAGTGGAGACTGATAACTCTAGAGTCTGGAATCAAATGATGGAGGTGGTAAAGTGGATCTCCAAGTGTCGGCTGGAGGTAATCCGAGGGGAGAGAGAAGTCCTTTCAGGGTGGCATTGGGCCTAAAAAATGTCCGTGTGTGGCACACTTAAGAGAGGAGTGCCGGATTGTACCATTTTGAACCAAACTGTGCAATGACAGTTATTGGATTAGAAGCCTCCACTGGTGTCAAAAATGGGGCAAAGTGTACTGTGCCATGCCACCGCTTGCTCAAAAGCAACTGGTCTAGTCTAAACTGTAGGTAGGAGCCATGGAGTTGTGTCATGGGTGTTACTCGTAGGTGGCGCTGCTGGGCTGTGTGGGCGAGGGTAGGAATTGTTCCTTGAGTTCACAAATAATTCCCTGGCCTTTCTGGTCAGCTCCCATTTCTTCTTGGTAGGGGGCGTGTGTGCGCTGGAGACTACACCCAGGGTCTTCAGATCATTTCCTAACAGTACCCTACCAGGCACTTCAGACTGAACACTGACAAGAATTTGAACAGTCATATTATTGCACTTAATGATGGCTGGCATTATGGGGGACATTCGGACAGGGCCTGAGGCAAGATTGGTGGGCTATTGGATGCCTTAGCTACATCCTCAGGTTTGAAAAAGACTTTCATCCACCACAGTAGTGCTGCCCCCATTATCTCTGATGGCAGGGTGTCCTGGCCATTTACAATCACACTGTCCTTATAATATTATTTAGTATTATCATGGATGGAGTTATATATATCTATATTCTATTGTCCGCACAGACCCAGGGACACTAAAGTAACTCTAGCTTGAACACCTATGGGTTCTTCAGTTACAGTGTGAAGGTTGGCACCTGTCATGGTAGCTTCTCCCTCCGGGATGAAGTCCAAGGAGACAGATGGTATCCCTGAAGGTGTATAATTACATCTGGAATCCCCCTTCACATGGTCATCAGACCCACAAACCACACATATGCCCAAGGTTCTTTGGAATGGGGGTTTGTGGTAACCACCCCTGGTTTGGCTCCAGAGGGTTCACTAGCCCTATGAG
Organism: Ambystoma mexicanum; assembly: GCF_040938575.1. NCBI lineage: Eukaryota > Metazoa > Chordata > Amphibia > Caudata > Ambystomatidae > Ambystoma > Ambystoma mexicanum. The sequence goes on along the minus strand of NC_090931.1, from coordinate 808,872,535 downwards.
GTTTATGGGGGAACTTACCCTTATGATGTTTGGGGGCTTCATTTGGTGGGGGAATTGTGTAGTTGTCTTTCCCATCTTCCTTAAGCTTCTTCCCCACCTCCTTCTTGTAGGAATCCCCAGAATCATCATGAGTAGCCCTGTTGGCTACCCACAAGTCATCAGCTAGTGCTAACCTCTTGGGGTCAACTTCTCAAGAGTTAGCCAGATGTTTTCTCAGCTCTGGGGAACAGACAACAAAAATGCTTTCTAGCATGGCAGTATTTCTCATGCCCTCAAAAGTACTCACTTTATGGCCCTTCATCCACCCATCTAAGTTCTTCAGGCTCTCACACCCACAGGTTGCCCACAACATACCATCCTTTTTTCTATGGTCTCCTTTTCAGGTATTGGAAAGTTGTCTTCCCAAACCTGGCTATGAGAGCTATTTTTACCAACTGGTAATCTTCTCTATCAGCCTCATTCTGGATGAAAGCACTATATAAACATAATAAATACAAATACAAATACTCCATCAGCATAACAACCATTTTTGGGTAGCCTAGAGATGACCCAAGGATCTAACCCATTGTCACATATACTTTGCACCTTACATGTAAACTCAAAGGTTCCTAACCAATCAAGAATATCAGTCTTCACATCATACACACTCACCAAATCTTTGGGGGGACGTGGCTTCCTGATCCTGGAGGCATCAGACATAGAGGACCCTGAAAGGGAAGATGAGGCAAGAGACAACGTTTACATTTCATATTCATGCTGCATCTTCTTTTCTCTGAGTCTAAGATCCTTTTGCAGTTCTTGTTCTCCCATTTCTGAATGCATTTCCAGTTTTCTGAATTTTATCTAGAGTTTCATTTGTTCAATTTCCAGAAGGACTTACATGTGTACATGTATTGAGTACTTGTTAGAAGGCATATTAGGTATGGGGTAAGAGTTGGAGAGGGACTACTAGGAATTGCTATCTCTTTCTCCTGCTCTGATTCTTCACCCCCAAGGTAGGTGAGGACTAAGGTCTATATGTTGACCTGCATTATCTTCACACTTATCAATATTAGGAATAGGGGTGGCAGGCCTACGCATTGACATTTGGTGATCCACAAGGTTTTGATCAATTCACTTGTCTTCGCTTTACAACTGTGGTATCTAGCTTTACTCATCTCTTTAAGTGTATCTGCTATATGATTGATAAGAGCCTCTGCTTTAATGTTTTCTATGTTATATCTGTTTAGTACTTACCGTTTTGGTAAAACCAGCCTTGTGGATGTATTCTCTGGACAAAGGTAAAACTGAGAGTCAATGTAATCCAATACTACTCAATCGCACCAGCTGTGACGCCAGTGTTAGGAGACTTTTCCTAAAGTCTACCTGGGCGAAACCTCATAAAACTATCCCTTGGTATAACAGTTTCAACTTCTAATATAAGTCTGTAGTGCTGAAGGTTTTGGAAGTATGGCACAGCAGTCAGGCTTATTTTAGGAGGGAGATGTAAGCTGTAGGTAAGTACATTTAAACTCAGTGAATACAAGGGCCCAAAGAAAATCTTACATACTTGTAGTTATAGTAAAATAGATATGTATTTTATATACACAAGGTAAAGTTATATTCAGGTCGGTTCATATTATTTTAACTAATCAATACAATAGAAAACACATGCAATACTTGAGGTGAGTAAACCAATAGTAAAGAATATACAGATCTTGAACACAGTTCAATGGTAAGTAAAACCACTTGTTATAGCAACTCTGAAAATGTTCTGTTGGAAGAATAAAAAGGTTATTCAACACAAACAAGCAGGGCAATATTTTCAAAAGACTTGCAGGTAAGGCACAGCAGCAGAAAAGGCACAGTTCCAGAGGATTCCTCTATTACATGTTAGTAAAGTGCTTTTGTTGGTAAAAAGGTTTCAGGGACCTTGGGAAAATGTCCCTATGGGTGCACAAGCTTTAGGCCTGGGCAAATGGTATGGGCAAACATCCAACCACTGTAAACAGCATTGCGGCAGCAAATGAGCGACAGAATGACTTGAGGTATGTACTACCATGAGTCCCACACTACCTGAGGAGTTGTGAAGAAGATGCAACTGGATTCTCTCATGGTGCAGCAGCGGTGGACCGGGTCTCCTGTTCCTTGGTCGCGGTGACAAAAGGAGGGACTCTGGAAGGATGTCGCAGCAGCAGCCCAGAGAAAGGACTCACAGCAAAGGATTCTTTGCGCTCCAACGTTAATCTGCCATTTTGGCACCTTTTTAGGGACACCAAAATTGAACGTTTACTTCCAGTCAATATAATTTTGTAGCAGAAATAAGCCTTCTCACCATGGGTTATGTGGCTACTGTCTTCCAGTTGTAACCTCCCTGTATCATTCCTGTGAATTGTATTGCTCCACTGCCTCTCACCTTCTGGCAGTAGGGGTCCTCACTGATCAAAAATATAAAAGCTTTTATGTATTTCGCTCTATCATTCTTTATAGAATTGTCAGGTGGAGTTTGCTTCTTTTAACCCAATAAGGTTGGTCAAGTCTTAAGGTGCATCAAGGTTGGCATGTTTGCCATTAGGTCTATCTTCTATGTCTTCAGTTAAGTGGTGTAGCTGCTGTATGTGTTCCTGTGGCTTGTGGCTCCTCTTCCTGATATATGCAGTTGATTACTAGAATGTCAACATTTCCATAGTTTTTCATTAAAGATGGAAGTTGAGGGTGCTGTGTTTCAAATTGTGCCAGGTAAGTATCTTTCTTTCATTTCCAGATGCCATCATACCTGTGAACTCTCAGGGATTGCTGCAGATTCTCCATGATTTAGGTCAGGTGTATTTTGAGCCTTGATCAACCTTCCTTTCCTCTATAGTGCTTTATGCTTCTATTTTTAGGAATCTTGCGAGTTTTCACAGAACTTCTATACAGGTATGATGACTAACAGATGTCTGCAAGTCTTCTTTCTATGCACATTTTCTTTCCAGCCTCTATTTAGACAGTCCACCGCCTTCTTTAAAACAGGGTTTCTAATTATGCCTGTGTTGTGCCTAGTTCCTGTGAGTTCTGGGCTAATTTCGCTCGTTCATGGAGAGGGGTTTTATTCACTGGGAGTAACATGGAGTGGGTGGTGGTCTCCAGCCTTGCAAACCCATCACATTCCTCCGGCCTCTACTATGACCAATGGGGATTAGGAGTTATATGGCAATAGCTCAGCTTGGGAGTGGGTGACACTTATACATTCTGTGGGGCTGCACTAATATCTCTGTCTCTCTCTATCTGTTGCTCTCTCTTTGTCTCTCACTCTTTCTCACTCGTTTCCTCTTCCACTCTGTGCCTCTCTCACTTCAACTCTCTCTTTTGCTACCTCCTCACTGTTTTCCTATCCATCTCTCTCGATGTCACTTTCCCAGTCAAGATCAGGATTACATTTCCTTCCATTTTGCTTCAGCTCAAGTGTTTATTTTTGTAGCACAGACCATACCAACTCTTTGACTGATGGTAAAGGTTCATGGTGCACCCTGTCATGCTAATGGGATGCTCCACTGGGAATAATTGAATTTGAATCGAGTGGCATACATTGCTTTGAATGTAAATGCTGCTCAACACTCTAATTACCATTGTTATTAGCATTATGATCACAGATCGAGGGAAACTGCAGCACAGCAGAGAATTGCCACAGCAGCAAGTAAAACAGAATGTGTCAGGGCTTGCTTTGTGGCATCAGTACAGAGCCTGGCTCACGAGGAATGTGCCCGAGACTTTGTGACAAGACCAGAGGCTAGCATTTACCATTATATGTATTCTTGACTCTTCTCCTCCACACAACAGAGAAGAGCTGAGTAGAACCGTCAATGAAGCACACAATAGTTAACTCAGAACTCATCCACCTATTTGTTTGGCATGAGTGTAGTGTGTAGTATCTTCAGTCTTATCTAGCTGTTGCTTCTGCAACTAAGATCCATGTTATTTATTTAGTAATTTTGCTTCCGTGATCCCTTAAAGAATAGCATTATGTAATTGAACACAGCGGGCAGTCTGGAAGTGAAAGGCATTTTCATAGAGTGTGCCTATGAATTGTTTGGATGTATTTTTAATTGATGAATGATTCAAGTACAGGTTTTCATTTTAATATTAATGAAAAGTTTGTTTGGATTTGTTATTTCCTAACTGAACAGTATTTTTTGTCTTTCTTTAGTCTTGGGAGGATAGCTCAGGGGCAAAACGCTCGTCTTAAAAGCAAAACGACATGAAGCAACTGGTTTCGATCCCTGGGTCTGCACTTAGAAACCTCTGTGTATTAAGTGTTATAAATAACCCATTAGATATATTATATTACATTCTTTGACTTATTATTTGTTTCTATTGCGTAGACTGTACAATCTTGGACGGGGAGAATGTTGGATGCAGTTCAGGACTCAGATAAGGTTGCGTGCACTGGGGTTCCTGTATCCTTTGCGCTTGTCTTTTCCACAGGTCTTCTCTGGGGTAATGCGTGTGCAACTGCGCCCAAACCTGGCTGTATTTGGTAAGGTTGCACGCAGTAGGGCATGCAAAGGTACAATCTTGTGTGATGCGACATCAGGCATCCATCTTGGTTTTTGGAGGAAAAGGCAGTGACACATGTTTGCAGCTCTCACATGACTGTGGGAAAAATTTTGCACCTTTTCCCACACTACGGTAGTTGGAAGGCAAATGTAGGAATTGGGCAGCCACCATTTTTATTCAAAATCCTCATTAGGGCATAATGGAAGATTGAGTGTTTTAATCAAGTATAAAGGCTGGATGCTTTTGATGTGGCCATTTTTCAGACCTCCACTGAGGTGGCCCCTCAGATAAATGGATTATAAGTGTGATTGTTATCAGTGCATCGTCGGGTTAGTACCAGTTGCTACTAATGCTGGACAATGTCGCTGCCGTGCAGGTCATCAATGGACGTTAGGTGTGGTAATGGGAACAAGGTCCATGAGGTTGGCTTGGTGAACAAAAGGACTTCAAGAACTATTGCCTGGACAACAATGCTTTCATTAGGTTGGAATACCTTTGTTTTTGAGCCACCTTTGCAAAGCACAGTTATTCACACAGTTAGGATGCCCCTGGGACAATTTAAGGTGGATATTTTTGTGTCCAGTAAAATAACACAGCTGCTAAAATTGTATAGTTGGAGACCAGAGCCAGAATCTCCAGCAATGGATTCACTCCATCGGTATTAAACAGTAATAACTCCTAGTTTTCTGGCGTTTATTTTGATTCTGCTCACTTTTGTTAGAGGTAATGAAGGGAGAGAGGCTTTGGATTTTGATAGCTCCAGCTCATTCGTCAGGGTTTTGCAGCAAGAATATCACGCTTTTCACACAGACCTATACCTTTTCCTTATTTCTGGCACACAGAGTCTGCTGTCAATTTCTGATAGTGGTACTGCAAGTTCCTGGATCCTCCGCCATCCACAGTAATAATCTAAGTTACTAAGTGCACCTGATATGACCTCTGACCCCTGGGAAACAACAATCCAAGGATCATTGGTAACAAAAGAGATCTTTCTGTCATCATCTGCAGAATGCCTGGCTATCTAAGTGCTAAAATGTAACGTTTTGTAGTGTGCTCTGTATGAATGAACGTTTAGATTCTGCACTTAATGTAACCGCTATCATTGATATTTCTGTAGGATGTTACAATGCAACCTAATAACTGTGGTTGAGATTTTACTATCAAAATTAAACTGGATGCTCAATGGTGTGGACAACAGCTGAGAGATATAGATGGCTGGGCTGATGCTCCCTGGTATGACCCACTCGATCCTGTACTTAGATCGATCCTGCACTGGAGAGCAGTATCTTTAATTGTCCAAGTTTAGCCTGGAACAATCCTGGGGCACAAGGTGTGCTAAAAACTGAGCTAGCATGAGGCAAAGGGAAAAACAGACTGACCTTCTCAAGATCAAGGGTGCATTGCTCAGCGCATTCTAATGTTTGCAGCCTGGTTGCCTGGTGAGTGAGGGACCTGACCGAACCCCTCCCTCTGTGATTTGGTGACTTCCAGGAGGATCCAGTGTTGACCACTGAGCCCCGGAAGAGCCGTGTGGAACAGTGTCAGTAAATGGAGTGATCAGGCTGTGCAGCAGGCAATCGTTCAAGACAGCAGTGACGGAGCTCATATGCAGATTGATGCCGTAGAAGCAACTGCAGGAAGGGGAAATGGAACTGAGGTGGCCTGCCAACTGACATGCCGCATTTAAGACTTGGTGAAACAAAGATTGTGGCAAAGAGAGCAGAGCATCCACAGAAGCGCAAAACACGGGAGTCGATTCAGGAGTGGTACTGGCAGCCATCATTAACATTGCAGAGTGATTGGGAGATCTGGGACGGGCAATGGAGAACTTATGCGAAATGAGGAGGTGCAAGAGCAGAGCTTCTCCATGTATATTATCTGTTAGATATTTTGACTGTTTGGTCTTAACTTCCCTACGGGGTATAAAGTTGGTCTATCCCGTAAATAACTGAACAGAGAGATTAATAAATAACACATTCACCACAAAGTATACAATATTAAACAGTTGACCAGGCGTGGATGCCATAAGTGGTGACACACAGAGGGTTCAATGCTATCATATAAGGGGTGAAGGGTTAATGGTACTCATTGAGTTTGGTTTCAAAATTGTTACTGTTATTGTTGCTGGGATTGTGACTATTTGGATATTTCACACCAAAAAAGTTGAGGAATGAGTCACGAAATCAGTACAGTATGGAGGGAATTAAAGGGCTTTTGTGGAGTGATATGAAACTTGAGCGGCAAAAGATGTCTGCATTTCTGTATCGTAAACAAACTCAACCCACTATGTTAGAGAAAACGCCTATCCTACCAGAGGCAACAAAGGGGCTTCAGAAAAGCTGGAAGTGGCGGCAAATAATCACTTCAGATGTAACTGGAAACGCCTGGGGTGTTTTGATTTTGGTGGCGAAGAGCAGCTGCATGGAGAATATAAATACTCAAGCCCACAAGGAGGGGCAATATGTGTGTGGCAAGGAAAAGTGGCTGTTGAACACTTTTGCACACAACGTACCTGATGCTGTATTTTTTTGTTGCAGAGGTTGGAGAGCTATTAGAGGGGTTTGTGAAATGTCCAATAATACAGACGGGATTATTCTCCTGCCCACAACATTTAAAGAAAGACTTGACTGTTTTGTAGTAAACCATGTACAACTGGAATAACTGGAATAGACTTCTATGGCACGGTGTTACCAGGTCACTCTCCATGTAAGTTTTTATTGGAGGTAGGGTTACCCAGGCCAGCCATTTCCACGTGGAGATCCAATACTGGGATTTTTGGGGATGCTGTGAACTGATCAGCAATTCGCACAACACTAGGGGAGTTTATAGTCAATAATAGGAAGCAGGGCCAGTCCCTGTCACTTGTATGCGAGACTCTGAAGGCAGATACCAGTGGTGAAGGGCCAAATAAGTGGGAAGGGGTCTGTAGAGCAGTCTTGAGATGAGTAGAACAGCATGAACAGGAGCTCACGGATTTAGATAGGAAAGTTAATAAGGCAGAAGCTGACTGGATTTTACTTGCCATATACAGGGTGGAGCACATAAAGCAGCATGAAACCTTAGGGACAATTGGCAATGGTAGATATCTCACTTGACTAAATGGAAGGGGAGATAAGGCATGTTATATATAAATATATATATATAGACCTATATGTTGAAGGAAGAGGATAGACATAAAATCAGCAGCTGTAGGCACTATGGTTTATATTAAAAAAAGGAAACTTTAAATGTTTTTTTAATATTACCCTCAATTATATGTAGAAGACACACCAGTAGTTTCAGACCAGATTGAGAAATATTTATCCGAAAGGGTGGTTTGGTTCATTACTGCTTCTAAGAGAGCTCAATTAGTGGATCCCACTACATTGCAAGATATACAGCTTCCGATTGAGACACTAAACACAATAAAATAACCCCAGGATGGCGGCTTTTATAAGGCATACTTACATTTACTTGTCTCAAGGTGGGGCTGGACATAAACATAATTCAGCAATTTCTCCCGAAAGTTACTAATAATTTGAGAAGTTAAAATGTTTGATTATCTGGGAATCAGGATCAGTCACAAAAACGGCTTGCCCTCTCAGTTTCAAAAAGCAAATCTGTTCCTAGGTAAAAGATGCACTGGAATTCCAAGATTTTCAAATATTTAGAAGAGAAAAGTTTTGTCTTCCACATTAGAAGTGTATAGAGCACAGGTAGGAGCTGGGTCAATATATGTTGCGGGTATCTGGGGCCATCATTTAACAACAAAACTTACCATCACTGAAAAGAAATGGATAAAAAAAATCCTACGACTCCCACAGTGAATGCCCCAAACGCATCACCGCAACTCGAATATGGTTGGACGACCATTGGAGAGCGATTTGCTAAAAAAAAACACTGATGTATTTGTTGCGTATTTGGTCAAAGAGTAGATTGAGAAAATATAAATAAGCTATGCTATGTTGTGGGCAGGATCGATTTGCCATGGTTTTACCACATAAAGGGATGACTTAACCGCCTCAACATGAAAAATCACTGGTTCATCCAACAAACATTACAGCTGACACCAAAAAAGGGATGTGTATGCTATACCATGAGTGGACTATAGCAAAGAAGTTGCATGATTGTATGCAACTCTTGACAGGACTGTTCTTTTTGAACACCAAGCATGTGTATGGGATAGAAGAGTACTTGGTACTGATTGAAAATTCATATGCTCGAACACTCATGCTAAAATTTAGATCGGCCATTTTACCACTAGCCGGCTTGACAGCCAGGTGGAAGCGAGAACCTTCAGACAAATGCCCTTATGCCCTTTTTGCTCACACTACGTCGAAACTGTGCAGCATTTTTTACTCTTTTGTTCTTCTTATAGACATATTAGAAGGAGAAATGTGCTCCCACCTCTGGAAAATTATGGAGTGAGAAATAGAAGACTAGCAGAGGAATTGTGTACGGGTAATGCCTACGAGATGTGATATTTGCAGTGTGTCATTTCATTTACCACGCATGGCAAAAGAAAGAGAGTTTAAAAAAATAAATAATAATAATACTAATAATTTTTAATTAATCAAACTGATTAAACATACATTATTTTTGGAACATTTTGGAAGTTTCTAAGACTAGAATGTTGAAATGTTATTCATACTATTTCTATAGATGCTTATGATTACAGGCAATGGTTTTTATGTCATTTGACATGTGTGAAAAGTGCAATCGCTATATGAACTTGAATGTTTAAATCCTGGAGGGTTTACGTTTATACTTTATGTTCCACTGCATTAATGTATTTATGTATGTACGGCTTTTACGGTCTTCTGGTCGAAATAAAGATGAATTGATTGATACTTGCCTCTATTTCGTGGGAAGTGTTTTGCGGCGTTCAAGAACAACAGCTTGTGCCCTATGCGATGGGGCAGGCAATAGTGTCTGTGTGCCTAAAGCACAATAAAGATCTTTTCATGCCAGCATTTTTCAGACCCTTATCATTATCTAATACAGACATTGAAATATTGAGCTATATAATAGCCTGTCGGATTCAAAGGGCGATAGCATCACTGGTTCATGAAGACCAACATGGGTTCATACCCAAATGTAATGTCTGTATGAGTATCCGTAGAACGCTGGCAAAGCTGGAATATAGTAAGGACTCTGTTGGCAGTTGGCACTTAGGATGCAAAAAAAGCATGTACAGTGAAGATGGGTGGGTTTGGACCTGATGTGATAGGATGGGTAGGTACAGCATCTTCAAACCTCCATGGCGACCAGAGTTAGAACAGACCGAGTATATTCGTCAGGTTAAAATTGCTGCAGGAACCCGACAAGGTTACTCTCTGTCCCTGCTCCTATTTGCCCTGCCGATGGAACCACTTGCAGTTAGATTGTGGAAGCAGTTTTAAGATAGAGGTCCACAAATGATTTATCAGTCACATCGCAGGTGGTGTCAATCTCTACAGATGGCATTCTGCTTTACTTTACCTTCTTAGCTTTAATTAAACAAAAAAGTCATAAAAGCAATACACAAGTGGCAAAACCACAAATAAACAACATCATAAATGCTTAGCTCATAAATCACTTCCAATAAGAAAACAACTTCATCATTTTAGCAGAGACTGCAAATAAAGCAGGGTCAACATTTTACCACAAATAACAGCTAATGCAAGAGAAGTTCTCTACCCCAAGGCATTATTCTCCTACTTTAGCCTTTCCCGTATGTTTTTTTTCTGCCCAACACAAGTAACTAGTGGTAGAAAGGACAGCCTCTGCGTCTGCAGTATCCAGGCACATTGCCATGGCATCACACAATGATCTGCAGCCGCGACTTAATAACAAGGGCTTCAAAAAGCGCTTCCTCAAAGGCTTAGTGGCCGGACAAAGTAATAAGTAATGTTGATCAGTCTCTTTGGGCTCGCCACAAAGAAAACATGATGCCGAAACGGCATTGTTCCACATGCGCCAAAAAGCAGCAATTGGTAGAATTGCAAGCCATTTCCCACCTAAGGGAAACGTAATCCAGGTACTTTTCACAACCACCACTTTCTTGATTATAAGATATCGAGCAAGCTATCATGCCGTGTTCCTTTGAGAGAGGGGCGCCTGCTACCTTTTTTGTATTTTTGGAAAGAACTTGGGGTTGGTTACCCTAAGTTACCTGGGGGCAACCAGACGTGGACTCCCTGCTCACTGTGCTCAGAGAGGCACAGCTTCACCTCACTGATGAGGCCCAACAAGGCTGAAACACGTGTATGGGGTTGCTGTTGGTACTCTTGTTCAGAGAGGAATTGCCATAGCATTTCGGTGCTGGACTGCCCATGTGGGCGGGACAAAGACTGATATGCAAATGGATATTTCCCATCTGTGAATGGTGCAGTGAGAAAAAAACAGATGGCTGCGAACTCTCAATGTGGTTAACAACCACTGAACAGGTTATCATGCCTTGTTCTTCTGAGAGAGGGACGCCTGCTACCTTTGTTGAAAGCTGCAATAGTTTGGATGCAGAAAAAGCATGTACGGTGAAGACGGGTGGGTTTGGACCTGATGTGATAGGATGGATACAGCTTCTTCAAACATCCCGGGTGGTCAGAGTTGGAACAGGCCGAGTATATTCATCAGGTTGCGAACTGCAGCAGGAACCTGTCAAGGTTACTCTCTGTTCCTGCTCCTATTTGCCCTAGCGATGGAACCACTTACGGTTAGACTGTGGAAGCAGTTTAAAGATAGAGTTACACAGATGATTGATCAGTCACATGGGAGGTGATGTCAATCTCTGCAGATGACATTCTGCTTTACATGTATGAGCCAGAACTCACGCCTCTGGATATGTTAGAGGAAATTGGGAATTTTTGGATCACTTTAGGGTTATGGATTAAATGGGCAAAATCAAATCTATTTCAGGGAAACACATCCAGCTGTCAGCCTCCATTGAACACTGACATTCAGTGGGTGCTGATCAGCGTTACATTATTGGGGATCCACATCTCTCATGGTCAGACAAGTTTGGTACAATGATATGATATGATAGGTTATTTATAACGCGCTTAATGCCCAGAGGTTTCTAAGCACGGACCCGGGGATCGGACTTGTGTTGCTCTGTGTCGTCTTGCTTCCAAGGCGAGCCTGTTGCACCTGAGCTATCCTCCCGAGACAGAGGATACAATATAACTTACTAGATACAATGGAGTCATGTCCTAAGTTGTTAGAGTTCTGGAATAGATTCTCGATTTTGATATTGGGTAGGTTGGCTCTGAGCAAAATTATACTCTTACCCAGACTGCTATAAGCTATCCAATGTTCGGAAGGAATTGTCCCCCTTAGGTTTTTGTAAGATCTTGGACACAGTATACTGTGACTGGGAAGTTAGACAGGATTAGTCTAGTGGCTTTGAAGTTACCACCAGAGAGGAAATAACCATTTTGAATATCATTATGCTGCTGAATTACATCAAACGATTGATTGGATTCCATTTGAAACAATGCCATGGAAGATGAGAATAATTCAGGGATGGGTACCCAATGTCCCACTAGGAAGATTAATATACAATGCAACGTGGCAAGGGATGGGAGTCCCAGGCACTCTTTGCACAATGTGGAGACTCTGACTTGGAGACAATGTGAACCGGGGGTGAACATAACTCAGGATTGGGAAGTGAGACAGTGCTTCTCAAAAAAGGGAAGTGGCTATCTGGGAAAGTCAGGGCTGTGGAGCTTCGGGTAATAAGTTTGATCAGGGTCCATTCTGTATGTTTGATAACTTACTGTTGAGTCTATGTCGGTGAGTCCATTGCTTGCATATCAGAAGTTAGGGGCAACCTGTAAAGACGGTGGGGTGACTTCCCAGCAGAACCTCCTTGTTCAACAGTTATGCAATGTTTGGCAGATTTGGGGGAACCAAGGGACCCTTGGAATGGGGGCTTAACGCCATATTAATCTTGCTTGAACTTCATGACACTTTGGATTAGAAATTGAAATTGGATCAATATCAGTGAGAGGAAATGACAGATGCTAACTGGGATAGCACATGAGCTCAGGTGCGGATGGCCTCTGGGAATGCCCATTATGCCCTGATACAATTCTGCACTCTACACAGATGTTATCTCTCCCCCATGAGGATTTACAGGTTTATCCCTGAGTACTCAGCTACCGGTTAAGGATGCAGAGTACAGATGCTGATTTGTTGCATATTCTTTGGTCTTGTCCATCTGTATATGCTCTATGACGGAGAGTGACCTTATATGGTAATGTGAAATTATGGGGAAACGCAACCTTCTGTCAATCATATTTAGGTTTTATTATATTAATATATTTGCTGCACTGGCCTTGATCCTGGTTAAGTGGCTGATCGCACAAACATTGGGCCAGAAGACTCACTGCAAGGATGAAGCCTGGTGCACGTAATAGATAAAATGGGTCAGAACAGAGGGTACATTGGGCATATAACAGAAAGTAAGGGAGGGTAACTTGGAGGAGAGCAATGAGCTTGCTCATTAGCCCCAGAATGCACACAAAATGGCAGTGGCTCATGGACTAGTTAAGGGTAATTAGATTCTTGTTCTTTTGTAAGTCAGTTGTTTCATATATATATATATATATATATATATATATATATATATATATATATATATATATATATATATATATATATATATATATATTCACTGAAAAAACGTTGTTAAAGGGATGTTATGGTTAAGTTGGACTAATAAAAACCTATGAAATTCAAAGAAAAAACTTTGTTAAACGGACATTATGGTTCCAAGTAAAACCAAAAACCCCTGCAATTCGCCAGTTATGGTAAACTAAGCAACCATAACTCACGCCACCACCGGACACATGACCATACGCTGGCGCACGGCATGATGACGTGTCTGAGAACCCGTCCGCACTTCACGATAAGATCTCTGCTTGGCGGACAGTTTGGAACTGCATTTTCTACTGATCTAGGAACTTCCAACTTCAAAATTTCCCCTGCACACCTCCAACACCTATTCCTACTCATTATCCATTAACAAGCTAGTACATAGTACATACTTTTAGCAAAACTGTTATTTATCTTAACATGGCATCAGCTAATGCCATCCCTCCTCCCCAAGAGCCACCACCACTGCTGTAATCCAGGAGCATGAGGAAATGTATAGACTCCATCTCAGTAAAGTACAGAGACTAAATAAGATTTTCCAACATTTCCATTTGCATTTTGTGCTATGCTAATGGGAATATTGTGGCGTTCATCCTCTTTTCCAGGGACTGGAACAGTGGATACCGACCCAGCAGCCCAAGTTATCAGCCCGAGCAAAGCGAGGGTGGATAACGAGATCCCCGGACTATTATCCCCCCATTCCAGCCCCTGAAATGGGGGATGAAGGCCATTAGCACCCTAGGTTCTCAAAGCGGGAACCCGGGGTGCTAAAAAATAGGACTTTTCTTCCAACACTGGGACGCCTGCGGCGTCCAGGTGTAGGAAAGACATTTCTTTTCCAGGATGTCCACCATGGAAAGGGAAGGTGAGGGTTCCATACAGGGCCCCTCTTCGCTTTCCATAGCAGCCTGCAGAAGGCGAAGAGAGAACCCTATGACCATATTACCACAAGCACATTTTTCTTCCTTTTCAAATCTATCCTAATATCGAATAACTTTATCACAAAGCCAGACCCAGGTGGACATGGCCACTTTAATCCTATGTTTTGTCCCTTGTGGTCATGGCCAGTATCCAGATCGTCTGGACCATGACCTTATTCCATTACCCGGACCATCTGGCCACTGCCCATGGCCACAGGCTACCCCTCAGTCACTAAAGCTATACCGCTATTATTTGTAGCTACATTATGACACTTGTCAAATAATAAAACACTGGCACATTTGCAAAACCATGCTTGTAGGTCCTTGCCAATGATCCTTACGCAGGTTTGCTGAAAATCCACCCATGTTTTATTTTTCAAAAGTTTCAAATGTATGCACATACAATCGTCATATAACCTAGCCCCAACTTGAAAAAATCCATTCAGACTTCAATCTAGATCTATAATCTTTTTGCAAACCTTTGTGTAGATTTGTCAAATGGCACCACATTTATAAACCTTTACAATATTTTGGGACACCCACTCTAATTTTGCTCCCTCTCGACAGAATCCCACCAAACTTCGCAAAAACATGTATATCCGGATCTATTATCAGTTTGCCAAATGAAGTGTAGATTCGTCAAATGGCACCTCATTTATAAGCCTTTACATTATTTTGGGACCCCCCCTCTAATTTTGCCTCCTCTTCACAAAATCCTACCAAACTTCACAAAAACATTCCTATCTAAATGTATTATCAGTTTCCTAAATTAAGTGAGGATTCGTCAAATGGCACCTCATTTATAAGCCTTTACATTATTTCGGGACCTCCCCTCTAATTTTGCCCCCTCCTCACATAATCCCACTCAGAATCAGCCCAGGAATATACATGCAAAATTTCATGCAGTTCCATTAAGTGGAGCCAAAGTTATAAGCCATCCAAGAACTGCATTTCACCAACCCTGTAATGCTGAGGTGCACGCAAACTTTTCGGGACTGTTCGCAAACATCCGAACTGTTCGCGGACTTTTGCGTGAAAAAAACCCACCCTTTTTTTGCTTCTTGCAGCCATATTCCATCCCATCCTCATCACCTCTCACCTCCCCAGAGATTATTTGATAAGTTTGACAAGTGCAATGTTGTGTTTTTTAATATGTTTTTACCGCGATGTCCGCGGACACCGGCCGATGTCCCAAGATGGTGGGCATTTCCAAAAATCTGAGGCACCTCACACTTCACGCCAACCAATCAGCGAACACGTTGGGTGTCCGCGGACAAGACGCAAGTCAATTAGCCAATCGGTGTCCTGTCCGGGGAGCGAACAGGGAAGTGTGTCCGCGGAGCAGACATAGATATCACTATTTTTTTTGCTTTATGTTTTGGTCATTTTAAAAAAAACCTACTGGACGGATTTACACCAAATTAATGAAAGCACGCTTTTGGGACCAGGCCCCCGCTCCTGCCGCAAATTTGGTGAAAATCCGTCCAGCGGTTTGGGCTGTAGGCGTGAGCAAAGTTTTTTCCCATTATGTACATACATAATGGGAAAAAAGACATTTTGGGATCCCCCCTATAACTTTGCCCCTGGACCAAACCTCACCAAACTTTGCAGAAAAATTCAGAGTGGGCCATATTCTTTTTTGGCAAGGTTTGGTGAGGATTCGTCGAAGGGGAGCAGAGATATAAGCCACCCAAAAAGTGTTCTTCCAATGGAAACAGCAACTTAACCATAACTACACGGCCACTATCTGGACAATCGGAGAATACCAAGAGGCCTTAGAATTTTTACTATACCCACGTATGAAGACCCTGACCCGGCAATGTTAAATGAATGGGGGGAAGCTACCAGTGAATGTTCTTTCAAAATGTTGACAATCTTGGTTAAATATGCCAAGAGTGATAGAATTAAAGCACTCAAGGAGATCGAAGTGCTCGAACAAGATGTATACAATGGTCCAGATGCTGAAGCAGCAAATAAAATTAAGATTCAAATGCAAACCAATATCAGTAAATATGAAGAAGAAATAAAAGAACGTAAACAAAGAAAGTTTTTAAGAGACAAAGAAGACTATGCCACAGGCCGTATCTATACTTTTGCCAGAAAATATGACAATGTTCGCAAAGTTATTCAAAAAAAGGCAGAGGTCAATGATGAAAATGCAAGCTTGACAGAATCAGAATTAGAAGAAGATGCCAGCACTTCCACTGATATCTCAAACTCCAGTAGTGAAAATACCCCCATTAGGTTACATTTTTTAGAGGAAATGAGACTCTTACACCAAGTAGGAAAAACAGGACAAGAGCGAAATACAAACAAAAGCAAGCAATTCCAGAAAACAATGTCAGCAAAAGGAGGTCGAGGGGGCGCCGGGAAAAGAGGAAGAAAAGGAGAGCAATCGACAGGCCGTCAGACACGCTCTGGCAAAACCAAGAAGAACACCCAATAGAAGACACAATGCAAGTAATCAATCTATCAGACAGAACCCTGACCCAATATGAACAAGAAGTACTAGAAAAGGGTCTCTCTTTTTGCCCCACTACCAACTTTGACTATTCCCAAGTAAGAATCGATCTGTACTGTTTTATTCGTAAACTAAGATTGACTAAATTCCACGCTAGTTTGAATAATGTACCAACACCTGGACAGAATAGAATTACTTCACATTTGAACATCAGTGATATACCAGCTTTAAGAGATCTTGCAAATTTAGGAGAAATGGACACCACCCAGATTCCCTCAGATGCAGTACAGGATGAGTGGCAAATCGAATTACCTACGCAAATAGATACCTGCATGGCAGCTTCTAGTGGAATGAAAAATAAGTCCAAATTCAATCCTTCGAATGTACTTTGTCCAACGATAGATTTATTTGAGGACCTTCTTATAGATGATCTCAAAAAACTGGCTATTAGACCAGGTACAGTCCAGAATTTGACGAAACTACAACACACAGTGATGGAAAACTTACAAGCAGATACGTCGATCATTATTAGATCCTCGGATAAAGGCGGAAATGTGGTAGTTCTTAATTCTAAGGACTATCAAAAAGAAGCAGCTCGACAACTGAACGACACTAGTAACTATGTCAAACTGCCTTATGACCCTTACCCGGAATATAAAGTGCAATATGACATCATGTTGGACCGATGGCACAGTTTGGAACCTATTACCACGAAAGAGAAACAGTATCTAACCAAGAACCATCCTAAAACTCCAATCATTCCCTTTATACCGAAAATCCATAAGTCAATGACTAGACCACCAGGAAGACCCATAGTGGCATCAATAGATTCTCTCTTTGAAAACACCTCAAAGTTTGTTGATAACTTTCTGTTTCCCTTTGTGGAAACTTTACCTTCTTATACAAAAGATACCACAGCATTTTTGAATCAAATTGCACATATTCCCTGGCAACCTGACTTTCTTTTAGTTATGTTAGATGTTGTTTCTCTCTACACGTGCATCACCCACTCAGAAGGTATACAAGCAGTGAAAAGATTTTTGTCAACCAGATCTTTAAGTTTTTGTGAACATTCCATCATGCTTCTAGATATGCTGTCTCTTATTCTGACTCATAACACTTTCATGTTTGATTCTAAATATTACAATCAAATTTGTGGAACATCCATGGGCACAGCAGTGGCTCCAACTTTTGCTAATTTGTACATGGGCGCATGGGAAGAAGATCTTTTCTCCAATGACAACTACAAAGAACACACAGATAAAGTAATTATGTGGCAAAGATACATTGATGATCTGTTCATTATCTGGAGTGGGACGAATGTGGAATGGACACATTTCTTTCATATTCTGAATCAAAACCAGCAGAATTTACAATTTACGGAACATCACAGTAAAACAGAAATAGTCTATTTAGACATAAAGGTGAAAGTCATTGGAAACAGTATAAGCACAGAGTTGCATAGAAAAGAAACGAGCACTAACACATTATTACACTCAACAAGTGCGCACCCAAAATCTCTCAAAGACAGTATCCCATATGGTGAGTTCTTGCGGGTGAAAAGAAACTGTAGTGAAAACGAAGTATGGAAAACAAATGCTAAAAAAACTGCGACCAGATTTTTGACTCGAGTCTATAAGAGAACAGTTATAAACAAAGCCTATAACCGGACCTGTAACAAAACCCGTGAGGAGATCCTGGCCAAAAAAAGTACACTCAGGGATCAAACAAAGGATCAACAGCATGAAGACTGCTCACTCAGGTTCATTACTACATTTAACTCTGGAGCCAAAGAGACAAAACAGATCTTAAACAGACATTGGCACCTTTTGAAACGAGATCTAGATATTAGTCCACATTTGCCAACATATGCCACTGTGACCTACAGAAAACCACCTTCTATAAAAAATAGACTATCACCCAGTATGTTCCAAACGCCAACACAAAGTATCAATACCTGGCTAACCACAAGAACATCAGGCTTCTATACCTGTGCCAAATGTAAAGCCTGTCGCTATGGAATGAACATGAAAGTTTTCTCACATCCTCGAACGTAGAAAAAAGTCAAAATCAAACGAGATCTGAGATGTTCCACACAATTTGTTATCTATGTGATTACTTGTGCTTGTAATTTATGGTACATTGGCAGTACCAAGCTGGAAGCCAAGTTACGAATATTGCAACATCTGCGTGCCATCAAGAACCATGACATGTCGTATCCACTTGCAAAACACTTTGAAGAGGTTCATCATAATGACATCAGTTCCTTCAAATATTTTATCATTGACTCAGTAGGAATTCACCCCAGAGGAGGGGACAGATTGCGTATTTTAAGACAAATGGAATCCAGATATATAGTAGATTTTAACACTAACTATCCGGGAGGTCATAATCGTGACAAAACTATATGTATTCCTGGGATCTTGAAAAACTCTAAAAATAATTTTAAAAACTATCATTATTATGTAGTTATTTGGTTATATTCATATGATAACATAGGTATATATGTGAGTGTCCGAATTTCTCTGAATTTTCTGAATTTTTTTCTTAATTTGTTGCTTTTTTACATATCTTCTGTGCCCATATAATGATTTAAGGTTTCTAGCAAATCATGTTTGATTTGGACGTTTAGGCATCCAATTGCAGTTCTTTTTTGCAACTATTCATTAACTTTTATTCTTCACAGTGTGTAGCACTTATATTTTTTAATCACTATTTTAGCACACATTTTTAGAAATGAGAGTCTGTTTTATATTTTTAGAAATCGTGAAACAAGTGCACTAAAAGTGCACTAAAATGAGAGGTCATATAGTTCTAATATGGCTGCCTTTTTGACTAACCATTGTCATTTTACTAAAATGTTAAACATCAAAGATGGACTCATACACTCTTTTCTATAAAATCACAGTCCTCTCTCTCTGTCACATACCAGACGAAGCCGGAGTAGGGTGAAACGCGTCGTTCTTTCTTTGCACCTAAGACTGCTGCTGTCTTCCTTGTCCATGTAATTTTATCAATAAAGGACATTTTAATTGCATAGTACACCAAGACTGCCTGTGGATTATTTGGAGAAATTCAGCTCCCCGTTGGGAATACAGCCGGAGTGCCGATGTGACTTTTTCTGTATATATATATATATATGTATATATATATATATATATATATATATATATTTCTGTTTATTCTGTATTCTCCTTGGTCTATGTCCTATTTTTTTGGCCACCCTCATAATCTGGCCCGCCGCTTCTTATGAACTCTGTGCTATTGTACAAGTCATTTCTGATCTAAATTGACACCCCTGTTCTTCAAATAAATACAAAATACCCATAATTGTAGTCAAAGTAATGGATGGTTGTATTAGGTGAATGTTGGATTGACCTATAGAGTAACAGCTTGTTTTCCCTACTAAACTAGGGTGCGCATCTGAAACACAGTTGCAGCCACTTTCACTGTATTATTGAGCCTACCTAAACCTGCGGGATAAAACCTGATAACTGTAATATAGACAATGATTCACTGATTACGTATTGGTATACATTCGCATGTCAAGTTATTCATGTGCTTGGTTTTAAACTGAACTAGAAAAAAAAGGAAAAACAAATATTTTAAAAAATAAACTTTGAGGCAGTCATTTTTTGCAGAAAAATCGATACATTTAGTATTTGCAGCAGTTTGTGGTATTTATCTTTGGCGCCATATTGCAGCGCGTTTTTTTGCCTCATTGTTGAAGTCATGTTCCATGGAAACACAGAAGACTTCGCTTGAAGCAATATTGTTTGCAAAAGCAGTACCTGTCTCTGGTTTCCATCCACGGAACGCACAGCGGCCTAGTGTGTGGCCCCCGGTAAAACTGGCGCTGCGCTATTCAAAAACGGGGGGAGGGCAGGACGAGGAGAAACAAAAGAGGCAACTTCGTGTCTTTCAATAAACTTTTCAATTAGAACACCTTCCTGGCTATTTAAATATATTTAAAGTAATGACTTGGTGTAATTTGTCGTTCTCGTTTGGAAACATACCGTGCCATTGTCAGCGTTAGAGGGAAAAAACGGAGAAGCAATTTTCTGACTTATGAGTTAGAAGACGTCAGGGGGAAAAATGACTGTCGTGGGGCACCTATAATTAAATAGAACACGCAGCTGCACTTAAGAGCAATTCAAATTAAGAGCATGCCATCTTTTAATACTTTTTTCCTAAACAGGATACTGACGTTTATTTTCCTCTCTCGTCTCTGCGTTTATTTGCACCTTTGAATGGGGAAATGCATTTTTCTCATTAAAACATAGAACTGCTCTTATTGTTGATTTCAAGCCCTTGTGTGCGTTCTTTGATTAATCGCTCTGTTGAGCTCTAGGATATCACACCTTTAGAAGACTTTCCGGGCCATCAATGAGGCCAAGTTCCTTATCTTGACCTTTCCGGCTTGCCGTCGCGTGGCTGCACGGCCTCTGTGGAGAATCGCAGATCTCCTTCTCGTTGTTCTCGGAGCGTGTAAAACAATGGTACGTTCTTCGTGACGCAGGCTGGGGCTGAGCAAAGAATCATCGAACGAGCACAGTCAGGCACCAGAGCATTGTTTTTACGCATTCTCACTAGTATCATGGCCTACACAGCTTCACTTGTTTTCTATAATTGAAAGGTCACTTTAGGGAGATTCTAAGTGATAGATGATTTGTGTAACCCATGTATCAAGTGGTCTAAGTGCATGAAAAGAAGTAGTGGAACAATGTTTCCTGCTGGCCTGACCCTCTCCCCACAAACCCCATCACCACGCCCCCTCCCATGCACAATACAAACCCTCCAAACAAATACGCCTGCTCTTTAAGGGATCAGTGCAGTGCACTGAAGTGCACGTTTCAACTGCTTCCTACATTTTTATTTTAAAACAAAACCGTTTCTTTTTAAAATAAAAGTATAGGAACGGTAAAACTTAATTAAAAAAAGTAGAGGAGCATCGCTCCCAACCGCTCCCACCCACTTCGATGCATGTATCAAAGATTTGGTGACAGGAAGTGATTGGCCCAGAGTCGTGCACAGCATATTAAAAATAATGGGTGTCACTGCTGTGCCAGCAGGGCGCCAGAGGGCTCTGCAGGGTCTGGTAGCATGGCGTGGCATGCTGTGGTGCAGCTAGGATATCCGCCTGCCAAGTCGCACTGCTGTACAGCGGGCAGGAGTCAATGCATTATACCCCCCCCAGCCCACAGCTGTAACAGCTCAGGTTTCAATATCTGATGGAGATTGGTTATGTGGGGTGTTGTGCAAAGTGGGGCAGACTCCTGGATGATGACTGGAAAAAGAGGCTGCGTTCCTGTAGAAGCAAACAAAGTATAAGGATAGCTCAGTGGCAACATACTCGCCTTGGAAACAAGCCGACACAAAGCAACACAGGTTCGATCCCTGGGTCCGCGCTTAGAAATATCTGGGTATTAATCACGTTATAAATACAAAATTAAGACATATTCCTGTAACAGCGCCTTGATGCTCCCAGGGTGTGTGAGCACTTTAAAAACGTTTTAAATAAATGATCATGTTTTGATATAACGTAGCGCCGATTTTTGCCCCTTCTCAGCACGGTATTAATAGATCATATTACCCATTTGAATATTACTCAATTTATCTACCTCGATAGAAGGAGGAAAGGTCAAGTTGGTCCTGTCAGGTTTCGACAGGCTGTTTTTCGGCCGGATGACCGATCATAAAGTAAGGTGTCACCATGAGGAAGGAGGGGCATAAAGGCTGTTCAAACCCATTCCCCTGTGACGAAGAGACTTAAGCTGACAGCATATCTTGTTTTCCCTGTGTGAATGCCGAATGCTTGACCCTGGGCACTACACAGAATATACCCGTTTGTTGCCAAAAATAAAACCAGAGATAACCTTCTATAAACATGAACCCCAAAGTGCGATACATAGATTCTTGTACAGACTTCTTGCCCATTGCCCATTTCTTGCCTCGATTCTATCCTGACATGTATTTGACTTACAAACCGGTCTATTTATCGGGACAGCAATCAAGGACACTTGACAAAATAAGACCTGACAGGTTAGGTTCATTCGGCATCCTAGATATGTGAACCCTTCTACCTTTGAGCCCCTAAATCACCCTGAGGCCCTGGCTTTCTGTTCCAGGATGCAAGGATAAAAGAAGAAAATTGACAAGTTAGTTCCAACTAGGGCATTGCCTAAAGCAACACCCAGTGGGAACACAGAACTTCCTGTGCCTGTGCCAGCCACTTCACAAGCTGTGCTTGCCATAACTGCGCAAGCATCCACGGAAGTAGCTTCGCCATCAACATGGCCAGGAGTTTCTATTTATTTATAAGTACATTTATAGAGCGCACCTAACCCAAAGGTATCTTGGTTAGCTTCCCAATTAATTGCATCACCTGGCAACATTGATAGGGGCAACGACCGAGCGCGACTGGTCATCGTTGGGGGTTGCCTATTGCTTGACAAAAGAATATGTTTTTTTTCCACTGGCATCTTCGAGTGATGTGAACAAAGACAGCATTGTATGCTGAATAAATACAGACAGAAGCTGAGAAAGCTATCCATCAGCTCACAGCTGGAGAAGCAGAGGGTGGACAACTGAAGGCACCACCAACTCCTGGAATTGCGGCTGTCTTTTATCAGTTTCCCCGGGCTTTGTCGCAGTGTGCGGTTTTAAGCCAAGGTGAAGGGCACCAACCTGTGAATCTAGCAATGTCAGAGAGCAGTGATCGAAGTGAGCAGGAACTGTCGGGAGCACAGTTCCACTACTTTAATGTTTTCCTATTTACCATTCCTCTACTTTTTACGACCATATTCACCATTCTGGACAGAGGATTTGTCAATTCTTGTCC
The DNA here is from genome assembly GCF_040938575.1 of Ambystoma mexicanum. Classification (NCBI taxonomy): domain Eukaryota; kingdom Metazoa; phylum Chordata; class Amphibia; order Caudata; family Ambystomatidae; genus Ambystoma; species Ambystoma mexicanum. The sequence goes on along the minus strand of NC_090931.1, from coordinate 808,849,182 downwards.
CTTTGCAAAGGTAAAGTTGTAATAGGAGCCTTAGTTACTAGTCACTTGGACTATTGCAATGCCCCGGCTGCAGCAGCTTGTTACATGCTGCACTATGCTTCCACCTACCCTCTCCCCTGCCGAGACCACAGTTCCACTATTTCGTTCGGTACACTTCTACCAAGGTCAGAGAGGATGATGCACAGAAGTCCATTCATGGTAATGGGAGCGAGACGCACACTTTGGGGAAGCCCACGAGACGCCATGCTACAAAATCAGCAAGAGGGCGCAGACGGAACTGAGTTCCCCAAGGATCGCTGGAAGCAGCCATTCCCGGCCTCACCTTGTTCAAAACACTTGACCAGGCCAGAGGAAGACTATGGGAAAGAAGCAGGGGAACTCTCCCACTTTTGAAGATCTGTGAGCTTCCGCAATGGCAGAGAAAAGGAGTTCAAGAGGCTTCTGGAAGACCTGGACAAAATGAAGGAAGCAAGAAACACTGCACACAAAATATGGCTTGTCACACATCGAGCCACACCAAATGTGTTGGCACAATCCAGCAGCAGTATTAAGCGCAAGACGCCTTTGCCTGGCATAACAATCCGGCCCAACCCGACAGCACAAACCCACTGCCTTCACTAAAACCTAGCAGGGGCACCTCTGGCCAATAAGCCCCTGGAGACATCTCCATCTGCTGGCAATGTGCAAATCTAATAAGCCTCTGCAGCACCCCCTATCTGCGAATGAATAAACAGTCCACCGAAGGCAATGGCGTTTGTTACCAACTCGCCTGGTAGCTCGGATGGTCAATGCAGCAGCTGGAGAAGTTTAATCATCCTGGCAGTGCTGATGAAGGGAGTGCAGTACAGCAATAGCAGAGATTGGCTTCAGGCGCCTCGAATCATTTCCGTTTGCAAAGTACTTTATAAAATAGTTCCTATCTTTATAATTCCAAGGTTCGTGTGCTGCCTTTGCGACATGAAGGTGAAACTTTTCAGCAAAGTGCCTTGTCTGTTTCAGGGATGCCATTTCTTTTGTTTCAAGGTGTGTGAGCAAAAGCTTTTGTGCTCTGCGAAATACAGAGGTGCAGGGGCAACCCGTTCACCCTTGGAGTCGCTACAGGTGATGTAATGTGTCATGGTCTACCATTCACATTCCATTATTTACAGAGATGTACAATCCCATTTAATGGCTGAATTCCAACCTTGCCACTGTTAACCCGCCAGAAGGCTGAAAAGAAGAAAAGAAGGCCATTATAAGCACCCCAAAGTGCGATTTGCTTCCAGACATGTGTTTCACAGGTCGTGGAAAACATATAATGCAGGCACCTAACAGAAATCATCAGGAATTCCATGTGCGTGTATTAGGACAGTTCTATGCAAACATGTTCAACCCATGGCACATTTCAGGACTACCTATTAATTTGCAGCGCATCCACACACATACCCGCAAGGTACACATATTCATTTTTAAACTATCATTTATTTTTACTTAGAAAAATACATAAAAAATAAAGTAACAAGGTGCATTATAGTTTCCTTTAAGTAGATAAATCTGCCAGTTTTGTGGAGTACAAACGCTGTGGGTTTGGCTCCACAATGGAAAGAGCTAATTGTAAACGTTCCTGTTTGCTGCTTAAAATTGATGTTGAAATTGTGCTGAAAAGAAAAAAGATAATGTTGAAAAGATACATTCATTCAGAGGCATTGATCAGATATTTTGGGATATTCTTGTATTACTTGAAAACAAAAATCATTCGTTGGTGCATCACTGAAGTTGTTTAACTCCTTCCTCAACTTAAGTCAAAGCAGTTTTATTGTGGTTTAGGCAAGGGATTGTGAAGCCAGTAACAGTGAGGAGCAGTTGCATCAAAATAATCACACGTTTTAAGACTTAAAAGGGCTCATGTTCTATAAGCATGTAACGCAAATGAATGACGTATAAGCCTTGCTTGCATGCCATTAATGTACGTTATGGCTCATATTCAATTATTTGCATGGTCTAGAGGAGGGGCTCTCTACCATACAATTGGATTTTCATGCCGGCTCAATTGCCCTCTGGGGTCCACCTGTTATATGCACTAGCATAAAGCAGCCGGACCCCATAGGATCCCATTTTACATGCATGTCCGGAGGGTTTAATTGAATTTTTTAACTTGCGCGCATGGTAAGCAGTGTTCACAATTGTTCACAATTGAAAATTAAACCCTTCAAGCATGTCAGGGAGGGTTTAATTGCAATTGTAAGTGCCATTTGCCATGGCAAGCAGTGCTCACAATGAAAAGTAAACGCCACCTGGCATACCAGCATGCCAGGCAGAGTTTACTCACTTTGCACTGCAGATTGCAAATGTGAAAGGCAAAAGACGGCGTACATGCTTGAACAACGCAAATGTCAAAATATGTCGTCGGGAACAGGCTTACATTACAGTGGAAACGGAACTGGTCCCCGACACTAAAGTACACTTTTGTATAAAATGAGCTCCAAAATGTTTCTCAGCCACTTAGCCTATGTTTTTTTTATATTTTTCAACCCTCTGTAACCACCTAAACATCAAATGAACTACATTTTACCTCATGTCATAACTGAAACTATGTTTTAATTAGTTTGTGCAAACAGGTTAGTAACATTTTGCTGTGACCTTTTAACTTGCAGTTTAAGTCACTGAGGTGTTCGGGAACATCTGTCATGTAAGCACGTTCAGCCAACCAGTGATTATCATGAAACCATTTTTGTATAATTTGATTCATTTTGAATTATCAAGAAACCTTTAATGACATTGCAGAGTTCCAAAAAGTCTTCATACAGTTTTCTTTTCAGACAGCCAGTGTGCATCACTGTGAAGTTGTAGGGAAAGAGGTTCAACTTCCGTTTCTTCACTAAAATGTATAAATAAATATACTGGGAATTCGGAGCTTTTGATTCGATCAAGACAGGATTTTCGATATATTTAACCAGCACTGATGTGAGTTGATCCACAGAGAGGCCCACATCGTCTGGTCTGGAGAAAAAAAAAGTATTGACTCTCTCCCCTTTGTATCGTGAACCCAAACATAATATCTGATTATGGGGTTCATTTTCTTAACATCCCACTAGGGAATAGCCTCAAGTAAGGATATACTCCAAGCCTGTCTCAATGTAGCCATATAAACTGTCTGAGTGGCCATTAATATGATATAACTGCCCACATTGAACTAGGGGCTCAAAGCCGAAGTCCGTTTATTGGGGAAGGACCATTATCTTTCAATAACGACCACTGGTGTGGTTTATAAGGCTACAAACACCTTCTGCTTACCTCCCTCTTGATCAAAATGGCCCAGGATCTCTTGCTCTTGGCATGTTTTTCCATGGCTGTTTACTATATTCTGAGGGAGTCGTTTCAGCTGCTTTCTGGTGTGACATCCCCTGGGTGTTTTTCCTGGAACACCTTGCCTCTCTGGAGCTCCCAAGGCAGATCAGAATGTGACTAGAATATATGTTCCACACTCTTTCCCTCCTATCCTGTTTTGGTGGCTACTGCAAAGCTGGTGCCTTTTTTCAAAAGCAGGTCAGTTGATAAATGGCTCAGTTTAAGACAAGTTTTGAATTTAATTGTATAGTTATTATTATTATTATTGTTTATTTTAAAGTGCAATCCTAGTTCCGTAGCAACAGAGTGCTGCATAGGCCGAAGAGCAAAACATTGGTAACGAGAAACAAACATGTTTTCTAGTAAACATTAGTGATAATTATCACAGTACAATATATGGATATGGTGTGCATAAGCCTGAATCTAGCTTCTAGAATCAAAGTTATGTCTCGGAGGATAGCTCAGGGGCAACATGCTCGTCTTGGAAGCAAGACGACACGGACCACCACAGGGTCGATCCCCGGGTCTGCGCTTAGAAACCGCTGGGTATTAAGTGCGTTATAAATAACCTATCATATCATATCAATAAGACACAAAGGTGTTGTTGGAAGAGCAGTGTCTCCTTGGCGCAATACTTATTGTCAAAGGGATGGAGTTTCAGAAGACTGGAGGATTGGATGACCGGAGCGTAGCATGAGAAATACATTTCCCTAGTTTCCTGCTTGAAAGCCAGTCTAATTTCGAGTCTGGTGATGGTCTTACTGCGAGATGACCGTGTGCCGCATGATGCTTTTAGTTTGATCATCAGAAAGTCTGGTGTACCGGCGGTGGTTGCCTTGCAGGTGAGGCACGCCGTATTGAACCAGATTGTTGCCGGGATAAGAGAACCAGTGGAATTTGCACAAGTTGGGGATGATGTGGTCAAATGATGATGATGAGGTGTGCAGCGGCATGGTGGGACACTTTGCGGGTGCCAGTGGAGCAGCCAGGAGCCCTGCAAAGAGGGGATTACCAACCTTCATATGCAAGATAACTAGAGTTGGCAGCACTGCTTGAACGTCCTGGGCTGTGAGGAAGGTGATGATATAGCGGAATAGAGAGATCTAATAGCAAGCAATTTGAGCCTTTTTCCCAATGTGTTTTTGGAAGGATAGATTGTAATCCACAAGGACGCATTTTGCTCAGTGGCTGATGTGTGGGTTGCACCTGTCCAAGCATATTTCATCCAGGCACCTATGAGTGGGTTTCTGCTTAGAGGGGTGGCTCAGGAGTACGAACTCGATCTGACGGGGCAGAAGCTTCAACTAGCCACTTGTCATGCAAGTTTGAATGGTAGCAAGGCATAAACGAAGACACACAATATCTTGGGGACTCTGTGTAAAACCTGAATGCAATTAATGTATTAGTGCAGCTACAGATGTAACTCAGTCAGTCAAAAATATGTTTATTGAGACTTGAAATCCAAGAAACAGTTACAGATAAGCTTAGGATTTTACAAACAGGCACATCTGTGTCCATGCGTAGGGCAAGGACCAAAATGAGTATATTACAATTCAATGGAAATTAGTTAAAACCCATTGATGGTTATTAAAGAGCCCTAGTGTTATGAAATATACTGGGCTCCTTACATGTTATTATTAGTAAACATATCCTTCTTCTAAGAATCATCTTCCTCAAGAATAGGCACAAAGACAATGAAACCGAGGAAGTTCATAAGAAATTCCAGTTTACACTGACTAAAACCTCTTGATCTCAAGAGAGGTAAAATATATTTTTTCCTAGTTGCCCTATCTATGCTACATATAAAAACGGCATGAAAAGCAAACTTGTGTATGTTGAAACAAAACAGGCAAAGGAAGTCCAAACCTGACTTGCCTTCCTGATAAGAGTTACTCTTCGTAAAGAAACAATTGACTCGAAGCCTAGTTATTAGGCTTCCAGCTATCAGATAGGGCTGTGGAGTGGGATTGTTAGATCTGTAGATGCTGCTTGGATATCCCGATAAAGAGGCTTAGCCATTTTCTGGGCTTTTATAATTTTCCAGAGAAGTAGCTATTGAAGCCACCAGTTCAGGTCAAGATATTGGTGGGACATCTTGTAAAGCTAAGCAGACAACAATGTAAAGAGAAGCAAAAAATCAGGTAAAGAAAGTTCTAGAAAGCAACTTGATTGTATGAAACAGCGGTCAAGAAAATATAGTGGTAGGAATATATGGCGTATGGAATCATAAAAAATGTTCTGTTACATTTTTGGAGGTAAGTGGTTGCACAGTTCTACCATCAGCAATGTGTGGAAACATTGTTGATACCTGGGTTAGGGAGAGGCAGTGAAGGAAGAGATGGCATTTTCAGAGAAACGTAAACTGTTAAGGAGTGGGTTATTTAAAAAGAGGGAGATGCAGGGGTTTCAAATGTTTCAAGCAGAGAGCCTGTTCTGCAGTGGAAATGTTCATCCATTTGCATGTATGACAAAAGTCGTGAGCTTGTTTGAGGTCTATTCATGCTCGGTTCACCCTTCCAGGAGTGAAAAGAAGCAGATTAAAATGCTTCAAGGTATGGAGCTGTGTGAAATGAGCAAATTCTCAACCTCACATATGCCTAAAGAAAAGCCGTGGAAGAATTAAGTAAAAATAAGACTATCATCACTAAATCAGCAGAGAAAGGTGGCAAAATAGTTCTCATCATAAAGCAGACTATATTAGAGAGGCAAATAAAGGCTTAAATTGTAAAGACTGCTACAAAAAACGAAACTCAAATTCGACGACATACGTCAAAGATGAATGGCAAAAGCTTAGCAAAAAATTGGCATGATACTGGACATCTAAATGAGGATGAATACCAATTCATGAAAGTACAATACCCAACAATGGCAACTATTTACTTTCTGCCTAAAATTCACAAAGCATATCACACATTTCCAACATTAAGACCAATAACAAACAGGATCGGACCAATTACAGAATATCAGAGAACATAGATACACATCTGAACACCTTGGTACAAAATCTGGCTTCTTACATCAAAGACACCAAACATTTGATCCAGTAGATTGAATCTATCATGTGGCAAAAAGGCTACAGATTAGTAACCATGGATGCAACTGTAAGGTATACATGCATAAAGCATGACACAGGAATCAAAGCAGTTGAATATTTTTTTGAAATCCAGATCTATAACTTGGAGCAAAACAAAATTATCATAAAAATGTTAAAATTCACTCTAATGAACAATATCTTTGCTTCAATTACCAAATCTACTGACAAGAACAGGGCACAGCAATGGGTGCAAAATATGCACGGGTGTATGTAAATCTTTTTATGGGACGCTATGAGTTAGAATATGCCTGGACACATAGGTCCTTCATAGAAAGGGATAGTAGCATATACTGGGGTCGTTACATTGACGACATCCTGGTAATATGGAATGGAGATCAACATTTATTGATAGAATACTTGGAATACCTTAACCAGAATCAACACACTATAAAATTAACCATGCAAGAAAGCACAACAAAGATTAATTTTCTATACTTGGAAATCTAGATGGAAAACAATTACATTTCCACCACACTCTAACATAAACCAACAGCAGTCAACAGCATGCTACATGCCCTGAGGAACCACCCAGGTCACACAATAAATAACATCCCATATGGAGAGTTTGTCCAGATAAAAGAGAAATTGTAGCAAGAATACAGAATATGAGAAACATCTGAATACAAGGATCATTTAATTCAAAGCCAGGGGCTACAAAAACTCAACACTCTGCAAAACGAAAATAAAGAGCTGCTTCTAAAGATAGAGCAGAGTTGCTCGTGAATAAAGAGAAAACACCCAGAACACCTGGCATTGAAAGAAAAACAAGAACAGTCACAACCTACAGCACTGATCATTATCGAATCAGAAGAATAATGAAAAAACACTGGCATATTCTACTCCTTGACCATACTCTATCCGAATTCTAGGATAGTAGGCCAACAATCATGTTTAAAAGAGCAGCATCACTAAAAACGCTTGTAAGTCCAAGCTTTATGACACCAGAAAAAGAAAAAACAACAAGCACCTACACTCACTTTGGGAAATGCAGACAATAAGAGCAAAGCACAGATGTGGAAACTGTAAACTGTGCCCACAGATTATGGACAATATGTACTCCATCCAATTACTGACTAGAGAGATTTTCGAAATACTGCATCTAATGAAGTGCAAAACAAAATATGTTGTCAATGGCATCAAATGCCACTCTGAACAATGGTACATTGGCAGTACCATCAGAAAACTAAGTGTGAATATTGGAACATATTAGAAGAATAAAAAATTGGAACCTTTAGGTATCCCCTGGTCATACATCATAGTATGGAACATGGAAATCAACATATTGAAAATTTGAGGTTTATTGGACTAACAACAGTAGAAGTGTCACCAAGAGGAGGAAACAAAGAACTAAAGTTGAGACAAACAGAATCTAAATGGATCACTTTAATGGACACTTGTGAGAACAGTTTGAACCAAGACAATGTGTATTGGTCATTCTTGTAATAACCATTCCTGAAAGACCAATTACTTCAAAGTAATATTCTACAAACAATATCTTGATCTGTTTGCCATCTGAATGCCATCCAATCCCTACATTACTATATGTGTCACTATACTTTATCAATGTATTATTTTGCTCCATCTCCTGAGGTTTTATATTACATAGAAAGTTTTCAACTCAAATTGCACCAAATGTTTTCTGGGACTGTCTGCATTTTTGTAACTGTTGAAGCTAAGGGAAATCTACATAATGACGGACATTGCTAATGTCACTTATGCATGCTTTTCTGAAAAACAAATATCCTTTTGGAGGCATGGACAAGCAAAATTGTAAACAACGCTGCGTGATTATGTCATTGCACGCATGCTGTGTGTGGTGACAGCATCACGCATGTATATAAACACTGGGTGCCATTAGAAATGCCTGGATTGCCGTAGGATATTGGGAGGACAATCATATCCATCACAATTTGAAATCAAGGTAAATAACCACCATGCCATCTCTTTAGTAAGTATCTCAGAAGTGCCTATAAATAGAACAATGAGGCTACAACCTCAGAGTAAATTGTGCATACAGTGCTCTGAAACCTTTAAGTAAGCGCTACAGTCCATTGAAGTCAAGGTAACTAACGGGTTTACCTAGTAATCGCTACAGTCCATTATAAGGCCTTTGCCTGAAAAGAGAAAAAATGTCACTTCAGCGCTTCGCAACTTTAAAGAGTATCTAGTCTTTGCATCGAATGCCAAAGCATCAAATGCCTTACCATATAAAAAATGTATAAAAAAGCATCAAATGTATTTTTTTCAATGGTAAAGAGTTTATTTTAATTATAATGGGTTTTTGAGGTTTACAAAAGGGAGTATGGGGGCCCCCCATAAAAAAAATGAAAAAAATAAATGCATTTGATGCTTTTTTTCCCGATCCTTTCTTTCTATGGTAAGGCATTCAATGCTTTGGCATTCGATGAAAAGACTATAAACCCTTTACAGCTATTGCCATGGTCTGTTAAAGTCAATGTAACTAATGAATATAATCAGTTACATTACTTAGAACTAAGAGGCAATTTCCCCAAATGAGAAAGACAAATGTTGCTATAGCGCTCTGTAAATTTAGAGTTATTGCCATGGTTTATTTTTTCTGTGTCGTTTTTAGTTGACTATCTACAAAGGAACTAAACAAAATATTTAATGAAGAATTCTAAAGTCCATTACAATTGCACTCAGTTGTCTTCAGACAAGGAAAAGAAGGGTAAGCACAGTTCAACAACCCTAATTGTTTAAGCGGAAACTCCCCTGAATCATAAAATCAACCCAATGTCTGTTTGCCTATATAAACAATTAAGAAACAAATATAAAATAAAACAAACATTTATTTTTCTTTTTTTCCTGCTTTCTTTTCGGATTTACATAAGAGTAAACCATTATTCCTCCTGAAGATCCATTTAGCTAAAGTGGTGAAACACATGTAGAGGAAGAGAGGATGGGAAGTTAGGACCCAAAGGTCTGGGCTAGATACATTTGGATTTATGAGTGTAATCCATCCGAACCTTAAGGTCAAGGTTACAGTCACCACTTTGTTAATGTTAAATCAAGATTCTATTACAAATGAACATTGTAATGATATATTGTGTAATTGGATACAGAAATTTGAAAACAAAAAGTAAAACTACCCAACAAAAAACGCAAGTAATTGCATACTGTCAATGCATTTTTGTATGTGGAATCAACATTGGGATCACACAATATACTATAGGTGGGGCCAAGTCAACCACAACTGCAATAACCAAATACACATATACTTAACTCTTAGGCAGACAAAAGAGTAGCAGTTAAATGACAATATCAATTAGGCACATCGCCCTGGATACAAGTGAATGTCTGCATCATAACAATTGGAAAGTGTAGATTTGGTTTCCCGAGTCCTGTATATGCAGCTGGTCAGGGGAACAGTCTTATGTCATCTGTTCACCACAGTGTGCATGGAAAATCACCCAAAAGTATTTACAGATTCAAGTGTGATGAATAGTCTCAGTTCATTAATGTCTTTGGATGGGTTCAGGACAAAAAGAGATAGGGTCTATCTCTGTAGGTGGTCAGCCTGCCCCCTGGGGTGCAACAGGTAACTGGAAGACCCCTCTGTAACGGATATACCCAAATGGAGAAACCCTGTGCGGAGAAAAAACCTTCTGCAGTGCATGACCAGTCTGCAGGAATGTTTCAAGCTTCAGGCTATGTTGGAGAGTCAGGATAATCCAGTGTAGGCAGCAGGAGGAAGCAGTACGTAGAGCTGGGTGAGGGTAGCAAGGAGTGTAAGAAAGGGAAGCCAGACTAATGAAGAGGGAAATCGAAGAACAGAGAAAGGAAAGACCAAGGAGAACTTCACAATAAAGTGCAAATATTTTATGATTGAGCCTTGGACCTGGCAGGAATCAAGTGCTGAAACCACTGTTTGAAATCGAAGATGTGGGCAAAGGGAGCCCTAATAGTTAGGAGATACTAAAATACAATATATTTGACATATATCGTGCAAAGAAGGCTAATGTTATGAAAGACCATTGGTTGCATGAAGTAGCAGAATACTACTCATATCACAGTGTGGAAGGCAACAGTGATAAGGGACATTTCAGGTTGCCTGATTGTCCAGTTTGCCTAGTGAGGCACAAACACATGTCCAATCAACCACATGAAGCTGTCTTGCCAAACAGAAGAAAAAAGGGAATTGTTCTAGTTTTGCATCTTGCAGTTATTCTTTCCTTGATATAGTGAGCAAGAGTTACTTGGTAGTTTTGTAACTTACCAAGCAGAATTTGAGAACAGAAAAGTGGATATAGTGTATCCCACGTTTGAAAGTTACTTAAATATGCTAGAGGACGAAATTCACCAGGACGAAATGTTAGCAGCTGAAAATTGCAAAGTACACGGTCAAGGATGTCAAGAGTCTGGCAGTCACAATGATCTTTCGAATCCACTTTGTGCAGTGAAGCAGAAATTGCCATGGATGAAGTGGAAAATGTGATACAACAAGTGAAGGATTCAGATCTTTAACTTACAGGATTGGTCTCAAAACTAAACAATGAACAGCAAATTATTTTTGAAAAAGTAGCAGAACCTGTTTGCGATGGTCTTGACAAACAAACAAAAGCCTACTCATGCTCAGACTATCACTGAATGGTGCTGTATGTTAGTGGACAAGCTGGAAAGGCAAACGTTCTTAATTCATTCCATCTTTGCTCAGGAGACGGTCATTGTTCTCTATTTCATGTAGTGATTGCCCCCACTGATTTGGTCACAATTAACATAAGAAGTGTCCCTCTGCACTGCTTGTTGATGTTATCTGTTAAACATCACAACAAGCTGGAATTCAGGAAATTCTTTGGAGAAGCTGCTTATGAAGATAGCAGGATTCTCCAGAAAATTAAAGTTCTCTTTGTAGAGGAAGTATTCAAGGTATACAATCTCATGCTTGCGTTTGTACATTTGAGAAAGCAGGAGCGGTAGAAGACAGATTTTGAGGAACGGTTTGGAGGAAAACGTGTGATTGGTTTTAGTGATCACCTGCAGCTAATTCCTGTCAAGGGTCAGCCTGTTTTGAAAACCCTGCATACTAAAGATATTCAGAAATGTACTCTATAAAGGAAATGTGAATCTCTGAAGATGTGTCCAGTATCATGACCTAACGGCCAACATGAGGCAATTTACAGATCTTGAAAGTTTAAGAAATGTTTGTGCGGGAGCATTGAAAGATGTTGCACTTAAGGCCTTTCAAACTGGATTGATTTTCACCATATACCAGAATGGATGTACTGCTTCTAAGGTAATTTCAGATTTACAACAGACTTATGTATGATGTGTTTCTTTTCTGTCTAATATTGCAGAATGTGAACAATTTAGCTCTGCAATGAAGTCTTTGTACAAATTAATGATATTGATATTTTTGAAGAACAATCAATACTGTTAGAATTAAATAGGAAAGCAAAGGCAAGTCTGGTTGACTTAGATATGTCACATATGAGAATGGCAGAGTTACAATGAAATTTAAGACTGTGGGCCTCATCACGACCTCGGCGGTAACGCCGGCGGTATTAGCGCAGGGGCTATTAGTGTGACCACCATAACCCCGGCGCTAATAGTGCGGGATCAGGAGTTGGGCGGACTTGGAAGTGCCCATTTCCCATTGAGCCCATTCGGGAATGCCCCATTCCCCATTGAGCTCAATGGGGAAATTTCGTGCTCATACCGCCGGCGGATTTTCCGCCGGCGGTATGAGCGCGAATTCTCAGTGGATTTCACACCAGCTCAGAGCTGGGTTGAAATCCGCCGAGGCCCTGATTCGGCGGACCCTTAAATCCGGCGGTAATAGCGCTACCGCCTGATTTAAGGGTTACCGCCGAGGTCGTGATGAGGCCCTGTGTGTCAAATGCCAAGTTATGTTGAGATGTAACTTGAATATAAAGATTGAACTTGTCAATTGGGCAATGGGAAGAGTAGTATATCCTGCATTACGTTTGTTGAGTTCATTCTCATGTAATTTGACCTTATTAATGAGCCAACATTGGTAGGGAGAACTTCTTCAATAAATGCCTGTCTAAAGAAATCTATTACCTCTGTGGTCTGCATATGCATCACAGTGCACAAGTCACAAGGCTTGAGTATAGATGTTGCACTGTTGAATGTGGCAATGCCCCGTGAAAGAAGTTTGTTAGAATTATAATTAATAGCATTTAGGCATCTAAAATTGCTGCAGACATAGAATGTGTTGTAGAATATAATCATCTATGTTTACAGTATGCTCAAATGTTAGGTGTGTTATTTGTCCCTGTAAGAGCTCTTAGTAAAATAAAAGGGCCAGGTACTATAAGTGTAATGGGTACAGGGGCACTTAGCCCCAATAGAAAAGCAAGAATTGTCAGAAGAACAGAAAGCTACAATTTCTAGACCTAAATCCGCTGTATTGACTTTCAGAAATAACACATGTATTCACTGCTATTGCAGTTAAACCCTGAGCTTCTTGTTTCAAAAGACAATCTTAATGCAAACATTAAACACTCTAGCTTCCGGCACCTGACCAAGAAAGTGTGCACTTTTGTGAACTGGTTACCAATGCTTTCCAAGGCATGGTATGCAGACATTGTGGTGCTTAGTTCCATTCCAATTTAAGAATTTTGCTGTGTCAAACTGTGTGACACTGATGTTACAAGGATGAAGCTGATGGTTTAAAGAACAATACAAACATTTTGAACTTTGTACACTGTCAGATCGCTATATCACAAAAACATTTCAAAATGTGGGAAATATATTCCAATTAAGGATTAAGCATTCCCAGTGGCCATTATACAACTTGGCTGGGATCAGAAACAAAATTGGCTTATCTGTAACAATTCTTAGTTTCTTTCAAGCCTAGATTGCCTAGAAATCTTGAGAATGCTTATTTACTTTTACTAAACCCAAAATGCACTATTTGATATCAGTTTTAATTGGAAACCTCCTTAATAAGCACACATAATTTTTAAATAAATAAATGATAACATCAGATGCTTTTGTTTTGACTTTTGTCATACGTAAGTAGAAATGTAAATAGGAATTTGATTCTGTGAACATGGCCAAGTTGCGGATGCACACTGGGAACTGTAACCTAAGGTCAGTTATACATTTTTAAATGATAATTTAAACAAATGGAGTTATTTCTGAATACCAAAGGATTCTGCAATCTTTAATTTCTATTTTGTTTCACCTAAAACATGGTCTACATATCAATAGTTGTGGTAATGTGGCCTACTGAAATTAAGGTTGCATTTTTATGTCCCTGCTACAATATCACTGGTGATAGTGCAAGATTGTTATGAGTATGTATTTACTGAATATAAATACTGTGTGGAGTTATTAAGGATGGATATTAGGTATATCATTTTTAGTTCCAAATGTAATAACATTTCTACTGTATGGAGGAGTAAATGTGAAGGAACATTTTAGCAGTACAATAGTTACAACAGGACATAATAGGTTTTAATATGTGAATGTGGCCTGGTTGTGGGGGCGCACACTATTTTAAAAAAGGGATCATTCAGTTTGTTTGCAATACACTTTTGTGTAAGTGATTTCTTGATTCTTTAACTTCAATTCACCATTTAGAGTTTTTAAAGAAAATATTGTGTTGGCTTGTGTAGTTTATTCAAGCAAATATTTCTTCGTTAAGTTAGAAAACTGTTAAAAATATATGATTTTAAGTGTAATGGTATTACATGATTGTGTGCAGTATGTATGTTTTGCTTCCACATTCTGCTGTTTATTAAGACAGTATGTAAGAGCAAGACAGAAATAGGTCAGAAATAAAAATAGCACCTTCTGAAGGCTACCTAGTATTGCATAAGACTTGTGGCACAACATCACTTACGTTACAAAGTTCCCTTTGTAAGGGTGGGATAATGAGAAGACAATTCAACTACTTCAGGTCTAAAACTATTTCAGGAAATGTGATGTGTGAAATGCTAATAAAGATTTGAGGGCTTTTCTATTTGTTTTTGAATTTTTATAATGTATATGTTGCTTATAATAGTAACTGGAATACTTAGTACTTAATATTAATGAACACACTAAAAGTAAATAAAATCCTAGCACTAATAGGAGATAATAATGAAAATAATATTAGTTGTGATAATATTTCTTTTAGTTTATCAGTAAAGCAGACATTACAGATACAACTATTTTTGTAACCTCTTAGTGTTTGTCACTTATAGAATTAGTAAACAATAGCTTGTTTTGGCATTCTTGAAAGTGAAGCTCGTATCCTGAAGGGAACACAAAAATGTAACTATTTAGTAAATCATTAGCTGAGATACTTCATACTGTGAGATATAACATACCAACTCTTTCACATTGGTAAATGATACACAGTTATAATACAAATTAAGAACCTCTTTGACTTAAATGTTATGTATTTTGATGTCATTGCTAAGGCGTTTCATTAAAAATAAATATTCTTTTTAATGTACACTTTTTTTTACTCTCCCTGGAGTTCTTTGTTTTCTCTGCAGTCCATGCAGCCCATGTTTTATTGCCTGCAACCAAGCAAGTGCCACTGCAGATCAACATAACTGCCAGCATCAAGCATGCCTTTATAACCAGCTTGCCACACACCTTTCTTCACAGATTTGCTCGACAGAGAGTATTACCATTGTCAAAACCAAAGACACTTACCCTGTGAAGGAATGCAATCTCATACACAGAGTAAGCCCCATCTTCCGTGCTTTTCGGTGCTACTGGCACAACACACAATGGGTTCATTTGGGACAGTTATGCAAACCAATAATATCATACTAATTTATCTCTCTTTTTTTCCCTGGTCTTTTTCTGTCTTTTTGCTCTACATGTTTTAAATCCTAACAATGGATTCTGTACAAACTTGATTTCAATGTTAAACAACAATGCAATTCCAGGATCTACTTGACAAAATCACTTTAATCCATGATTTATTTGTATTGCTTACTGGGACACAATGTCTCCCATACCATCAAAACAATCTTATGTATGACACCTTCACTATGGACACAAACACCCCCTATTAAATTCTGCAGTCACAAATTGGGTGATTTTACTATGACAAATGTTAATTTTCAAATACATAATGGTTTACACAGCCTTGAGAAAGAACCAGGAGGGTCGAAACATGTGTTGGTTCGAACTTTCAATACAATACCTGTTATGAACACAACCAGTATCCAGGGCTAATCCTTTGCAATATATACTAAACGTATTATCTTTTAAATTGTATCAAACCCAGCACCATTGTGAATAAGGTTCTACAGCCAGTTTCACTTTGATAATCCAGGGACGGAAGTGCACTGTCTCCCTGAACCCCATCACAGGCAGCAGGGTAACCACATTCATTCTATTTTTGATCAGCACAGTGGACTACGCATTATAGTGCCCCAATCCTTACAATAAAGCTACTTATCTTGCTCACTGTGTCTCGTGCAGTGCCTGGTACAATGTACATTGTACATTCTTGTGTTGCTCCATTATTTCATAGGTCATTGGTCAAAATGTATGAGTGGACTTTTCTTTAGAAATACAAAAGATCCCTCATTACCTTTATAATGTCTATCATAGCAACACCCTTGACATTCAGTGACAACCCCTTAATTGAAAATTAGTTAAGGCAAATATGTTCGATGCAATAACAATCTAGAAATTCACTGCACAAACTTTTGTTTAAGTGGCATTAGGGTGTTGATTTAATGTAAATAAATCCCTGAAATTCAGCAGGTGTTGGAAGCTATTTCCCCTAAACTATGAATCCCCCGTTGCACACTGATAATATTTGTATTTATTAGTATTTTTTTATTATTGTTTTAGAAGTATTTATTTATTTGAAGAATGAGAATGTGAATTTCAATTAGAAATTATTGATTTCATATATTTTGGATATGTGAAAACAATCTATTAAACCATAGCAATACAAAAACGTCCATATAATACAATCATGAGTCATATAAAATAAGATACAGCATAGAACCAAATCAGTAAGAACACCTAAATCTCCAAGTCAAACATAAAAGTTAAAAAGTACAATACAGAACATAAAAACATAAAAGTTGCAGTCATAAGAAAGACAATAGAGATCTTCTTTTCCAAGCTCAATGAAGATAGCATTCAGTTTAAAAGCATTGTTAACATCAGATGGATTCAGCAGCAAAAACATGCCATGAGAGCTGGTTTCCAGTGGTTTAGGCCAGAGCCTCTAAGTAAAGTCAGAAGATGCATTCTTCTTAAGTCCTGGTACAGGGGGCAAAAATAATATAATGTGACAAAGTCTTGACATAACCACACATACCGCGGGTATCGTTCCCATGTTTAGAGTCAGACCAGTTGCAAAGTATGTAGTCCTGCACAGGAAAAAAGTGAGCTATGATACAAATTGGTTATACAATCGAAATACATAGCCATCCCCATTGGTGGCGAAGGGGGAAGATAATGTCTTATAAAAGACTTCAGCAAAATGTATATACCCCCTCCCATTGTTCCAAAGCAAAAGAAGCCTATTTTTCTATTTGTTCACAGGAAGGATGGTAAACCTGTCAGAGTTGGCAAAACAATCCTCCAGGCCCACAGAGCGAAGGGTTTTCTTGATGCAATACAAGCATTCAATTTTGTGTGAGTTGCAAAGGAGCAATAGATGTCCGACCAGGACTTTGGTCACAGTTTCCTCCTGACCTTACACAAGGTACCCTTGAAGTAATTTTTAAAAAGTTGTGAAGGACTCTGGAAAAATTCGGGTCAAGGACCGGCTTCATAGTAACTTCTCTAATCGTGAGAGGCAACCGATTAATAAACTATCCAACATCACAGATATTGGGCCTTATTACGGGTCTGGCGGTTACCCTCGTTCCATGGATACTGTTTTGCGCCTTCTCAATTATTTCAATTTGTTCTATAGTTTTCAATTACTAAATGTATATGCATATTTGTTAAATGCATATGCCGACAAGCGAAACTGCTTTGGATACAATATGCGTTTTTCACTGCTAGTGTTTTTCTTTCAATCATCAGCTCCACATTGGTATGTTCATGCCCATATAGGTGTATGTATATATTAATGCACTTTGTTAATTTGTTTGTTTATTAACTGACCATCCAATGTCTTTTTGTTAATGTGTCTGTCTAAGAATCTATTCCTTCACATTTTAATAATAAAAAACTTGTTTATGCTTAATCCATTCATTATTTGTTGTTTTCCTTGTTCAATGATTTGCACTGTGTATGCTAACAGTCGAATAGGCTCCTTCTTTGTATAAATTGTGTAATTCAATCACGATTACTTTATAAATGCCTTGAGCCTACAAATTACTTAAACGTTTTTCCTTTTCACGGGAACACCTTGTTGTCATAGTTCCTTGACCACTCCATTCTGTTCCCGTAGTATATGGATTTCTACCTTCACCTTGCCAAAGTTGCCAAGTCAACCCTCTGCCTCCGGATCACCACCACCAATAAGTAAAGTTAAGTGACTTAATTTGCAGTGTCAGCCTGGCCTTAAAATCATTCCCCAGGGCATGTTGGACCATGGACAGGCTGGGTAGGCCCTGCATCACGCTCGGCTAGGGGGGCTCTCTCACCCAAGTTATAGCATCGATGCACAGCCTACCTCGACCTGGCCTGACTCTGCTGCTCATGAGAGAGATGTGGTCTGTGGTAATCCAGTGAGTGATTCATCCCAGACCAGCGTCGATGCAGGGCCTACCCCGGCCTGGCCTGGTTCTGCTGCTCCTGAGTGAGAAGCGATATGTGGTGGTCACTCACTGCCAGTGAGGGACACCACAGACCGAGTCACAGCTACTGTTGATGAAATAGATGATTTTGTTCAGTTAAGTAACTTAACTTAAATTAACTTGCAGCATGCAAGTTAAGTTAAGTCGCTTAATTAAACAAAATCATCAATTTCATCAACAGTGCACGTGCACTGCAGCAGCAGTCAGGCCTTCAAATCATTCGCCAGGACAGTGCTCCATGGCCTAGTTGTTGGACAGCCAGCTGAGCGTCGATGCAGGGCCTACCTGGCCTGGCTCTGCTGCTCCCAAAAGATGCATTATTTATTTAATGGCCTGTGATCTCTGCAGAAGTGCTGATACTGTTGATGACATGCAGCACTGTATATTTCTCTTCTAATGCTCCTTTGAACAAAATCATCTGGTTTTGTTCAAAAGAGCATTAGAAAAGAAATATACCCAGACTAACTATATTATTTTCAGATCAAGGGAAGGCGAGTTAGTGGCACCATTGATTTCATTAGTCTACATGCTCTAGTACAACTGTTGGTCCAATAGTTTGTTGGTGATGACATGGCTGGGAGCCTTACAGGATGGCATCATGATGCTTCTGAGCAATGAAGATGCAGATGTCAGCGATGGCAGGAATCCGTTTGCAGACTGGCTCCCAGAAAGAAAGCTTGGGTATGGTGCATTGCTGGGGATCCACCTGCAGCCTGGCACCACAGCAGGGAGCTTTTATCTGTCATCTGTGTATGATTTATGTCACTTAGCTGTTGACGGGCCATATAAAAGGGCTAGATTGTGTTAATAATCAGCACAAATACCCCTCTACCAAATCAACTAATCTCTCTTAAAAATCAGCAGCCAGATTGGATAAACCAGAGTTTGAAATCAGCACACATTGGTTGCAAGCAGAAACATAAGGGAAGCAACAGGCCTAGCTTTAGATACTCTCCACAAAAAAGAAATACTACCCCCGAGAGAAGGGGGTCCAAAGAAGCTCAGCGCATACTGGTATTGTCGAGAATATCAGAGAAGATAAATGACCCGGAATTACCAGTGTATTGCTAAGGTTTTGTTGTGAGCTAAATATGCTTGATTTCATTGAGAAAATTAACATTTGAAAGCCATCTTTAATTATTGAACCAATATAACATCTTAATACTTTTTGTCCCTGAAGTTAAAGGGTTGATTATGTTATTAGTATCGGGGGGGTGGGGGGGCGCAGTGGCAGCTATGATACACATCACTGGCCGCTGAAGCGCAAGGGTAGGGTTTCAGTGGGAGGTCCCTGTTCGCTGTGAAGAAGGGGTTTGGCAGAGTGGGCATCTGACTACTGGGAGCTCAAAAAAACGAAAAGCTCACTATTCTGTCTACATAGTCCTCTCCTTACCTCTTTTCCTGCCGTCCACCCACTGTGGTCTAGATATCCCAGACTGGGCAATAATACACCACTTTGCTCCAATTAAGTCATTAACGCTCAGAAGACTGCTTTGAAAAAAACTCTCTCAGGCCCTTCAAATGCAAAGTTTGATGGTAATGCTTGATAAAGCTAGCTCAAAGAGATCCCAGGAGGATGTGTTTTGCACGGGCATAGGCAGTAAATGGATGTGTAAATAACCAAGCAACACCTACAAGCTGTCTGTCCCTCCTCATATGCCATTTCTCCCTAGCTGTAAAAATACATTTCTGGTCTTACAATACTTTAATGTACCCACTTGTCCACGTTAGTATTTCAGTCAGCAGACCCAGCAGTTACACTAAAACCGAAGCCATGGTTCTGTTAACAGAACGTAGAGCGGGTGAAGGTGTGCAGTCCCGTTCCTGCATGTGAGGGTCACTACATGAAGGCAAACTGTGACCTCCTAATTCAATATCCGATGGTAGTTAGTACATACAAAAATATTACAGCAAAAGCTGTAAAATGCTTTCAGATGGAATGTCAGATGGCAAGGGGAGTTTAGGATAACATTTAAGTTGTTCTGGGTGTTTACTTAACTGTGCTTTTTACATATAAGGCAACACATTTCGGTTGGGAAAGGCTAACCCTTCAAATGAAGGCAGGGTAACTTCAGAGTCTTTGGGGAAAGGGTAAACTCACTTGTGTGGGGACATCTAACTTCTTTACACATTGTAATGAGATAATTCTGGTGCAGCTTCAATGTTACAAGAGGTTACCTCTCCCCTTCACTTCTGAAACCGTTATCACCATGTTGCCCTTTCTCAGATCAGTCTAGCTTTATCTTTACATACCATCAAAAACACCTTGCATGAGCAAATCCAACCAGTCCAGGGTAATTGTAAACCTAAAAACATCTGACTTCAACCTCCAAAGTGCACCTTCTGGGACGTGGTTTTCCCAGAGCATGAGAAGGAGTTAATTCCAGTGACCATTCTCCAGAATGACAAAGCAGGTGTGCTAGCCTCAGTCTTTTGTGGGGTTGGGTGTTCAGGGCACTCTCTATTTGGGTTCTATAGAAAAGAAGGCAGACAGCTATCTTGCTTTAAAAAGTTTATGGGGACCAAATGGTGGGGAAATCAGATGAACAGTACAGACTAAAGAATGGTATCTATGGCTAGCTGAGAGGGTGACATGTGAAAATGGAAAATCATAAGACATATAATGCTAACAAACCTGCATATGGGTCAAAAGAAGCAAACTTATTATGTATTTGGAAACTGTATTTGGAAACTGTTTATCAAAGGACAGGATTAGGGTGTCTATTCCCACTTACCTCATGATGTCCTGGGGCCAGATTACAGAAACTTTGCACCGGTGCAAGTGCAAAGTTGCACGGTATTAGCACTAGGGCAAAGTTTGCCCTATTTTTTAAAAACACTAGACCATATAAAAAAACTATTGCAACATGACAACTACACCTTGGCATTGTATAAGCACTGGGGCAAAATTTGCCTCAGTGCAAGAAAGATACATTTTGGATGCGTTTTTTCAACGGGCCAAAGTTTGCCCTAGTGCTAATACCATTCCGTATTAGCGCTAGGGCAAACGTTGCCCTGTTGCAATAATACAGTGAAAATGTATCTTTCTTGAACTGGGGCAATGTTTGCCCTGGTGCCTCTACCATGCCAAATTGCACTTGTCATGGTACAATAGTTTTCTAATATGTCCCAGTGGTTTAAAAAATTGGGCAAACTTTGCCCTAGTGCTAATACCGTGCAACTTTGGACTTGCACCGGTGCAAAGTTTCTGTAATCTGGCCCCTGGCATCTTCCCGTTCAATTATATACAGTGATTTCAGTTTTACAGCTGAGAAATCTCATGACCTTTGAAACATCAGAATGCCTTCTTTCTTTACCATTACTCCCACAGTGCTTGGGAGGGGTGGAGGTTGTGATGCATTTCTCCCCACATTGCAAACAATGTTTTTATAGAACAGTATTAACAGAAAAAAAACTTGCCTCATTTCTTCCATAAGCACTCATTTGCCTAACAAGCTGCAATACTTAATGTGTGGTTGGTGTCTGTCACGACCCATTTCCTTGAACCCCCGGGCAGGCCCATGGGCCAGGAGGGGTCTCGGTTCGGGCCCCCAACAAGTTTAGGCATCCTTGTCCAAGGCCCGCTTGGGGCGAGGCCTGGCGCCTTT
This sequence comes from Ambystoma mexicanum, assembly GCF_040938575.1. Lineage (NCBI taxonomy): Eukaryota > Metazoa > Chordata > Amphibia > Caudata > Ambystomatidae > Ambystoma > Ambystoma mexicanum. The sequence continues at coordinate 808,827,448 of NC_090931.1, read as the reverse complement.
GGCGCCAGGCTCATACTTAATGAGACTTGTGTTTGGTGCTGGGGACTACTTTTTCAATGCCAGTCAACATGGAGGCATCCACATAGCTTGGCTCCTGGGAACCAAGCTATACGGTATAGTGTTTTGGGTGTGGAAGCCTAGGGACTACTTTTCCTGAACTATTTTTCTTGGGGCTATTTAAACCACACCCGATTGGAAGAACACGCTTTGCGTTACTTTGCGATCCAGCAACGTGACGCTCACCGTGTTCTGCAGCATCTGCAAACCTCGAATGAACCGCACCTGAAAGGACAAAAAGGACATTGTTATTAGCAGCAGCTTACCTGAGATTCCACCGTTAGCTGTCCACTGCTCCTGCAAGCAGCATCCAAGGAACAGCGTGCCTCCTGGATCGTCGAACCTGCAAGAGAGAAAAGAGACATTAGACAATACATTAGAGCCGGCAGCTTACCTGAAGTCACCCCTCGATCAGCATCGCTCTGGAACTTCTTGCTCCGGTGAACACCACAACCTGCGGGAGCAAAAGACAACAGGTTAGCAAGGCAAGACATCATCATAGCACTGCGCAAGTGCTCACCTACCGCATCAAGGCGCTCTCGAAACACCATCACTCGCCGGTGAGTCCAAATCCAGCCAACGTTCCATAGCGGACTTCCGCGCACCTAAAGAGAGAAAAAAGACATTAGTTAATAAAGGAAAGGTTTACAGTATACAGTAATAAGACCTACCTGAGAGACTCTAAAAGGGCAGCATCAGTGAAGTAACTAGATCGCATTCACCCACAGAGGACAACGCGCCCCTGCCAAGAAGGCAGGACGGAGAGCATGCCAAAACCCAAAACAAGGTGAGGAAAGGTCCGGGAGGGGCCACGGGCATACCGGGTGTTGTGAGGCTCTTACCCTAGTTGCCCAGACTGGAACATTGCCCACCTCTTTTCCAGGCAGAACTTCCCAGCTGATAAATCCAGGGAACGACCGAGAGGGGTACCAGAGTCCCGGCAGCTGTGTGGCGTCCCCGTGGATACCAGGTGAGCGTAACAGTGTCAGAGTTGCTAATGGGCATGTATGTTAACTCATGCACAGATAGCATCTGCAATTATACCCAACATGGCTGTACTGGTCAATGACAAGTACAGCTGAGTTGGGGATAATTGCATATGTTATCTCTGCCTAGTATCGACCAAATAATACGTCTGCGTTAAAAAGGGCATACCATGAACTTATAGACATATTTCCAGCATATTTTGCTTATTAACAGGTGTCAATCTTGCTGAAAATGAATTCAATGGATCAATTGTTCTCAAAACCATTTTCTGGACTCACACATAGGGGAAAACTGGAGGTGGAATGACTAGGGCCTGATCGACCAGATTTCAAAATGTAACAGTCCGCAAAAGATAGGGGAAAGGCCTACACACGCACATTTTCCATGGTTTGGAATGAAAAGAAGACATGGCTCACTGGTTCTAAGCAGTCTTTGTTCTGCTTCCTCTGCCTGCTTTTTGGAGGTGAAACGGCCTTGACAAAAACAGGAATCACTGACGTAAAGCAGTTTTCAGAAAAAAGCAAGAGACATGAATCGTGCAAATCTCATATCAAGAATATATCACAGCTGCACATGTTGGGAAGTGTTAACATTGCAACATAATTGGATGATGCCTATCGCCAGAACGTGATGAGGCATAATTAGGATGTGGATAAGAACTGATACATAATTTCAAAGTTAATCGACTGTGTGTGCTTTTCTGGTGCATTTGAATTAGCTTTACATGGTCATGATGAAACTGAGGATTCTTTGAATCCTGGTGTATTTAGAGGCCTGGTAGGTTCTGTATCCAGCATAGAGAATGCAATGGAACTGCGCTTAAACAATGCAACAGTATTTAAGGGCACTTCAAAAACAATTCAAATAGATCTGCTGGAATGCATGCTCAGAGTAATCAGAGAGATCTTTGTAGAGCAGTTAAAATGCACAGCTTATGTAGCTATTCAGTCAGATGATACAACCTATGTTTCTACTAAGACTCAATCCGTGCTAAATTATTGCTACATTGATGAACAATTTGAATTGTTGAAAGGTTTGATAGATGTTCTCCTCTGAAAGAAGGTAGTGCACAAACCATTGCTACTGCCCTAATGGAAAAATTGGACAAAGTTTTCCTTGAAGATTACCACAAAAAGAAAGTAATTGCTCAAAAATATGATGTAATGAGCGGGGCATCCAGTGGAGTCCAAAAGAAAATAGCTGAAGTGTATCCAAATGGCCATTTTATATATTGCTATGCACACCAGCTTAACCTGGTCATGGAACAAGCTGTTTCCAAAATATCAGAAATTAGAATTTTCTCTACTGATATCTCTGTCTTCTGTGCATTTTTTCTCATTTTCCAAAAAAAACCCAAAGTTCTAGATGAGGTTTTGTATAAAAGACTTCCAAGACCACCGTGCACTCGCTGGAGCGACCATATTCAGGTAGTAGAGGCCATATATCAGCAAAGGGATGCACTCTGTAGATGCTTTGAGATAATTGAAAAATGGGGTGATTTTGAGCTCATTACTGTGCATGAGGCACAGGGATTCATAAGAACTCTGACAGAGAAGGAGTTCCTTTTCTTCATGTTCTTGTTCAATGACCTAGTGCCCCTTGTTGACATTCTATATAACCAGCTTCAGAAGCAAGATATTGATTCTGTATATGTGCAGAAAGCTGCTGCAACTTGTATCAATACCTTCAACTCTCTCTTCCTAAATATCTTCCTTCTCAAGCTCTTCGCTCATCTGCCTCCAACTGCCTATGGGTTAGTCGCTTCTCCAAACAGTGAGTTGGTGGTAGATCTCTTTCTTCTGCTGGGGCCTCCCTCTGGAACAGCCTCCCAGCCTCTCTGAAACTTGAAGAGAACCATCTCCAGTTCCGGAGGCACTTAAAGACCTTCCTCTTTGCTTCTGCTTTCTCTCCTCCTATCCCCTGCTAATCTCCTGGCTGAATCTGAAACGGCACTGTTACCTGGCTACCCCCTGATCTCGGACCCAAGGTACCCTCCCCAACAGTTGCATTCCTGCTCTGTCCCCCTGGCAACCCTTGCACTTGGGCCTGTTTCTATATCCCTAAAGCCCTTCTACTAGCACTTGACACCTGATGTCTGCACTTAGCCTGCACTTGCCATCAGCTGGCCACACTTATTATTGCCTTATGTATGTATTGTTATCCTATGTACTGCCCTGCCACCTCCCCTTTCCCACTGCACTTTTCCCCTTCCCCGTCCCCTGCACTTGCGCAATCTTAATGTCACCTGGCCTAGTAGGATAGTTTTCTCTGTCTTCCCTCTGTTTCCCCTCCCGTGCCTCATTGCGCCTTGAAACACTTGTGTCTAGGTGTATTATAAATGCCATATCATATCACATCATACCATATCATATCATTGGCAGAGTACGTGAAAGCAGTGACAATTTGAAAGCTAAACTTCCACCAGAGGCAGCTTTTGCATGTCGTAATATAAATATGTCCACAAAATCGTTTGTCAAAAGAAGTATGTGACATCATAGTTGCACATGCCCAAGATCGCTTCACATTTACTAAACACTTGAAGGGGGCCACATTGTTGCAGAGTGAGCTATTTCAAAAACATGGGCAGTCTTTTTCCAATGATGCACTGACTGCAACAGTCCACGCGTACCCCATGTTAAAAAAGGAAAGAATGTGAACTGAGCTATCAATTGCTTTTGAGGCACTGTAATTCTGCAGTGCAAGTGGGGCAATTTCTTTAGTTAAACTGTTCATCAAAAACAATTTTAAAGAAGCATTTTGTGAGACAATGCATTTATTAAAGATTCTAATCACTACACCAGTGACAAAAGCTGAGACTGAGCACTGTTTCTCCACCTTCAAGTGAGTTAAAACATTCTTGAGAAACACAATGACTGAGGATCATCTGAATGCTTTTGCCCTGCTGTCCATGGGAAAACAACTCATTCAAGAGATCCCAGACTTCAATACACAGAGTATTGATAAATGTGCCTGAAAAATAGACATGCACAATTTGTGCACAAACTTTCAAAATGATTAACAGTTGAATGTTGTTCTGTTACAAGCTATTTGCAGTTGTTTTGTGAGTTATACCTTCATTGACTTATTTAATTGTTTCAATCTCTTTACATGTTCGGTTTTGTATAAGGTTAAAGGGATCTATTTGACAGAACCATGAGATATGTGAAGTTTATGTTTAATTGTTGATCAGATCAGAATATGATGTTATGGTTGCTGGTTGTGATAATAACACACTGAAAATAATAAACGTATTAAACTATTTATGTTTCATTTTTCTCCATGCAATATGTATGTGCTATTTCTGTGATCTGTGCATTCCACCTGTGTCAACTTTGAGCAACTGAAGCAATGGTGACTCAGCGATGCAGAAAGCCATTAAATGTAGGACAAATGTTGCATTAATTAAGTGGTAAACAAGTCCGATTTTAGCTTAGTTTCTTCCCTTTCGATTAATTACCTTAGTAAGAGGATGAACACATTTGAATGCCAGTAACAGCATGACAAAATTATATTTTTCCATCATTACTGGATCTCTATATAATTAATTACTTTATGCATACACCTTAGCACCAGCTATTCTGAATACAAGATCCTGTAAAATACTCGATCACACTTGCACACGTAAGACTAATGAACCACCATTAGTATGTAAAACCTAATGCTTTTTATATCTTATTTCTGTGGGGTTGGAACGTAAATTGCACATCTTGGAAGCCATTTTTCAAAACTGTTCACAGGGGGGATAACCCCCCCCAGATCTCCTTTCATGTGGGTTGGGCTTTCTCCCAAATTCGCCAGGCGAAATTTACACCCCACCATCTCCAGCCACCACTGCAAGTGGTTATGGACAAAACTGTCTATGTAAATGAAATTGAAAGACAGTTATCATATCAAGATGAATACACAGAAATTATGTTTGACCCTACTCATAAAGTGAAAACTTTAATTTAAAAAACTCTGATTGAGGCAGAAAATAATAGAGTGATATCACATCACACAAAATTATTGACAAAGGCATGACCTACTATGCCAGTTTTATAAATACTTCCAAAAAAGTTTAATGACTCTACTGGGGAAACCCATTATAGCGGCAAATAACAGTATGTTAGAACCCATAACGCAATACATTGATGAGGCAATTCAACCTCATACTTCATAACTCATACCTTTGGGTCTGGCGCGCTCTACAAATAAACAAACAAACCACTGATACGACTTAGCCAGGCATATATCAAAGACACTGGCCAGTTCTTGACAAAATACAAAATGTTAACTTCCGTTGTGAGAATGGCATCCTCTTTACGATGGATGTGACACACCTTTCTAACAATATACCTCATAAAGAAGGCTTGGAGGCTAAGGAATGGTTATTGTTAACTATTTGCAGATTTAAAGCTGACAAAATATTCATATTGACTTTGCTCAACATTGGTTTCATGAACAGTTTGTTCCGTTTTGAAGATCGCTTTTTTCTGCAAACCTCTGGAACATCGATGGAGGCAGCTATGGCCCCAGTCTATGCAAATACCTTTATTAAACTAAGAATGTCTTACAAAGTCAATTTTTCCCAGTTTCAACTTTCACTTTTAAACTCTGCTTTGTGAATGTTTATTATTTGAAGAAAGTGGCGCAACAGCACGTAAGTACTAATGTTGGTGAACCCCTGCATGCAAAACGACCCACCTCTCAGCATATATTTTGAAAAGGGGTTTTTGTGGCCCTCCCTTTGTTCTCATGTAAATATATGGTGCAATTACTTCAACAGTTCCATGATTTTACCAAAAAATTATAGCGAAAATGGTCTCCATAGATGAAAAAACTAAATTATGTTTTTTCTTTTCTGAAAAACCCCAATTGCTGCAATGCAACATGGGAGACAAATGTTTATTTTCAACCCGGGTACCTTTGAAATTTTTTTAAACTACTGGATGGATTTACACCAAACCAAATAAAGGCACATCTGTGGCACTTGTTTCTTGTTTGGTGCAAACCCATGAAGCAGATTTTGGGGTATGGGTGTTCAATGGAATCACCTTTTCTCTATTGGAAAATGATTGTGAGCATAACAAAAGTAGTTTGTTTGTTTTCGTAATATCTTATTAACCGTTTAATGAATTGTCCTGAAATTTCCAGTTTGGAGGGGCCTGTGACAAATATTAATATTGGAAATGTTCATCCAAATCTATCAAGTCAAAGGTTATTAGCAACAGAATTGTGGAAAAGGTCAATGCAAATAGGATGGTGATGCTGGACTGCGTTTGGTGGGTGGAACCAAACTAATAAGAAAATTGACATTTGCCCTATGTGAATGTCACAGTGAGCTAAA